>NC_134804.1:32540246-32545246 GCF_046742065.1 Oratosquilla oratoria | reverse complement strand
CCGGGTTCTTCTCCAGAAGGGCGTCCTGTACACCAGGTGTTCAGCCAGGAGCGACGTCAGGAATCACTGCCCAAACCCGGCGTGTAGTCGCGGCCCCGGCCAGACGCCGGGGATGGAGGTGGAGGTGGATTGGAGGGGCACGGGAGATTTAGAGGTGAAGAGTACAGTAGGAGGGTACGTGCCGCAAAGGCAGGGGGAGCGAGGGAGGGAGGGAGGTGTCTGTTGTTTCCTAAGGGTGATATTCGTATCGTTTTAATGCAGTTCATCGATAAGGTGAAGCCGATGTAGAGGGGTGGTGTAGGTGTACACACACACACACACACACACACACACACACACACACACACACACACACACACACACACACACACACACACACACACACACACACACACACACACACACACACACACACACACACACACACACACGGAAAGACACAGACACGAACAAGTTGCGGTGTGCGTGTGTGTGTAAAGTTACTGCATACCCATTGATCGGTCATTGTATACCTTTAAGCTCTCATCCGAGAAGGTAAGAACTATTGATCACGAGACCATCACGTGGTCCAAGACCATGGTGAATCACACACACACACACACACACACACACACACACACACACACACACACACACACGATTAAGTAAATCTAATCAGCCACAGAAAACTCGCCACGCTGTACAAAGGTTAACTATACCTCAACCCTTGTTCACGCTGCCGCCAGGTGATTTTATTCATCCAAGGGGAACACTCCTGTGTGGCATAAGGGTGAATACCTTGCCCCTTGTAAACCGGCTCTTGACCACAAGTCCGCTCGCAAGTCTTTACCCCGGGGCCACGTGTCTTGTGGTGGTTCTTCTCGTCCACGGGTGCTTGTAATACACTCGGAGACTGGAAGCTCCCGCCCTCTTTCTCCCTTCCTTTCCCTTCCCTTCCCTTGCTTTCCCTATATTCCCTCCTTTCCCTCCCTTCCCTGTGTTCCCTATCCTTCCCCCCTTTCCTATGTTCCCTTTCCTTCCCTTCCCTCCCTTTCCTTCCCTTCCCTCCCTTCTCTCCCTTCCCTATATTCCCTCCCATACCTTCCTCCCCTTCCTTTCCCTTCCCTAAATTACTTCCCTTGCCTTCCCTATATTCCCTCCTTTCCCACCCTTTCCTATGGTACCTGCCCTTCCCCCTTTTCCTATGTTTCCTTTCCTTCCCTTCCCTCCCTTCCTTCCCTTCCCTCCCCTCCCTTCTCTCCCTTCCCTATATTCCCTCCCCTACCTTCCTCCCCTTCCTTTCCCTTCCCAAAATTACTTCCCTTGCCTTCCCTATATTCCCTCCCTTTCCTGTGTTCCCTGCCCTTCCCCCCTTTCCTATGTTCCCTTTCCTTCCCTTCCATCCCTACTCTCCCTTCCCTATATTCCCTCCCCCACCTTCCTCCCCTTCCTTTCCATACCCTCCCTCTCTTCCCTCCCCTTCCCTTCACATGGAACAAAAATCGAAGAAGACCGGTTACGTCATTTCAAAACGTGAACAGGTATCCATGGTAAACAGGGAAGGAGAGAAAGGCTTTGCATGCATGTACACGCAATAGCTGTATAGAAGGGAGTACATATTAGGATAACACTGCACTTGAATTTGACCTCTCAAAAATGTACTTTTTTCATTGTGATAGGAAGGACTATAAATGAGAAATGGGGGTGTACATCATTTCATTTTTTATTTAAAATAAATCTGACAATATTCATGGAAGTTATTGCAAAAAATAAATAATAACAATGATAAAAATGGATGTTACATATTCGGCGACGTTGATGGTGACCCAATTGCTCCCACCATGTTATGAGGTTATGTAAGGTCATACAGAGGGCATCTCCCGGAAGTTTCATGTCGACCAAAAACAACACCTCGGGGGTAACTTGGACTTGTTCCAGAACCTTGCATGACTCGTTGCTCTTACGTTTTCTCTGGATTTGCAGCATTAGCAAACGTAAAGTTAACTTTGTTGGTGTAAGACAAATGAGTGGTAGGGTGGTGATGTAAACACAGAAAACTGTTGAGGTTTTATTATTGGCGTTTTGTCTTCATCAGGATTTGTTCAGAACACGTGAAAACACGAACATTTCTCACAACTCAAATTTTTGTGTGGATAGTTTGAGATAGGTCGCTTCTGTCTGTGAATTCCTTGTCTTTAGAGTTTCCGTAATATCCCCCCAAACACCCCCTCTCCCTTCTTTCCATCAATGTTGGTAATCCTAGTGACTTAAGTCTTTCTGTGTAGAACGATTATTGTAATTCTGAAACCTGTTTTCACTAGTGATGGTTATTGCGTGGTGATGCAGGTTGTGGTGGTGATGATGGTGGTGTTGGTGGTGGTAATGGGGGTGGGGCGAATTTGAAGGTGGAAGAAATGAACGAGGCCATTAGTGCAAACTAATGATGATAAATTGTCTGTCGAGCCTTTGACGAAGCTGCGTCCAGCTGGGGCCTCCGCTGCCGTGCTTCTGTTGTGAAGTGTGCGAGATTACTGCAGATGAATCTGCTGTGCTGTATTGTGTGCAGCTGTTTTGCTGCTAAACACAAACGCTTCCATCGTCTTCTGAATATTTAGTGGCGTGTGCGTACACACACGCACGCACACACATTGTATGTGAGACGCCCAACATCCACTCCATCCTGGGTTTAATATTGGTGTAAGCAGCTTACCTATTCGGAATTGAAGTTACCATAGGAAACTTATCCATTATTCTTGGATTGCGTTGTATGCCAGAGTGGAAGACCATTTGGCCATTGGAAGGGGGTGGGGTCTGTACCTTTTTGCATCGTTCAGACTAATAGTATGAGATTGAGCGAAGAAAAAAGAAAACAGACGAAGCATTGTGAGTTTCCATTAGTTCTCTACTAAATTCTCTCTCTTCCCTCTCTCTCTCTCTCTCTCTCTCTCTCTCTCTCTCTCTCTCTCTCTCTCTCTCTCTCTCTCTCTCTCTCTCTCTTTCTCTCTCTTCCCTCTCACCCCCCTCTCTCTTCCCTCTCACCCCCTCCTCTCTCTCTTCCCTCTCTCTTCCCTCTCTTGCTCTCCCCCTCTCTCTCTTCCCTCTCTCGCTCTCCCCCTCTCTCTTCCCTCTTTCTCTCTCTCTTCCCTCTCTCTCTCTTCCCTCTCTCTCTCTCTCTCTCTCTCTCTCTCTCTCTCTCTCTCTTCCATATCTCTTCCCCTTCTTTCTGTCTCTTTTTTCCTTTCTTCTTTTCTGTCTCTCTTCCCCCTCTCCCCCTCTCTTCCCTCTCTTTTCCCCTTCTCTCTCTTCCCTCTCTCCCCCCTCCCTCTTTTCCTTCTTTCTCTCTCTTCCCCCTTTCTCTTCCCCTCTCTCTTTCCCTCTCCTCCTCCTCTCTCTTTCTCCATCTCTATCTCTCCTATCTTTCTTTATATCACAGTACATACATATGACAATAATAATAATAGTAATAATGAATAGATAGATAATAGAAATACATTTTACTTGAGTGTTTGCCCAAATAAATCTTGATACTTCGAACTGTATTGCATTTAATCACTTTGGCTTGAGCTTTCTTCCATGCTTTGACGACGCGGTTGGCAAAATTGCTTGTGCCCACTTGCAGGTTGAATATATGTCTTCACAGTTTAAAGACATTAATTTCCCGCCTGGTTAGTGTTTGATGCGAAAATATCTTTTAATTTTGACGTCATCAATTGCCTTTGAAAAAGTCTATAGATTTGTAATAAATCCCCGTTTTTTATAGTAGATATACGTTCAAATGTCTTAAGCTGTTTTCGTATGATTTGTTCCTCACTCATACTACGAGTTTTTGTGGTTCTGTGCTGTACCCTGTCTACTATGTCAAGGTCTTTCATGAGATTTGGGAACCATAAGGAATCGGTATATTCCATGATGTGTGGACCGGTAATCTATGATCGGTTGTTGATTAAACACAATTAGACTAATGCAGTCATGTCTACTGTGCATGTAGTAGAATGCAGTGAAAGATAAATGAGTGGGTGAAATTTGAATTCGCACACTTTTATCAAAAATGAACATCGTGTGATTGGATGGGTGTATCTGTCTATGAGACCGAATCCTAGCACCCTGTTCACACTAGCGGTTTGAACCGCGCGGAAACCGCGGCGGTACACACAGTCAAGGAAAAAATGTGCGGTTGTGTGTGAACGCCTCCATTGACTTACAATGTAATTGAACCGCCGCGGTTCAAACCGCTAGTGTGAACAGGGTCAAGTCCTCGGATGGCGTTATTACGTGAGATCAATTGAGTGAGATTTTTGTGTTTTCCGTAAGCTGGACGATGAGCAAATTATCTTCATATATTTTTTTGTCAAAATATTGAATGTTTGTAATATATCCCCCCCCCCTCCAGCTCAGCGTTCTAAATAAGAAGTCATTGTAGACAATATCCACTATAATTTTTATTTCAATGTTTGGTGTCTTTGTATAGCTGGGCAATCGTTGCCAGACAGCGTGGGGCCGCGGGTTACCAATTAATGAAACGTGTTTTTTATTTGTTTGTTTGTTTAATTATTTATTTTTATTTTCTTTATTTATTTATTTATTTATTTATTTTTTTTTTTTTTTTGCCGGTGTTAGGTCGCCTCCCCGCCTTGCTAGGTCTGTCGTGAGCCAGAGGGCTACCGCACGCCCCCTTGTTATTATCTTACGAATTACTATCATTAAAGATTTTTTCCCTTAAAAGGGACAACTTCATTGCGCCTTATGAAGTCTGCGAGGCAGCCAGCTGAAGTACTGAAATGGTCCTTTGTACGTGACTGAAATCCTAATGTGTGGTTGATGACGTTATCATCACTGCCAACGCACCTGTAATACAAGGTCATATTTACGTCTTCCATTGAACGTGTACTCGCAAATATTTTGTAATTGAAGTTTTTTGTAATTGTGTAATTGTGTTTACCTGAGTGTAATTGGTGCCTACTCTGACTCGTCTCCATTATCCCAGTTTTTTATTCGTATATTATTTTTGTGTATTATTATTT
>NC_134804.1:32447746-32535246 GCF_046742065.1 Oratosquilla oratoria | reverse complement strand
ACCCTTTATGACGTGTTGTTTTATTGTTGATGCTGGCGTGACGTCACATGTCACTTATGAGCAGACGTCAACTGTCCACGTTTCCTTTACAGACGACGCATCACGCGTCACTTTGACGTCAGAGATGTCAGTAACTTTGACGTCAGAGGTGTCAGACCACTTCGTGATGGTGTTAATTTAAGGTATCCATTAAGTCACGCTATCATGCGCATGGTATACGAGCGTCACGTGCAATGCATGACAATGACAACAGTGACGTCAGCGTGCTTAGTAGCTCACAGTAGCTTGCATGATGATATCATGTTGCATTGTGCATGACTAGGTATGGTTATAGACGTCATAGGAACGTACCGTGACATCATGACGTCACGTGGTTATGGCGAAGGGAAGTCACGAGTAGTGTGCATGACTGTCATGTGATAGTGTGCATGACTGCATGACTCCCTCCCGTGCCTGTTGGCACTCTTCCTGCATGGCGACTGACGCCAGGTGATTTTATTCGGCTCTGTGTGTGTGCATGACCAGACACGACTGAACTGTTGACATGACATCAGCAATGTGACGTCAGCTGTTGTGCATGACATTTCTGTTCCTTCGTGGCTGTCATGACCACTCAGTCAGTCAGTCAGTCAGTCAGTCAGTCATATACTGAAACCGCAGGTTCTGGTGAGCGTACTGACTTTAAACACAGAACGAGAGAGAGAGAGAGAGAGAGAGAGAGTTTTTTCCTAAAGTAACTAAAGCTTTACTGATTGCTCCTCACGGCTGCATTTGGAGAAGTTTGCAGGAGTGACGTGGCAGAGATGGGCACAGTCCTGTGACTCATAGTAAAAACTCTAGTTAAGCAGTAGACTCTAGGTAACATTCTTTAAAAAAAAAATCTAACGAATCATAAGACGCATTGATCCACAAATTTCATATAAATAATTAGATAAATAGAAGAATAAATGAAAGGCCTTGAGCTATTTATTGAAGGCTCCTAAAGACGACCACATCATCGGCAGCGAGATTATTCCAGTCCCACATCAGGCATAGTTGTTTAAATCTACCAACCGGTAAATAACATTGGGATGATAGGACCATTAATTCGATTTAATTCACAATTTGTTTATTAATTTATTTACTAATTTATTTATTTGTTTCGTCATTTATTTATTGTCTCGTTGATCTGTTCCTTTGGTGGTTTATGATTTATCGTTCCGCGCGCTTCGAAGTGTTCTTTACATTTATGACCATATATGGTCATGGCGACGAAGACGTACCCCATCCGACAGTAAGCTACATGTTGCATGGCCCTATAAGAGGGAGGATGTGTCGTAATGACCACATTAACTTATATACTGACTGCTTAAGCTTTATACTGCTAATACTGACTTGCATGACATCCCTATGGACCTCAGTCACGCAGTATTATTGTATGACAGGAGATGTGTCTGCACTCGGAGAAGAAAGGTGAGTAGATTTACTGTCCACTATGCCTTCTTTTTCTGATATTACTTTCCTTGGATCTATCTCTTTTATCACCGTCATGGCTCATGCTAAAGGGGTATCACACTGGGCTTTCCTAGCGCCAACAGTTGAGAGATCATACGAGAAAAAAAAACTACTTCAGTTACAATACTTTATTTTTCAAATCTCAAAATATCGATTCATATTTTCCGTCGTATGTATAGCAAAGCTGAATGATGGACTAAGAAAATGTAAACCTTTACGAATGTTAGACATACTGTTCAACTGTTCTTGGAGAATTCTAGATGTCTGTAAGCGAAGTCAAATTCTAGTTATTGAAATGGAGGTAGAATGTCGGAGGAAAAAGATCCCATTGTGATAACCCCGGTAAGGGCGGTAGTGCTACCAAGGCTAGAAACGCTGGTTACCAGTGAAATGACAATAATAATGATGATGATGATAATGATGACCGATGACGTGTTGCATGGCTAGTAGGACAGGCAGGGTTCCTTGAAGACGTACACCAGTAGCGTCCGAACGGTCTTTGCGGTTGTCACAGGGCCTTGGCACCGTTGGGGAGGCGGGCAAGCGGCGTTGGCTCAAGGTAAGTGGACCCTTGCTACTCTTCCGGACATTTGGTTCTGACCCAGGACGTGTGGGAGAAACACCAAGACAGAGAGTCGCCGATCTTTTTTTTTCACAGCTGTCCAAATAACCAAGGGAATAACGAACGCAGACCATATAACCATTTTGTTCACCGCAACACAGTGAATACAAGAAATAAATGAATTGATAAGAATAACCAACATATTTATTTGTCAATGATTTACCAACTCTTGTTGACATGTTTTAGCGGCGGCGAGCTGGATGAGATGACCTTGCGGACTAGTATGGTGACGTCAGCACCAAGCCCTCTTTCTTAGCCGAATATTTCATATATCGTTATGCAACGCGTTCACTCGAGATTAGAATAATTTCTAAAACAAAATTCTATTAATACATCACGTGAAACCCTGACACCAGACGATTTTATTCAGCTGAAGGAGCAGTCTTGACCTCATGGGGGAAGGTGGAGTAAAGGTCATCTTACCTAACATGACCTAACATGACAGTTATAAATTGCACATCCAAAAATATTGTTCTCGAAGGCGCCAGACGATTTTATCCATCTGAAGAAGGAAGGGAGTAGGAGAGGGGGGAATTTGTTCTGAAAAGGGGGGATTCTGGTCCTAATTTATCCCCCCTTCCCCCCTCCCCCTCCCTCCCGCCATTGTCACTGCAAGTACGTCTCATATCATTTCAATCAAGCTGACTTGTGTCCACGACAGGTAAATCCCCAAATCTCATCATTTCACAGAAAAAGACCTTAATTCAGTTTAAATCAATATTCATTACCACTATACGTGTGTGTGCGTGCGCACGCGTGTGCCTGTGTGTGCGCGTGCGCGCGCGTGTGCCTGTGTGCATGTATGCATACATAGTATGCATGATTAAGGAACAAATGAAAAAATTAAATTAACGAAAACAGTGAATACGTAAAGAATAAATCAACATGTGCATACAATTCGGGTATTATTCAAGTCACGTTCACGCGTTTTATGTATGTATAATATATATCTATATATATATATATATATATATAGATATATATATATATATATACACAAAAACACACACACACATATATGGGCGTGCGGCGTATCACCTTGGTGTGGGCGGACGGGCTGCTAATCCCGTGTGGGCGCAGCACCTCCGTGTGTGGACGTGACAGAATGTTTATAAGTTTGTGTGTGTGTACGTATTTGTGTACGAGTTCTTGTACGTGTGCGCAAGTGCATGTTTGTGTGTGTGTGTGTGTGTGTGTGTGTGTGTGTGTGTGTGTGTGTGTAGTACAAGACACGAGAGGCGTGTCTCCCAAATTGGCGTGTAGGTGTACAATGAGGAAATATTTGGAAACCCGCTTGTAATTCTGACGCAAGATGGAGCCGTATAATGTACTCGAATTTTTTCTTTTCCTTGATGAATCTTTCTCCTGAATGCATTGTCATTAGCACTCCTATTCAAAGAACCAGCCACGCTTAATTATTTTTATTTTTAGTCCTTCCCGTACTGGGTGGCGCATTTTATTTCTCTTGTCGCCAGGCGATTTTATTCATTTAATTGGTAATCTACTACTAGAGGGGGATGGGGTAATTGTCATTAACGCTCAAACAATATTATGATTATTTTTTATTATATAATTATTATTATTATTATTATTATTACTATTATTTTTATATCATGTTGCTGTTGTAGCTATTATCAAATTTCTTTATAAATCTGATAGTATTTTCACGTTAATTGTTATTCCCCATACAATTGTCATTGAATACACAGTATTGTGTTTGTGCACAGTTACAAATAACCTGATGGCATAGGTTACCTAGGACGGCAAGAACCTTGCTTTTATGCCGTCACTATATACTTAGGGACTTTCACGACGCCCCTACGGACCAGGTAGACGCAGCATGATCTTGCTTTTGTAGATTCATCTCCCGTTAAGGAATAATGCTGATCACTTTTGAATTCCTCCATATCTTGCCACTTGTATGACCCCATCTCTTAGGCAAGGTATTATACCCAAGGATCGAAGCGCTGGTGAAATGTCAGGAGGGCGGGTGTTGGGGGGGGGACTGCAATCTGTTAGGCCCTGCCCACCTTGAACTGGAGGGGGAATGGGGGCGGAAGGGGGGACTACATTATACTCGATAAGACCAGGGGTGCGTACGTATGCGACACTGCAGTAATATGAACTTGGAGTTGTTGTATTAATACAGTATAAAGGGTGGAGTGGAGAGTGTGTTGGTGGAGGGCAGGGGGAGGTAGGTGGAGTATGTATAAATCGTTGGAGTGGGATTAAGAATGAAGGTTAAGTGAGAGGATGCAGGAGGATCTAGAGAACGAGAAAGAGGCGGACGAGTATGAGGGGAGCTAAAGCGGGTGTAGGAGGGAAGGGAGTGGTGAGGGGAGGAGGAAGAGGAGGAGGAGGAGGAGGTGGCAGGGCCTGGCGAAGGCAGTGGGTGTCCCAGGAAGAGTCTGCAGTGAGTCAGTGTTGCTGTGACGTGGTGCCAGACAGGACAGGGAGGAGAGGCGAGATCTGATGTAGTCTTTCAGTCGATGCACGTCACCCGTACGCGTGTCGCCTCCCCAGTGTTTGGTTTCGTGTTTTGGCGCGTAGGGCCTGCCTGTGGTACGTCTCTACGCCCGTAGGGTTCCGTCCATCGGGAGGAGGACTTTACCCCCGAGCGCGTGGACACGCGGTAGACAAAGACGTGTTGGTCCTGTAGGCCGATTGCTGCAATTGCAATGGTACGAGCAGGGTCTTCAGGGTCCGGAAATAGTTCCCCGTATTGAACGTGTATTGTGTAGTGCTCGCCTAGCTTGGCCTGGCTTGGCGTGGAGAGATAAGTCGGAGTTCGGTTCGACTCGGCTTGGCTCGGCCTGGCTCGGCTCAGCGCAGGGCCTCGCTCCCCTCGTCTTCCTCTTCTCCTTGCAAAGCCCGCGCTGTTGGGGGCACTGAAGAAGGAGGGGCCAGGGGAAGTCTTGGGGTTTATACCTGAGAGGAGAGGTCATCTTGTGCTGCAGCCAATAGGGCCAGAGACTTCTGTTATGTGTTGCAGCATGCAGATGAACCAGTAGCGTTTGATCTTTGCTCCACCGTTGCTGCTGCCGTTGTGTGCACGGCCAGTGAGCAGCTGGCCGCAGATGTGTTGTTGTAGAAACAAGAGCACTCGCTATGCGCGTTGACTGCGCCCTGTAGAACCAACCAAATAGTGCTGTGAGCTCATGCTGTGGAGCGCTTGTCGCCCTCACAAGTAGTAGCAAGTGCTGTGTTCCATAACTATACCGTCTGCAGAGGGAGGGAGCTGTGTTTTAGCAGGAGCTGTGTGTTGTATCTGGAGCTCACAGCCTATCAAGTGTTCGGTGAAGCATTTGGAGATCGTAGAGCCTTGTTTGGCTATCGGAGGCGTCTTAGAGCTGTAGCAGCTTGCAGGTCCGGTAGTACATGTCGTTTGTTGCAGCTGAGGCTTGTGTATGCTGTAGCTGTCAGTACTTCGAACACCGTAGTCCTCAATTGCTGAGGACTCGTAGGGACCAAAAGGACATCTTTGTGCTGCAGCACAGCAACTGTCCTCGTGGGATCTGACCCTGTGTGCTGCAGGATCGTGTTACGGGGTTCTGTACGTGGTGCTGCACTTGTGTTGTGCTTCTGCATGATTGTGTTGTCAAGGCTTGTGTTGTCGTGTCGCTGTGTTTGTGATGGATGTAATGAGCCTCGACGTACGTGCTTTTGTCGTGACGTTGTCTCGTTGGGTTTTGATGTGTGACGGCGGCAGTGGTAGCAGCATAACGAGAGTTGGTGGTGGTGGTGGTGGTAGCCGCTGTGGCGCAGTGGTAGAAGGCTTGGAGGAGGAGGTGGGGGGAAATGTGCTGCTGTGTTGCTGCAATCGCAGCAGGGGAGGAGGGAGAAGGAGAGAGATTGCAGTAAACGAATGAAGCCCGCAGATGACGTTTTTGTAGTTGTTGGCTATTTCTCCTTTATTTCCCTCCGTGTTTAATGTTAACCTAACAACGACAGCGGATGTTGTAAGGTGTTCTTCATTTCATCGAAACCGCTTGGCACTGACCTGGGCGATATGTACTTTATGTATGGCCCAGGCCAGTTCGCGGCAAAGAGGAAGAAGAACAAGGAAAAGGAAGAAGAGGAACACTGAGAGTTTCTCCTGGCGAGAGGGTTGATATGTGTGGAAGTATTTAACAGGCATCTCATCCACGACCAAAAATTTTGACCCACGCTACATTTTTCACAGCGTCAACATATTTTATTTGTTTTTTTGTCGAGTACGTGATATATTTTTCCTATGTACTATGTAGCTTACAATAAAGTTATTTTCATGAATGGGTTAAAAAAATTGTGGTAGGTCAAAAATTTTGCTTGTGACTGTACGAGTACATGAGGTGAAAGGGGGTCTACGTATCATATGCATTAGGGCTTAGGAACAAGTGCGGACGTGTGTACCTGCACAGTGCTACTTAGATGTAAGAAAATAATAAGATAAATGAACGAATACACACGCACACACACACACACGCACACACACACACGCACGCACACACACACACGCACACACACACACACACACACACACACACACACACACACACATATATATATATGTGTGTGTGTGTGTGTGTGTGTAAATAAGAGATAAGAGTAAAATCGAAAATCATCTTTAGCTGTTGTTATATGAATACATTTTTGTTTACAAGCAATAAAAAAAATCACCGTAACGAGAAACGATCCCCTACGGACATAAATACATTGAACACTCGACAACAACAGCAACAACAAAAGATATGTTTGTGTAGTTCTGGAAGACCGTGTGTCAGGTTCCATTGTCCGGCAGGCGTTCGTTGTGTGCGGAAGATGTGATACGATTTTGCGCGTTGCAGAGACGGCCAGCGTGCAACCCCCAAGTTGCTGGCTACAGAAGTAATCAATAATGGCTCCCTTACCAGGGGAAGGAAGGAAGGAGGGAAGATAGGGAGGGACCGGGTGGGAATAGGGAGTGGGGGAGTTGGGGGAGGTCGCTGATTGGTTGCAGTGGTTACCGGTAGGGATTTGTGGGATCTGGATGTGTGTGTGTGTGTTTGTGTGTGTGTGTGTGTGTGTGTGTGTGTGTGTTTGTGTGTTTGTTTGTTTGTATTTATCTAGTTGTAGTATACCTGAAAGGCGCAACACTCGTCGGATCCCGTCTCCTATTCTCCCATTCTACATACCTAGCCTCCAGTTCATATACATTTCTAACGTAATCTATATCCTTGATTTCTAGTTATCATAGCTATATTTGAATTGATGTATTGTTTTGTGTGTGTGTGTGTCTACGAAGAATTGTGGTCGCCTTTTGACGATGACGTAGACCCGAGTTCGATCCTCAATGTTATAGGACATGGCTATCCGAGCACACAGGGAACAGGTGACGCCATGATTTTTTTTTTTTTTTTTTTTTTTTTACGGGGGCGGGGGTTGTCTCTGAGTAAATCCATGACGTGTCCTTTCTACGGAAGGTCGGTCGGGTGTGAAATGTCCTTCCCATCCACCCCCATTCCCACCCACTCCACACTCCCCACTCCACACGCTCCATTCCAGCAGTAGCAGCCACATCATCGGGTATTTCCCGCTCCTCGTGTAACAAAATTAAGGTCTCTCTCTCTCTCTCTCTCTCTCTCTCTCTCTCTCTCTCTCTCTCTCTCTCTCTCTCTCTCTCTCTCTCTCTCTCTCTCTCTCTCTCTCACCTCGATTTTCGACGATTTGCATGATTGTGTACACCACTCCAACAAAGCACAACGAGATGCAAGGAGGCAGGCCTTCCTCAATATAGGCCGAATAGATTAAAGAAAACGACAGAAAGAAAGAAAAAAAAGGTCAACAAAGAGGGATTCTCTGCAGAGATAGAGAGAGACCCAATGAGCAAATGGGGAGGAAGAGATAAGCATGGAAGAGAGAAAATGTCTGAGACAAGGAGAGGTGGGGTGGAGGGTGAGGGAGGAAGGAAGGGAGGGAAGGGAGTAGGATGAACGAGTGTAGGAGGATGGGGGAATAAACATACGAACATACGAATGAAGGAGACTGCAAGAGACCATATGACCTGCACTAGGCAGTTCCGAATAAACATTAGAACATAAGAATGAAGGAGACTGCAAGAGACCATATAGCTACACTAGGCAGTTCCGAATAAACATTAGAACATAAAATGAAGGAGACTGCAAGGGACCATAAGGCCTACACTAGGCAGTTCCATGTCCATTACCACCTGTCATTCCCATCCATAAAGTTGTCTAACTTTCTTAAAACAACCGATAGTTTCAGCGGAGGGTACGAGAGAAAGGGAGGGGATAATGTACATGATTGTGCACATGTATATGCAGAGGAATATATATATATATATAGTGTGTGCGTGTGTATGTATATACTAGTACTACCAAATGCAGAATTGAGGTACTATATGTGTGTGTATATTTATGTAATATAGTACTTGCGTTCTAGAAACTATTACTAGATAAAAGAAACGGAAAATACAATCAAGGAAAAGTATCACATCCTCTTTGCATTCCCTCTCCTGATTTATGATCGGACTGTAACCTATACAGTAAAGAGGACGGCCCCGACTCTTGAGTGTCTTTTTAAAAAATCATGAATCTATATCCAGTCATTATTATTCTGATTAAGCGTGAAACGTAGACGTTTCCGTTTCACTGCACTTCATTGACCCGCTTCCGTTTCTTCATCTGTTTCTTTTCTTTTCTTTTTCTCGTGTGTTTCTTCTTGTATTTCGTTTTCTTGTGTTCCTTCTGCTTCGTCTTCTTGAATTTGTTCTTCCATTTTTTCTATTTATTCATGTATTTCCTCCTCTTTTCTTTCTTCTTGTGTTTCTTCTTTTCCTCCTCCTCCTTTTTCTTCTTTTCCTCCTTCTTTTCATCCTTTCTTCTTTTTATTCTTCCTCTTGTTTTTCTTCTTCCTCCTCTTCCTCTTCTTCTTATCATTCTTCTACTTCTCCTTCTTCTTCTTTACGATTCCTCTTGATTACTTTTACGAGCTTCTCGTGCCAACGGGTCCGCTGGTCCAGACGTCTGCGCAGTCGGGACCCACCTTCGTCCCCCCTCCTTTTCGTCTTTCCAGCAGAATCTTCCTCGTCCTCCTTCCAGAAACCACGAGTCTGCGGACTCCTCCTTCCAGACCTTTAAGGTACAGACTCGTATCGGCTATATAATGCAAAGAACATAAGAATGAAGGAGACTGCAAGAGACCATAAGACCTACACCAGGCAGTTCCATGTCCATTAACAACTATCATCTTCATCCATAAAGTCCTCAAACCTTCTCTTAAAACAACCAATAATTTCAGTGCTCACTATATGAGTACTGAGTCAGAACTATAGGGATTTTATTTGCACCCCTACGGAACAGAGGCACGCTGCAGGTTTATATGATTGGAAATTAATCTCCACTTGAAGAGGAATGCTGATCGCTTGAATTCTGTTGTCCATTTCTTCGTGCTACCAATCTTAAATCTCTCTTTTACCATCACTTTGACTCCATCTCTTTAGTGTGATATTGTTACAAGGATAGAAACGCTGGTGGCTAAATTCATTAGTCCTTACCTTTAGGAAACGTGAAGGGTGAAGCTCATAGCTAAATACATTGTGTATACATGTACAAATACCTTTACCTCCCTTCCATATAAGGAAGAGTTGCCCAGGTCAGGGCATACTCCTTGCACTGACTCTTTAGGGACGAAATTAAGGGCGTCCCGAAGCCCCGTGTTGCGTGCCTTATACGACACAAGCAAGGGGACATTGCGGCGTTAGTCTTGTCCACCGCGGGAGTAAAGGGTGTAAGAAAAACAGGTACTGCAGTGCAGTTCCGTCTTCTGATGCAGAAGGGAGGGTGTGGCTAAGGAGGTGAGAGAAGTTATGACAGCGTCTTTGCACCTCTGTGATTGGCTGAGGCGTGGGAGGGTGTTGGGGGATACTGCTCGCTGATTGGCTGAGTATCTGTCGGACAGGTTGACCATGCCGCGTTGGGTTGTGCAGTGGAGCTTGAGAGATCTCGAACCAATTTTGTTAGTTTAGTTTAGCTTAGTTGAGACGAGGTTACCGTACCCCAGCTGAGAGGCGGGTCGTTAAGGAATAACTGTGTTTTATTGTGTTCTGTTTATCGAGGAAAGTTTTCTGTATTTTTTGGCCCTCGGTCGATTCTCCCACGCGACGCCTTAAAGAGAATCTTGGAGTAATCTTCCAGTCAAACTGGTTGACCCTGTGTGACACGTTTGCTTTCGTGTGTGTTTGTGTGTGTGTGCGTGCGTGCGCGTTCACTGCACCGGTCTTTGCAAGAATTTGAATCATAATTTTTAGAATTTAAATCATAATTTTGACTCGGAAACCTTCAAGGCAGAATGAACTGTCTGAGATTGCTCGCCTCCAAAGAATGGTGGACCACCACACAGCCGAGTGAGGCCGCCTGACGTCATCAGGAGTAAAATGAGTGCCACTTAGCGCGGAGACGGTTGATTGAGCTCCTTTGAACCCCCACCCCACCCACGTCCCTCCACCTCCCTCCGTAGTGATGTCACTGTTCCCATACAACAGTGACATCATGTGACTTCAATAGGAGCAAGTGACGCTCAGTGCCAAAGGGGATTTGGCATGGAGTATGACAATAGTGCCACAGAACCCTTTGTGTGTATGTATGGAATACGCCCTCCAGCTGATTCCATCCAGCAGCGTTCATCTTCGTATGAGCGCAGGAAACGGGTGGGGGGGGGAGGAGACGGGGGAAGGGGGGATGGTGCCACGGTCGATCGAAACACCTTTCCGTCTGGAGTCCGTTCCTTGGCGTCATACTAGAATCGCCCCATTCTATAGCCGGACCTGTACGGGGTTCCGCGATATGGAAGGGGTAGTAGGTGGAGAGGGGAGAGGTAGGGGGAGGAAGGGGGGAACTCTACACGAGTACTCTCCCGTAGTAGCTCGAGTCAGCATTGTAATGTTGAGCTCCCTAACAGCCAAGCTTGTTGCCGTGCGGCCAAAATCTGGAATGGCGAGGAGGAGGAGAGGGCAGGGGGCGTTCTCCCCCCCCCACACACACACACACCCGGAGTTCCCCCTCGCCGTCCACTGTAGCGAAATCAGCGTCGAGGCCATTTCCGTGAAGGCTGCGGCAAAAGTAGCTTCAGCAGTGCATTTGACATTTTACACTATCCGTGATTTGTTTTATTTTTAGGAGCATTTTACTTTAACGAGCGTTCCATCATGTCCGTCCCTGATGGCGAGAATGACGTCATCCTGGGGAAAGGTTTGAGGGAATAAGGAAGCAAGCAAGGAAGATAATGTACCCTTGGCGTCTTGAACGAGAGTCAAGGAGGGAGGGAGGGAGAGGAAGTTGGCAGAGAACAGATTTAGGCTGTAGAAATATTTAATAAACATTGACCTGGTTGTATTTAACTAATTTTAATTAATATGAATCAAACTACGCTGGCTCGTGGAATCCCGATGCCACGCGGTTCATCATTCAAATTATGCAGTGACAGTTCGTTCATGTTTGTTTGCAAGCGTCGCTGTTGTCCAACCGTCGTGAAAGTTGGGAGTTCGAGTCCCTGCAGATAGACTTCGACTTCTTCAAGTAGTTCAGTTCCTCAGCCTCTTCTCAAGAATCCGTTATGAGTTAGGTTAAGTTAGTTTAGGTTAGGTTAGGATAGGTCAGGTATGTCGAGATATTGATTGTTACGAAGGGAATAAAGCCACACTGAGAGCGACGTAGCCGATCGAACGTTGTGCAGATAGACTTCGACTTCTTCAAGGAGTTGAGTTCCTCAGCTTGTTCTCTAGAATCCATTACGAGTTAGATTATGTTAGGTTAGGGTAGGTTAGGTATGTCAAGGTATTGATTATTAAAAAGGGAATAAAGCCACACTGAGAGCGACGTAGCCGATCGAACGTTGCGCATTGTTTACTTGTGACGTCAACATCTTTGGCGTCGATACTCTTGTCTTGATTTACTCAGAACCAGGGTTCCCAGTATGGTTGCGAAAGTATCATGCGGATATTTTTATGCTGTTGGTACGTACTTACGTGCAAAAGGATACAAAATTGAATGAAGAGGACAAAAGTGGGCTCAAGTCTGAGAAAAAATCCAATAGTGCAAATTATTATATTCGACAATTAACGTCCATGTAATATATTTTATGAATAAAATATTAGGATACTCTTTGATTAATTTTCAGGACTAATTGGATATATTTCTTTACATTTGGGGTACTTTATTTAGATACATATGTTTTCTACTGGGAACTATCCAGAACTCCAGGCGTCGACAACGTGGCAGAGTTTTCTTCCTCGTGTCTAAACAGGATTCCCGTTGAGGAAAATTCCTCGTATAGCAACAAAGGATGAGTCAGAGGACGTCCTTACTTCGTAGGAAAAAAATTACTGCAGAGCTCAGCGCGTTGGTGTGTGTGTGGCACACACCCGAAGACGACGCGGGAGTGGGTGAGGGTGACCCTCAGGTGAATTGAGGTGGGAAGAACCCATAGATCGTGGGTCGAGGTAGTGATAGGTGTCCCTCAGGTGAATTGAGGTGGGAAGAACCCATAGATCGTGGGTCGAGGTAGTGGGGGGTTCCCCTCAGGTGAATTGAGGTGGGAAGAACCCTTAGATCGTGGGTGGGTTTTCCTTCAGGTTGTTTTTGGAATCGGTGACCGCAAAGAACACAAGAAGGTCGCCTTTGCCCTCGGACTAGAAATGGAAACTGGAAAAATGAATGCAAACGCTCGAACTTGGAAGTCCTTGTTTGCTATATAAATACCTGATTGTATTTATGTAATGTTAACATACAGGATGAGAGCTACCCTCTTGCACACAGTCTCTGTCTCCATTAACTTGACTTAGACTTTTTTTCAGCTGTTTCCTCCTTTGGGTCCGTTCCAGAGTTTTAGTGCACTCGCACGGAAAGCTATCTCCCTTGATACCTTTCCGGCACTGTGTCTTGTCGTTTCCACGACTTCTTGTCCCTCTTTCTTCCCGAAAGAATCCTCCCGGCCAATTTCTTGGTTGCGGTCACGTCTTGCGTGCGTGTGTGCGTGCCGTTTGCGTGTGTCCGCGTTGGGCGCGTGGCCTGCAGTAGGAGGAGGAAGAGGAGGAGGAGGGGCCAGGGAAGAAGAGGCGACGTTGCGGCGCGTGTCGGGTTTTGACGGGTGAGAGGGACGGGCACAGCGCGTGCGTGACTCCGGCTAGCGTCGCGTCGTGGAAGAGGAAGAGAGAGGAAGGAGAGAGTAAGAGAGAGAGGAGCGGAAGGGAGAGAGAGAGAGAGAGAGAGATAGACGCTTCTCGTAACCACTGCACTTGTATCTCTACGTTATCACCGATGAGGTCATTACTCATCATGGGTCGGAATAAGGGGTTGTTTGAGTGTGCCTTGCGTGGTTTATCAAGTCCGTTATGGAAACCACAGATCGTTAACGTCCTGGTATGCTCGGAACGACCTTGTCCTTGCATTCTCTTGAGAGATTATATCTGTGATGGATTCAGGTTTAAGGAGGAGTTGAATAGAAATATCCTGTACGATTTTAAGGAAAAGTTTGTATCTGAATGTGTTACCTGAGGGATTTTTATGTCACGGATTTTTTTTTTTTTTTTTTTTTTTGTCACGCAAGTCGCAACACCCCTTATACACAGGGGGTTCATACAGTACAATAGGTATACCCTCATGTTCAGACAATGAGTCACGTCTGGGATTGTCTTAAAAACACCGAAGAACACTGATACCCATGGCGTGACATTCACACTTCGTTACGTCACAATTTACACGCTTTGTTACGTCAGTGCCAGCAACGTCGCATGACAGCAGCAGCGCATAAGGCTAGCATGACAACATAAACATCCACGATACGCTGGCGCCAAGCCCCGGCGCCAACTACCGTTCTTCCTCGCCACACCCTTTCGGGTCCACGCCCCCATTTTTTTTTTTTTTTTTTTTTTTTTATCTGTATCAAAGAACAACAAAAAGTCTAAATACACAAATAAAAAAACACAGAGAGAATCTATGGAGAGAGAAAAAAAATCGAAGAGTATACCAATGCGAAGCCTACTGCTGGTGTGCCCAATGGCGCCGACGCCAACGCTACGCTTCTTTTATCCTTTGGGGTCCGAGGACGCACCCACCTGTTTCTGCGCCTCCGGTCATACTTAACTTCAGCAGAGTTTAGAATGGAAGGTTCCCTCGCGAGCGCTCACAGGGCCACACCCGAACCATCCTGTGAGACCGCTGGGGTGCAAATATGATAGAGAATTTTATCTTTGGGTTGCATCTGATCGATCACAGATTTACCAGCTTTTCAGTCACAGCTATCATCGAAATTTCTTCTGATATCTTGGTATTTCACATTAACATTAATATCACTAAGGCCCTCTTCACATTAGCGGTTTGAACCGCGCGGAAACCGCGGCGGTACCGCATATTCAAAGAAAAACTGCACGGTTGCGTGTAAATGCCTCCATTGACTTGCATTATAATTGAACCGCGGCGGTTGAAATTGTAAGTGATGTTGTCGACATGGCTGATACTAACGCTACCATTGTCACACCTTTACGACCACCAGTATCATCGCCACAACTATAACTACCATGACTATCACGCTTACTTCTTTCGGGAGTGTCTCAACCTTTCCCTGCACTCACTGGGTGCCACAAGCAAGAGACAGAGGCTCCCCCAGGTCCGTGGGGACTTGAGCCATGTGAAATGTCAAAGCAAAAACATTGAGCTTCCCCTGTACTTTACCTGTGTGTGTGTGTGTGTGTATGTGTGTGTGTGTGTGTGTGTGTGTGTGTGTGTGTGTATGTATGTATGTATGGCACGCCTGTGTTTGCTCGAGAGGACAAAGGTAGACGTCAACCGAGTTTGGTCTTTGTTGATGGCACTCGATGGCACTCTATTCATTGTAACAGAAGCTTTGTCACCTTCATGAAAGTGGTTTGACTGCCATAACTAATTGCAGTCGTCATTGTTACCAGCTGGGGTTTCTCCATTGTCTTGCTAGCAACACTCCTTATACACAGGGGGTTCCGTTAACACGTGCAGTTGTAACTGGGGGAGGGACGTAAGTGCACACGATTGGCTAAATGACCATGACCAAATGTCAATAGGTTTGAATTTGCAACACTCCAAGAAAAGTTAGGAATGTTGGACATAAGGGGTTTGTAAGCGAAGCAGTCTCGTTGAATAGCAACATTTATTGACAAAATAACACAAAATTTCAGCTAATATTTAATTAAGATTTACACCGAAAATTTTATTTATATAAGTTTTATACATTAAATATAGGAACCGCTTTGACCACGTGTCGCATTGTCTTAGACGTTTCATCATCATCATCATCATCTTCCTCTTCTTCTTTTTCTGCACTAATGTAAATATGATTTTGGGTCATAAATCCTGAAGTTAGCCTTGACATAAACTTAGTTCCCAGAACCCATTTCCGTCAGTGTCTGTAGCAGACACGCCACCGTCTGCCTCGTTTTTGATGCGCCTCAGACTTTGTGGTTGTGGCAGACTCACGACGTCAGGTGGAACAGTCGTGTGTGTGTATATGTACATGTGTGTGTATATATATATATATATATATATATATATATATGTATGTATGTATGCAAGGTAACCACTTTAGAAAATAAAAAGAGCAGAGCGTTTTCGTATATTACATCCAGTTTATTTTCTTAAGTGGTTACTTTGCATTTATAAAACAATCGTTCCCAGTGTTTTTATTGCATGCATATATATATATATATATATATATATATATATATATATATGTATATACAGATATATATATATATATAATATATATATACACACATACGTGTGTGTGTAAGGTCACAGCATTACACATAGATCGGGCCGTAAATGATCTCTTTAGATCTCATCCGGGAGGGTAATAGCTATCGATGATCACAAGTCCAACATGTGATGCAAGACCATGATGAATCTCTCTCTCTCACACGCACACACACACACACACACACACACACACACACACAGACACACAGACACACACACAGGGCTTAATCCCCATTATAACGGGGATAACCGAATCAAAGCATCCTGCTCCCACCCTGATGAGGGTCACCTGCCACCCTCGCCAGCTTGAGGCATCAGACGCAGTGCAGCGAGGCACAATTGCACGAGGCTAGTTTGCTCCCACCGCTTCATCACATGAAGGAATACCCTTACCTTTCTTCCTCCTCCCCTCTTCCCCTCCCCCTCTTCCCCTCCCCCTCTTCCCCCTCCCTCCTCCACCTCCTCCCCTTCTTCCCCTCCCCCTCTTCCCTCTTCACCCTCTTCCCACTCCCCCCTCTTCCCACTCCCCCCTCTTCCCTCTTCACCTTCTTCCCCTCTTCCATCTTCACCCACTTCACCTTCTTCCCCCTCCCCCTCTTCCCCTTCCCCTCTTCCCTCTCCCCCTATTCCCCCTCCCCCTCTTCCACCTCCCCCTCTTCCACCTCCCCATCTTCCCTCTTCACCTTCTCCCTCCCCCTTCCCCCTCCGCCCTTTCTACCTCCCCTCTTCTTCCCCCTCCCCCTCTTCTTTCCCCTCCCCCTCTTCTTTCCCCTCCCCCTCTTCTTTCCCCTCCCCCTCTTCTTTCCCCTCCCCCTCTTCTTTCCCCTCCCCCTCTTCTTTCCCCTCCCCCTCTTCTCCCCCTCCATCCACCTCCCCCACTTCTCCTTCACCTCTCCCCCTCCTTCTCCCTCCCCCTCTTCTTTCCCCTCCCCCTCTTCTTTCCCCTCCCCCTCTTCTTTCCCCTCCCCCTCTTCTTTCCCCTCCCCCTCTTCTCCCCCTCTCCCTCTTCCCCTTCCCCCCTCCCCCTCTTCCCACCTTCCTCCCCCCTTCCCCTTCCCCCTCCGCCCTTTCCCCTTCCCCTCTTCTTCCCCCTTCCCCTCTTCTTCCCCCTCCCCCTCTTCTCCCCCTCCTTCCTCACCCCTTCCCCTTCCCCTCTTCTTCCCCCTCTTCTCCCCCCTCTTCTCCCCCCTCTTCCTTCCTCCCTCATCTTCTTCTACCATCCACTCATCCCACAACAACGCGGATCAGATCAGATGCGGGTAGTAGCTGCAGCAGCAGCAGCATCCTCTCGGGATGCGTCATCCATTCATCCTTTCAGAATCTCTCTCTCCATCCTTCCACGTCACTTGCACTCTCTCTTCCTTGCTCGACCAACATACCTCATCCATCCATCCACTCTGAGTCATCCTTTCGGCCCGTATGGCTGTGGCTGCGCGGGAGTTGGGGGGGGTGTGTGACTGGGATGGATGAAAGGGATGATAGTGAGGGGAGTGGCGGGTGGGAGGCGTTGGGTGGGGGAGAGCAGTTATGAAAGAGACTAAACGTCCTTCCCCCCTCCTCCTCCTCCTTCCTCCTCCTCCTCCACCTCCTCTGCCTCCTTCTCTTCCTCCTCTGCCCCCTTCTCTTCCTCCTCCTCCGCCTCCTTCTCTTCCTCCTCGTCCTTCCTCCTCCTCCTCCACCTTCTCCTCCACCTCCTCTGCCTCCTTCTCCTTAAATCCTCCTCTGCCTCCTTCTCTTCCTCCTCCTTCACCTCCTCTTCCTCCTCCTCCTCCTTCACCTCCTCTTCCTCCTCCTCTGCCTCCTTCTCTTCCTCCTCCTCTCCCTCCTCTTCCTCTCCCTTCTCCTCCTCCTCCTCTGTCGAGTGGCGCCTTGTATTCACTCGTACCTCACACACACACGCACACACACACACACACACACACCTTCTTCCCTTGGGAACGACTCCTGTTATTGCTAAGCGCCTCCCGGCGTGAGCACGGGAAGACCTCACCGACGAGGTGCTCCTGAAACGAATAAAATATGATAAGGGAAACTACGCCCATATAACGCAAGGCGTTCACCGTAACACTCTCTCTCTCTCTCTCTCTCTCTCTCTCTCTCTCTCTCTCTCTCTCACTCACTCACTCTCTCGACATACCGTGACCCCCCACTGAAAGGCGAGGGGGGCGTTGCCAAGGCGGAGGGGTGCGGGGGGTGGGTGGGGTGGAGGGTGGCACCATGCAGTGGCGACGACGCCGGTGACTCCTCCTACATCGTAGGTATTGATTCCGACCGCCGCCGCCGCCGCCGCCACTGCCAGCTCGCCGTCAGCTAGGCTACACTCGTTCGCCCGTTCTTGCACGAGCACTCGCTTACTACAGCCGTTCGTGACTATACTGTTGTATGATGAACCTTTTGTAGGAGGGGATGGGGCAATTATAAGGGGGGGGGAGTGGGGAGAGAAGGGGGTCGTGTATGGGGGAGGGGGTGTGACGTATCCCATAGAACGACCAATCAGTGCCATTGAAGTCATGGGTTCGATCCCCACCCTCGGACAGATTCATATCTGCAGGTGGATTAAGGTTATGGCCTCCTCCTCCTCCTCCTTCTCCTCCTCCTCCTTCTCCTCCTCCTCCTTCTCCTCCTCCTCCCCAGAAGATCATCAGAGGTCGTCTTTATGTTTGGTTTATGAAGGTCATTCCAGGAAACGCGATCCAGAAATTCCAGGGATCCTGGAAGCGTGTCGGTTTTAATCATGGAAAGTGTATGGACATTTAGCCCCTTTCACGGGAACGGGCCACCCCACGCGTGGAAATGCGTTCACGGTATTTGCAAAGTTGAAGGACGTTTCGTTGTTTGCAAATTGGCGGTTTGGGCTCTTAAACACGACCAGTCGAGTCTCGTCGTAGGTCTGGAAATTGATATTAACTTTTTTTTTATCGTTACAAGATAACAGATTGTTCTGATTTTGAGATAACCGGTTTGATATCCAAAATGCGTGTGTAAAAAAATGTGCACATACCTTGAACCATTTCCACTTTTTTTTTTTTTTCAAAAATGTTCGCTTCGTTTTTCAATGATGTTATTGCACTGACGCAGCTATAAAGCATTGCGAGGGAAATTGAAAGAAATAAAAGTGACATTTTGTTCACATTTGTGGGTTGCAGTTGCCAGTGCAGCGTTTGTTATGAAGTGTGTGTCTATATGTGTATATGCGCGCGCATGTGTGTGTGTGTGTGTGTGTGTGTGTGTGTGTGTGTGTGCATGTGGGTGCGTGCTCTGTTTATATACCCACATGCAACTAGCTACCCACACCTAGAACCCAGAGCCACCCACACACACAGAACACTTGCTTGCTTGCAAAACCCGTTGTTCCTCGGTGGGCTAATATTGAGTGTGTAAATAGATCTTTTTGGAAGATATATATTTTTACTGAATTGAGAATTTTGAGCGGTTTTCGTATGATTTGTTCCTCACAATTGGTATCAGTTTTATGGCTCGCCGCTGCGTTGTTCTCTTTCCAATCCGTCGCTGGTTTTAATGAGATTCGACACCTATACCCAATATTGTTAGGTCCATTATTTAACGTTAAGTTCATTACTTCGTAAGGGAGGCTGCTTGGGGCTGGGGGGCTGGGGGCCTTGTGGCTGCTGCTGCTGATGCCAAAGCTAATCTGGTTGTACGAATAATCAAGTGCTCTTCGCGTGTGTGGGTTTGGGCAGTTGTGTGTGGGTGGGTGCGTGCGAGTGTTATAGGTGAGGAGGAAAACTAGCAGGTGTGTGTGTGTGTGTGTGATTCGCCATGGTCTTGGATCACGTGTTGGACTCGTGATGGATAGTTATTATATTTACGGATGAGAGCTCGGAGTTCATATATGGCCCGATCTATGGTGTAATGCACCTTACACGCGCGCACACACACACACACACACACACACACACACACACACACACACACACACACACACATACATATACATACACATGCTCACTAGAGTTAGAATGCCGGCTTGCAATGCAGTGATGGTTTTTCGCCCTGGGCGGGGATTGGAACTCGGATCGCTGAATTAGCGTGCTTCTATGTGCGTGTTGGAAAAGCATTTATATCAACAGAACTAGACGTCTCGTCGACCGTGACCCTGTATGCTTGCTTGCGATTGTTCCCATGGCAACGTAGTCGGTCGCCCCTTGGGTGGGGGGGGCTGCTAACACCCCCCACCCCCACTCGTATTAATTCTCCTCGCCGACGCCGCTGCCAGAACCGTTCCGGGCTTCTCCCGTTCCGGGTCTCGCGGGTTCTGTTTCCGGTGGGTCGCCGGTGTCAAATAGAAAATGGACCCCCCACGCATAATAAAAGATTTTTTTTTACTTTTTTACTATTTATTAACAGGTAACACATCAACATTTATTAAAAGTATTGTTTATTAAAATACCTAATTGCCTAATGGCAGCGAGTTGTATATTTTATTGCGGGCGGGGTTCTTTTTCTACAAGAGGGGTCCATTTTCCGCTATAGAAAATGGACACTGGGTCCAATTTCAAGGAGATCCATATTCCATATTACACCGGAAGTAGAAGCAGGGGAAGTTGCCAGGAAGAGACATTGCAAATCCCAGCTCTGCTTTCCGCATAACTTGTCCGCATATCTTGTCCGATACGTCGTCCTAACTTTGCTGTAACTGAACTTAGTTAAACGTGTTTGATTAAACCGAACGCAGGTTAAACTGAAGTAGCTCAACACGATCTAAGTTGAGTTTCTTAAGGAAGGTGGGTTGGCGGAAGGGGCGATCTTAATAGAGTTTATTCTGGCGAATTACGGACGATGATTCTGGGTAGTTCGAAAGAACTTGAAGCAACGCCATCCACATACTTTATTCTGGCTGATGGCAGGTGATTTTATTCAACCCAGGGTTAAACCCATAGGGTTAAGTTGATGCCAGTTAAAGAAGAGTAACGGGAATCGATTAGTTAATCATGTTTGCATTAATCAGGTTCCCCTGAAGTCGAATTACCGTTGTATCAAACTCGTTTGTTGACGTCAATATTCCTCTATTTTTAGCCGGGATGGTGCAGGATCAGGACGGGAACAAAGAAATCACAGGTAGTGGGAAAGGGAAGAGGAGGAAAGTACGTGAGTAGGGATGTGTTGACGAGATGAGCGGGAGATTTAAGCCTCATTTACACAGGGCAAGTTGAGAGGCAAGTCAGCATGCAAGTTACTTGCTACAGGTTACTAACCGTGTGTAAACATCTACGCGATGAAAAATTGGGCAACCTGCCCAATTCTCTTTGCCAAGCTGATGTTTACACACGGCAGGTAACTTGTATCAAATAACTTGCACGCTTGACTTGCCTCTCAACTTGCCCCGTGTAAACGAGGCTAACACTGAGGAAGGAGACGGAAGGTGATGGAAGAAGTGGAATGCAGAGGGGGAAGTGGTTAGGGTGACTAGAAATTAGGAGCAGACGATGCTTGTTTATGAATCACCTGACAAACTGTTTTCATCTGTCATAACAAAATTTACAATGTCATTGTTTCCATTCTTAACATGAGGTTTCTCGTCCAAGGCTTCCTAAGAAGTCTTTCTAGGACACTTAGTATCGATCTTACATTCTTTGTATCAGCGACATTGAGTGTTGTCAGTAAATATTCAATGAGTGTAGATTCCTTTAAGTTTGGATTTAAGGTACATTTTGCTCAGCGCGATTATCGCTCAACGATAGTCGTCCATGGCTTAACGATGATCGTCTAACGACTTAATGGGGCTGTTTTGCTTCAAGCTAGTACCTTTAGGTCGTTTGTCTCTGATGGAGGGGTGCTTGCCTGGGTTCTTTCCCCCTCACCCCCCCGCCCCCCACCACCCGGACATGCACAACGTGCACCTACCATGCAGTGGTGCTTGTTCTTTGTTTAAACCTCTGGCTGGTTTGGCGGGTAGGTGGCTGGTTTGGCGGGCTCAGTGGGCGACCCCGTGGGTGCCGAACAGGTTTTAGTGACGTCTCCCCTAAACATGAGGAGGTGCTTTGTTGACTTTGGCTAGTTGGTCTGCATGATGCATTGCCTCGTCCCCGGCCGGATTCCGGGGGTGGGGTATTGTTTGGTCGAAGTTCGAACCTTATGGTGAACCCAGTGGATTGATTTGTAGGAAAATAAGAAAGGTGGGCAATGGTTGGTCTATGACCCTGTTCAGTTTTGGAATGATTTGGGTCAAGTTCAATGTCACCAAAATTATGATTTTATTTATTTATTCGTCTGTTTGTTTACTTGTTTGTTTTGCGTTCGACCTGCGCCTTCTCGTTGTTCCCGTTTATGTGTTTATGTAGTTTTCTTTGTTATGATCTGTTTACCCTTAACTCTTATATGGGATGATCACATCTCTCTTCTTTCTAGCATTGTTCCTTCAGGGTTCTTCAACCCTTCCTCACGTGTCATTCCCTGTAGCCCTGAAACAAATGTTGTGACGCCTCCTTGCATCTTTGTCTACGTGGGCCTCATGTAGGTGTAGAATCATACTTCTGTTGCGTTATCTTCTTTAGGCCCATGCAACCGAATGCTATTTTGACTGTTTGGTGTTTCATCGAAACCGACGAAACCCAGCGAAACCCTCAATTAACGTTTTCATGTTTTGCTGAAAATTGCTTTGTATATGTATTTTAACCAGATCTTTCTAATGGTGAAGTTTGGTTAGGTTCCCAGATGAGTTGAGTGGTTGTAGGGGCAGGGTCGGACGTGGACATACCCTGCAATACAAAGTCATCGCTCTACCACCACTGAGCCAGGCTATTCCCACTCTTCTTTGTGTATCCCACTGCATTAACCTGCATTAAACTCCATTCAACGCAATTATGGTTCCAACTGCGCACTTTGCCCGGGTGTTCGGCTTTCATCTTATATTCTTACTCGCAGTTTAGTATAATCAGCAAACATACTCATGCAGTCCCTGTGCCAACCGGTCGTCTGTACAGTTGGGCTTAATCCGCAGGCATATTCATGTACCTTGATACTCTCCATTGCTGGGCCGTTTACGTATACAAGAAACATGACTTGTGCCAACATTGGTCCTTGTAGGACGCGTGTAGTCTAATTTTCTGTACTTTTATAACCCCCTGTAACCCCCTGTACGGTTTATAACGCCCCAAGTACAAGAAATCTCTCATCCATTCCAACAGTTTGCCTCCAAGTCCGCTTTCTACATGAGATGTCTAGTCTGATGAGGTACCTTGCCATAGGTTTTCTGTATCCATGTACACGCAGTCCATCCATCTATTGGAAAGTTTCTGTATCTCATGTCATAGTGACCAAGATTGACCGCACACGTGACTTTTCTTTTCTGAACGCAACTTGTTTTCCAGGTGTGTGAATTGGGGGGGAGGGGTGCGTGTGTATACGTTTCACGGAATCATTACATGAGCTGATGAACTGAAGAGACATTGTAAGTCTGGTGTGTAACGGCTGCAGTCAGTCCTTTTAGCGCTCGAAGTCGAACAGATTAGTACAGAGAGAGGGAGGGGGACTGCGGCTACCACGGCTGTGACGTAAGTGATGCCAAGGCCGACGAGGAACCGTCAGACGGCACGAACTGGCCGCTGAATCACTAAGACTGCTCCCGGGAAACCCGGTCACGCACGGACGCAAGCCGGCAGCGGCGACGAAGGCGACGCACACCTACAGAGAGAACCTCACCTCGCGGAGAACGCCGGCCGCGTGTCATGCAGAGAGAGGGAGACGCCTTCTCCTCCTCTTCTTCCTCATCATCCACCCCCTCGTCCTTCTGCCGCCCGATCGTTCCTGCCAGTACGAAGATTCCCGAAGCCGGAGTGCTGCGACACTGAAGACCAACGGCCCAGTTGAACATGTCCGTCCCTAAGCGACAATACCTCCAATACCAGCACACTCCCAGCGGAGGAGGAGGAGGAGTTCCCGGCACCGGCGGCGGTGGTGTGCCCGGACCCTCCACGCCCTTTCGTTCCGCCCGACCTTCAGGAGAGCCCCGCGCCAGCCCGCGGCACCGCCGAGTGGTGGCCACCCCCGCCGCCGCCCCGGCCCCAACACGAACTACCCCGACTCGAATCATCCCCGCCCGTACAAACCCTGCCTCTGCTCATCCGGTGCAGGCAACGAAGAGGAAGGACGACGAAGAGAAGACGGAGTAAGGATTGCTTGTACTGAGTGTATATAGCACCGACCTACCCCTTCCCCGCCTCCTGTTCCTACTCCTCCTCCTCCTCGTCCTGCTCCTCCTGCCCCCCTCCTCCTCCTCCTCCTCCTCCTTCACGTGGCGCTCCACGTGTACTTATCTTCTCGGAGGAGGAGGAGGAGGAGGAGGGGGAAGGAGGCATGGTAGTGATCTGTACTAGATGTGCATGATGCCATTCTCGCCCCCTCCTTCGCATGGCGCCGCAGCCGTGCCTTCTCGCTACACTGAAATGCCACACTCCGTTCGCCTCCCATGCTTTGCTTGGCCACCGCTGAGATTCACGCCTTCGGGAACGGGGCAAGCATGCCCTTGTACCCTCACACGATGGGGGGATTGCCCGCTTCCTTTATGCCCAAAGAACCTGTGAATCTGAGCGCCGGCAGGGAAGTCCCCATTGGGAGTATATATATATATATATATATATACGAGTATATGTACATGTAGAGTACCTTGACTCTTCCTCTTCTTCCCTCCTCCTTCCCTCCCGTGTGTCCTGCCTCGGGACACTGTCGGCACAGATGGGACGTAGTGTATGTTGCATGGAGGACCCGCGAGGGCGGCGTGGAGGACCGAGGTCATCGGAGACCTAATGAGGAGCCGACGGTCCTCGTTATTTCTGGGTGGACGCCGCTTCACGGCTTTCCCTTCCTGATTCCCTCTTCTCATGCCCCATCTCACTCTCTCTCTTTGTATCTATCTGTGCGTATGCGAGTGTTTGTCTGTCTGTATCTGTCTGTTTCCCTGTCTCTACCTTTCTCTCTCTCTCTCTCTCTCTCTCTCTCTCTCTCTCTCTCTCTCTCTCTCTCTCTCTCTCTCTCTCTCCTCTCTCTCTCTCTCTCCTTTCTCCTCTCTCGTTCTCTCCTTTATCATGGGTGTCTCTCCCTTCCCTCTGTATTCTTCAGTGAAGAACACAGACGGAGCTTCTATCACTACACCAGGAGACTGACCTTATCACCGTACTCCTGAGACGCTCCTGCTCTAGACAGGGCGTCGCCTTAGACCAGAAAGGTGGAGGGGCTCCCTTCTAAGGACAGGGGGGCTGGTCTCCTCTCACAAGTCAAAGATGTGTACTGTACAGTCGGCACAAAAAGTACGTACGTACTGAGACTTCGGGAGTCCGTCGGACGTCCTCTCCCTGTCCTTCCTCCTCCCGTGGGACGGGTGCCTCGTTACTTTTGGTGCCGACTGTACATAGGTGTGCTCGTGTGATGAAGTGGAATGTATATGAGGATTTTTTTTTTAAGGGGGTTGGACCAGGAAACATATTTGTACAGAAATGTCCCGCTGATTGGTATTATTTGCATGCGCCAGATTCTTCGTGCACGCAGAGCTATGTGTGCTACAAGGTCAGGAGGTCAGTGCATGTGCGTATCCCCAAGGGGAGGTCGTCACCAGTAAGTGCCAGCCAAAGGCTTGAATACATAACCATCTTAAGCATGAGAACGAAATATAAACATAGAGTTGTATGTAATCATCAAAGGCTTCAAGAGACATGCGTCGTAAGAACATAAGGTAGGCGCATGTACAAATGTCCCCGTAGATCTGGGGGAGAATTGCATGCATATGTATTTCGTCGCCAATAACCAGCGCTTCTGTCCTTGGTGACAATATGGCGCCGAAGAAGTAGAGGCAGAGAGGTAGAACAAGGAGGGAAATTTAAGGCGAGGGTAACAGAAAGGAAGGGGAAAAAATACTGAAGCTTAGTCCCCAATCCTAAAGTAACTATGCGTTGCCCTGGACCGTAGGGGTGTCACTAGACCCCCCCCCATTCCCCCTCAAAAGTACTGACGTCGTACGTTTCATGCAGTCATCACTCCAAACGGGTCACCTTTTGCAGACCCAATCCACACTTACACACATTAACAAAACGCCAGTGTCATGATACTTGAGATCATGCGCTTGCATGTACATTCCATGACAGCTGGACAATTTTGCCTGCATGTTGTCATATTAAGATCGATGGCGTCTCCGCGCAGTTTTTGGCTCTCCGCCGTCGAGGTAACACGTCTTGGCAGGTGCTCACCCCACCCCGAAGTCTCTTCGCGCCGTAGCTCCTGAAGACCAAATCCGCGGGACTCGAACCGGGCAGATGGAGGCGCGAGACCCCCGCAGAAGCAAGTACGTGCACACAGTTGCCCTAAGGCTCGTGTCACACGTATCGACTTTTCGCCGTGCGCCGTCCACGACACGACGTCGTGTTTTCAAGTAACTATGGGTGTCTATGGACGCTTTCACGCGTGGTCATGGTCATGACGTGTGAAAGCGTCCATAAACACCCATGGTTATTTGACAGCACGACGTCGTGTCGTGGACGGTTCACGGCGAAAAGTCGATACGTGTGCACAGTCGCACAAAGATGTCTCGCGCTCTCAGGGATCAAGATTTATAAAGTGTGGTCCCGACGATTCTCACTCTCTCTCTCTCTCTCTCTCTCTCTCTCTCTCTCTCTCTCTCTCTCTCTCTCTCTCTCTCTCTCTCCCTCTCTCTCCCTCTCTCTCCCTCTCTCTCCCTCTCTCTCCCTCTCTCTCTCTCTCTCTCTCTCTCTCTCTCTCTCACTCTCACTCTCACTCTCCCCATTGTCAGTTCTCTGGTAATGCGTGAAGTCGAGAGGTCTCATTAGTTGCGCGTCGAATAGAAACCTCATTAGACCTGCGGCGACAAAGACTGGAAGGACAGAGCACTGGCACCCACAGACGCAAGTCACCATGTTATTGTATACTGTTAAGGAGGTCGCGAGGAGTAGGAGTTAGGGCATGCGTTCCTTGCACCCTTTCGGATGCGTCGGGTGTATGAGTGGGAACTCACCCTAAAGAGCTTCCCTGTTAAGGGCGCGTAGATTAACGTTAGGGGAGAGTGGGGACTTTCGAATCATAAAATGAGGACAGATCAATGCTCTGTGACGGTCAGTCATCAAGACCAAGGTACTCGTCTACAAAGAGACTCTGTGAACCCGAAGTCATTGGGGGCATGAGAACCCCCCTCCCCCCTTTTTGTGAGGGGGGGGGTGGATGTGAAGGCATGAGTATTACTCCCCGGTCCTAGATGGCGACCCGACCCGCCGTCTCCCAGATTCCCACAGCTCTCCCTCTCCCGTCTCCCAATCCCGTCTCCCACTACCGTCTTTTCGACCCCAGAGGTTCCTGTGCCTTTGTCCTCCTTGGTCGAATGAACGAGCGAGGGAGAAAAGGAGAGAGAGAGAGAGGAGAGAATAGTGACGTCTGGAAGCTCTTTTCGACCGGCAGAGCTATCCACTCTTTTTCCTGATCTTTTTCATTTTGTCCCGTTTGGTCGACTGACCTGCCGATCTTCGGAGTCTGATCTCACTCCCTCATTCTCACTCACTCACTCACTCCTGCCATCCCACAGGGGGATAAGAAGCTTTGGCTCTCAGCGATCGACCTGATGCGTCCTCCAATATCATTCCCTGTCGACAAGAACCTACGCCTTGTATCGCCATGTTTACCAAAATCTCTTCTCTCCTCTCATCGTACATCGCTCCCTTTCTTTCTTTTCTCTCCATCACAATTTCCTTCCAGCTGTCTTCCCCTCGTTCTCATCTCTCCTCTCTTCATACGTCGCTCCTTTTCTCTTTTCCTCTTCCTTTTGCGTTCCTTCCAGCTCTCCTCTTTTCCTCATTCTCATCTTGCCTCTCTTCCTGTTTTGGCTTCGTGTGGAGACTTCTGCGATGGTTGGTGAATGACGAGGTCTTGGTTTAGTTCGTGATCTGAAGTTCGCGAGTTCGAGGCTGCTTGAGTCTCACTCAGAACGGCAACAAAGGGAACACCTTCTGTGACGCTGATGAATCTCTCTCTCTCTCTCTCTCTCTCTCTCTCTCTCTCTCTCTCTCTCTCTCTCTCTCTCTCTCTCTCTCTTACCCCTTTATCTCTTTTTCTCTTCCTTGCCTTCCTCCATTTAACTTTACCTCTCTTCTTCATGGCTTCTTTCCTCCCCTCTTTCTTCCCAACTCCCTCTCCACTTCGAAAATCACCGACCAGAACATGAATCCGAACTCCATGCCGCTACACCGCTCATGCTTTTATTACCAGGTTTATAGACGTACTCCAAAGGGATTGAGAATGTTACACCTGCTGTGAACGAAGAGGGTTAATTCTTCATAACGAGGCAGCTGGCATCGGTGCTGCCCCCTTTATGGTGTAGGAATCGATTCGATGGGTTTCGTAAGCGGTCAACAACCGTTAACGAAAACGGATATTGAGAACGAAGTGCACGGTCGGGTTAATCCCAGGATTTATTCTCGAGAAATGTTTAATAAAACGGCACCATTAACACGTAAATATATGAAACGACTTGGGATTTAAGAAGTAGGTTAACACGTTTTCACTGTGTTCCGCCCCTCATTTTAATCCCCGTTTTCACTACTGGATCCTGTTAAATCCCCTGAGGAGGAAGGATATCTCGAGGACCTCACGATGGAAACAAAGAACTTCGCCCAAGGAGACCCCCCCTCCCCCCGTGGCTCAAGAACCCGGAGGTCCTGCCGACCTATGGTGAAGATCGTGGTAGGTCGTGGTAGGTCGTGGTAGCTCATGGTAGGTCGTTTGGAAATCAAGGCTGTCCGGGAACCCCTGCCGTGGAACATTGGCTCTTTATTGCTGGTTTATCGATCCGCCCTTCGGCGCCGCCTCCTGGAGGAGTTTCTCACTCACTCCCCTCCTCCCCTTGCGTGCAAGCTACCCTTTTCATCTAACACCCTGCAACGATAGTGACCTGGAACCGTTCGCTTATCCGACTCTGCCCTCCTGACGAGGTGGTAGTCGTTGTGTGTGTGGGGTTGGGAGTAGGAGATGAGGTAAGATCGATAAGAGAGAGAGGAAGGAGAGAGAGAGAAAGGAGAGAGTAGAGTAGAAAGACAGCGACATTGTGAGAGAGTATGAAGGAGGTGACGAAAGAAAGGAAGAAGAATATTTATTGAAACTGGAGAGGAGTCGTGCGAAGGTAGAAGATAGGGAAGAGTTTGGGGAGGAGGAGGGAAGTAGGGAATTGGAGGAGGGGCAAAGGGAGGGGAGGGGAGGGGAGCGTTTTTTGGGTGTTGGGCATGACTCATGCAGCGTTTTTTCCCTTGGCTTTCCTGTTGACAGGGACTTGGTGAGGATCATACCGGAATGTTGCGGTTTCCTTTTTTCCCATGGGCATCTCTGTCCTCCCCCCCCTACCCCCCCCCTCTCTCTCTCTCTCTCTCTCTCTTTATCCCACCTCCCAGCGAGAGCGCGTTCGCACTGCAACAGCACCCACTTATGTGTATATGTGTATGTGTATATATATATATATGAATATATATATATATATATATATATATAAAATGTGTGTGTGTGTGTGTGTGTGTATACATACGCATATAAGTGGCGCCGTAAGCCCCACCTATTGACAGCAGGCCACAATACACCTCTGACCAGGCAATATCTTGAACAGGTCACCTTCGTGTTTGTTGATGATCGTTGATTGTATCTTTCAGAAGCGCTGTACATGAAGACAAATATCCCTAGCATTAACATTCATGTATGTCTATATATGTAATGTGTGGATGTGTATACAGAGTATGTGCAAGAGGCGTATGTTTTGCGGTGGACCTTCTTGTGTGAGGGGAAAGGTCCCCTCAGCAGCTGAGGGTCCGGTGTCAATGATCCTTATCTCTCTCTCTCCTTCTTCCTCCCCACCCACCTTTCTCTCTGTCTCTCTATCTCCACCTCTATCTCCCCCCTCTCTCTCTCTCTCTCTCTATATATATATATATATATATATATATATATATATATATATATATATAATATATATATATATATATATACCTCTGTCTCACTCTCTGGCTTGGCAATGTTTTGCAAGAATATAAAAGCTGGGAATTGGGCAAATTATAGTAGTTTGGAGGACGAGGAAGACGAGGACAAGGAAAAGGAGATAAAGAAAAATGAAGAGGAGGATGAGGAAAAGGAGACAGAGAGATGAAGAGGAGGAGGACGAGAAAAGGAGACAGAAAAAAGAAGAGGAAGAAGACGAAGAGAAGAAAAACTAGGAAAAGGAGGCAAGGAAGTTAAGGTGGAGGAGGACGAGGAAAAGGAGACAAAGATGAAGAGGAGGAGGACAAGGACGAGGAGAGAAGGAAAATGAGGAGGAGGAGGAGGGCGAGGAAAAAGAGACAAAGAAAGATGAAGAGGAGGAGAACGAGGAAAAGGAGACAAAGAATGATGATAAGGAGGAGGAGCACAAGGAAAAGGAGACAAAGAAAGATGAAGAGGAGGAGGACGAGGAATAGGAGACAAATAAAGATGAATTGGAGGAGGACGAGAAAGAAAAGACAAAGAAATATGAAGATGAGGACGAGGAAAAGGAGACAAAGAAAGATGAATTGGAGGAGGACGAGGAATAGGAGACAAGAAAGATGAAGAGGATGAAGAGGACGAGAAAAGGTGAAAAGAAAGGTGAAGAGGAGGAGGACGAGAAAAGGAGACAAAGAAAGATGCAGAGGAGGAGGACGAGTAAAGCTGACAAAGAAAAATGAAGAGGAAAAGGAGACAAAGAAAGATGAAGAGGAGGAGGAGGAGGAGGAGGAAGAGGAAAAGGTGACAAAGAAAGATGAAAAGAAGGAGGACGAGGAAAAGGAGACAAAGATGAAGAGGAGGAGGACGAGAAAAGGAGACAAAGAAAGAGGAGGAGGAGGAGAACGAGAAAAGGAGACAAGAAGACGAAGAGGAGGAGGAGGGGGACAAGAAAAGGAGACAAAGAAAGATGAAGAGGAGGAGGCGGAGGACAAGGAAAGGTGCAGGGTGAGGAATTGACCCAATTCCTCAAAGGAGCACTGAAGTGGGCATAATTATGATACTCAAGCGAGTTTGTCGAGGCGAAGATTACTGGGTCACCTGGAAAGTGTGTCAGCCCATCACGGGTGCCGAAAACCACGCGAGTTCGATCGCAGCCATTTCCTCGAACTCAGAAACGCCGAGCTCGCTACCCACGGTGTCATATCCCTGGCCCTCCCCCCGACCGAGACCCCAGTCCGGTTCAGCCAGGGGCCCGAGCTCTGTGCATCTGCTGGGTAACATTAAACCATGTTTGACATGATGAAGTTAGTATTTTGTTTCACGATATTGTAAAGAGGTTAACTTAACCCAGAACTCTACGGCTGAGTGGAGGGCTATTGGACAAGGGCGCCGGCATCTGGAGACCAGGAGCCTGTGATGGACTGTTCGAATCCTTTTGAGAGTCAACGCGTGACGACACTAAGAGCTATGACAAAGGTTTCAATATCAAGCCACCTCACAGAGCGAGTAACGGCTGAAACATATATATATATATATATATATATATATATATATATATATATATAAATATATATATATATATATAATATATTTGGCAGTTACCTTCATTCCTGGGTATAAGTTAATGCCAGGTTCTGGGGAGTGGAGAGGATGGAGAGATGACATGGGAGGTCGCCAGACCTGAGCCTAACCAGGCGTGTGTGTGTGTATGTGTGTGTGTATGTATGTATGGGTGTGTGTGCGCGCGCGCGCGCGCATGAGTCGGCCTCTTCATCCTCGCGACCTGCCCTTCACCTACTCCTGTAGGAGAGACTTCCCGAGGAACCTTCATCCCTGGAGATCGTCCTTGTGGAGACTTAAATCGCCTGCCCTCTGGTCACCCTCCAGTACTGAAGGGGGACCTCCACAGAGCCACGTGACGTCACCCTGAACGGGGGGGGGGTCGGTTTTGTGAGCCACGTGTGTGTGTGCGTGCGTGCGTGCCTCGCTCCTGACCCTGAGTCTCAACAGAGCCTGGTTGTCATGACAACACTCGCGCAATGTCAATGTAAACAAAGCCTTTCCAGCTTCTCAACCGTGACCTGTTCTGCGAAGTGGATAGGCATGGTAGCCTTTGTAGGAATTCGGGGATTTGAGGCCCTGGGCCCTTACTGCCGCCACGCGTGATGTCTTAAGCGGGACTCGAACCACCGGTCATCAAACATCTTATCTTCAGATGCCAACGTCTCGGTCCGCTCGTGAAACGAAATGGATCTTCATCTCGTTCCTTCCGCCATGTTTGTTGGACTAAGACGCTGCATCTGAGGTCAACGCCCCCAAACAACCCGAGGTGTGTGTGTGTGGGGCGGGGGGGAGTTGCAGAATCATGCAACGGGAACTCGTCATGCAAAAGGGAGAGATGGTGATGCATCCGTACACAGAAGTCTTCGTGCGAAAGTGGACATCTTGATTCAACAACACACACACACACACGCGCGCGCGCGGTTGGTAGAGTCCCAGACTGTCAATACGGCGGTACCGGCGGTACCTGGTTCGAATCCTGCCCAGGGCTGAAACTATTTCAGTATCGCTGCGCTTCGAGTCGTTACTCCAACTCTCGTGGGCGGGGAGTTGGATGTGTGTGTGCGTGTAAGGTCATAGCATTACCCATAGATCGGTCATACGAGCTCTGAGCTCTCTTCCGGGAGGAAAAATAGCTGTCGATCATGAGTCCAACACGTGATCCAAAGACCAAGGTGAACACGCACACACACACACACACACACACACACACACACACACACACACACACACACACACACACGGAAGGAAGGTCATCAAAGAATACCTGAGGTCATTCTCGTCCCATCGGCGGAGGGGTCGTGAGGGGAGGGAGAGTTGGAGGTCGCGTGGGAGGCCATGGTGCGTGGAGGCATCGGCGTTGGCACCAGCTGGCGGGGTCAAGGTGGCGCCCGGGCCACCTGGCGCTAGGGCCAGCTGGGTGGGCGGCCGTTCCAGATGGAACTCCCGGTGATGTGACAGCTGGTGCTTGCGTGCAGCTGGCGCCAGAGATGACCTTCGTGTTCAGTTCTACATTATCGATCTTATTATTTGGGTCATTGTCTTTGTTAGTCATCTGGTCAGTTGTTCATTGAATATAAGCGTGTACTTGTTTTCTGTTTATTCGTTATGGTCTTGTTTTATTTTATGTGATTGTATAGTTCATATTAGAAATCATCCTTTCTCTCTCTCTCTCTCTCTCTCTCTCTCTCTCTCTCTCTTAAGTGTCTCATGTACGGCAAGAAGTTGCTAAATAATGAATTTACAAAGGACTGGGGACTTTGTTTTCGACTCGTTATCTTCTGAGGATGGATTTACGTTTTAGAATAAAAATTATAAGTAAAATCATGAAGCATTGCATATTTGGTCTTTCCAGACGTGTGTTCCCCGCCTGCGTTACAAAAAAAAATATAAAAAAAAAAATCTGGGGTCACGGTCATGGAGGTGCTGCACCACGAATGGGGTCGCAAAGAAGAAAGGTCAGGAAGCATCACAGGAACGTACTGTCTTATGAATAAATTATATTTGCATACCATCGCATATTATTTTTTTCTATTTGTCTATTTGTTATTATTATTTTTTTTTTTTTTTGGGGGGGGGGGGATTGTCACGGGGAAACACGAACGGGATGTCCTCCCGACCCTTTTTGACAGGAATCTGACTCATGACGCTCACTGACCTCGATTTAAAAAAAAAAAAGAAAAAAAAAAAACCGTCCACAAGGTCACTATTCGCACCAGTCATCTGAACACTTGGGAGCAGCGAGGCGGAACGGATTTGCTGTCCCTCGGTCGAGGCCGAGAAGAGGAGGAGGAGGAGGAGGATGGCACTCGTCAACCGTGGTGCCAGCTGCCCCTGCCCCTGTCCCTGCCCCTGCCCCTGCCCCCTGGTCACACCTAAAAGAGGATCTAGGCCCACACACACACACACGTAGCCGATCCCAACCGGAAACGGAGATTCCAAAGAGTCTATCGCTTGAATGACTCATATCAATGGTAGATGATTCACCTAGGTAGCGGTAATAGAGTTGAGTTGGAACGAGGAACAGGTTCCTTGTAAGTCGTTTAACCACAAACACACACACACACACACACACACACACACACACACACACACAAACAACCACACACATACACACAGACACACACACACAACTCCCCACACACACAACCACACACACACACAACCATACACACACACACACAACCATACACACACACACACACACACACACACACACACACACACACACACACACACACACACAAAACCATACACACACACACACACACAACCATACACACACACACACACAACCATACACACACACACACACACACACAACCACACATACACACAAAATCACACACAAACACACACACACACACACACAAAATCACACACAAACACACACACACACACACACACACAACCACACACACACACACAAAATCACACACACACACACACACACACACACAACCACACACACACACACACACACACACACACACACACACACACACACACACACACACACACAAAAACACAAACACACACACACACACACACACACACACACACACACAAAACCACATACACACACACACATACACACACACACTACCCCCACTCACATAACCCTACACACAACCCCCACACACACAACTCACCACACACAACCCCCACACACATCCCCCTACAGACATAACCCCACACACACAACCCCCAACAAACACACAATCCCCAACACACACACATCCTCTAACACACACACATCCCCCAACACACACAACCCCCAACACACACACATCCCTAACACACACACAACCCCCCCACACACAACCCCCCACAACACCCCCCACACACACAACCCACACACACACACACACACAGCCCACCCCCATACACACACCATTGGTATGGGAAGGTAGGGGAGAAAGATATTTGGGTAGAGGAGTCATGAGACCAGTCTGTCCACGTGGTCTTTGTTTACATTGGGATGGATGTCCTGCGAGTAGACACAGCAGGTTAGGCACTGGTCAGCCAGCCCACCCGACAGTGAAAGTGGAGGATGGGGAGGGGGAGGAGTGGGCGGAATGGGGAGAGAGGGAGGGAGGGAGGACTCGACCGTGGTCCGAGCGCAGCGCAGAAGTTGATCCGTGGCAGTCCCGAGCGTACCTCAACCGCGCGCGCACACTAGGCGAGAAGAATGCTGCTGGAGGGGTGAGTGTGTGTGTATGTGTGTGTTAGGAGACCCGTCGCTCGCTACCCGTAGAAGAAGGAAGCGGCAGTGACAGCGGATCGCGATGTCTCAAGGTCCCCAGCAGGAGAGGAGCGGGTTGTGAGTCACGTCGGACCCGTGCGCTTCCGCCTGTAGAAGGAGGAGAGGCGGCTCCCTGGTCCCCCTGACAGAGGAACTGGGTTCCTCGTGTGTTCAAGAAACTATGTGGTGTCCTTTACCCTCTGGAGGAGTCTCGCGTAATAGCAGTGCCCGATGGAGTTGTGGATTACTTCCACCCAGTGGAAGACGAAACCTTTGTTGTGTCGTGTTGAGTGGAATGGTAGTGGAGTTTTTGTCTCGTACAGTGTCTTAATATGCAAAGAATGTGTTCCCTGTCCCGCATGGAGGACGACCCAGACACTCCTTTGCTTGGTGGAATGTCTAGCGACGCATTCCGTGGGGGCCGTTTGTCCCTGAAGGAAGATGTGTGTTGCCCATTGTCTCTCGTGATGGGACGAGGATCATGTGTTTCGATCTGAGGAAGATGTCATGCGTGGCAGTTGTCTTTGTCTCGTCTAGTGAAGATGAGGCTGTCTGTGTGTGTCTCGCTCATAGGCCAAGAGAATCTGTAGAAGGAAGGGAGTTACATTGTCCATCAGTGCCTGGCACTGCAAGACCTCGGCAATCCTTCCAAAAGACTCACTGCCTCTCAAAGGGGGCTCTTACTATTCACCGTGGTCATGGATCACGTGCTAGACTCGTGATCGACAGTGGTTACCCTTTCGGACGAGAGCTCAGATCTCGTATAATTCTGTGCATGGGTAATGGTGTGACCTACCGCATACCACACACCTATCCTCTTGTTCAAAGGGGACAGTGAAAGGCTTGTAATAGTACTATAATCCTTTTAAAGCTCTGAACGGAGCTTGATCTCGGGCCTGGAGCGTGGCAACCTGCGATGCTAACCACCACACCAGCAGGCCGTGCAGGACGGTGGCCTGCGAGGAGGAGAACGGCCACCCCTATCTGTCGAAGGGACGTACGCTGGCCACGTGGGTGGAGGACGTGCCAGAGTTTCCTGCGGATGTGATACATCGTTCATTCCCCGAAGGAGTGGAATGAATGTCCGACACCTTGACGTATTGAGGAATGACGAAAGCGCCTTCCCCTCCCCCCCCCCTTTTTTTTTTTGCGAAAAAAATGTATAAGATTTGTAAGACCTGGAAACGCTTTATATATTGTTCTTGTTCGGGTATCCATAGAACCTTGCCTGAGGTCGCGGAGACTCTACATAGGAATCCTCGGGAGGAGAGGGGAGGGAGAGGGTGGCAGAAGAAGGAGCGAGACTTCTGTGACGTCACGCTCTCTATGACGACCATATCGGGGTGCGACGAGCTAAGATGAATATGTGCGTGATGGGAATAAGTCGAGTATTTTTTATATCATTTATATTTATTATTATTATTATTATTATTATTATTATTTTATTATTATTAATATTATTATTATTATTATTGTTATTATTATTTGCTTATTTTTATTTATTTATTTATTTATTTATTTATTCTTTCGATCTGAGAGACCTGCAGCCGGCGACGACTTCGAAAACGGAACCCGATGGACGATGGCGTCTCATTTATTTCATTCATCCACTCATTTATTCGTTTATTTATTTTTTATTTTTTTATTTCCTTTATTCGTTTATTGCTGGTGATGCAGTCATTTTCGTTAGGTTAGATTAGATAAAGTTAGGTTATGTTGAGTGAAGGTTAGGATAAGTTAGATTATGTTGAGTCAGGTTAGGGTGGGTTAGGTTAGGTTGTGTTAAGGATGCTTATTGGTATATCGTATGTGTAGTACGTAGAAGTGACTTCAGACCGCATCATACCGTGACAGACACTGGGAAGGTTTCCAAAGGAACCCCAGATCTAGATCATCTCCATACAAGAACGCATCTCCATATGAAAACTTATCATAGGACAGGACTAAAGGGAAGTTCCTTTATGGTGTACAAAAACTATAGAAATTAAAATAATATAAAAAAGGGAGGAGGGTTAGGGGGTAGGGATAAGGGCGGGACGGGCATTTCCGTCTAGGGTCCTCAGGGCGAATTTTGAACCGTATTCTTAATAAGGAAATTTCCGGGGTCCACCACCGGAACAAGCAACTATGACCCGTATCTCCTGAGAGCATAAGGTCGTTTGTATAGTGTACCTCCCGAGGGTCCCGAAACTCGTTTAAGAAATGTGATCAGAAGTGTGCCACAGTGCTTGCTGGGGAAGGTCCTTGCTTGTGCTGGAAACCAGAAGACCTCAAGACCTGAACAAAATCACCACCTGGCAGGAACTCGAACAAAAGACACATTGAAATTATTATTATTATTATTTGATTGGTTTATTATTATTATTTATATATTTATTTTATTTTTTACTTTTATTTATTTATTTATTTTTACGCCAAGCTATTTTATTCATCTCGAGGAAGCTGGGCGGTGGCAGCCCTCGAAGTGAAGACGTTACCATGGTAACGCCCGAAGTTCCTCAGTACAAAGAGACTTCGTAGAGGGCCGGACCCCGATCTGAACGGGTTCTCGATCGACCCAGACCGAACTCAAGCTGGTGGTCATCCTTACAGCCTAGGAGTACCGTCCGAGATTGAACCCAGAACAAAATCTCTGAAGTGTACCGCACCCTGCCCCGGCAGGGGGGGGGGGTGTAGCCCCAGGGGGATGAAGGTAACCCCCACGAGGGACCACCTGTGTAAAGGGGAGAGCGTTCGAGTCTTCCTCTTGAACTGTGTCGTCTATACTTGTGTACAAGTACTGGGTGACCCCTAACTCTCCCCTCTCCCCCTCCCCCAGCCCCCTACACCTCCTCCTCCTCCCCTCACCCGGGAACGCACGTAAACAGGATTGGGGGTCTTACTTTTCCTGGGCAAGGGGGTTGGGGGGGGGGTTAGGGAGAGAAGACTTTGGATTAAAATGGCGGTACAATTCACCTCGCCGGTCGAGCGGCTTAGAGCGTCGCTACTTGTGGCGGAGATCGAGGTGACAGCAATTCGAACCTGTCGCCAGCGAGTTGGACCAAGGGCATGGTTCATTAAATTCCACGCTACAAAGTCCTCTGTAAGAGGCACCGTCCTAGCCTCCTGATAGGGGGGAGTTTGCGACGTTAAACAGTCATCATCATCGCGAGTCCACATACACACGCGCGCGCGCACACACACACACACACACACACACACACACACACACACACACACACACTTGAGTGGGAGGGGAACAGTGCACAGACGACCTCGTCTGGCGGAGAGGTGGGGGTCGTAGCGTCTTTAGCGCTGTGGGAGGGGTTGACCACAGACTTGAACCATAGACTTACTTCGTATGTTTGTGTACAAAGCGAACTGCACAGAAAATATCTCCCAAGTCTTGAATTAACTTTTATTACACCAGTGCCGTGATGCGAAGTGTGCTGGTCTCGCAGTCGCTTAGTAGTGGGTTCGAATCCCGCACTCCTCTCCTATATGCACGGAAACAGCTATGTAAGGATCAGTAGGTCTGTCGCTGTTCGTTTGTCCACGTAACTCCATGTTACCTGCCCCAACAGTCTAAGCGCATTATAGGACAAAGGTGACGGCTCCGGCCGCAGCTACTCAGCGCCTCCTGGCGTAGTCTCCTCACCACCTTCACGTGGTCGGCGTCATGTCCCCACACAACAAAGAACTCTTACCTTCTACCGCCACTCCTTCCTACCAGCACCGCCCTCCTCCATACCTCCCCTACCAACTCCAAGATTCCACCTACTGGAAGCGATAGCGCCTCCATGGATAGAAACGCCGGTGAACGTCTCTGGGTAGATGTCTATTTAAGGAGCTCAGGAGTGACTCTTCTAGGAACGAGGGAGCAGCGTAGGCACGAGGAAAGGGTCTAAGATGTAATTTCAGAAGTGGACTTCCATATATGGTTACACAGTAGGCCGGCCGCGAGCAATGTTGTGAATCCACAGAATATTTTTTTTATACAAATAGGATGTAACTGAAACCGATATGCTTGGATATCGTATGTATGTGACATCGTGGAAATACACACAAATCACAAATGTGTATATATGCGTGCCTGTCTGTGTATCGGGTTGTGTTTGTGTATGTGTGCACATGTACACATTGTGTGCGTGTTTTTTGTATGCGTACATGCCTATATATTTGTGTGTTATGTACGTGTGTTTGCGTGTGTGTGTGTGCGCGCGCGCGTGTCTGCTTGTCTACTTGTACGTTTGTTTGTGTGTGTGTGTGTGTATTTGTGTGTTTATCTAGTTATATACAGGAAAGGAACAATGTTCGTGGTGTCCTGTCTCACTCCAATTACTATACCTACCAAATGTGTGTATAAACGTATGTATGTATATTATGTATATATGTATGTATGCATGTATGCTTGTGTGTGTAATTCACCATGGTCTTGGATCAGCTACTACCCTCCCTGATGAGAGCTCAGAACTCGTGTATGAGTGTGTGTGTGTGTGTGTGTGTGTGTGTGTGTGTGTGTGTGTGTGTGTGTGTGTCATACATGGAGACATTCCGAGGCTCAGTCAGGCAGTCAGGCATGTGGATCGGATCCTGGCGAAGACGACCTTGAGGAGGTGCGTCATAATACGACTTAATACGTCACAATGCAAAACCCGACTCTGCACTTCCCGTGAGAACCGTAGAAGGTAGCAGTGCTCCTGTGGATCTGGTGATTCCTTCACTCGTCCGTCGAACCTGTCTAGAGACTGGGGCATTGGTGGTAAACACCACGCCATGCCCTTGGTAACAAAGAGCTGAGGCTATTACTCACACGATCGTGAAGTTACAATAGTATCAGGTACTCTTTACAAAGAGAAAAATAACATTTGAATGTGTGTGTGTGTGTGTGTGTGTGTGTGTGTCTGTGTATGCCTTTATGTATGTATGTATTTATGTATGTATGTGTACACAATAGATGTATTGGAAACTTCTGTTTAGATATACCGGGGTTGTATCAATAATGATAATATCATTGTTACTTTTGATATCTCTGACTGTAAACCCACACCGACTGGCATCACTCCTCAGTCCCTCACATATATCTCTCTATGAAGAAAAATTTACTGAAATATCTTGGGCCCGGTTCGGATACCGAGTCCCAGCCCCACGGGTCCGCACCTCCAGCTGGAGGTGAGGATATTGATAGGTCTTGCTCGTGAGGGGAATGATTCTATCCGACGTTCGTCTTGTAGGTACCTGTCGTTACCCTTTTAGTAACCATTAAGAAATATCAACTTGAGTGCTTAGTACAGGGAAGGTATTGCAACGAGAAAGAAGCAAAGTTATCTTGTACCTAACTAGGCTACTTTAGGTTTAAGAAGGAAGTGGGCAAGAACTGGTTTACCAACAGTAGTGAACGAATGGAATAGTCTTAGTAACCATGTAGTGAGCGCTGAAACAATTTGTTGTTTTAAGAAAAGATTATATAACTTTATGGATAGAAATAAAGGGTAATAAGGGACACGGAACTACCTAGTGTAAGCCTTATGGTCTCTTGCAGTCTCCTCTATTCTTATGTTCTTATGATGTGTCCACCGACCCTTGTTCGTCTTTTTCCACTTGTTTTCTTCCTTGGTCTCAACTTCCTCTTCCTGAACAGTGTCACTCTCAACTAGGTGTCTGCAGGATCAGCCTCGTTCTCCTGTAGTGCATGACCTGTGGCTGAGGTCACCTCCCATAGGGAGACACAAACAACCCCATGGGATCACTCGTTATGTTACAAACTTGTCCCGTATCCGTTCCATACAGCCTGGCCTTCATGATTACCCTCTACGTAGTCCACATAAAGTCATGTGATCAACCTCTTGAATGATCTTCTGTAACAACACGACGTGATCACCCATGATCTTTATCTGTGACCACGTTGTAATCTTTTCATGTGACCCCCATTTGAATGATCTGCTATAACATCCCCATGTGATCACCCATTTAAGTGACCCGTCTCCATGTGACCTCTACTTGAATGATCTTCAATAGCATCACCCGTTGGAATTACCTTTCCCCTTGTGATCACCCGAATGTTCGTAAATTGGTCTATGTTATGTAACTACTTGCTCTACAAAACGAGACCTCACCCAGTTCCCTGAATAACCTGGCTTGCGTGTTTCGCGTGTTCCACTTTAAAAAGAGTCCCCACTTGTTCTACGTAGCAGGTTTGTAATGGTCAACATCTACCATGCATCATCGTCGCCTATTTCAGTCAATAAGTTTCATAATTAACATCCTCCTCAGAGTGTTCCTACGGCGAATGTGCAATCGATCGTCATGTATTTTTAGAATATATTTGTATATTCCAAAAATTGGATAAAGGTAAAAAAGAAAATGAATAAACAAAAATCTCCTCAGGAGATCGAGGACATAAGTTCGGAGTCAAGAGTCGATGTCTGAGAAGTGTCTTGACATCGTTTTATGATGATGATTACCCTTAGTTTCCCACATGTGGAGCCCTCACATACTCTAATATGCTTCACATAATCACGCTGCATGTGTTCTGTGCACTTTCATCCAAATTGCACTGCCCTGTGTGTGTCACAATCACAACCTGTTTCGCACTATAGTCATCTGACTCCCACTCGGTTTGATCCAGTCACTGATCGCCCTCAGGTAGACGTCATACACTAATCCCATTACCCCGAGTGCACAACATGTTACGTGACATCAGCGTGACACTGTTACATCCTAAGCCGCACTTGTGGCTCATCACCGCCCAGTAGTTCTGGGCCACTTCCTGGTGTGGCCGCTCCAGTCCGCGTCACCCGGTGAGGCGCGCAGCGAAGAAACCCTTACAAGTGGAGACCACGTCTCGGGACAAGTTTCTTAGAAGAAGAAGAAGAAGAAGAAGAAGCCCTTTTACCTCGTTCGCGGCTACAGCAGTGGTAGCCGAACCCCGACCCTCGTCTTCTCTCCGGGCGCCCGCATCGTGATGCCACATAGACTTGTGGTCGATAACACAGTTGTCACCCGCATTTCTCCCAGAGCTCACTGGGTTCTCCTACTTGGTCTCGGAGGGTAAATAAAAGATGATCTGGTTATAAAGGTCTTCCTAGATCGATTAAATCAAGGCCAGAGGCGCACTCGTTCAATGCATCACCACCGGCCACAGGCACCATTCACAGCATCACCGGCCAGAAGAATCGGTCCTGCCGAGTCCAGCGTTGGTCGGGGGAGCGTCCCGAAAGATGCTCATTATAGACAAAGGGTGAACCTCCGGATTCCTGGATGATGACCAGTCGACGCAGAGAATAAAACCTGAAATTTTCATTTCCATATCTGGAGGAGGTCTTGAGGACGTGAGTGGATAGAGGACCTCTTCAGGAATTTGTTGGTCCGCTCTGGGCTCCTTCCGAACGGTGCCTCATGGCTCGCGGAGCAGTCATGGGCTCGCGCAAATACTTTATTTTGTAATATTACAATTATTTGACTTTTTTCTATGTATACAGTTTTATGTTCTCATTATACCATGGCCTTAACGGCTTAGTTCCAACTTCGATCCAACATAGCCGGGGAAAGAATATTGTAAGAGTGAGATAGCCGCCAAGGCAAATTGGATGAGGTTCTGTTTTGTTAAAGGTAACTACAGTGTTGGAGTTAACTATGTAGTCGTACCTTAATCCCAAGTAGCAGTAACAGTAGTGCCTGTCTGTGTATCGGGTTGTGTTTGTGTATGTGTGCACATGTACACATTGTGTGCGTGTTTTTTGTATGCGTACATGCCTATATATTTGTGTGTTATGTACGTGTGTTTGCGCGTGTGTGCGCGCATGTATGCGTTTCTGTGTGTGTGTGTGTGTGTGTGTTGTTGTTGTGTAGGTTCATTCGAGAGATTCGATAACATTGTTGAACCATAAGAGCCCTCAGAAAGTGGAAATATAATACCCCTATTGTTCATTTTTAAAATATGATGACTGATGCACAAGTTAGCAAAGGCATTGCATCTAGTGACCACAACCTAAATAAACTCAAGCTACCAAAAGTATCACAATGTCCAGTTGCATATATGCATTGTAACACTGTACCTGGCAGAAAAAAATAATTTTAATGGTCACATGTAGGAAGTATTCCAAAATACTTTTCCAAAGATGTTTATGTGTATCTCTCTCTCTCTCTCTCTCTCTCTCTCTCTCTCTCTCTCTCTCTCTCTCTCTCTCTTCCCTTTCTCTTCCCTTTCTCTTCTCTCTCGCATCCCTCTCTCTTCTCTCTCTCAATCGATCTCTTCCCATTTTCTCTCTTCCTTCTCTACCATCACCGCCTCTCTCCCGATAGACCACGCTTCACTCTTTGCCCGAGTTGCGAGGCGACGATGCTCGGATCGTTTTACGTGCGCTGGTAGGGTTGCAATGGGCGTAGGACATGCGCGCTATGAAGGTCCGCCCGGCCCGATCAGCAAAACAGGACCTGCTGCTGCCGGACGCGGAAGTGACGCATGTATTACCACGGGCACTGAAACTGCCGACCCCCCTCCCCCCCTACATTGTTTGTGTCCTTCCCGAAGGTAACCCTGAATTACCCGTATCGCCCTTCCCTTTCCCAACATCAACACCATCGTCGTTACCTTAATCGTCATCACCATTCTTATCGTTATCCTGTCATCATTCCCCCATCACATCACCGTCAGAATCGTTATCTTCACCAACAACAGCAACAATAGGACTAGTAACACCTGTTCCGCATCGGCCCAGAGGGACGCCTGGGATGCTCAGGTTAGGTTGGGGGGCGACGCCCATGGAATCTGCCGCAGGCGGGCAGCACCAGCAGGAGTAGTAGTAGTAGGAGTAGGAGGAGGTGGATGATATTTAACACAGCAACCCCTCAGGCATCCTTCGCGCATAGTTCTGTAACCCTTATATATATATATATATATATATATATATATATATATATATATATATATATAGAGAGAGAGAGAGAGAGAGAGAGAAGGTCAGCAGCGACAATGTCATTGTTGAGTTTGTATAGATGTTTTTGAGTAAGTGTGAGATTGTTGAATACTAGTAAAAAAAAAAAAAAAAAAAAAACATTTTGAAGTAGTAATGTCTTCATATCCGAGACGTCTCGCGACTCTGTCATCCTCAGAAAGATATATATATATATATATATATATATATATATATATATATATATATATATATATATATATGCATCAGGATGCGCCAGTGGATGTAGTCAGTAGACTGCAAACGGCGGACCATTGTAACATGATAACCTCATTGTTATTTGATATTGTGCAAAGGGTAGACGACGCTGTGGCTCACTGCCCAGGGATTTTTTAAAGTAAAATCACAAATGTGTGTTTATCCGCCACACAATCCATACCGCATTTCGAACCATACTAGCGGTTTGAACCGCAGCGGTTAAATTACAGCGAAAGTCAGTGGAAGCGTTTACACACAATCGCGCAGTTTTTCCTTGACTAATACCACCGCGGTTTCCGCGCCATTCAGACCGTTAGTGTGAACAGGGCCTTATCCAACGTTTTACATTATTGTTTCTTGTAGTTGTCGTCAGGTGATTTTATTCATTGGGGAGCTAAAGGATCAATTTGGCTCTCGCTAGAAGATTTCGTTCATGTTTCCATTAGGTTAAGTATTTCCTCACCCACCCACGTAAACACAATATATATTTTTCTAAGGACCTCCTAATGGATTGGAATTGTCAGACTTTCAAGAAAATAATAATAAAAAGAATAATGATAGTAATATTTCTAATAAAAGTAGTGTCAATGATACTAAATATAATAATAATGATAATTGCAATAATATTAATGCTGATAATGATAATTGATAGTGATAAAAATAATTATTAAAAACGTTGGATTCGGAGTTATTATTCAATACGTACCCTGTTACCACGTTGCCGTTGCCTTCGATTGCAATGAGAATCAGATCAGGGAAGCTCCTCAGTTAGTCATGTGGGACGAAATGGATTCTTTTGCTGCCACGCCAGCTCGGGTTGCCTCCTTGACTCTTTATCGCCAAGACGCTCGGGTGATTAATAAGATCGTCCGGAGTTGGACAGAACCAAAACTCCAAAGGAAGACACTAAAGTCTCGTGCATTGATTAAACTTGTTGTTTATTCATATTTATTATGGTCTGTATTTGCATGCACTTTTTTTTTTTTTTTAGCTGTTTAGATTTATTTTATTTTATTTTACGCAATTATTTGTTTATTCTGTACCCCACAAGGCGCAAAGGTAAAAGTAAAATTGTTGACGGAAGGGGGAAGAGGCCTATTGGTATTTAGATAGAGCAATATATTTCATATATTCATTTGTACCCGTTAGTGGCCAGAAGTACCCCTCTTAGCCAGAACAAAATCTTCTAAGGTAGGTCACAGGGATTTCATAGGTTCATGCTGTTGCCATGACGTCACCTAAAGGGGAAAAAAGTTTATGGAAACCGTTTCAAGTACCCTTTAAAGGCGGCTCCATTTGTTCTCTGTACCGCTCACTCGTTCTCGACTTTGGGCGTCGTCTGTCAGGTGGACGAGCATATAAGGCATGGATGGGCGTCGACAAGGGGCGTAGCAAACGCCACCACGCCCACGGTAGTCTCAAGGCTGAGCGTCAGCTCCTGACGGCGGGAGTTCTTGCGGGCAGCTGCTTCGAGAAGCGATGCCTTGGTCATGTAGATAACGACTTGCGATTGGCGCGCCGTGGGATGTCTTTGTGACGAGAAGAACCATGCGGTTGTGTTTTGGCGCGGTTTGAGAAGGCGGAAAGAGAGGGTGAATATATATAGATACATTTTCTTTTTACTTGCGTAGTTCAAAGAACCAGTAGTAAGGACAAAAAAGAACGAAAATAAGATGCCCACAGAATACCACACTCCGGGAAGGGAAGGAAAGGGAAAGTGTAGTAATTTTTGTCAAGTGTTGGTGTTCGAGTGTCCTCAATACCCTCCTATTCACGAATATTCAAGGAGGGCGTTGTCCTTTGTAATGTGTACAAGGAAACAGCTGTGTTTCGCCTCTTTCTCTCTCTACCTCTCCCACTCCCTCTCCCTCCCTCTCTAATGTACGCCTTCTTTGCCTTCCGGGTTAGGCTTGTCCTATTGAACATGGACAACAAAGACATTTATTTGTTGATTTATTATATTATATTAACCCAGACACTAGCGTGGGTAGATAACAGCCTTCTATACCAAGTCTGTTCATGCCATGATATGTGTTCCCGTGCACAATGATTCCTTCCGCGTTTGCAAATCGTCGCCGAATATAGATAAACAGTACTTCTGGCCCTGGTAGAAGCAAAATCGCTCCGAAGAGGATGTAAAGGAGAGGTTTGGAGGGTAGCAGAAAGGAGGTTAAAAGTAATCAGCAATCTTGAGTGGTAATTAGTATACAGTCATGAAAAGAATGTGTGACTCTGGTCCGAAGGGGTCGTGGACTGTAGTCGACCGGCGCTTCTATCCTTTTGAACAAATATCATGCCTCTGCCTTAGGTTATTTGGGTTATTTTAAGCCTAGAGTATGCATGTGGTAAACAGGTGTACGCCATGCTTTGTTTGTGTGTATTGTCTGAGTAAGGCATCAGGCGAGGTTTGGCTGCCCCTAGCACATAGGCCGGAAGAGGCGATCCTCTCGGTTGCCTTTAAGCGTCTCCTGTCGTAAGTTTCTTGTGTGTGGCATAATTAGAATACTGTACACTCTTTGTCAGTGCGTGCGTGTGTACGCGCGAGCTAGGTTTTATTTTAGATCGCAGACTTTATCCACCTTTCTTTGAATGCTGCTAAACCTGCATATCAACCTCGTGTATTTGAGCGTGAACCAGTAGCTGATGTGACAGAAAAACGAGTTTATACATACACACATCCGCCCTAGTCATGGACCAAGAGGTTCCCTGTCTTTATGCTCTTCCTTTGTAAACAGAGGGCTATACAGCTAGTAGCCAAAATATAGAAGTTAACGTTCCCCCATTTTTTTTTTCACTCCGACTGCGGGTTCTCTGTGATTTACAAATGTGTTACTACATTTCTCTCTAGTGAATATATATATCAAATAATTTCTGATAGTCCCCCCGGGGTTCGAACTTATTTAATATAGGTCTATGTGTACAGTATATGAGATGGATGGGGTGAAGGGGACGTTGAGAAAGAGGGAAATGTCTGATGAGCAAGTAAGGGAGCAGGCAGGAGATAGGGGTGAGTGAAGAATGTGTATGGGTGATACTGTTATTCAAGGAAGGGTGAGCTGGGGGGGATGGGTGATAGAGGGTGCTTATGTGTGAATGATATTTTGACGCAGCCCGAAGGTATTTCTCCCCGTCTTCACTTTATCTGCATGAGGAGACGGAGAGGGGTGGCTGTGGTCCCCCCATTAAGTAAAACGGTCTTGTGGATGTACTGTGTCTTGCTGCATTGCGTTTGACCCTGGGTAGTTGGCGGATGCAGGAATGACCCGTCATCCATGAGGAGCTGAGACTGGAGGGGTGGAAAAGGTGGTAGAGGGGTGGGAATAGGTACGTGCCTCTGACGTAACTACCTCCCTTATAAGGGGGGGAAAAGTTCTTTTATATATATATATATATATTTATATATATATATATATATATAATATATATATCGTTGTAAGTTCCATACACAGATATGATTAAAATCGCCTGGCGGTAGCCAAATTAAACCATCTATCAAGTATGGAAGGGATTGAACGATCTTTTATCAATGATATGATTCTAGAAAGTAGTCAATTTCAAGCGATCCTGTCTTTATGTCTTATGGTTTTGTCCAAACCTGGATTGTGGCTTCAACCCTTTTTCTTCTGAGCCTAATCTAGACGACCTGTAAGGCTTCAAAACATCCTTTGAGGCTTCTGCAGCTTCTGTAAGCTGGGAGCCTTCATTGGCTTACATTACACGTTCTAGTGCACTTGTCACCGTTAGTATTGAGCTAACATGAGAAAGCGTAATTTTTAAATACGCCGCGTACACTTTGGACGCCTTGTTAAAGGCGGTGCGGCGCCCGTGGCTAATTGAATGATGGACCCAACCGTGGAACCCTTACCCCCTACTCTCGCGTCTTGGCCGGCGAGTTAGTACGGGTCTAGCCTCCGCGCAGTAGGGAGGCAACAGGGCAGGGCAGGGCTGGGCACGAGGGTGTAGGGTAGGGCTGTCATGGCGCGGGTTTGGCTTGTTCTCTTCATCTGCTTGATGTGCTTCGCGAGCTGCGACGGAGAGGCCTTGCCTGGCTTGAGCCATGCCGCTGGTACCTTGTTGCTCCTCGGCGCGTCGTCGATGGTCAGTTGTTTAACGGCCGTGGTGGTCAAAGTCAAGTGGAAAGGAACGGCGGTGGGCGGCGTGCCTCGTGGATCATGTCCTTCGGCAAGGTAGAAAACAATCGTTGAGGTGTTTTGGCAAGATGAACGGAATGGTTGCTTGCATTGGCAAAATGCAGTGATTCGGTTATTTGTTTCTGTCGGCTGTCCAAATTAACATCCGTTCGGATATTGGAAAGCAGTCAAGTTGACCTTATGTGAAATATTCATCTAGCGCTTACTCTTCTGCCGAAAATTTCTCTTTTAATAGAAAGTCATATTTCATGAGGTATTGCGAACAAAGAGAGACTTGTTTGTATGTGAAAAACGAAATCAGATGCGTTCATCTGGCAACAAAAACGTTTTTTCTGTATTTGAAATTGCACTACAAAAACTGCTTGTGGTACCACCGGAAACAAGAAAACAATATACTTTCGAAATGTGTAATTGGTTAACTGTATTTCGCAATTATATGCGTTGATATAATTTGTCTATTTGTTTATTTTTGTGTATATATTAATGTGATTTATTTTTTTCTGATCTGCAGCCAGACCAAGCTAAGTGGCGACGAAGGAACACCGACTAAAGACGACACGCCACCGTCTCTCCCATCACCACAGCACAAGGTAAGAGTGTGTTCAAAATGCGTGATGTTTTGAACATGCATGCTCATCGTTGCTAAGTGGATCTCGTATCAAAGCGCGCGTTACTTTCAAGGACTGCAAAGCGTTCTCATTTCGCAAACAATCTATAAAAATTTAAAACTTATCATCTTCAACAGATTCTAATGGTAGTAAGACACTTCGGATAATTGAAAACTGACTTACAGGGTGATTTTCAAGGATATAAAATATTTTTATCTTGGGGTGTACGAGACTTAACGACTGTATGGATGCGTATTCTTGGCTTGTCATGACCAAGATGTGGGTGGTGGCTAGTCTAAAGAAAGCCTGAGAACGCCCTGGGCACTCTGTATGGGTTGCCATAGTTGTTCAACTGGTTGCCACATATGAATAATAATTGCGGTAATGAATGTAATATTATTTATACAAATTATAATTGACGTCATCCGCCGGTGCCATGGTAGTCAGCATTGTTATTTACAGAAAAAAATACACTGGAAAATAAGAAACTTAGTCCGAACGTTTTCGTCTATTTAAGACATCTTCAGGGAATACAAAATAACAGACATCTTATATATACATAAAGTAATAGACAAGGTCACACAAGATATTCCTTACCATTCCTTCAGGGAATACAAAATACCAGACATAGATGCATATGTATACATAAAGTAATAGACAAGGTAGGGAACATGGTAAGGCCACACAAGATACTCCTTACTTGTGAATTACTTTATGTATAACATATCCATCTATGTCTGTTATTTTGTATTCCCTGAAGATGTCTTAAATATACGAAAACGTTCGGACTAAATTTCGTATTTGCCAGTGTTTGTTTTTTTCTGCAATCTATTTTCACGTGTTCTTGTTCACTGCAACATTGTTATTTGTCCAAAGTTGCGGGAGGGGCGAATTCCACGTGTCGAATGAAATGTCAATTTGTTTGATTTGAGACTGCTTTTATTGCGTTTTAGTCCATATCTTATTTTTCACTTTACCCCTCGATATTTCTATTTTAGAGTCAGTGTGGATTTTTTTTCCCCCAATTAGTAATTGTTGCATCGAGTTTCTGATTGGCAATCCAACCCTACAATGGCTGCCAGCGGTCGCTGGGTTCTCATAAATCACTTTGGGCAGAAACGTTTGACTTGTCCTTGTTTCATTCGTGTGGGACGTTTACATATCGCCATTTTATAGGAATAGGGGTGGTGAGTAGTTTCATTTTGTCAGCCTTTCTCACGTAGAGGAGGTAGACGAATAGAAAATGGTAGAGATCGGTTCGGTGTAGAGGCAGTGTCAGCACCCTTTGATATAAGAGTAACAAGGAAGCTTTGGTGTATGTAGATTTGAAAACGACGCAGCAAGTACCGTTTTGTCCTTCCACGAGAGAACGTCGTGCACGTGCAGCCATGAGCCGGAGCGTGTCCTTGCGCAAAGAATATACGTCCGCATACGTTCTACATCGATTGTAGTGTGTTGTTGCTAAGATGAGGAACGTATATCAGAAGTTACGTTGCTACGGCTGAAGTCGTCACCCCTGCCCTATGTGCTTGGACTGTTTGGACTAGTATTAAGTCATTGCCGGGAATGAGATTTATGCGGGACATCCGTGTCAAGCGACACCTGCAAGCAAGTTCGTCGGAAATAATTATATGCAGCTTTTTGTGATCCTAGCGTTTGTTGCGTAGATTTGTTCCATAATCTGAGCACTTATAGTCTTTTATTACGTTAAAGACAAAAATTATAGATAAGTAAATATTCTTTGATAAATCGACAAGATATCTTCGGAAACTGACATCGCATTTTTAGGAAATGGAGTGCTTATTTGATTTGCAAACTTATTGTGCGTAGACTTGAAATTCGACGAAGTCGAACCGTGCGTCTTTTAGAGAATTTGAAATTCGACCAATTACAGTGTTAACATTTTACGTAAACCGATAAGTCATTGTATTAGAAGTGCATGATAGTTTGAAATAAATATATGGAACAAGTATTTGGTGCCAGGTTGTACAGGCACTGTGCTTTCCTTCAAACGCCGTCTAGACAAGCATTGGGATAAACAAATGTAAATTTGATTACGTAGCATCTCTGTGTCACCAGAAAAATGGTCAACGAGGATCTAGATATAGAGGCCTAACGGCCTGCGTCCAGTAACAACATAAGTAAATGACGTCACGCTATTAACAATTCGTGATGTTACGCCCGTCAATTCTTTTGCACGATCCTTGCCGTGGCAGAATAGCTACTGACATTAAGATAATGTGTGAGTTTGGACATGTCTGCCATTGTTAATAATTATTTACTAACCTCAGTCTTTGCCATCAGATGACATAATGCTTTGAGTTCTGACCAGCAAAACAGTTTATTGTTAATATGGTGTGTAACCTGTACCAGCAACATCGATAATTAATACACGAGCAAGTATGACTGTTGGTGTTTTGTAGTTCCCAGCGATCGTTGGCTGACCATAATTGATAAAACCTTTGTGACGGAACACCCAAAGCACCTCTTCAAAATTTCATGGGGGAATTAATGAAGTGCATATGATGTTGATATGCATTTTTTTTCGTTATTATTTTGCGTCTGGTACTATACAGATACTGAAATGTGTTTTGTAAAATAGTTGTTAAAAGCTCATAACACTTCAAGCTAGTTTGCATTCACATAATTGTACAAATATTTTTGAATACATAAAATTTTCCCCAGTTTCTAAATAAACTAGTTTCACAGTAAACGCCTGACATTACTTATAAAAGTCACAGTCAAGCGTACGAAGACTGAAATTGTACATCATCTGGCAACGATGATGTTGACGTGGGTGTCGCGGACGATGTGATCAACAGCTCTCATGTGTAGAGACACTTCGATTTATGAATGTACATTAAAAAGAAAAGTATGGAAGGGGAGTAATAAAAAGAAGTTATAATCTACTAATTGGGGGATGCCTTAAAGATGAATGTAGTTGCATAGAAGCAGCAAAGTTAAAGTAAAAATAATCACTTAAGTTCAGAAAGGACTACAGAATATAGGGACAGGTGTTGTGAGAATTGTGGCTTGGTTATGTACTGTTTAGTTCAATTTTGTGTTTCATGTGGTCTTGGGCCTGAGGTCTTGTGTGAAAAGGTTTTATGGTATTGGCAAAAAAATTGCACCTTGGAGAACAATGTTGTACTTTTTTACGTTATGAGGAGCTTGTCTTGTTACTCTGCATTCTCTGCCTGTTACGAAATTTTACTCCCATTTTTTGTCATTTGTATGTATCTCACTGATCTTTCAGTGTCATATTGAAACTCAAGCCCTTGTTTATGTTACTGTAACTGTTATTTGTTTTTGGCTCCCCACAAGTTAAAAGAAAAATAGTTATATTTGTTATTTGAGGTTTGTGGTTATGTGAAATGTTAAGCATTGTACTCATAGTTGGCCCAATCTTCAGGCATCACCACCACCTGAAAGAAGGTCCCCTCCACGGGAAGAGAGATCAGCACCAGAAGGCACAAGCAGCCCCACTCCTCGATCTAATGAGTCTGCAGAGCACAAGAATAATAATAACTCTGGACGTGGCAAAACTTCAGTGCCGTCAGGGTATATGAGCTCAGCTCAGGTAAGAAATGGCTTGTCATGATTACCTCAGTATGTGTTAAGATCTATCTATATACTAAAGGCCTCTTCCCGCTCTTAAAGGAGGTAGCCAAGTTAGAGGCACACTCCCACCCCTACCCCTACCCCTACCCATGTGTAAAGATGACATACATAGAATTCCACAACTGTGCCCCATACATTTTTATCATTGAATTGTTTTTAACCTGATGAATAACTAAAACTTGTACTTTCTGAAAAAAGAATGCTGATCACTTTTAACTACAACAAACTTAAACTTAAAAAAAAAAAAAAAAAAAACTCCTGATCACTTTTAACTACTTCTACCCCTCCATTCTGCTGCCTTCCATAAATCTCTTTTACCACCTCTATTACTCCATCTTTTTGGTTCAGTATTGTCAACAAGAGTAGAAGAGTAGCTATCAGTGAATAAATTCTAATACACCCTATGAGATTCTACTTATCACTTTCCTCTGACAGGGAGTAGTGATGGGTCCCTGCACAAGGTGATCCTGTGAGATAGACATCAAAGAAAATCGTCACCCTGCTGCCATTGTTAAAATTCATAAAGATTCTTATCTCCATCTGGGGTTGTAGCCCAGAGGCTGCCATCTCTTTCAAAATTTACTGTATTCCGTCCATTTTTTTCACACAAGAACTAACGATCAACAACTACTCCCCTCCTCATAGTAACAGCCTCACACTAATATAATACAGACATCATTTCAAAGTTTTCTCCCAGAGAGATCTGTACAAAGGGTCAAGGAGTATTGCCACATTCTGGAACTCAAATCAACAGGTATTATTATTCATCTTGACATCCTGTCTTGTATTACTATCTTCATGTGTCAGTCCTCGAGTAGGTCTCTAATTCATTTGAAGGGGCTTCCTTTACTTCCTCCATTACATTAGGATTTTGTGAGGTATCTTGTCAAAGACTTTCCTCAGATATAGATACACACAATCAGATCAGGTATCTCTTATAGCACATTGATCACTAATGAGATGAACCTTAACAGATTAGAAACACATACTCCAAATATCTTTTCTTTAAATATCTTGCACATCAGTCATTCACAAATATCTCGCCTAATTTAGTGATGATGCTGGTCAGGAACATTGGTCTTCAATTCAGAAGTTTCTGCTATTTCCTCTTGTAAATTGATACTACATTGACCCTCTTCAAGTCCTAAGGCTCTTCCTTCTACTAGTTAACTCACCAGCAGACTATGGATCTTGTCCTCCAATTTTCTGTATTTATTTAGTATTCAGATAGTGAGCTGGTCAGGCCCTGGGTTTCCTTACAAGAGGCCCTTTCAATTTATCATATTTCTTGGATTCCTCTTATGTCTTTTTACACAAGATTTGTAGTAACTCTTTTCCCTCTATTTCCTTCAGGTGGAAGAGCTGTTGAAACAACAAGAGCTGCAGTTTGAAGAAAAGTTGTTAAGAGTTGAGTTATCAGCAGGTGAGAAAGAAAAACAGTTACGACACAGTATGAAGAGTGAACAAAAGCAAATGGCGGAATTACAGGGTAATGTTGACGAGCTAACACAGTCACGAGATGCACTGCTCAAGATGGTTGGGCAGTACAAGAGTATGTTGTCCTCCTTGGTTGCAGAAAAGGAAAAAGAAAATGCTACCAGTGACGAGAAATTGCGTGCAGTTGAAATGGAGCGCAATCAAGCATTGCAGGACCTTGCCAATGTGGAGGCTGCATTCTCAGATGTTCATAGGTAAGTTATTCCCAAACATTTCTACTCAGCTGAGGGGGCATCACTATAGTTCCAATTCATTGTTAACCTCTTCAGCAAGGACTAGCAATAGGTACAAATGATGGTCTTACAAGATGGATATCGGAGACAATAATCTCCCATCTGTCTTCAAAACTTGTCAGACCCCATTGCTTCATTACACATCAATCACCCCACATCCACTCAAGAAATTTATGGAACAATAGATTTACTCTAAACTTCAGCATCCAGTTTTAGATGAATAATGGTATTAATGCCTTTACAGGAAATATGAGAGAACCAAGCAGGTTGTGGATACATTGCGAAGGAATGAAGAAACCCTGAGAGGAGCCGTGGCAGACTATGAAACCAAATTACAGAAGCAAGAACAAAAGATGATGGAACTACAGAAACATGCAGAGGAGAGGATTCAACAGTACGTAGTTTTATACATTCTCAGATATATCCGTATTCTTATCATTTAATTTTTCTTCTTCCTCTTCCTCTTTTTCTTCTTTCTCTTCTTCCTCCTCTTCATCTTCTTCCTCCTCTTCTTCCTCCTCTTCTTCCTCCTCTTCTTCCTCCTCTTCTTCTTCCTCCTCTTCTTCCTCTTCTTCCTCTTCCTCCTCTTCCTCCTTGAAATCACTGCACCTCAAATTATGAAACTTTATAAGACTTTACCATAGGCACAGAGAAGGGGTGATTGTCCCAACAACACTGTATGGGCCAGAGGCATTGAATTTAAGAAAGGCAGAGAGGAAATTTTTAAATGTGTTTGGGATGAAATGTCCGAGAAATATGGTAGGGGTTACAAAGAGCAAGAAATGAGAAGGAGAGCAGAGGTGGAAAAAGAGATGGCATTCAGAGTTGACAAAATAGTATTGTGATGGTTCGAACACATGGAAAGAATGGGTGAAATAAAATTAAAGAGGAATGGAAGGCAGAGGTGGAGGGAGTAAACATAAGGGGATGACTGAGAATGAGATGGATGGGGTGAAAGGGAAGTTGAACAAGGAAGGGAGGAAGAAGATAGGGGTGAGTGGAGAATGGCTTTGCATAGATGATTCTGTGATAAGGGAGAGGAGGGGGGCGGTAAGTGAGTGGTTATGTATGAATGATGTTTTGACTCCCTGTCTTCTATTTTTCTGCATGAGGGAACAGGGTGCTTCCTGATTAAGTGAAGCAGCCTTGCTGTGGATGCACTGTGTCTTGCTGCCTTGCTTCTGACCCAGGGCAGTGGGTGAGATACAGGGATGACCCATCATCCATGAGGAGCTAAAATGAGAGGGAGGAAAGTATAGTGGATGGGAGTGGGTATATACCTTTTGACTCTGGCTACCTCCTTGGTAAGGGGGGAAAAAGCCTTTGATATATAGATAGACCATAGGCGCAGGGTAAAATAAGATTCTAGTTCGCATCATAGATTTTGATCCATATCTAGGTCGGATGCGAAAAAAAATCATATTAATAATAAAACAATAAATAAAAACTATAATAATGTAAATAACAAATAAAATACATAAATAAATGCATAGGTATAGTTAAATAATAAACAAACAGGTAAATAGTAAATAATAATAAATTGATGTTTAGGTAATGAGTATATACATACATATACCAAGGCTTTTTCCCCCTTACAAGGGAGGTAGCCAAAAAGGAAAAGGCATAGAATCATTCCCACCCATTCCATCCCTGAATACACTCCACACCCCTCCACCCTCCCTCTTATCTTACCACCTCCTGGATGACGGGTCATCCTTGCACCTTGTCCACTGCCCTGGGTCAGAAGCAGTGTCGCAAGACACAGCAAGACCGCTTCATTAAATCGGCGACCCCCCCCCTCTCCATCCCCCCATGCATAAAAGGAGAAGACGGGGAGAAATCCCTTCAGGTTGCGTCAAATTTTGCTCACACATACTACCTCACCCCCCTCCAACCCATTCCACCTCATGCATCACAACATCATCCATATACAACCATTCTCCATTCACCCCTGTCTTCTGTCCTCTCCCATCCTTCCTCAACAGACATTCCCCTCTTCCCCAAAGCCCCCTTCACCCCATCCATCCACCTCATCCTAGGACGTCCCCTCATGTTCACTCTCTCCACATCTGCCTTCCATACCTCTTTTACTAGTCTTCACTCATTCTTTCCATGTGTCCAAACCATCCTAATACTCTTTCATCAACCCTATCTCCCAACTCCCTTTCCACCCCCATCATACTTCTCAGACACCTCATCTCAAACATATTCAAACTCCTCTCTTATGTTCCATGTTTCTGCCCCATACAGTGCTGTTGGCACAATCACTCCTTCATACAGTCTCCTCTTAGCATCCATTCCCAAATGTCTATTCCTCATTACAATCTTCAATTCACCAAGGCATTTACTCGCTTCTCTCAATCTACATTCTACCTCCACCTTCACTCCACCTCCTCCAGTCGCTCTCCCTTAATGTTCACTTCCAGTCTACCGCCACTTTCACCCCTTGTACATCTCATCACCTTACTTTTACCCACATTTATCTTTAGCTTTCTTCTATCACATACTCTCCCAAACTCTGTCACCAACTTCCTCAATCCCTCCTCCGATCCTGCCACAAGCGCAGTGTCGTCTGCAAACAACAGCTGGCTCGCCTCCCACTTTTCTCCATTTTCTTTAACCATCTCCAATCCCTGACCCACTACCCTTGCATTTACCCCTCACACCGCCCCATCCATGTATAAGTTGAACAGCAAGGGCAACATAACGCATCCTTGACGAAGTCCCACCTTTACCTCGAACCACTCACTCTCCATTTTGTCATCCTGACACAAGCTCTTCTACTCTCATAAAAACTCTTGACAGCTCCCAGAAGCTTTCCTCCTATCCCATATATCTGCATTACCTCCCACAGTGCCTTTCTGTCTACCCTAGCATAAGCCTTTTCCAGATCCCTAAAAGCCCAAAAAACATCTTTCCCATTTCCTATAGCTTTCTCACATATATGTCTTACCACAAAGATCTGATCTACACAACCTCTACCTGTCCTAAATCCACACTGTTCCTCACCAATTACTCCCTCTGTTCCTCTCATAATCCTCTCAATCAAGATCCTCCCATAAGCCTTCCCAACTACACTTAACAAGCTAATCCCTCTGAAACTACTACATTCACACTTGTCCCCTTTTCCCTTGTAAAGTGGAACTATACAGGCACTCCTCCAGTCCTCCGGCACTCTACCTTCTCTCCAGCAAACATTAAATAACCTCACCAGCCAGTCCACCATCACTGTACCTCCTTTTTTTAGACATTCTGCATGGCATCCATCCAGACCAGGTGCCTTACCTGCTTTCATCATCTTGACAACTGCCTTCACTTCATCCTTCCTTATTTCTCCTCCATTTTCCTCACTCATCACGGTCATTATCATAGCATTTCCCACTGCAACTATCTTTCCCTCCCTATCCTCCTTCACATTTAGCAACTCCCTAAAATATTCTGCCCATCTTCCCCTTACTGCCTTCTCTTCCATTATCATCTCTCCATCTGCACCTTTTACCTTTTCTTCTCTACTTGATTCGCCTCCTCTTCCTCTCTTAATTTCTTTCCAAAACATCTTTTTATTACTTTCAAAATTTTCTGTCATACTCTTACCCACTTCACATCTGCTTTCCTCTTTGCCTCCTTTACCTTTTGCTTTACTTCTCTTTTCTTTTCTTTGTACCTCTCATATGACTCCCTCGTCCTATTTTGTAACCAATCTGTGAAAGCTCGCTTCTTCTCTTCTACAACCTTCTGTTTCCTCATCCCACCATTCACTACCCTTCCTTCTATTTCCTCCTGTCCTTCTTGTTCCACACACCATCTTTGCACACTTTGTGACTCCCTCCTTGAACCATCCCCATTCCTCCTCCACACCTAGCTCTAATCTATCCTTCAATCCTTCCCACTCCTCCTTCAGCTTCTTCTTGTACTCCTTCTCCTTTTCATTTAAAGAGTTCACTCTAAGCACCTCCCTACCTTTTGTCCCTTTCCTCTTTCTCCATCTATCCTCCACTCTCAACTTATCTTCCACCAAAAAATGATCTGATATTCCCCCACCCTCTCCCCTTAGCACATGTACACCCTTCACTCTTCCTATCCTAATCCTATTTACCACATAATCCATCAACGCTTTATCTACCACCCTTCCATCCACCACCCTCTCCCATGTGTACTTATGCTTGACTTTCTTCCGAAACACTGTATTTGCTATCATCAACTCTTTTTCTAGACACATTTCCACCATCAACTCTCCACTACAATTCTTTCCTGGAACTCCACATTTCCCAACTACCCCATCAATTGGACCATTTTCTACCCTAGCATTAAGGTCTCCCAGTACTATTACATTGACATTTCTCCCTAAATCCTCTATGCACTCATTTAAATCTATCCAAAAGGCCTCCCTTTCTTCTATACTCTTCTTACTGCCAGGCCCATATGCACTTACAAAGACCCACATCTCCTTTCCCAGTTTCACCTTCATCCACATTAGCCTTGAGGAAACCTCCTTCCATTCCACTACCCATTTACCTATCTCTTCACCTACTAGAATAGCCACCCCTTCCCTCCCTCGCCCTCTCTTCACTCCTGATAACCTCCCACTTACACTCACCCTTCCCATTCAACTTGGTTTCACTCAAAGCCAACACATCCATCTTTCTTCTCACAAACATACTACCTATCTCTTCCCTTTTACTCTCATCTGTACCACATCCACGCACATTAAAAGACCCAAACCTTAGGGTGCTGGTCGGAATACTCCCAGACACTCTTATGCCTTTACTTTTTCGTTTAGGAATGTCCCCTGTGGGGCTACAAGGAGAAGGATGCCTAGTCCCAATCCCTGTCCCTTTCTTCTCGCCTCTTACGATCCAAGTGGAAATATTTGGTGGCAGTATTCTTTTCCCCCACCACAGAAAATGAATACTCAGAGAACTGGTACAGGACAGCAGCAAGGGGTTGGGGGACAGCATAACGGAGGGATAGTCGTAGTATAAAAGTGTCATTATATCTCTATGAACTGAGTTTTCCTCTATCATAGACAAAACAATGTGTGGCTCTGGTCCGTAGGGGCACCCCATATAGACCCAAAAGTATCAACTGCATGCTACTTTGCCACAATAACAAGCAGCCAATACCCCAGACAGGTATGAGTGAGTTACAAAAATGTTCAGTGGAAGTGAAAGGAATCAGGATGTTGTTAACAAATGTTTAAATATTATATATAACCTGGAGAGAAACAATACACATATTTATTTTGTATGGGTACCATCCCATATAGGATTGTATTATAATGAAAAAGCAGATAGTCTTGCACGAAATGCAATTAGAGATGTAAACAATATTCCTGGTAATGAATACACATATAAACATATAAGGTCAATAATAAGAACAAATGTTATTGCTAACATGGATATAGACCTAGATAAATGTTGCGAGAAGGGTAGTGTAAGTAGCAGGCATTATAAGGCAGTATTAAATAATACAGAGGAATATCCATATGGTAGACATAGTTCCCAAATGGATTTAGTCACTATGAGACTCAGACTTGGATATAAATACTACTGGGAGGTGTACAGGGAAGCTGAACCTGAGCCCTGCACTTTATGTGCAAGGCCGGGAGGACATTCACTACAACATTATGTTCAGTATTGCCCAAAAATCGATGAATTTAGACCACAGGGACAATGGAACCTCAATGAGCTCATATGCTATTACATAAATAATGATATCTTAACTAAAATTGTTAAAAAACATCCAATGTTTGCTTTCAAATGTTAAATACAACTGTGATATTATAATATAAACATTTATTTTTGATAAAACTGTAACAAACAAATTAAACATAAAATGTATAGGGGTTAGTTGGCAAGACCCAACTCTCTCCTTTGTTGTACATCAACAATAAACTTATTGAATTGAATTATTGAATTGAGGAATCAGGATCTTTGTCTAGAGGTGCAGTCTGTCTTAGATAAGGTTCTAAACTGTCTTAGGTAATGTTTTAAACTCATAGTTAACAGATTTGTCTTTTAATTTTCCAGAGCCAATGAGGAATATGAACAGTTGCGAAGATCAAGTGAGCAAGAGATCACCAAAATGTCTGCTTTACTGAAGAAGGCCGAGATGAAGATTATTTCCCTTCAGGAGGGAGTTGACCGCAAGTCGAGAGAGAACCAGGAGCTGACACAACTCTGTGACGACCTTATTAACAAAATGGGCAGTGGGAAATGATTGGCCGCCAAGCCCGTAGGTAGTACATTAGGGCAATTTAATTTCTGTCTGTTTAGTCATTTCTGCACACCACGAGAAAATAATAATTGTGAATATTAGCCTTAGTTCTGTCTCACATTAGTTGAATATATCTCATCATCAATATTTTCACAACCCATAAGTCAGTCATATTTGTCATCTTCATTCATGATTTTTTCACCTGGAAGATATTATTTTGTTGGTTGTTTTGATGGCATTGCTGGACTTAAATGTAGCATTGTACATGCTACTCAGTAGCACCCAGTGTGCTTTAACGAACATGCAGCATTGTGTCTGCTATAGAAAAAAAAGAGAGAAGTATTCTGCTTTTTAGAGCAGAACCTGTAGCACTGCATGCTACAGCAGAACCACTTCCAGCTGCATTGCATTGCTTTGTATGTAAATTTTTTCTTCAAAAGAAAGTGTTAAGGGGAAATGTTTCCTCCTTTGTGCTCTGGAATTATGTACCTAATAAGACAAACAACTTATATATAACTTGGCATAAGTAGAAACACTTGTATGGACATTAATAGGATTGTACAAGTAACCACTGTACCTTTGTGCTTGAAGCAAGCAAAAAAAAAAACACGTCACACACACACACAAAGTACACATACACTAATAACTGGAAGAGGCAGTGGCCCACTATGCCATGACTGACCCTTCCTGCAGCCAGGATGCATTGGGTTTTTTCCAATTAATATCCCTCCAGATCTATGACTCTGCATTGGTATTTATGGCCTTGGACACATCTTTGGTCATGAATACCTCAAGGGTGGCAAGTAGAAGGCAGGGCATAGATCTCGTATCAACTGCCAGTCCTTTCTAGAGGATTAGTATGTATATGTGTATACATATATATGTATGCTTTATATACATATGTATATATATGTATGTGTATATATATGTATATGTATCTATATATATATATGTATATCTATGTATGTATATATATATTTCTATTTCTATCTTTGGTAGATTCTCCCCATGAATGGGGTTACCAACCCAGCCATCACTGATGGGTCCATCCAGCCCCCCCAAATACATAAGAAAGGGGGAGGGTTCAACTAATGCCCCCTCCCCCCAAACCCCATGTAAAGGAAGTTAGTGGAGAGGCAGCAAAGTAAAGTATAGATAAGAAAATTAGAAAGGAGGATTAGTTGGAGCTAGATGATTTTTGTGACAATCTCTGCTTCTAAAAGACTGCTGTGTGACTGGGCTGCAGGGATGTTACGAGAGTCCCAATATTATTGACTGCATAAAACTAATGTAGTCTGTATATATATGTACACACCTTATCATATCATGCAAAAATAATAGCATATATTATAGAAAGTGATATGTTACTGCTGTAAGCAAAGGTTAGAGCAGATACAGTTATTGCTAACCATATGAAGCCGTAAAGTTGATTAAAAAAAACACAGCTTTTGTATTCCATCACTCACTCTAGGATCTGTGCTGGTAAGACACTTATTGGCTGCATGTTGCATTTAAGAATTTAGGCATTATACCCACACCCTTTGCATCATGGCCATTGTAAGAAAGAGACCTTTGTAAGGAAAAGCCTTCTTTGAAAAGGTTTGTTCATTCGAGCCTAATGGAGATGTATTAAGCAATGCAGGTCAAAGCTGCAGTGTGGAAAACATAACTTTCATTGTAGGGTTTTCTTCACAAAAGTATTTTTCCCACAATTCTGTCAGTATTTGTTGCCAACATCCATCGTAAGTTGAACTAACTTCATGTGAGAAAAGCTCTATTAAATCCATCTTTGCTTTGGCCCTTTAGTGGACACTATCGTTGCAATGGTTACCTCAACTCTGTATGTTGTCTCAGTAGCTTATGTTTTTATTTTGAAGTAGACTCTTGGGCACAAAATTTCTGATGTATTGAATTAATATTTTGTGGGTAACCTGGTGCATATATGGCCACACAGCAAGGCTTTGAATAGGTCTATAGAACTGAGTGTCTGTACAATTCAAAAGATCCAAGGAACTATTTTTAATCTTCCTATCCCATCAAATGATTTCCTGTCACACAAAGGGCACTATATGTTGGTGTCACGGTTTGCAAGCTGAGGGGAAGATACTGTACTTTTCATGACTGCATCTATTTGATTCACGAGGTATTTTGATTGACATGATAGTGGCAAAGATTTTTACCACAAATGGTCACTGGAAGCATAAAATATTTCAAAATTTTTGTAACTGTACGAGTCTCAAAGAATGATTGGAAAGTCGATGAGTGCCTTATTAGAATATTGAAAAGGAGATCCAACACCACATTCATCGGACTCACATTGGTCGGTATAGGTCAGAATTGTCTTATTTTTGGCAGACACCAACTGTTCTTCAATACTACAGATGGTATATTCAGATGTTTAGTTTATCAGTTACCTAAGCATTATTGCCACCAGTAGATAATAACAACTGTAATTACTATGGATAATTGCTCGGTATTGTGCTGATTATAGTGAGCTGCCAGCAACTGTCATTCTTTGTCAAAGGTGCACCCAGGCTTTCCTTTACATTTGTTAATTATCATAGAAGAGATTTAATAAATTAACCTGCTATGATTGTGTTTCAAATACCTTTCACATGTCATTCCCAAGTGCAACACCCCTTTTGGAAATTCCATGGGGACCACTCAGGCCAAAGATACAGCCTGCAAAAATAGAAATTCAAATTCTAAACTAAACCTTATTTCACTGGCCAAATCAACAAACCTAACGATTTCGCTCAAAAATCCATGGGTCCCTTCTGAGATTTTTGGGGTCACATTGGCCACCGACTCCAAATGGGCCACTATCTCACACACAGGTAAAGGGCCACAAGGCCTCCTATGTATATCACTTGGAGACCGCTCAAGCCAAAGGAGCAGGTGCTACAGGTGGAAGGGCAAAATCCCAGACTAGAGCCTCAAATCTGGCTGGCCCCCATGCACATTCCATTGGGTCCAGGTTCCTCACATGTATCTCACACATAGGTCAAGGGCCACAAGGCCTCCTATGTATATCACTTGGAGACCGCTCAAGCCAAAGGTGCGAGCGCTAGAGGCGGAAGGGCAAAAACCCAGTCAGAGCCTCAAATTTGGCTGAGCACCACACAAATCCCATTGGGTCCAGGTTCATCACATGTACCTCACAGAGCTCTGTGCACAGCCATCTTACTCTGGGGAAAGATTGGGCCAAATCGGCAGACCTAACAATTCCCTCAAAAACTCATGGGCAAACCCCTTGAGAGATTTTTGGGTCATATTGGCCACTAGTTCCGGTTGGGCCACTATCTCACCCACAGGTCGATGGCCACGAGGCCTCCTGTGGATATCACTTAGAGACCACTCAAGCCAAAGGACAGGTGCTACAGGTGGAAGGGCAAAATCCCAGACTAGAGCCTCAAATCTGGCTGGCCCCCCATGTACAGTCCATTGGGTCCAGGTTCCTCACATGTATCTCACACATAGGTCAAGGGCCACAAGGCCTCCTATGTATATCACTTGGAGACCGCTCAAGCCAAAGGTGCGAGCGCTAGAGGCGGAAGGGCAAAAACCCAGTCAGAGCCTCAAATTTGGCTGAGCACCACACAAATCCCATTGGGTCCAGGTTCATCACATGTACCTCACAGAGCTCTGTGCACAGCCATCTTACTCTGGGGAAAGATTGGGCCAAATCGGCAGACCTAACAATTCCCTCAAAAACTCATGGGCAAACCCCTTGAGAGATTTTTGGGTCATATTGGCCACTAGTTCCAATTGGGCCACTATCTCACACACAGGTCAAGGGCCACAAGGCCTCCTGTGTATGTCACTTGGAGACTGCTCAAGCCAAAGGTGCAGGTGCTAGAGGCGTAAGGGCAAAAACCCAGTCACAGCCTCAAATTTGGCTGAGCCCCACACACATCCCATTGGGTCCAGGTTCCTCACGTGTACCTCGTAGAGCTCTGTGCACATCCATCTTACTCTGGGGCAAGATTGGGCCAAATCGGCAGGTCAAGGGCCACAAGGCTCGACGCTCACTGTGACTCAGGACGAAATGAACATGATGACTTTTCTTATTCAATTGAAGCAAATCTACAGTCATGGTGGTCGAGAATTTTACCATGTTAAAATTATTTTCGACGCTGACTGTGACTCAGGACGAAATGAATCTGACTTTTCCTATTCAACTTAAGCTAATCTACAGTCTTGGTGGTCGAGAATTTTACCATGTTAGATTTATTTTCGACGCTCACTGTGACTCAGAACGAAATGAACATGACTTTTCCTATTCAATTTAAGCTAATCTAAAGTCATGGTGGTCGAGAATTTTACCATGTTAAAATTATTTTCGATGGTCACTGTGACTCGCGACGAAATGAACATGACTTTTCCTATTTAACTTAAGCTAATCTACAGTCATGGTGGTCGAGAATTTTACCATGTTAAAATTATTTTCGACGCTCACTGCGACTCAGGACGAAATGAAGATGACTTTTCTGATTCAACTTAAGCTAATCTATAGTCATGCTGACTGTGACTCACGACGAAATGAACATGACTTTTCCTATTCAACTTAAGCTAATCTACAGTCATGGTGGTCGAGAATTTTACCATGTTAAAATTATTTTCGACGCTCACTGTGACTCAGGACGAAATGAACATGACTTTTCTTATTCAACTTAAGCTAATCTACAGTCATGGTGGTCGAGAATTTTACCATGTTAAAATTATTTTCGACGCTCACTGTGACTCAGGACGAAATGAACATGACTTTTTCTATTTAACTTAAGCTAATCTACAGTCATGGTGACTGTGACTCAGGACGAAATGAACATGACTATTCCTATTCAACTTAAGCTAATCTACAGTCATGGTGGTCGAGAATTTTACCATGTTAAAATTATTTTCCACGCTCACTGTCACTCAGGACGAAATGAACATGAATTTTCTTATTCAACTTAAGCTAATCTACAGTCATGCTGGTCGAGAATTTTACCATGGTAAAACTATTTTCGACGCTGACTGTGACTCAGGACGAAATGAAAATGACTTTTCCTATTCAACTTAAGCTAATTTACAGTCATGGTGGTCGAGAATTTTACCATGGTAAAATTATTTTCGACGCTGACTGTGACTCAGGACGAAATGAACATGATTTTTTTTATTCAACTTAAGCTAATCTAAGGTCATGGTGGTCGAGAATTTTACCACTGTGTCTCAGGACTAAATGAACCTAACTTTTCCTATTCAACTTAAGCTAATCCTGTCATGGTGTTCGAGAATTTTACCAGGTTAAAATTATTTTCGACGCTCACTGTGACTCACATCGAAATGAACATGACTTTTCTTATTCAACTTAAGCTAATCTACAGTCATTGTGGTCGAGAATTTTACCATGGTAAAATTGTTTTCGATGCTGACTGTGACTCAGTACGAAAAAGATCCTTACTTTTCCTATTCAACTTAAGCTAATCTACAGTCATTGTGGTCGATTATTTTACCATGGTAAAAATGTCTTCACAGCTCACTGTGACTCAGGACGAAATGAAAATGACTTTTTCCCATTCAACTTAAGCTAATCTACAGTCATGGTGACTGTGACTCATGACGAAATCAACATGACTTTTCCTATTCAACTGAAGCTAATCTACAGTCATAATGGTCGAGAATTTTACCATGTTAAAGTTATTTTTCGACGCTGACTGTGACTCAGGACGAAATGCATATGGCTTTTCCTATACAACTTAAGCTAATCTACAGTCATTGTGGTCGAGAATAATACCATGTTAAAGTTATTTTCGACACTCACTGTGACTCAGGACGAAATGAACATGACTTTTCCTATTCAAATTAAGCTAATCTACAGTCATGGTGACTGTGACTCATGACAAAATGAACATGACTTTTCCCTTTTCAAATTAAGCTGATATACAGTCATGGTGGTTGAGACTTTTACCATGTTCAAATTACTTTCGACGCTTACTGTGACTCAGGAGAAAATAAACATGACTTCTCCTATTCAACTTAAGCTAATCTACAGTCATGGTGGTCGAGAATTTTACCATGTTAAAATTATTTTCGATGCTCACTGTGATTCAGGACGAAATGAACATGACTTTTCCTATTCAACTTAAGCTAATCTACAGTCACGGTGGTCGGGAATTTTACCTTGTTAAAAAAATGACGCTGACTGTGACTCAGGACGAAGTGAACATGACTTTTCCTATTCAACTTAAGCTATTCTACAATCATGGTGAACGAGAATTTTACCATCTTAAAATTATTTTCGACGGTCACTGTGACTCACGACGAAATGAACAAGACATTTCCTATTCAACTTAAGCTAATCTACAGTCATGGTGGTCGAGAATTTTACCATGTTAAAATTATTTTCGACGCTCACTGTGACTCAGGACGAAATGAACATGACTTTTCCTATTCAACTGAAGCTAATCTACAGTCATGGTGGTCAAGAATTTTACCATGTTAAAATTATTTTCGACGCTCACTGTGACTCAGGACGAAATGAACATGACTTTTCCTATTCAACTTAAACTAATCTACAATCATGGTGGAAGAGAATTTTACCATGTTAAAATTATTTTCGACGCTGACTGTGACTCAGGACGAAATGAACATGACTCTTCCTATTCAACTTAACCTAATCTACAGTCATTGTGACTGTGACTCATGACGAAATGAACATGACTTTTCCTATTCAACTGAAGCTAATCTACAGTCATGGTGGTCGAGAATTTTACCATGGTAAAATTATTTTCGACGCTGATTGTGACTCAGGACGAAATGAACATGACTTTTCCTATTCAACTTAAGCTAATCTACAGTCATGGTCGTCGAGAATTTTACCATGGTAAAATTGTCTCAATAGCTCACTGTGACTCAGGACGAAATGAACATGACTTTTCCTATTCAACTTAAGTTAATCTATAGTCATGGTTGCAGTGACACATGACAAAATGAACATGACTTTTCCTATTCAACTTAAGCTAAACTACTGTCATGGTGGTCGAGAATTTTACCATGTTAAAATTATTTTCAACGCTAACTGTGACTCACGACGAAATAAACATAACTTTTCCTATTCAACTTAAGCTAATCTACAGTCATGGTGGTCGAGAATTTTACCATGTTAAAATAATTTTCAACGGTCACTGTGACTCACGACGAAATGCACATGACTTTTCCTATTCAACTTAAGCTAATCTACAGTCATGGTGGTCGAGAATTTTACCATGTTAAAATTATTTTCGACTCTCACTGTGACTCACGACGAAATCAACATGACTTTTTCTATGCAACTTAAGCTAAACTATAGTCATGGTGACTGTGACTCAGGACAAAATGAACATGACTTTTCCTATTCAACTTAAGCTAATCTACAGTCATGGTGGTCGAGAATTTTACCATGTTAAAATTATTTTCGACGCTCACTGTGACTCAGGACGAAATGAACATGACTTTTCTTATTCAACTTAAACTAATCTACAGTCATGGTGGTCGACAATTTTACCATGTTAAAATTGTTTTCGACGTTCAGTTTGACTCACGCCGAAATGAACATGACTTTTTCTATTCAACTTGAGCTAATCTACAGTCATGGTGACTGTGACTCATGACGAAATGAAGATGACTTTACTTATTCAACTTAAGCTAATCTACAGTCTTGGTGACTGTGACTCAGGACGAAATGAACATGACTTTTCCTATTCAACTTAAGCTAATCTACAGTCATGGTGCTCGAGACTTTTACCATGTTAAAATTATTTTCGACGCTGACTGTGACTCAAGACGAAATGAACATGACTTATCCTATTTAACTTAAGCTAATCTAAAGTCATGGCGGTCGAGAATTTTACCTTGTTAAAATTATTTTCGACGCTCACTGTGACTCAGGACGAAATGAACCTGACTTTTCCTATTCAATTTAATCTAATCTACAATCATGGTGGTCGAGAATTTTCCCATGTTAAGATTATTTTCAACTCTCACTGTGACTCTGGACGAAATGAACATGACTTTTCCTATTCAACTTAAACTAATCTACAGTCATTGTGACTGACTCATGACGAAATGCACATGACTTTTCCTATTCAACTTAAGCTAATCTACAGTCATGGTGGTCGACAATTTTACCATGTTAAAATTATTTTCGACGCTCACTGTGACTCAGGACGAAATGAACATGACTTTTTTCTATTCAACTTAAGCTAAACTATAGTCATGGTGACTGTGACTCAGGACGAAATGAACATGACTTTTCCTATTCAACTTAAGCTAATCTACAGTCATGGTGGTCGAGAATTTTACCATGTTAAAATTATTTTCGACGCTCACTGTCACTCAGGACGAAATGAACATGACTTTTCCTATTCAACTTAAGCTAATCTACAGTCATGGTGGTCGAGAATTTTACCATGTTAAAATTATTTTCGACGCTCACTGTGACTCAGGACGAAATGAACATGACTTTTTCTATTCAATTTAAGCTAATCTACAGTCATGGTAACTGTGACTCAGGACGAAATGATCATGACTTTTCCTATTCAACTTAAGCTAATGTACAGTCATGGTGACTGTGACTCAGGACGAAATGAACATGACTTTTCCTATTCAACTTAAGCTAATCTACAGTCATGGTGGTCGAGAATTTTACCATGTTAAAACTATTTTCGACGCTCACTGTCACTCAGGACGAAATGAACATGAATTTTCTTATTCAACTTAAGCTAATCTACAGTCATGGTGGTCGAGAATTTTACCATGTTAAAACTATTTTCGACGCTGACTGTGACTCAGGACGAAATGAAAATTACTTTTTCCTATTAAACTTAAGCTAATGTACAGTCATGGTGGTCGAGAATTTTACCATGTTAAAATTATTTTGGACGCTCACTGACTCAGGACGAAATAAACTAGACTTTTCCTATTCAACTTAAGCTAATCTACAGTCACTGTGACCCGCAACGAAATTAACATGACTTTTCCTATTCAACTGAAGCTAATCTACAGTCATGGTGGTCGAGAATTTTACCATGTTAAAATTATTTTCGACGCTGACTGTGACTCAGGACGAAATGAATATGACTTTTCCTATTCAACTGAAGCTAATCTATAGTCATTGTGACTGTGACTCATGGCAAAATGAACATGACTTTTCCCTTTTCAAATTAAGCTGATCTATAGTCATGGTGGTCTAGAATTTTACCATGTTAAAATTATTTTCGACGCTCACTGTAACTCAGGACGAAATAAATATGACTTTTCCTTTTCAACTTAAGCTAATCTACAGTCAGGTGGTCGAGAATTTTAACATGTTAAAATTATTTTCAATGCTCACTGTGACTCAAGACGAAATGAACATAACTTTTCCTATTCAACTTAAGCTAATCTACAGTCATGGTTGTCGAGAATTTTACCATGTTGAAATTATTTTCGACGCCCACTGTGACTCAGGACAAAATGAACATGACTTTTCTTATTCAACTTAAGCTAATCTACAGTCATGGTGGTCGAGAATTTTACCATGTTAAAATTATTTTCGACGCTCACTGTGACTCAGGACGAAATGAACATGACTTTTTCTATTTAACTTAAGCTAATCTACAGTCATGGTGACTGTGACTCAGGACGAAATGAACATGACTATTCCTATTCAACTTAAGCTAATCTACAGTCATGGTGGTCGAGAATTTTACCATGTTAAAATTATTTTCCACGCTCACTGTCACTCAGGACGAAATGAACATGAATTTTCTTATTCAACTGAAGCTAATCTACAGTCATGGTGGTCGAGAATTTTACCATGTTAAAATTATTTTCGACGCTGACTGTGACTCAGGACGAAATGAAAATGACTTTTCCTATTCAACTTAAGTTAATCTACAGTCATGGTGGTCGAGAATTTTACCATGTTAAAATTATTTTCGACGCTCACTGTGACTTAGGACGAAATGAACATGACTTTTTCTATTTAACTTAAGCTAATCTACAGTCATGGTGACTGTGACTCAGGACGAAATGAACATGACTATTCCTATTCAACTTAAGCTAATCTACAGTCATGGTGGTCGAGAATTTTACCATGTTAAAGTTATTTTCGACGCTCACTGTGACTTAGGACGAAATGAACATGACATTTCCTATTCAACTTAAGCTAATCTACAGTCATGGTGACTGTGACTCAGGACGAAATGAATATGACTTTTCCTATTCAACTGAAGCTAATCTACAGTCATGGTGGTCGAAGAATTTTACCATGTTAAAGTTATTTTCGACGCTGACTGTGACTCAGGACGAAATGCATATGACTTTTCCTATACAACTTAAGCTAATCTACAGTCATTGTGGTCGAGGAATAATACCATGTTAAAGTTATTTTCGACACTCACTGTGACTCAGGACGAAATGAACATGACTTTTCCTATTCAACTTAAGCTAATCTACAGTCATGGTGACTGTGACTCAGGACAAAATGAACATGACTTTAGCATGTTAAATTTATTTTCGACGCTGACTGTGACTCAGGGCGAAATGAACATCGACTTTTTCCTATTCAACTTAAGCTAATCTACAGTCATGGTGACTGTGACTCAGGACAAATGAACATGACTTTTCCTATTCAACTTAACCTAATCTACAGTCATGGTGACTGTGACTTCAGGACGAAATGAACATGACTTTTCCTATTCAACTTAAGCTAATCTACAGTCATGGTGGTCGAGAATTTTACCATCTTGAAATTATTTTCGACGCTCACTGTGACTGAGGGACGAAATGAACATGACTTTTTCCTATTCAACTTAAGCTAATCTACAGTCATGGTGACTGTGACTCAGGACAAAATGAACATGACTTTTCCTATTCAACTTAAACTAATCTACAGTCACAGTGACTGTGACTCAGGACAAAATGAACATGACTTTTCCTATTCAACTTAACCTAATCTACAGTCATGGTGGTCGAGAATATTTTACCATGTTAAAATTATTTTCGACGCTCACTTTGACTCAGGACGAAAAAGAACATGACTTTTCCTATTCAACTTAAGCTAATCTACAGTCTTGATGGTCGATAATTTTACCATGTTAAAAATTATTTTCAACGCTAACTGTGACTCACGACGAAATAAACATAACTTTTCCTATTCAACTTAAGCTAATCTACAGTCATGGTGGTCGAGAATTTTACCATGTTAAAATTTATTTTCGACGCTCACTGTGACCTCCAGGACGAAATGAAGATGACTTTTCCTATTCAACTGAAGCTAATCTACAGTCATGGTGGTCGAGAATTTTACCATGTTAAAATTATTTTCGACGCTCACTGTCGACTTAGGACGAAATGAACATGACTTTTCATATTCAAGTTAAGCTATTCTACAATCATGGTGGTCGAGGAATTTTACCATGTTAAAATTATTTTCGACGCTGACTGTGACAGGACGAAATGAAGATGACTCTTCCTATTCAAACCTAAGCTAATCTACCAGTCATTGTGACTGTGACTCATGACGAAATGAACTTGACTTTTCCTATTCAACTGAAGCTAATCTACAGTCATGGTGGTCGAGAATTTTACCATGTTAAAGTTATTTTCGACGCTGACTGTGACTCACGACGCAATGAACATGACTTTTCCTATTCAACTTAAGCTAATCTATAGTCATGGTGATCGAGAATTTTACCATGTTAAAATTATTTTCAACGCTAAACTGTGACTCACGACGAAATGAACATAACTTTTCCTATTCAACTTAAGCTAATCTACAGTTATGGTGGTCGAGAATCTTTACCATGTTAAAATTATTTTCGACGCTCACTGTGACTCAGGACGAAATCAACATGACTTTTCCTATTCAACTTAAGCTAAACTATAGGCATGGTGACTGTGATTCAGGACAAAATGAACATGACTTTTCCTATTCAACTTAAGCTAATCTATAATCATGATGGTCGAGAATTTTACCATGTTAAAATTATTTTCCACGCTCACTCTCACTCAGAACGAAATGAACATGACTCTTCCTATTCAACTTAAGCTAATCTACAGTCATTGTGACTGTGACTCATGACGAAATGCACATGACTTTTCCTATTCAACTTAAGCTAATCTACAGTCATGGTGGTCGAGAATTTTACCATGTTAAAATTATTTTCGACTCTCACTGTGACTCACGACGAAATCAACATGACTTTTTCTATTCAACTTAAGCTAAACTATAGTCATGGTGACTGTGACTCAGGACTACATGAACATGACTTTTTCTATTCAACTTAAGCTAATCTACAGTCATGGTGGTCGAGAATGTTACCATGTTAAAAATATTTTCGACGCTCACTGTCACTCAGGACGAAATGAACATGACTTTTCCTATTCAACTTAAGCTAATCTACAGTCATGGTGGTCGAGAATTTTACCATGTTGAAATTATTTTCGACGCTCACTGTGACTCAGGACGAAATGAACATGACTTTTCCTATTCAACTTAAGCTAATCTACAGTCATGGTGACTGTGACTCAGAACAAAATGAACATGACTTTTCCTATTCAACTTAACCTAATCTACAGTCATGGTGACTGTGACTCAGGACAAAATGAACATAACTTTTCCTATTCAACTTAAGCTAATCTACAGTCATGGTGGTCGAGAATTTTACCATATTGAAATTATTTTCGACGCTCACTGTGACTCAGGACGAAATGAACATGACTTTTCCTATTCAACTTAAGCTAATCTACAGTCATGGTGACTGTGACTCAGGACCAAAATGAACATGACTTTTCCTATTCAAAACTTAACCTAATCTACAGTCACGGTGACTGTGACTCAGGACAAAATGAACATGACTTTTCCTATTCAACTTAAGCTAATCTACAGTCATGGTGGTCGAAAATTTTACCATCTTAAAATTATTTTCGACGCTCACTTTGACTCAGGACAAAAGAACATGACTTTTCCTATTCAACGTAAGCTAATCTACAGTCTTGATGGTCGGATAATTTTACCATGTTTAAAAATATTTTTCAACGCTAACTGTGGACTCACGACGAAATAAAACATAATACTTTTCCTATTCAACTTAAGCTCTAATCTACAGTCATGGTGGTCGAGAATTTTACCATGTTAAAATTATTTTCGACGCTCACTGTGACCAGGACGAACATGAAGATGACTTTTCCTATTCAACTGAAGCTAATCTTACAGTCATCGGTTGGTCGAGAATTTTACCATGTTAAAATTAATTTTCGACGGCTCACTGTGACTTAGGACGAAGATGAAACATGACTTTTCATATTCAAGTTAAGCTATTGTACAATCATGGTGGTGGGCCGGTCGAGGAATTTTACCATGTTAAAATTATTTTCGACGCTTTGACTGTGACACAGGACGAAATGAAGATGGACTCTTCCTATTCAAACCTAAGCTAATCTACAGTCATTGTGGACTGTGACTCATGACGAAAATGAATGGAACATGACTTTTCCTATTCAACTGAAAGCTAAATCTACAGTCATGAGGAGGTGTGGTCGTGAATTTTACCATGTTGAAGTTATTATCGACGCTGGACTGTGGACTCACGACGCAATGAACATTGACTTTTCCTATTCAACTTAAGCTAATCTACAGTCATGGTGATCGGAGAATCTTTACCTATGTTTTAAAATTATTTTCAAACGCTAACTGTGGACTCACGACGAAAATGAACATAACTTTTCCTATTCAAACTTAAGCTAATCTACAGTTATGGTGGGTCGAGATCTTTACCTATGTTAAAATTATTTTCGACGGACTCACTGTGACTCAGGACGAAAATCAACATGACTTTTCCTATTCAACTTAAGCTAAACTATAGGCATGGTGACTGTGATTCCGGACAAAATGAACACCTGACTTTTCCTATTCAAACTTAAACGCTAATCTATAGTCATGATGGTCGAGAATTTTACCATGTTAAAATTATTTTCGACGCTCACTCTCACTCAGAACGAAATGAACATGACTCTTCCTATTCAACTTAATGCTAATCTACAGTCATTGTGACTGTGGGACTCATGGACGGAAATGCACATGGACTTTTCCTATTCAACTTAATCTAATCTACAGTCATGGTGGTCGAGAATTTTTACCATGTTAAAAATTTATTTTCGGACGACTCACTGTGACTCAGGACGGAAAATCAACATGACTTGTTTCTATTCTACTTAAGCTAACTATAGTCATGGTGACTGTGACTCAGGACAAACATGAACATGACTTCTTCACTATTCAACTTAAGCTATTATCTACAGTCATGGTGGTCGAGAATTTTTACCATGTTAAAATTTATTTTCGACGCTCACTGTCACTCAGGGACGAAATGAACATGACTTTTCTTATTCAACTTAAGCTCAATCTACAGTCATGGTGGTCGAGTAATTTTACAATGTTAAAATTTATTTTCGACGCTCACTGTGACTCAGGGACGAAATGAACATAGACTTTTCCTATTTCAACTTAAGCTAATCTACAGTCAATGGTGACTGTGACTCAGGACGAAATGAAACATGGACTTTTTCCTATTCAACTTAAGCTATTCTACAATCATGGTGAACATGAGAATTTTACCATCTTATAATTATTTTTCGGACCGGTCACTGTGACTCCACGACGAAATGAACCATGACCATTTCCTATTCAACTTAAGCTAATCTACAGTCATGGATGGTCGGGGAATTTTACCATGTTAAAATTATGTTATCGACGCTCACTGTGACTCGAGGACGAAATGAACATGACTTTTCCTATTCAACCTTAAACTAATCTTACACTTCATGGTGGGTTCGATAATTTTACCATGTTAAAATTATTTTCGACGCTGACTGTGGACTCAGGACGACGATGAAACATGACTCTTCCTATTCAACTCAAGCTTAATCTACAGTCATTGTGACTGTGACTCATGACGGAAATGAACAAGACGTTTTCCTATTCAAATGAAAGCTAATCTACACGTCATTGTGGTCGAGAATTTTAACCATGTTAAAGTTATTTTCGAACGCTCACTGTGACTCAGGGGACGGAAAATGAACATGGACTTTTCCTATTTCAACTTAAGCTAATCCTACAGTCATGGTGGTCGAGAATTGTTACCATGTTAAAATTATTTTCGACGCTCCTGTGATTCAGGACGAAATATGAACATAACTTTTCATATTCAAATTTAGCTCATCCTATAGTCATGGTGGTCTGTGACACATGACAGAGTATGAACCATGACTTTTCCTATTCAACTTAAGCTAATCTACAGTCATGCGTGGTCGAGAAATTTTTACCATGTTAAAATTATTTTCAACGCTAACTGTTGGACTCACGACGAAATAAACATAAACTTTTCCTATTCAACTTAAGCTAATCAACAGTCATGGGATGGTTCGAGAATTGTATACCCATGTTTAAAATTATTTTCAACGGTCACTGTGAACTCACGACGAAATGCACATGACTTTCCACTATTCAACTTAAGCTAATTCTACAGGTCATGGTGGTCGGAGAATTTTACCATGTTAAATTATTTTCGGACGCTCACTGTGACTTCAGGAAGAAATCAACATCATGACTTTTTTTATTCAACTTTAAGCTAAACTATAGTCATGGTGACTGTGACTCAGGACAAAATGAACTAATGACTTTTCCTATTCAACTGAAGCTAATCTACAGTTCATGGTGGTCGAGAATTCTTACCATGTTTAAAATTACTTTCGACGCTCACTGTCACTCAGGACGAAAATGAAACATGGACTTTTCTTATTCAACTTAAGCTATTCTACAAGTCATGGTGGTCGAGAAATTTTACATGTTAAAATTTATTTTCGACGCCTCACTGTGACTATTAGGACGCATCTGAACATGACTTTTCCTTATTCAACTTAAGCTAATCTACAGTCATGGTGACTGTGACTCATGACGAAAATTGAACAATGCCTTTTCCTATTCAAAACTGAAGCTAATTACAGTCCATTGGGTGGTCGAGAATTTTACCATGTTAAAGTTATTTTCGACGCTGACTGTGGACTCAGGGACGAAATACATTGTAGACTTTTCCTATTCAACTTAACCTAATCTACAGTCATTGTGACTGTGACTCATGACAAAATGAACATGACTTTTTCCCTTTTCAAATTTTTTAAAAGCTGATCTACAGTCATGGTGGTCGAGAAATTTTACCATTGTTAAAAATTTTTTAATTTTCGACCCTCAACTGTCAGTCACGACGAGATGAACATGACTTTTCCTATTTCAACTTAAGCTAATCTACAGTCATGGTGGTCGACAGAATTTTACCTTGTTAAAATTATTTTCGATGCTCACTGTGACCTCAAGACGAAATGAACATAAAACTTTTCCTATTCAACTTAAGCTAATCTACAGTCATGGTTGTCGAGAATTTTACCAGGTGTTAAAATTATTTTCCACGCTCACTGTCACTCAGGACGAAATGAAAATGACTTTTCTTATTCAACTTTAAGCTAATATACCAGTCATGGTGGTCGAGAATTTTACCATGTTAAAATTATTTTCGACGCTCACTGTGGACTCAGGACGAAATGAACATGACTTTTTCTATTTAACTTAAGCTAATCTAACAGTTCATGGTGACTGTGACTCAGGGAGACGTGAAATGAACATAAACTATTTCCTATTCAACTTAAGCTAATCTCACTAGTCATGGTGGTCGAGAATTATACCATCTTAAAATTATTTTCGACGCTCACTGTCACTCAGGACGAAATAAAATATAACTTTTCTTATTCAACTTAAGCTAAACTACAGTCATGGTGGTCGAGAATTTTACCAAGTTAAAATTATTTTCGACGCTCACTGTGACCCAAGGCGAAATAAACATGACTTTTCCTATTCAACTGACGCTAATCTACAGTTCATGGCGAGTGGTCGAGAATTTTTACCATGTTAAAATTATTTTCGACGCTCACTGTGACTTAGGACGAAATGAACCATGACTTTTTCATATTTCAAGTTAAGCTATTCTACAATCATGGTGGTCGAGGAATTATACCATGTTTAAAAATTATTTTCGACGCTGGACTGTGACTCAGGACGAAATGAAGATGACTCTTCCTATACAACCTAAAGCTAATCTACAGTCATTGTGACTGTGACTCATGACGAAATGAACATGACTTTTCCTATTCAACTGAGAGCTAATCTACAGTCATGGTGGTCGAGAATTTTACCATGTTAAAGTAATTTTCGACGCTGACTGTGACTCACGACGCAATGAACATGACTTTACCTATTCAACTTAAGCTAATCTATTGTCATGAGTGATCGAGAATTTTCCCATGTTAAAATTATTTTCAACGCTAACTGTGACTCCACGGACGAAATGAACATAACTTTTCCTATTCAAATTAAGCTAATCTACAGTTATATTGGTCGAGATCTTTACCATGTTAAAATTATTTTCGACGCTTCACTGTGACTCAGGACGAATATCAACATGACTTTTCCTATTCAACTTAAGACTAAACTGAGGCATCGTGACTGTGATTCAGGACAAAATGTAACTTGGACTTTTCCTATTCAACTTAAGTTAAATCTCTAGTCATGATGGTCGAGAATTTTACCATGTTAAAATGTTTTTTCGACGCTCACTCTCACTCAGACACGAAATGAACATGACTCTTCCTATTCAACTTAAGCTAATCTACAGTCATGGTGGTCGAGAATTTTACCATGTTAAAGTTATTTTCGACGTCACTGTGACTCATGGACGAAAAGAACATGACTTTTCCTATTCAACTTAAGCAATTCTACAATCATGGTGAACGGAGAAATTTTACAATCTTAAAATTCATTTTCGACGGTCCACTGTGACTCACGACGAAATGAACATGACATTTCCTATTCAACTTAAGCTAATCTACAGTCATGAGTGGTCGAAAATTTTACCATGTTAAAATGATTTTCGACGCTCACTGTGACTCAGGTCGAAAGGAAACATGACTTTTCCTATTCAACTTAAGCTAGATCTACAGTCATGGTGGTCGAGAATTTTACCATTGTTCAAATTATTTTCGACGCTCACTGTGATTCAGGGACGAAGATGAACTTGACTTTTCCTATTCACCTTAAGCTCGTCTCTAGTCATGGTGGCTGTGACACATGACACAAATGAAACCTGACTTTTCCTATTCAACTTATAAGCTAATCTACAGTCATGGTGGTCGAGAATTTTACCATGTTAAAATTATTTTCAACGCCAACTGTGACTCACGACGGAATTAAACATAACTTATCCTATTCAACTTAAGCTAATCTACAGTCATGGTGGTCGAGAATTTTACCATGTTAAAATTATTTTCAACGGTCACTGGGACTCACGACGAAATGCAACATGACTTATCCCCTATTCAACTTAAGCTAATGTACAGTCATGGTGGTCGAGAATTTTACCATGTTTTAAAATTATTTCTCGACGCTCACTGTGACTCAGGACCGTCATCAACATGACTTTTTCTATTTCACTTAAGCTAAAAACTATAGTTCATGGTGACTGTTGGGACTCCAGGACAAAATGAACATGACTTTTTCCTATTCAACTGAAGCATATCTACAGTCATGGTGGTCAGAGAACTTTACCTTGTTAAAATTATTTTCGTACGCTCACTGTCACTCACAGGACGAAATGAACATGACTATTCTTATTCAAAACTTAAGCTAATCTACAGTCATGGTGGTCGAGAATTTTACCATGTTAAGAATTATTTTCGGACGCTCTCATGTGACTCCGACGACATGAACATGACTTTTTCCTATTTAACTTAAAAGCTTATCTACAGTCATGGTGACTGTGACCTCAGGACGAAATCGACATTGACTTTTCCTATTCAACTTAAGCTAATCTACAGTCATGGTGACTGTGACTCAGGACGAAATGGAACATGACTTTTCCTATTCAACTTTAAGCTATTCTACAATCATGTGTGAAACGAGAATTTTACCATCTTAAAATTATTTTCGACGGTCACTGTGACTCACGACGAAATGAACATGACATTTCCTATTCAACTTAAGCTAATCTACAGTCATGGTGGTCGACAATTTTTACCATGTTAAAATTATTTTCGGACGCTCACTGTGACTCAGGACGAAATGAAACATGACTTTTCCTATTCAACTTAAACTGAATCTACAATCATGGTGGTCGTGAATTATACCATGTTAAAATTATTTTCGACGCTGACTGTGACTCAGGACGAAATGAACATGACTCTTCCTATTCAACTTAAGCTAATCCACAGTCATTGTGGACTGTGATTCATGACGAAATGCACATGACTTTTGCCTATTTCAACTTAAGCTAATCTACAGTTCATGGTGGTCGAGAATTTTACCATGTTTAACTTATTTTCGACGCTCACTGTGACTCAGGACGAAATCAACATGACTTTTTCTATTCAACTTAATCTAAACTCTAGTCATGGTGACTGTGACTCAGGACAAAAATTGAAACATGACTTTTCCCTATTCAAACTTAAGCTAATCTGCACCGTCATGGTGGTCGAGAATTTTACCATGTTAAAATTATTTTTCCACGCTCTCTGTCACTCAGGACGGAAATGTACATTGGATATTTGCTTATTCAACTTAAGCTAATCTACAGTCATGGCGGTCGAGAATTTTACCATGTTAAAAAATTTTCGAACGCTCACTGTGACTCCGGGGGGTGGGGGGGGGGAGGGACCGAAAAAAAAAAATAAAAAAAAATGAACAAGACTTTTTCTAGTTAACTAAAGCTAATCTAGTTCATGGTGACTGTGACCTCAGGACGAAATGAACATGATTTTTCTTAATTCAACTTAAGCTAACTCTACAGTCATGGTGGTCGAGAATTTTACCCTGTTAAAAATATATTTTCGACGCTCACTGTGTTCAGGACGAAATGAACATGACCTTTCTTATTCAACTTAAGCTAATCTACAGTCCTGGTGTGTTCGAGAATTTTACCATGTTTAAAAATATTTTCCACGCTCACTGTCTTCTCAGGACGAAATGGAACATGGACCTTTCTTATTCAACTTAAGCTAATCTTACAGTCATGGTGTGGTCGAGAATTTTACCATGTTAAAATTATTTTCCACGCTCACTGTCACTCAGGTACGAAGATGAAACATGACTGTTCTTATTCAACTTAAGCTTATCTACAGTCATGGTGGTCGAGAATTTTACCATGTTAAGATTATTTTCGAGTCTCACTTTGACTCAGGACGAAATGAACATGACTTTTCCTATTCAACTGTAGCCTAATCTACAGTCATGGTGGTCGAGAATTTTACCATGTTAAAATTATTTTCGACGCTCACTGTTCACTCAGGACGAAGATGAACATGAATTTTCTTTTTCAAACTGAAGCTAATCTTACAGTCATGGTGGTCGAGAATTTTACCATTGTTAAAAAATTATTTTCGACGCTGAATGTGACTCAGGACGAACTGAAAATTACTTTTCCTAATTCAAACTTAAGCTAATCTACCAGTCATGGTGGTCGAGAATTTTACCATGTTAAAAATTATTTTCGACGCTCACTGGTGACTTAGGACGAAAATGGAATATGACTCTTCCTATTCAACTTAAGCTAATCTACAGTCATGGTGAATGTTGACTCATGACCGAAATGAAACATGCCTTTTCCTATTCAACTGATGAAGCTAATTTACAGTCATGGTGGCTCGAGACTATTACCATGTTAAAGTTATTTTAGACGACTGGACTGTGACTCAGGACGAAATGCATATGACTTTTCCTATTCAACTTAAGCTAATCTACAGTCATTGTGGTCGAGAATTTTACTATGTTAAAGTTATTTTCGACACTCACTGTGACTCAGGACGAAATGATCATTTACTTTTTCATATTCAACTTAAAACGTAATCTATACCCATGGTAGGTCGAGAATTTTACCATGTTAAAAAAAAAAATCGACGCTGACTGTGATCCAGGGCGAAATGAACCTGACTTTTCCTATTCAAACGTAAGCTAATCTACAAATCATGGTTGACGAGGAATTTTCAGCATGTTAAACTTATTTTCGACGCTCACTCAGACTCAGGGACGAAAAGAACATGACTTTTCCTCTTCAACTTGAGCTAATCTACAGTCATTGTGACTGTGAATCAGGACAAAATAAAAATGACTTTTCCTATTCAACTTAAGTTAATGTACAGTCATGGTGGTCGTGAGAATTATACCATGTTAAAAAAATTTCGACGCTGACTTTGACTCAGGGCCGAAATTGAATCTGACTTTTCCTATTCAACTTGAGTTAATCTACAGTCATGGTGACTGTGACACAGGACAAAATGAACATGACTTTTCATATTCAACTTAACCTAATCTACCAGTCATGGTTGACTGTGACTTCAGGACAACATGTAACATGACTTTTCCTATTCAACTTAAGCTAATCTCCAGTCATGGTGGTCGAGAATTTTACCATTTTGAAATTATTTTTCGACGCTCACTGTGACTGAGGACGAACTCAGAACATGACTTTTGCTATTCAACTTAAGCTAATCTACAGTCATGGTGACTGTGACTCAGGACAAAATGAACATGACTTTGCCTATTCAACTTAACCTAATTCTACAGTCATGGTGACTGTGACTCAGGACAAAATGCACATGACTTTTCCTATTCAACGTAACCTAATCTACAGTCATGGTGGTCGAAAATTTTACCCATCTTAAATTAATTTTCGACGCTCACTTTTGACTCAGGACGAAAAGAACATGACTTTCCCTATTCAACTTAAGCTAATCTACAGTCTTGATGGTCGAGTAATTTTACCATGTTAAAATTATTTTCAACGCTAACTGTGACTCCCGCGAACGAACTAAACATAACTTTTCCTATTCAACTTAAGCTAATCTACAGTCATGGTTGGTCGAGAATTTTACCATGTTAAAATTATTTTCGACGCTCACAGTGACCCAGGACGAAATGAAGAATGACTTTTTCCTATTCAACTGATGCTAATCTTACACGTCATGGTAGGTCGAGAAATTTACCATGTTAAAATTATTTTCGACGCTCACTGTGACCTCAGGACGAAATGAACATGGATTTTCCTATTCAAGGTTAGCTAATCTACCATCATGGTGGTCGCGAATTTTACCATGTTAAAATTATTTTCGAACGCTGACTGTGAACAGGACGAAATGACCATGACTCTTCCTATTCAACCTTAAGACTAATCTACAGTCATTGTGACTGTGACTCATGGACGAAATGAACATGAGCTTGTCCTATTCAACTGAAGCTAATCTACAGTCATGGTGGTCGAGATTTTCACCATGTTAAAGTTATTTTACGCTGACTGTGGACTCACGACACAATGGACATGACTGTTCCTATTCAACTTAAGCTAATCTACAGTCATGGTGATCGAGAATTTTACCATGTTAAAATTATTTTCAACGCGAACTGTGACTCACGACGAAAATGAACATAAACTTTTCCTAATTCAACTTAAGCTAATCTACCGTCCATTGTGGTCAAGGAATTTTACCATGTTAAAATTATTTTCGGGACGCTCACTGTGACTCAGGACGAAAAATCCAACATGACTTTTTCTATTCAACTTAAGCTAAACTATAGGCATCGGTGACATGTGATTCAGGACAAAATGAACATGACTTTTCCTCTTCAACTTAAGCTAGTTCTACAGTCATGATGGTCGAGAATTTTACCATGTTAAAATTATTTTCCACGCTCACTCTCACTCAGGACGAAATGAACATGAACTTTTCTTATTCAACTTAAGCTAATCTACAGTGCACGGTGGTCGAGAATTGTTACCATGTTTAAATTATTTTCGACGCTCACTGTGACTCAGGACGAAAAATGAACATGACTTTATCTATTTAACTTAAGCTAATCTACCGTCAGGGTGACTGTGACTCAGGATGAAGATGAACATGACTTTTCCTGATTCTACTTTAAGCTAATCTACAGTCTATGGTGGTCGAGAATTTTACCATGTTTAAAATTATTTTCGACGCTCACTGTCACTCAGGACGAAATGAATATGAGAATTTTCTTATTCAACTGAAGCTATTTTACAGTCATGGTGGTCGAGAATTTTCCCATGTTTAAAATTATTATCGACGCTCACTGTGACCCAGGACGAAATAAACATGACTTTTCCTATTCAATCTGAAGCTAATCTACAGTCATTGGTGGCTCGAGAATTATACCATGTTAAAATTTATTTCGACGCTCATCTGTGACTTAGGACGAAATGAACATGGACTTTTCATATTCAAGTTAAGCTATATTCTACAATCATGGTGGTTCGAGAATTTTACCATGTTAAAATTATTTTCGACGATGACTGTGAACACAGGGACGGAAATGAAGATGACTCTTCCTATTCAACCTAAGCTAAATCTACAGTCATTGTGACTGTGACTCATGACGACATGAACATGACTTTTCCTATTCAACTGAAGCTAATCTACAGTCATGGTGCGTTCGAGAATTTATACCCATGTTAAAAGTTATTTTCGACGCTGACTGTGACTCACGACGCATTATGAACATGACTTTTCCGTATTCAACTTAAGCTAATATACAGTCATGGTGGTCGAGAATTTTACCAATGTTAAAATTATTTTCGACGCTCACTGTGACTTAGGACGAACATGAATATGACTTATCCTATTCAACTTAAGCTAATCTACAGTCATGGTGACTTGAGACTCCTGACGAAAATGAACATGCCTTTTCCTATTCAACTGAAGCTAATCTACAGTCCATGGTGGTCGAGAATTTTACCATGTTAAAGTTATTTTAGACGCAGGACTGTGACTCAGGACGAATGGCCTATGACATTTTCCTATTCAACTTAAGCTCATCTACAGTCATTTGTGGTCGAGAATGTTTACCATGTTAAAGTTATTTTCGACACTCACTGTGACTCAGGGACGAATATGATCATTACTTTTCCTATTCATACTTTTAAAAACTAATCTATAACCATGGTGGTCGAGAATTTTTACCATGTTAAAAAAAAAATCGACGTTGACTGTGACTCAGCGGCGATATGAACATGACTTTTCCTATTCAACTTAAGCTAATCTACAGTCATGGTGACTGTGGAGCTCAGCGGACAAACATGAACATGACTTTTCATATTCAACTTAACCTAATCTACAGTCATGATGACTGTGGACTCAGGACACAATGGAACATGACTTTTCCTATGCAAACTTAAGCTAATCTACCGTCATGTGTGGTCGAGAATTATACCATTTTTGAATTATTTTCGACGCTCACTGTGACTGAGGACGAAATGAACATGACTTTTCCTATTCAACTTAAGCTAATCTACAGTCATGGTGACCTGTGACTCAGGACAAAATGAACATGCCTTTTCCTATTCAACTTAACCCTATCTACAGTCATGGTGACTGTGGACTCAGGAAAAAATGAACATGATTTTTCCTTTTGCAACTTAACCTAATCTACGTTCATGGTGGTCGAAAATTTTACCATCTTAAAATTATTTTCGACGCTCACTTTGACTCAGGACGGAAATGAACATGACCTTTTCCTATTCAACTTAAGCTAATCTACAGTCTTGATGGTCGATAATTTTACCATGTTAAAATTATTTTCAACGCTAACTCTGAACTCACGACGAAATAAATAAAACATAACTTTTCCTATTTCAACTTAAGCTAATCTACTGTCATGGTGGACGAGAATTTTACCATGTTAAAATTATATTTCGACGCTCACTGTGACCTAGGACCGAAATGAACATGACTGGTTCCTATTCAACTGAAGCTGAATCTACAGTCGATGGTGGTCGAGAATTTTTACCATGTTAAAATTATTTTCGACGCTCACTGTGACTCAGGACGACGAAATTAACATGACTTTTCATATTCAAGTTAAGCTAATCTACAATCATGGTGGTCGAGAATTTTACCATGTTAAAAATATTTTCGACGCTGACTGTGACTCAGGACGAAATGAACATGAACTCTTCCTATTCAACCTAAGCTACTCTACAGTCATTGTGACTGTGACTCATGACGAAATGAACATGACTTTTCCTATTCAAACTGAAGCTCATCTACAGTCATGAGTGGTCGAGAATTTTACCATGTTTAAAGTTATTTTTCGCTGACTGTGACTCACGACGCAGCTATGAACATGACTTTTCCTATTCAACTTAAGCTAATCTACAGTCATGGTGATCGAGAATTTTTAGCCATGTTAAAAATTATTTTCAACGCTAACTGTGAATCACGACGAAATGAACATAACTTTTCCTATTCAACTTAAGCTAAATCTACTGTCATGGATGGTCAAGAATTTTTACCATGTTAAAATTATTTTCGACGCTCACTGTGACTCAGGACGAACTCAACATGACTTTTTCTATTCAACTTAAGCTAAACTATAGGCATGGTGGACTGTGATTCAGGACAAAATGAACATGACTTTTCCTATTCAACTTAAGCTAAGCTACAGTCATTGATGGTCGAGAATTTTACCATGTTAAAATTATTTGTTCCACGCTCACTCTCACTCAGGACGAAATGAACATGACTTTTCTTATCCAACTTAAGCTAATCTATAGTCATGGTGGTCGAGAGTTTTACCATGTTTAAAATTATTTTCCGACGCTCACTGTGACTCAGGACGAAAGGAACATGATTTTTTCTATTTTAACTTAAGCTAATCTTCAGTCATGTTGACTTGTGGATCAGGATGAAAATGAACATGACTTTTCCTATTCAACTTAAGCTAATTCTACAGTTCATGGTGGTCGAGAATTTTACCATGTTCAAAAATTTATTTCGATGCTCACTGTCACTCAGGACGAAATGAATATGAATTTTCTTATTCAACTGAAGCTAATCTACAGTCATGGTGGTCGAGAATTTTACCATGGTAAAATTATTTGTGACGCTGACTGTGTTCAAGGACGAAATGAAAATTACTTTTCCTATTCAACTTAAGCTGATCTACAGTCATGGTGGGTCGAGAATTTTTACCATGTTAAAATTATTTTCGACGCTCACTCGTGACTTAGGACGAAATGAACATGACTTTTTCGTATCCAACTTAAAGTAATCGACAGTCCATGGTGACTGTGCACCTCATGCCGAAATGAACATGACTTTTTTCTCCTATTCAACTGCAGCTACTCTACAGTCATGGAGGTCGAGAACTTTACCATGTTAAAGTTTTTTTCGACGCTGACTGTGACTCAGGACGAAAATGCATATGACTTTTCCTATAAAACTTAAGCTAATCTACAGTCATTTGTGGTCGAGAATTTTACCATGTTAAAGTTATTTTCGCCCACTCACTGTGACTGAGGACGAATATGAACATGACTTTTCCTAGTCAAACTTAAGCTAATCTTACAGTCATGGTGGACTGTGAGTCTCATGACAAAATGAACCTGACTTTTCCGCTTTTCAAATTAAGCTGAATCTACAGTCATAGGGGTCGAGAATTTTACCATGTTAAAATTATTTTCGACCCTTACTGTGGACTCAGGAAGAAGATGAACAATGACTTTTCCTATTCAACTTAAGCTAATCTACCGTGTATGGTGACTGTGACTCAGGACAACAATTACAAAGGGTTCCAAAGGGAGGAGCATGCCGACAGGAGGGACCATTTGATCCATATCTGAGGTCGGAAGCAAAAAAAATAAAAAAAACTATAATAAAAAATAAAAATGAACATGACTTTTCCTATTCAACTTAAACCTAATCTACAGTCATGGTGGTCGAGACTTTATTCCATCCATAAAATTATTTTCGACGCTCACTTTGACTCAGGA
>NC_134804.1:32343781-32447246 GCF_046742065.1 Oratosquilla oratoria | reverse complement strand
AAAGTATGGAAGGGGAGTAATAAAAAGAAGTTATAATCTACTAATTGGGGGATGCCTTAAAGATGAATGTAGTTGCATAGAAGCAGCAAAGTTAAAGTAAAAATAATCACTTAAGTTCAGAAAGGACTACAGAATATAGGGACAGGTGTTGTGAGAATTGTGGCTTGGTTATGTACTGTTTAGTTCAATTTTGTGTTTCATGTGGTCTTGGGCCTGAGGTCTTGTGTGAAAAGGTTTTATGGTATTGGCAAAAAAATTGCACCTTGGAGAACAATGTTGTACTTTTTTACGTTATGAGGAGCTTGTCTTGTTACTCTGCATTCTCTGCCTGTTATGAAATTTTACTCCCATTTTTTGTCATTTGTATGTATCTCACTGATCTTTCAGTGTCATATTGAAACTCAAACCCTTGTTTATGTTACTGTAACTGTTATTTGTTTTTGGCTCCCCACAAGTTAAAAGAAAAATAGTTATATTTGTTATTTGAGGTTTGTGGTTATGTGAAATGTTAAGCATTGTACTCATAGTTGGCCCAATCTTCAGGCATCACCACCACCTGAAAGAAGGTCCCCTCCACGGGAAGAGAGATCAGCACCAGAAGGCACAAGCAGCCCCACTCCTCGATCTAATGAGTCTGCAGAGCACAAGAATAATAATAACTCTGGACGTGGCAAAACTTCAGTGCCGTCAGGGTATATGAGCTCAGCTCAGGTAAGAAATGGCTTGTCATGATTACCTCAGTATGTGTTAAGATCTATCTATATACTAAAGGCCTCTTCCCGCTCTTAAAGGAGGTAGCCAAGTTAGAGGCACACTCCCACCCCCACCCCTACCCCTACCCATGTGAAACGATGACATCCATAGACTTCCCCAACTGTCCCCCATACATTTTTATCATTGAATTGTTTTTAAACTGATGAATAACTAAAACTTGTACTTTCTGAAAAAAGAATGTGATCACTTTTAACTACAACAAACTTAAACTTTAAAAAAAAAAAAAAAAAAAAAAAAACTCCTGATCACTTTTAACTACTTCTACCCGTCCATTCTGCTGCCTTCCATAAATCTCTTTTACCACCTCTATTACTCCATCTTTTTTGTTCAGTATTGTCAACAAGAGTAGAAGCGTAGCTATCAGTGAATAAATTCTACTACACCCTATGAGATTCTACTTATCACTTTCCTCTGACAGGGAGTAGTGATGGGTACCTGCACAAGGTGATCCTGTGAGATAGACATCAAAGAAAATCGTAACCCTGCTGCCATTGTTAAAATTCATAAAGATTCTTATCTCCATCTGGGTTGTAGCCCAGAGTCTGCATCTCTTTCAAAATTTACTGTATTCCGTCCATTTTTTTCACACAAGAACTAACGATCAACAACTACTCCCCTCCTCATAGTAACAGCCTCACACTAATATAATACAGACATCATTTCAAAGTTTTCTCCCAGAGAGATCTGTACAAAGGGTCAAGGAGTATTGCCACATTCTGGAACTCAAATCAACAGGTATTATTATTCATCTTGACATCCTGTCTTGTATTACTATCTTCATGTGTCAGTCCTCGAGTAGGTCTCTAATTCATTTGAAGGGGCTTCCTTTACTTCCTCCATTACATTAGGATTTTGTGAGGTATCTTGTCAAAGACTTTCCTCAGATATAGATACACACAATCAGATCAGGTATCTCTTATAGCACATTGATCACTAATGAGATGAACTTAACAGATTAGAAACACATACTCCAAATATCTTTTCTTTAAATATCTTGCACATCAGTCATTCACAAATATCTCGCCTAATTTAGTGATGATGCTGGTCAGGAACATTGGTCTTCAATCAGAAGTTTCTGCTATTTCCTCTTGTAAATTGATACTACATTGACCCTCTTCAAGTCCTAAGGCTCTTCCTTCTACTAGTTTACTCACCAGCAGACTATGGATCTTGTCCTCCAATTTTCTGTATTTATTTAGTATTCAGATAGTGAGCTGGTCAGGCCCTGGGTTTCCTTACAAGAGGCTCTTTCAATTTATCATATTTCTTGGATTCCTCTTATGTCTTTTTACACAAGATTTGTAGTAACTCTTTTCCCTCTATTTCCTTCAGGTGGAAGAGCTGTTGAAACAACAAGAGCTGCAGTTTGAAGATAAGTTGTTAAGAGTTGAGTTATCAGCAGGTGAGAAAGAAAAACAGTTACGACACAGTATGAAGAGTGAACAAAAGCAAATGGCGGAATTACAGGGTAATGTTGACGAGCTAACACAGTCACGAGATGCACTGCTCAAGATGGTTGGGCAGTACAAGAGTATGTTGTCCTCCTTGGTTGCAGAAAAGGAAAAAGAAAATGCTACCAGTGACGAGAAATTGCGTGCAGTTGAAATGGAGCGCAATCAAGCATTGCAGGACCTTGCCAATGTGGAGGCTGCATTCTCAGATGTTCATAGGTAAGTTATTCCCAAACATTTCTACTCAGCTGAGGGGGCATCACTATAGTTCCAATTCATTGTTAACCTCTTCAGCAAGGACTAGCAATAGGTACAAATGATGGTCTTACAAGATGGATATCGGAGACAATAATCTCCCATCTGTCTTCAAAACTTGTCAGACCCCATTGCTTCATTACACATCAATCACCCCACATCCACTCAAGAAATTTATGGAACAATAGATTTACTCTAAACTTCAGCATCCAGTATTAGATGAATAATGGTATTAATGCCTTTACAGGAAATATGAGAGAAACCAAGCAGGTTGTGGATACATTGCGAAGGAATGAAGAAACCTGAGAGGAGCCGTGGCAGGACTATGAAACCAAATTACAGAAGCAAGAACAAAAGATGATGGAACTACAGAAACATGCAGAGGAGAGGATTCAACAGTACGTAGTTTTATACATTCTCAGATATATCCGTATTCTTATCATTTAATTTTTCTTTTTCCTCTTCCTCTTTTTCTTCTTTCTCTTCCTCCTCCTCTTCATCTTCTTCCTCCTCTTCTTCCTCCTCCTCTTCCTCTACCTCCTCCTCTTCTTCCTCCTCTTCTTCCTCCTCTTCCTCTTCTTCCTCTTCCTCCTTGAAATCACTGCACCTCAAATTATGAAACTTTAATAAGACTTTACCATAGGCACAGAGAAGGGGTGATTGTCCCAACAACACTGTATGGGCCAGAGGCATTGAATTTAAGAAAGGCAGAGAGGAAATTTTGAAATGTGTTTGGGATGAAATGTCCGAGAAATATGGTAGGAAGAGCAAGAAATGAGAAGGAGAGCAGAGGTGGAAAAGAGATGGCATTCAGAGTTGACAAAAGAGTATTGTGATGGTTCGAACACATGGAAAGAATGGGTGAAATAAAATTAAAGAGGAATGGAAGGCAGAGGTGGAGTAAACATAAGGGGATGACTGAGAATGAGATGGATGGGGTGAAAGGGAAGTTGAACAAGGAAGGGAGGAAGAAGATAGGGGTGAGTGGAGAATGGCTTTGCATAGATGATTCTGTGATAAGGGAGAGGAGGGGGGCGGTAAGTGAGTGGTTATGTATGAATGATGTTTTGACTCCCTGTCTTCTATTTTTCTGCATGAGGGAACAGGGTGCTTCCTGATTAAGTGAAGTGGCCTTGCTGTGGATGCACTGTGTCTTGCTGCCTTGCTTCTGACCCAGGACATTGGAAGGGATATAGGGATGACCCATCATCCTTGAGGAGCTAAGATGAGAGGGAAGAAAGCATGGTGGATGGGAGTGGGTACTTGCCTTTTGACTTGGCTACCTTCCCAGGTAAGGGGGATAAAGCATTTGGTATATAGATAGACCATAGGCGCAGGGTAAAAATAAGATTCTAGTTCGCATCATAGATTTTGATCCATATCTAGGTCGGATGCGAAAAAAAATCATATTAATAATAAAACAATAAATAAAAACTATAATAATGTAAATAACAAATAAAATACATAAATAAATGCATAGGTATAGTTAAATAATAAACAAACAGGTAAATAGTAAATAATAATAAATTGATGTTTAGGTAATGAGTATATACATACATATACCAAGGCTTTTTCCCCCTTACAAGGGAGGTAGCCAAAAAGGAAAAGGCATAGAATCATTCCCACCCATTCCATCCCTGAATACACTCCACACCCCTCCACCCTCCCTCTTATCTTAGCACCTCCTGGATGACGGGTCATCCTTGCACCTTGTCCACTGCCCAGGGTCAGAAGCAGTGTCGCAAGACACAGCAAGGTCGTTTCATTAAATCGGCGACCCCCCCCCCTCTCTGTCCCCCCATGCAGAAAAGGAGAAGATGGGGAGAAATCCCTTAGGGCTGCGTCAAATTTTGCTCACACATACTACCTCACCCCACATCCCCCAACACATTCCACCTCATGCATCACAACATCACCCATATACAACCAATTTACATTCACCCCTGTCTTCTGTCCTCTCCCATCCTTCCTCAACAGACATTCCCCTCTTCCCCAAAGCCCCCTTCACCCCATCCATCCACCTCATCCTAGGACGTCCCCTCATGTTCACTCTCTCCACATCTGCCTTCCATACCTCTTTTACTAGTCTTCACTCATTCTTTCCATGTGTCCAAACCATCCTAATACTCTTTCATCAACCCTATCTCCCAAACTCCCTTTCACTCCTATCATACTTCTCAGACACCTCATCTCAAACATATTCAAACTCCTCTCTTATGTTCCATGTTTCTGCCCCATACAGTGCTGTTGGCACAATCACTCCTTCATACAGTCTCCTCTTAGCATCCATTCCCAAATGTCTATTCCTCATTACAATCTTCAATTCACCAAGGCATTTACTCGCTTCTCTCAATCTACATTCTACCTCCACCTTCACTCCACCTCCTCCAGTCGCTCTCCCTTAATGTTCACTTCCAGTCTACCGCCACTTTCACCCTTGTACATCTCATCACCTTACTTTTACCCACATTTATCTTTAGCTTTCTTCTATCACATACTCTCCCAAACTCTGTCACCAACTTCCTCAATCCCTCCTCCGATCCTGCCACAAGCGCAGTGTCCGTCTGCAAACAACAGCTGGCTCGCCTCCCACTTTTCTCCATTTTCTTTAACCATCTCCAATCCCTGACCCACTACCCTTGCATTTACCCCTCACACCGCCCCATCCATGTATAAGTTGAACAGCAAGGGCAACATAACGCATCCTTGACGAAGTCCAACCTTTACCTCGAACCACTCACTCTCCATTTTGTCATCCTGACACAAGCTCTTCTACTCTCATAAAAAACTCTTGACAGCTCCCAGAAGCTTTCCTCCTGATCCCATATATCTGCATTACCTCCCACAGTGCCTTTCTGTCTACCCTAGCGTAAGCCTTTTCCAGATCCCTAAAAAGCCCAAAAAACATCCTTACCTTTTCCTATAGCTTTTTCACATATCTGTCTTACCACAAAGATCTGATCTACACAACCTCTACCTGTCCTAAATCCACACTGTTCCTCACCAATTACTCCCTCTGTTCCTCTCATAATCCTCTCAATCAAGATCCTCCCATAAGCCTTCCCAACTACACTTAACAAGCTAATCCCTCTGAAACTACTACATTCACACTTGTCCCCTTTTCCCTTGTAAAGTGGAACTATACAGGCACTCCTCCAGTCCTCCGGCACTCTACCTTCTCTCCAGCAAACATTAAATAACCTCACCAGCCAGTCCACCATCACTGTACCTCCTTTTTTTAGACATTCTGCATGGCATCCATCCAGACCAGGTGCCTTACCTGCTTTCATCATCTTGACAACTGCCTTCACTTCATCCTTCCTTATTTCTCCTCCATTTTCCTCACTCATCACGGTCATTATCATAGCATTTCCCACTGCAACTATCTTTCCCTCCCTATCCTCCTTCACATTTAGCAAACTCCCTAAAATATTCTGCCCATCTTCCCCTTACTGCCTTCTCTTTCCATTATCATCTCTCCATCTGCACCTTTTACCTTTTCCTTCTCTACTTGATTCGCCTCCTCTTCCTCTCTTAATTTCTTTCCAAAACATCTTTTTATTACTTTCAAAATTTTCTGTCATACTCTTACCCACTTCACATCTGCTTTCCTCTTTGCCTCCTTTACCTTTTGCTTTACTTCTCTTTTCTTTTCTTTGTACCTCTCATATGACTCCCTCGCCCTATTTTGTAACCAATCTGTGAAAGCTCGCTTCTTCTCTTCTACAACCTTCTGTTTCCTCATCCCACCATTCGCTCCCCTTCCTTCTATTTCCTCCTGTCCTTCTTGTTCCACACACCATCTTTGCACACTGTGTGACTCCCTCCTTGAACCATCCCCATTCCTCCTCCACACCTAGCTCTAATCTATCCTTCAATCCTTCCCACTCCTCCTTCAGCTTCTTCTTGTACTCCTTCTCCTTTTCATTTAAAGAGTTCACTCTAAGCACCTCCCTACCTTTTGTCCCTTTCCTCTTTCTCCATCTATCCTCCACTCTCAACTTATCTTCCACCAAAAAATGATCTGATATTCCCCCACCCTCTCCCCTTAGCACATGTACACCCTTAACTCTTCCTATCCTAATCCTATTTACCACATAATCCATCAACGCTTTATCTACCACCCTTCCATCCACCACCCTCTCCCATGTGTACTTATGCTTGACTTTCTTCCGAAACACTGTATTTGCTATCATCAACTCTTTTTCTAGACACATTTCCACCATCAACTCTCCACTACAATTCTTTCCTGGAACTCCACATTTCCCAACTACCCCATCAATTGGACCATTTTCTACCCTAGCATTAAGGTCTCCCAGTACTATTACATTGACATTTCTCCCTAAATCCTCTATGCACTCATTTAAATCTATCCAAAAGGCCTCCCTTTCTTCTATACTCTTCTTACTGCCAGGCCCATATGCACTTACAAAGACCCACATCTCCTTTCCCAGTTTCACCTTCATCCACATTATCCTTGAGGAAACCTCCTTCCATTCCACTACCCGTTTACCTATCTCTTCACCTACTAGAATAGCCACCCCTTCCCTCCCTCGCCCTCTCTTCACTCCTGATAACCTCCCACTTACACTCACCCTTCCCATTCAACTTGGTTTCACTCAAAGCCAACACATCCATCTTTCTTCTCACAAACATACTACCTATCTCTTCCCTTTTACTCTCATCTGTACCACATCCACGCACATTAAAAGACCCAAACCTTAGGGTGCTGGTCGGAATACTCCCAGACACTCTTATGCCTTTACTTTTTCGTTTAGGAATGTCCCCTGTGGGGCTACAAGGAGAAGGATGCCTAGTCCCAATCCCTGTCCCTTTCTTCTCGCCTCTTACGATCCAAGTGGAAATATTTGGTGGCAGTATTCTTTTCCCCCACCACAGAAAATGAATACTCAGAGAACTGGTACAGGACAGCAGCAAGGGGTTGGGGGACAGCATAACGGAGGGATAGTCGTAGTATAAAAGTGTCATTATATCTCTATGAACTGAGTTTTCCTCTATCATAGACAAAACAATGTGTGGCTCTGGTCCGTAGGGGCACCCCATATAGACCCAAAAGTATCAACTGCATGCTACTTTGCCACAATAACAAGCAGCCAATACCCCAGACAGGTATGAGTGAGTTACAAAAATGTTCAGTGGAAGTGAAAGGAATCAGGATGTTGTTAACAAATGTTTAAATATTATATATAACCTGGAGAGAAACAATACACATATTTATTTTGTATGGGTACCATCCCATATAGGATTGTATTATAATGAAAAAGCAGATAGTCTTGCACGAAATGCAATTAGAGATGTAAAACAATATTCCTGGTAATGAATACACATATAAACATATAAGGTCAATAATAAGAACAAATGTTATTGCTAACATGGATATAGACCTAGATAAATGTTGCGAGAAGGGTAGTGTAAGTAGCAGGCATTATAAGGCAGTATTAAATAATACAGAGGAATATCCATATGGTAGACATAGTTCCCAAATGGATTTAGTCACTATGAGACTCAGACTTGGATATAAATACTACTGGGAGGTGTACAGGGAAGCTGAACCTGAGCCCTGCACTTTATGTGCAAGGCCGGGAGGACATTCACTACAACATTATGTTCAGTATTGCCCAAAATGGAACCGCAATGAGCTCATATGCTATTACATAAATAATGATATCTTAACTAAAATTGTTAAAAAACATCCAATGTTTGCTTTCAAATGTTAAATACAACTGTGATATTATAATATAAACATTTATTTTTGATAAAACTGTAACAAACAAATTAAACATAAAATGTATAGGGGTTAGTTGGCAAGACCCAACTCTCTCCTTTGTTGTACATCAACAATAAACTTATTGAATTGAATATTGAATTGAGGAATCAGGATCTTTGTCTAGAGGTGCAGTCTGTCTTAGATAAGGTTCTAAACTGTCTTAGGTAATGTTTTAAACTCATAGTTATCAGATTTGTCTTTTAATTTTCCAGAGCCAATGAGGAATATGAACAGTTGCGAAGATCAAGTGAGCAAGAGATCACCAAAATGTCTGCTTTACTGAAGAAGGCCGAGATGAAGATTATTTCCCTTCAGGAGGGAGTTGACCGCAAGTCGAGAGAGAACCAGGAGCTGACACAACTCTGTGACGACCTTATTAACAAAATGGGCAGTGGGAAATGATTGGCCGCCAAGCCCGTAGGTAGTACATTAGGGCAATTTAATTTCTGTCTGTTTAGTCATTTCTGCACACCACGAGAAAATAATAATTGTGAATATTAGCCTTAGTTCTGTCTCACATTAGTTGAATATATCTCATCATCAATATTTTCACAACCCATAAGTCAGTCATATTTGTCATCTTCATTCATGATTTTTTCACCTGGAAGATATTATTTTGGTGGTTGTTTTTGATGGCATTGCTGGACTTAAATGTAGCATTGTACATGCTACTCAGTAGCACCCAGTGTGCTTTAACGAACATGCAGCATTGTGTCTGCTATAGAAAAAAAAGAGAGAAGTATTCTGCTTTTTAGAGCAGAACCTGTAGCACTGCATGCTACAGCAGAACCACTTCCAGCTGCATTGCATTGCTTTGTATGTAAATTTTTTCTTCAAAAGAAAGTGTTAAGGGGAAATGTTTCCTCCTTTGTGCTCTGGAATTATGTACCTAATAAGACAAACAACTTATATATAACTTGGCATAAGTAGAAACACTTGTATGGACATTAATAGGATTGTACAAGTAACCACTGTACCTTTGTGCTTGAAGCAAGCAAAAAAAAAACACGTCACACACACACACACAAAGTACACATACACTAATAACTGGAAGAGGCAGTGGCCCACTATGCCATGACTGACCCTTCCTGCAGCCAGGATGCATTGGGTTTTTTCCAATTAATATCCCTCCAGATCTATGACTCTGCATTGGTATTTATGGCCTTGGACACATCTTTGGTCATGAATACCTCAAGGGTGGCAAGTAGAAGGCAGGGCATAGATCTCGTATCAACTGCCAGTCCTTTCTAGAGGATTAGTATGTATATGTGTATACATATATATGTATGCTTTATATACATATGTATATATATGTATGTGTATATATATGTATATGTATCTATATATATATATGTATATCTATGTATGTATATATATATTTCTATTTCTATCTTTGGTAGATTCTCCCCATGAATGGGGTTACCAACCCAGCCATCACTGATGGGTCCATCCAGCCCCCCCAAATACATAAGAAAGGGGGAGGGTTCAACTAATGCCCCCTCCCCCCAAACCCCATGTAAAGGAAGTTAGTGGAGAGGCAGCAAAGTAAAGTATAGATAAGAAAATTAGAAAGGAGGATTAGTTGGAGCTAGATGATTTTTGTGACAATCTCTGCTTCTAAAAGACTGCTGTGTGACTGGGCTGCAGGGATGTTACGAGAGTCCCAATATTATTGACTGCATAAAACTAATGTAGTCTGTATATATGTACACACCTTATCATATCATGCAAAAATAATAGCATATATTATAGAAAGTGATATGTTACTGCTGTAAGCAAAGGTTAGAGCAGATACAGTTATTGCTAACCATATGAAGCCGTAAAGTTGATTAAAAAAAACACAGCTTTTGTATTCCATCACTCACTCTAGGATCTGTGCTGGTAAGACACTTATTGGCTGCATGTTGCATTTAAGAATTTAGGCATTATACCCACACCCTTTGCATCATGGCCATTGTAAGAAAGAGACCTTTGTAAGGAAAAGCCTTCTTTGAAAAGGTTTGTTCATTCGAGCCTAATGGAGATGTATTAAGCAATGCAGGTCAAAGCTGCAGTGTGGAAAACATAACTTTCATTGTAGGGTTTTCTTCACAAAAGTATTTTTCCCACAATTCTGTCAGTATTTGTTGCCAACATCCATCGTAAGTTGAACTAACTTCATGTGAGAAAAGCTCTATTAAATCCATCTTTGCTTTGGCCCTTTAGTGGACACTATCGTTGCAATGGTTACCTCAACTCTGTATGTTGTCTCAGTAGCTTATGTTTTTATTTTGAAGTAGACTCTTGGGCACAAAATTTCTGATGTATTGAATTAATATTTTTGTGGGTAACCTGGTGCATATATGGCCACACAGCAAGGCTTTGAATAGGTCTATAGAACTGAGTGTCTGTACAATTCAAAAGATCCAAGGAACTATTTTTAATCTTCCTATCCCATCAAATGATTTCCTGTCACACAAAGGGCACTATATGTTGGTGTCACGGTTTGCAAGCTGAGGGGAAGATACTGTACTTTTCATGACTGCATCTATTTGATTCACGAGGTATTTTTGATTGACATGATAGTGGCAAAGATTTTTACCACAAATGGTCACTGGAAGCATAAAATATTTCAAAATTTTTGTAACTGTACGAGTCTCAAAGAATGATTGGAAAGTCGATGAGTGCCTTATTAGAATATTGAAAAGGAGATCCAACACCACATTCATCGGACTCACATTGGTCGGTATAGGTCAGAATTGTCTTATTTTTGGCAGACACCAACTGTTCTTCAATACTACAGATGGTATATTCAGATGTTTAGTTTATCAGTTACCTAAGCATTATTGCCACCAGTAGATAATAACAACTGTAATTACTATGGATAATTGCTCGGTATTGTGCTGATTATAGTGAGCTGCCAGCAACTGTCATTCTTTGTCAAAGGTGCACCCAGGCTTTCCTTTACATTTGTTAATTATCATAGAAGAGATTTAATAAATTAACCTGCTATGATTGTGTTTCAAATACCTTTCACATGTCATTCCCAAGTGCAACACCCCTTTTGGAAATTCCATGGGGACCACTCAGGCCAAAGATACAGCCTGCAAAAATAGAAATTCAAATTCTAAACTAAACCTTATTTCACTGGCCAAATCAACAAACCTAACGATTTCGCTCAAAAATCCATGGGTCCCTTCTGAGATTTTTGGGGTCACATTGGCCACCGACTCCAAATGGGCCACTATCTCACACACAGGTAAAGGGCCACAAGGCCTCCTATGTATATCACTTGGAGACCGCTCAAGCCAAAGGAGCAGGTGCTACAGGTGGAAGGGCAAAATCCCAGACTAGAGCCTCAAATCTGGCTGGCCCCCATGCACATTCCATTGGGTCCAGGTTCCTCACATGTATCTCACACATAGGTCAAGGGCCACAAGGCCTCCTATGTATATCACTTGGAGACCGCTCAAGCCAAAGGTGCGAGCGCTAGAGGCGGAAGGGCAAAAACCCAGTCAGAGCCTCAAATTTGGCTGAGCACCACACAAATCCCATTGGGTCCAGGTTCATCACATGTACCTCACAGAGCTCTGTGCACAGCCATCTTACTCTGGGGAAAGATTGGGCCAAATCGGCAGACCTAACAATTCCCTCAAAAACTCATGGGCAAACCCCTTGAGAGATTTTTGGGTCATATTGGCCACTAGCTCCGGTTGGGCCACTATCTCACAAACAGGTCGAGGGCCACGAGGCCTCCTGTGGATATCACTTAGAGACCACTCAAGCTAAAGGATCAGGTGCTACAGGTGGAAGGGCAAAATCCCAGACTAGAGCCTCAAATCTGGCTGGCCCCCATGCACATTCCATTGGGTCCAGGTTCCTCACATGTATCTCACACATAGGTCAAGGGCCACAAGGCCTCCTATGTATATCACTTGGAGACCGCTCAAGCCAAAGGTGCGAGCGCTAGAGGCGGAAGGGCAAAAACCCAGTCAGAGCCTCAAATTTGGCTGAGCACCACACAAATCCCATTGGGTCCAGGTTCATCACATGTACCTCACAGAGCTCTGTGCACAGCCATCTTACTCTGGGGAAAGATTGGGCCAAATCGGCAGACCTAACAATTCCCTCAAAAACTCATGGGCAAACCCCTTGAGAGATTTTTGGGTCATATTGGCCACTAGTTCCAATTGGGCCACTATCTCACACACAGGTCAAGGGCCACAAGGCCTCCTGTGTATGTCACTTGGAGACTGCTCAAGCCAAAGGTGCAGGTGCTAGAGGCGTAAGGGCAAAAACCCAGTCACAGCCTCAAATTTGGCTGAGCCCCACACACATCCCATTGGGTCCAGGTTCCTCACGTGTACCTCGTAGAGCTCTGTGCACATCCATCTTACTCTGGGGCAAGATTGGGCCAAATCGGCAGGTCAAGGGCCACAAGGCTCGACGCTCACTGTGACTCAGGACGAAATGAACATGATGACTTTTCTTATTCAATTGAAGCAAATCTACAGTCATGGTGGTCGAGAATTTTACCATGTTAAAATTATTTTCGACGCTGACTGTGACTCAGGACGAAATGAATCTGACTTTTCCTATTCAACTTAAGCTAATCTACAGTCTTGGTGGTCGAGAATTTTACCATGTTAAAATTATTTTCAACGCTAACTGTGACTCACGACGAAATAAACATAACTTTTCCTATTCAACTTAAGCTAATCTACAGTCATGGTGGTCGAGAATTTTACCATGTTAAAATTATTTTCAACGGTCACTGACTCACGACGAAATGCACATGACTTTTCCTATTCAACTTAAGCTAATCTACAGTCATGGTGGTCGAGAATTTTACCATGTTAAAATTATTTTCGACGCTCACTGTGACTCAGGACGAAATCAATATGACTTTTTCTATTCCACTTAAGCTAAACTATAGTCATGGTGACTGTGACTCAGGACGAAATGAAGATGACTTTTCCTATTTAACTTAAGCTAATCTACAGTCATGGTGGTCGAGAATTTTACCATGTTAAAATAATTTTTTGATGCTCACTGTGACTGTAGACGAAGTGAACGTGACTTTTCTTATTAAACTTAAGCTAATGTACAGTCATGGTGGTCGAGAATTTTACCATGTTCAGATTATTTTCGACGCTCACTGTGACTCACGTCGAAATGAACATGACTTTTCCTATTCAACTTAGGCTAACCTACAGTCATGGTGAATGTGACTCAGGACCAAATAAACATGACTTTTCCTATTCAACTTAAGCTAATCTACAGTCATGGTGGTCGAGAATTTTACCATGTTAAAATCATTTTCGACGCTCACTGTCACTCAGGACGAAATGAACATTACTTTTCCTATTCCACTTAAGCTAATCTACAGTCATGGTGGTCGAGAATTTTACCATGTTAAGATTATTTTCAACGCTCACTGTGACTCAGGACGAAATGAACATGACTTTTCCTATTCAACTTAAGCTAATCTACAGTCATCGTGGTCGAGTATTTTACCATGTTAAAATTATTTTCGACGCTCACTGTGACTTAGGACGAAATGAACATGACTTTTCCTATTCAATTTAAGTTAATCTACAGTCATGGTGACTGTGACTCAGGACGAAATGAAAATGACTTTTCCTATTCAACTTAAGCTAATCTACAGTCATGGTGGTCGAAACTTTTACCATGTTAAAATTATTTTCGACGCTCACTGTCACTCAAGAAGAAATGAACATAAATTTTCTTATTCAACTGAAGCTAATCTACAGTCATGGTGGTCGAGAATTTTACCATGTTAAAATTATTTTCGACGCTGACTGTGACTCAGTACGAAAAAGATCCTTACTATTCCTATTCAACTTAAGCTAATCTACAGTCATGGTGGTCGAGAATTTTACCATGTTAAAGTTATTTTCGACGCTCACTGTGACTTAGGACGAAATGAACATGACATTTCCTATTCAACTTAAGCTAATCTACAGTCATGGTGACTGTGACTCATGACGAAATGAACATGACTTTTCCTATTCAACTGAAGCTAATCTACAGTCATGGTGGTCGAGAATTTTACCATGTTAAAGTTATTTTCGACGCTGAATGTGACTCAGGACGAAATGCATATGACTTTTCCTATACAACTTAAGCTAATCTACAGTCATTGTGGTCGAGAATAATACCATGTTAAAGTTATTTTCGACACTCACTGTGACTCAGGACGAAATGAACATGACTTTTCCTATTCAACTTAAGCTAATCTACAGTCATGGTGACTGTGACTCATGACAAAATGAACATGACTTTTCCCTTTTCAAATTAAGCTGATCTACAGTCATGGTGGTAGAGAATTTTACCATGTTAAAATTATTTTCGACCCTCACTGTGACTCAGGACAAAATGAACATGACTTTTCCTATTCAACTTAAGCTAATCTACAGTCATGGTGGTCGAGAATTTTACCATGTTAAAATTATTTTCGATGCTCACTGTGACTCAGGACGAAATGAACATGACTTTTCCTATTTAACTTAAGCTAATCTACAGTCACGGTGGTCGGGAATTTTACCTTGTTAAAAAAATGACGCTGACTGTGACTCAGGACGAAGTGAACATGACTTTTCCTATTCAACTTAAGCTATTCTACAATCATGGTGAACGAGAATTTTACCATCTTAAAATTATTTTCGACGGTCACTGTGACTCACGACGAAATGAACAAGACATTTCCTATTCAACTTAAGCTAATCTACAGTCATGGTGGTCGAGAATTTTACCATGTTAAAATTATTTTCGACGCTCACTGTGACTCAGGACGAAATGAACATGACTTTTCCTATTCAACTGAAGCTAATCTACAGTCATGGTGGTCAAGAATTTTACCATGTTAAAATTATTTTCGACGCTCACTGTGACTCAGGACGAAATGAACATGACTTTTCCTATTCAACTTAAACTAATCTACAGTCAAGGTGGTCGAGAATTTTACCATGTTAAAATTATTTTCGACCCTGACTGTGACTCAGGACGAAATGAACATGACTCTTCCTATTCAACTTAACCTAATCTACAGTCATTGTGACTGTGACTCATGACGAAATGAACATGACTTTTCCTATTCAACTCAAGCTAATCTACAGTCATGGTAGTCGAGTATTTTACCATGGTAAAATTATTTTCGACGCTGATTGTGACTCAGGACGAAATGAACATGACTTTTCCTATTCAACTTAAGCTAATCTACAGTCATGGTCGTCGAGAATTTTACCATGGTAAAATTATTGTCGACGCTCACTGTGATTCAGGACGAAATGAACATGACTTTTCCTATACAACTTAAGCTAATCTATAGTCATGGTTGCAGTGACTCAGGACTAAATGAACCTGACTTTTCCTATTCAACTTAAGTTAATCTTGTCATGGTGTTCGAGAATTTTACCATGTTAAAATTATTTTTGACGCTCACTGTGACTCAGGACGAAATAAACTTAAGCTAATCTACAGTCACGGTGGTCGAGAATTTTACCATGTTAAGAGTATTTTCGACACTCACTGTGACTCACGACGAAATGCACATCAAGTTTACTATTCAACTTAAGCTAATCTACAGTCATGGTGGGCGAGAATTTTACCATGTTAAAATTATTTTCGACTCTCACTGTGACTCACGACGAAATCAACATGACTTTTTCTATGCAACTTAAGCTAAACTATAGTCATGGTGACTGTGACTTAGGTCGAAATAAGCATGACTTTTCCTATTCATCTTAAGCTAATCTACAGTCATGGTGGTCGAGAATTTTACCTTGTTAAAATTATTTTCGACGCTCACTGACTCGGGACTAAATGAACATGTCTTTTGCTATTCAACTTAAACTAATCTACAGTCATGGTGGTCGAGAATTTTACCATGTTAAAATTGTTTTCGACGCTCACTGTGACTCAGGACGATATGAACATGTCTTTTCCTATTCAACTTAAACTAATATACAGTCATGGTGACTGTGACGCAGGACGAAATGAACATGACTTTTCCTATTTAACTTAAGCTAATCTACAGTCATGGTGACTGTGACTCAGGACGAAATGAACATGACTTTTCCTATTCAACTTAAGCCATTCTACAATCATGGTGAACGAGAATTTTACCATCTTAAAATTATTTTCGACGCTGACTGTGACTCAGGACGAAATGAACATGACCTTTCCTATATAACTTAAGCTAATCTACAGTCATGGTGGTCGAGAACTTTAAAATGTTAAAATTATTTTCGACGCTCACTGTGACTCAGGACGAAATGAACATGACTTTTCCTATTCAAATTAAGCTAATCTACAATCATGGTGGTCGAAAATTTTACCATGTTAAAATTATTTTCGACGCTCACTGTGACTTAGGACGAAATGAACATGACCTTTCCTATAGAACTTAAGCTAATCTACAGTCATCGTGACTGTGACTCACGACGAAATGCACATGACTTTTCCTATTCAACTTAAGCTAATCTACAGTCATGGTGGTCGAGAATTTTACCATGTTAAAATTATTTTCGACGCTCACTGTGACTCAGGACGAAATCAACATGACTTTTTCTATTCAACTTAAGCTAAACTATAGTCATGGTGACTGTGACTCAGGACAAAATGAACATGACTTTTCCTATTCAACTTAAGCTAATCTACAGTCATGGTGGTCGAGAATTTTACCATGTTAAAATTATTTTCCACGCTCACTGTCACTCAGGACGAAATGAACATGACTTTTCTTATTCAACTTAAGCTAATCTACAGTCATGGTGGTCGAGAATTTTACCATGTTAAAATTATTTTCGACGCTCACTGTGACTCAGGACGAAATGAACATGACTTTTTCTATTTAACTTAAGCTAATCTACAGTCATGGTGACTGTGACTCAGGACGAAATGAACATGACTTTTCCTATTCAACTTAAGCTAATCTACAGTCATGGTGACTGTGACTCAGGACGAAATGAACATGACTTTTCCTATTCAACTTAAGCTAATCTACAGTCATGGTGGTCGAGAATTTTACCATGTTAAAATTATTTTCGACGCTCACTGTCACTCAGGACGAAATGAAAATGAATTTTCTTATTCAACTGAAGCTAATCTACAGTCATTGTGGTCGAGAATTTTACCATGTTAAAACTATTTTCGACGCTGACTGTGACTCAGGACGAAATGAAAATTACTTTTCCCATTCAACTTAAGCTAATCTACAGTCATGGGGGTCGAGAAATTTTACCATGTTAAAATTATTTTCGACGCTCACTGTGACTTAGGACGAAATGAACATGACTTTTCCTATTCAACTTAAGCTAATCTACAGTCATGGTGACTGTGACTCATGACGAAATGAACATGCCTTTTCCTATTCAACTGAAGCTAATCTACAGTCATGGTGGTCGAGAATTTTACCATGTTAAAGTTATTTTCGACGCTGACTGTGACTCAGGAAGAAATAAATATGACTTTTCCTATTAAACTTAAGCTAATCTACAGTCATTGTGACTGTGACTCATGGCAAAATGAACATGACTTTTCCCTTTTCAAATTAAGCTTATCTACAGTCATGGTGGTCGAGAATTTTACCATGTTATTTATATTTTCGACGCTGTCTGTGACTCAGGACGATATGAACATGACTTTTCCTATTCAACTTAAGCTAATCTACAGTCATGGTGGTCGAGAATTTTACCATGTTAAAATTATTTTCGATGCTCACTGTGACTCAAAACGAAATGAACATGACTTTTCCTATTCAACTTAAGCTAATCTACAGTCATGGTGGTCGAGAATTTTACCATGTTAAAATTATTTTCGACGCTCACTGTGACTCAGGACAAAATGAAAATGACTTTTCCTATTCAACTTAAGCTAATCTACAGTCATGGTGGTCGAGAATTTTACCATGTTAAAATTATTTTCGACGCTCACTGTGACTCAGGACGAAATGAACATGACTTTTTCTATTTGACTTAAGCTAATCTACAGTCATGGTGACTGTGACTCAGGACGAAATGAACATGACTATTCCTATTCAACTTAAGCTAATCTACAGTCATGGTGGTCGAGAATTATACCATCTTCAAATTATTTTCGACGCTCACTGTCTCTCAGGACGAAATGAACATGAATTTTCCTATTCAACTTAAGCTTATCTATACTCATGGTGGTCGAGAATTTTACCATGGTAAAATTATTTTCGACGCTGACTGTGACTCAGGACGAAATGAAAATGACTTTTCCTATTCAACTTAAGCTAATCTGCAGTCATGGTGGTCGAGAATTTTACCATGTTAAGGTTATTTTCGACGCTCACTGTGACTTAGGACGAAATGAACATGACTTTTTCTATTTAACTTAAGCTAATCTACAGTCATGGTGACTGTGACTCAGGACGAAATGAACATGACTATTCCTATTCAACTTAAGCTAATCTACAGTCATGGTGGTCGAGAATTTTACCATGTTAAAGTTATTTTCGACGCTCACTGTGACTTAGGACGAAATGAACATGACATTTCCTATTCAACTTAAGCTAATCTACAGTCATGGTGACTGTGACTCATGACGAAATGAACATGACTTTTCCTATTCAACTGAAGCTAATCTACAGTCATGGTGGTCGAGAATTTTACCATGTTAAAGTTATTTTCGACGCTGAATGTGACTCAGGACGAAATGCATATGACTTTTCCTATACAACTTAAGCTAATCTACAGTCATTGTGGTCGAGAATAATACCATGTTAAAGTTATTTTCGACACTCACTGTGACTCAGGACGAAATGAACATGACTTTTCCTATTCAACTTAAGCTAATCTACAGTCATGGTGACTGTGACTCATGACAAAATGAACATGACTTTTCCTAGCATGTTAAATTTATTTTCGACGCTGACTGTGACTCAGGGCGAAATGAACATGACTTTTCCTATTCAACTTAAGCTAATCTACAGTCATGGTGACTGTGACTCAGGACAAAATGAACATGACTTTTCCTATTCAACTTAACCTAATCTACAGTCATGGTGACTGTGACTCAGGACAAAATGAAACATGACTTTTCCTATTCAACTTAAGCTAATCTACAGTCATGGTGGTCGAGAATTTTACCATCTTGAAATTATTTTCGACGCTCACTGTGACTGAGGACGAAATGAACATGACTTTTCCTATTCAACTTAAGCCAATCTACAGTCATGGTGACTGTGACTCAGGACGAAATGAACATGACTTTTCTTATTCAACTTAACCTAATCTACAGTCACAGTGACTGTGACTCAGGACAAAATGAACATGACTTTTCCTATTCAACTTAACCTAATCTACAGTCATGGTGGTCGAAATTTTACCATCTTAAAATTATTTTCGACGCTCACTTAGACTCAGGACGAAAAGAACATGACTTATCATATTCAACTTAAGAAAATCTACAGTCTTGATGGTCGATAATTTTACCATGTTAAAAATATTTTCAACGCTAACTGTGACTCACGACGAAATAAACATAACTTTTCCTATTCAACTTAAGCTAATCTACAGTCATGGTGGTCGAGAATTTTACCATGTTAAAATTATTTTCGACGCTCACTGTGACCCAGGACGAAATGAAGATGACTTTTCCTATTCAACTGAAGCTAATCTACAGTCATGCTGGTCGAGAATTTTACCATGTAAGAATTATTTTCGACGCTCACTGTGACTTAGGACGAAATGAACCTGACTTTTCCTATTCAATTTAATCTAATCTACGATCATGGTGGTCGAGAGTTTTACCATGTTAAAATTATTTTCGACGCTCACTGTGACTCACATTGATATGAACATGACTTTTCCTATTCAACTTAAGCTAATCTACAGTCATTGTGACTGTGACTCATGACGAAATGAACTTGACTTTTCCTATTCAACTGAAGCTAATCTACAGTCATGGTGGTCGAGAATTTTACCATGTTAAAGTTATTTTCGACGCTGACTGTGACTCACGACGCAATGAACATGACTTTTCCTATTCAACTTAAGCTAATCTATAGTCATGGTGATCGAGAATTTTACCATGTTAAAATTATTTTCAACGCTAACTGTGACTCACGACGAAATGAACATAACTTTTCCTATTCAACTTAAGCTAATCTACAGTTATGGTGGTCGAGATCTTTACCATGTTAAAATTATTTTCGACGCTCACTGTGACTCAGGACGAAATCAACATGACTTTTCCTATTCAACTTAAGCTAAACTATAGGCATGGTGACTGTGATTCAGGACAAAATGAACATGACTTTTCCTATTCAACTTAAGCTAATCTATAGTCATGATGGTCGAGAATTTTACCATGTTAAAATTATTTTCCACGCTCACTCTCACTCAGAACGAAATGAACATGACTCTTCCTATTCAACTTAAGCTAATCTACAGTCATTGTGACTGTGACTCATGACGAAATGCACATGACTTTTCCTATTCAACTTAAGCTAATCTACAGTCATGGTGGTCGAGAATTTTACCATGTTAAAATTATTTTCGACGCTCACTGTGACTCAGGACGAAATCAACATGACTTTTTCTATTCAACATAAGCTAAACTATAGTCATGGTGACTGTGACTCAGAAAAAAATGAACAAGACTTTTCATATTCAACTTAAGCTAATCTACAGTCATGGTGGTCGAGAATTTTACCATGTTAAAATTATTTTCAACGCTCACTGTGACTCAGGACGAAATGAACATGACTTTTCTTATTCAACTTAAGCTAATCTACAGTCATGGTGGTCGAGAATTTTACCATGTTAAAATTATTTTCGACGCTCACTGTGACTCAGGACGAAATGAGCATGACTTTTCCTATTCAACTTAAGCTAATCTACAGTCATGGTGACTGTGACTCAGAACAAAATGAACATGACTTTTCCTATTCAACTTAACCTAATCTACAGTCATGGTGACTGTGACTCAGGACGAAATGAACATGACTTTTTCTATTCAACTTAAGCTAATCTACAGTCAGGGTGTTCGAGAATTTTACCATGCTAAAATTATTTTCGACGCTCACTGTGACTGAGGACGAAATGAACATGACTTTTCCAATTCAACTTAAGCTAATGTACAGTCATGGTGACTGTGACTCAGGACGAGATGAACATGACTTTTCCTATTCAACTTAAGCTAATCTAGAGTCACGGTGACTGTGACTCAGGACAAAATGAACATGACTTTTCCTATTCAACTTAACCTAATCTACAGTCATGGTGGTCGAAAATTTTACCATCTTAAAATTATTTTCGACGCTCACTTTGACTCAGGACAAAAGAACATGACTTTTCCTATTCAACTTAAGCTAATCTACAGTCTTGATGGTCGATAATTTTACCATGTTAAAAATATTTTCGACGGTCACTGTGACTCACGACGAAATAAACATTACTTTTTCTATTTAACTAAAGCTAATCTACAGTCATGGTGGTCGAGAATTTTACCATGTTAAAATTATTTTCGACGCTCACTGTGACTCAGGACGAAATGAAGATGAATTTTCCTATTCAACTTAAGCTAATCTACAGTCATGGTTGTCGAGAAATTTACCATGTTAAAATTATTTTCGACGCTCACTGTGACTTAGGACGAAATGAACATGACTTTTCCTATTCAACTTACGCTAATCATGGTGGTCGAGAATTTTACCATGTTAAAATTATTTTCGACACCCACTGTGACTGAGGGCGAAATGAAGATGACTCTTCCTATTCAACCTAAGCTAATCTACAGTCATTGTGACTGTGACTCATGACGAAATGAACATGACTTTTCCTATTCAACTGAAGCTAATCTACAGTCATGGTGGTCGAGAATTTTACCATGTTAAGTTATTTTCGACGCTGACTGTGACTCACGACGCAATGAACATGACTTTTCCTATTCAACTTAAGCTAATCTACAGTCATGGTGATCGAGAATTTTACCATGTTAAAATTATTTTCAACGCTAACTGTGACTCACGACGAAATGAACATAACTTTTCCTATTCAACTTAAGCTAATCTACAGTTATGGTGGTCGAGAACTTTACCATGTTAAAATTATTTTCGACGCTCACTGTGACTCAGGACGAAATCAACATGACTTTTCCTATTCAACTTAAGCTAAACTATAGGCATGGTGACTGTGATTCAGGACAAAATGAACATGACTTTTCCTATTCAACTTAAGCTAATCTATAGTCATGATGGTCGAGAATTTTACCATGTTAAAATTATTTTCGACGCTCACTCTCACTCAGAACGAAATGAACATGACTCTTCCTATTCAACTTAAGCTAATCTACAGTCATTGTGACTGTGACTCATGACGAAATGCACATGACTTTTCCTATTCAACTTAAGCTAATCTACAGTCATGGTGGTCGAGAATTTTACCATGTTAAAATTATTTTCGACGCTCACTGTGACTCAGGACGAAATCAACATGACTTTTTCTATTCAACTTAAGCTAAACTATAGTCATGGTGACTGTGACTCAGGACAAAATGAACATGACTTTTCCTATTCAACTTAAGCTAATCTACAGTCATGGTGGTCGAGAATTTTACCATGTTAAAATTATTTTCGACGCTCACTGTCACTCAGGACGAAATGAACATGACTTTTCTTATTCAACTTAAGCTAATCTACAGTCATGGTGGTCGAGAATTTTACCATGTTAAAATTATTTTCGACGCTCACTGTGACTCAGGACGAAATGAACATGACTTTTCCTATTCAACTTAAGCTAATCTACAGTCATGGTGACTGTGACTCAGGACGAAATGAACATGACTTTTCCTATTCAACTTAAGCTATTCTACAATCATGGTGAACGAGAATTTTACCATCTTAAAATTATTTTCGACTGTCACTGTGACTCACGACGAAATGAACATGACATTTCCTATTCAACTTAAGCTAATCTACAGTCATGGTGGTCGAGAATTTTACCATGTTAAAATTATTTTCGACGCTCACTGTGACTCAGGACGAAATGAACATGACTTTTCCTATTCAACTTAAGCTAATCTACAATCATGGTGGTCGAGAATTTTACCATGTTAAAATTATTTTCGACTCTCCCTGTGACTCAGGACGACATGAACATGACTCTTCCTATTCAACTCAAGCTAATCTACAGTCATGGTGACTGTGACTCAGGACTAAATAAATATGACTTTTCCTATTCAATTTAAGCTAATCTACAGTCATGGTGGTCGAGAATTTTACCATGTTAAAGTTATTTTCGACGCTCACTGTGACTCAGGACGAAATGAACATGACTTTTCCTATTCAACTTGAGCTAATCTACAGTCATGATGGTCGAGAATTTTACCATGTTAAAATTATTTTCGACGGTCACTGTGATTCAGGACGAAATGAACATGACTTTTCATATTCAAATTTAGCTCATCTATAGTCATGGTGGCTGTGACACATGACAGAATGAACATGACTTTTCCTATTCAACTTAAGCTAATCTACAGTCATGGTGGTCGAGAATTTTACCATGTTAAAATTATTTTCATCGCTAACTGTGACTCACGACGAAATAAACATAACTTTTCCTATTCATCTTAAGTTAATTTACAGTCATGGAGGTCGAGAATTTTACCATGTTAAAATTATTTTCAACGGTCACTGTGACTCACGACGAAATGCACATGACTTTCCCTATTCAACTTAAGCTAATCTACAGTCATGGTGGTCGAGAATTTTACCATGTTAAAATTATTTTCGACACTCACTGTGACTCAGGACGAAATCAACATGACTTTTTCTATTCAACTTAAGCTAAACTATAGTCATGGTGACTGTGACTCAGGACAAAATGAACATGACTCTTCCTATTCAACTGAAGCTAATCTACAGTCATGGTGGTCGAGAATTTTACCATGTTAAAATTATTTTCGACGCTCACTGTGACTCAGGACGAAATGAACATGACTTTTCTTATTCAACTTAAGCTAATCTACAGTCATGGTGGTCGAGAATTTTACCATGTTAAAATTATTTTCGACGCTCACTGTGACTTAGGACGAAATGAACATGACTTTTCCTATTCAACTTAAGCTAATCTACAGTCATGGTGACTGTGACTCAAGACGAAATGAACATGACTTTTCCTATTCAACTGAAGCTAATCTACAGTCATGGTGGTCGAGAATTTTACCATGTTAAAATTATTTTCGACGCTGACTGTGACTCAGGACGAAATACATATGACTTTTCCTATTCAACTTAACCTAATCTACAGTCATTGTGACTGTGACTCATGACAAAATGAACATGACTTTTCCCTTTTCAAATTAAGCTGATCTACAGTCATGGTGGTCGAGAATTTTACCATGTTAAAATTATTTTCGACCCTCACTGTCAGTCAGGACGAAATGAAAATGACTTTTCCTATTCAACTTAAGCTAATCTACAGTCATGGTGGTCGAAACTTTTACCATGTTAAAATTATTTTCGACGCTCACTGTCACTCAAGAAGAAATGAACATAACTTTTCCTATTCAACTTAAGCTAATCTACGGTCATGGTGTTCGCGAATTTTACCATGTTAAAATTATATTCGACGCTCACTGTGACTCAGGACGAAATGAACATGACTTTTCCAATTCAACTTAAGCTAATCTACAGTCATGGTGGTCGAAAATTTAATCATGTTAAAATTATTTTCGACGCTCACTGTGACTCAGGACGAAATGAACATGACTTTTTCTATTTAACTTAAGCTAATCTACAGTCATGGTGACTGTGACTCAGGACGAAATGAACATAACTATTCCTATTCAACTTAAGCTAATCTACAGTCATGGTGGTCGAGAATTATACCATCTTAAAATTATTTTCGACGCTCACTGTCACTCAGGACGAAATAAAATATAACTTTTCTTATTCAACTTAACCTAATCTACAGTCATGGTGGTCGAGAATTTTACCAAGTTAAAATTATTTTCGACGCTCACTGTGACCCAGGACGAAATAAACATGACTTTTCCTATTCAACTGAAGCTAATCTACAGTCATGGTGGTCGAGAATTTTACCATGTTAAAATTATTTTCGACGCTCACTGTGACTTAGGACGAAATGAACATGACTTTTCATATTCAAGTTAAGCTATTCTACAATCATGGTGGTCGAGAATTTTACCATGTTAAAATTATTTTCGACGCTGACTGTGACACAGGACGAAATGAAGATGACTCTTCCTATTCAACCTAAGCTAATCTACAGTCATTGTGACTGTGATTCAAGACGAAATGAACCTGATTTTTCCTATTCAACTTAAGCTAATCTACAATCATGGTGGTCGAGAATTTTACCATGTTGAAGATATTTTCGACGCTCACTGTGACTCACATCGAAATGAACATGACTTTTCCTATTCATTTTAAGCTAATCTAAAGTCATGGTGATCGAGAATTTTACCATGGTAAAATTATTTCGACGCTGACTGTGACTCAGCACGAAATGAAAATGACTTTTCCTATTCAATTTAAGCTAATCTGCAGTCATGGTGGTCGATAATTTTACCATGGTAAAATTGTTTACAACGCTCACTGTGACTCAGGACGAAATCAACATGACTTTTCCTATTCAACTTAAGCTAAACTATAGGCATGGTGACTGTGATTCAGGACAAAATGAACATGACTTTTCCTATTCAACTTAAGCTAATTTACAGTCATGATGGTCGAGAATTTTACCATGGTAAAATTATTTTCCACGCTCACTCTCACTCAGAACGAAATGAACATGACTCTTCCTATTCAACTTAAGCTAATCTACAGTCATTGTGACTGTGACTCATGACGAAATGAACATGACTTTTCCTATTCAACTTAAGCTATTCTACAATCATGGTGAACGAGAATTTTACCATGTTAAAATTATTTTCGACGGTCACTGTGACTCACGACGAAATGAACATGACCTTTCCTATTCAACTTAAGCTAATCTACAGTCATGGTGGTCGAAAATTTTACCATGTTAAAATTATTTTCGACGCTCACTGTGACTCAGGACGAAATGAACATGACTTTTCCTATTCAACTTAAGCTAATCTACAGTCATGGTGGTCGAGAATTTTACCATGTTAAAATTATTTTCGACGCTCACTGTGATTCAGGACGAAATGAACATGACTTTTCCTATTCAATTTAAGCTAATCTAAAGTCATGGTGGCTGTGACTCAGGACGAAATGAACATGACTTTTCCTATTCAACTTAAGCTAATCTACAGTCATGGTGGTCGAGAATTTTACCATGTTAAAATTATTTTCGACGCCCACTGTGACTCAAGACGAAATAAACATAACTTTTCCTTTTCAACTTAAGCTAATCTATAGGCATGGTAGTCGAGTATTTTACCATGTTAAAATTATTTTCGACGCTCACTGTGACTCAGGTCGAAATGAACATGAGTTTACCTATTCAACTTAAGCTAATCTACAGTCATGGTGGTCGAGAATTTTACCATGCTAAAATTATTTTCGACGCTCACTGTGACTCAGGACGAAAAGAACGTGACTTTTCCTATTCAACTTAAGCTAATCTACAGTCATGGTGACTGTGACTCAGGACGAACTGAACATGACTTTTCATATTCAACTTAAGCTAATCTACAGTCATGGTGGTCGAAAATTTTACCATGTTAAAATTATTTTCGACGCTCACTGTCACTCAAGACGAAATGAACATGACTTTTCCTATTCAACTTAAGCTAATCTACAGTCATGGTGGTCGAGAATTTTACCATGTTAAAATTATTTTCGACGCTCACTGTGACTCAGGACGAAATGAACATGACTTTTTCTATTCAACTTAAGCTAATCTACAGTCATGGTGACTGTGACTCAGGACGAAATGAACATGACTTTTCCTATTCAACTTAAGCTAATCTACAGTCATGGTGACTGTGACTCAGGACGAAATGAACATGACTTTTCCTATTCAACTTTAGCTATTCTACAATCATGGTGAACGAGAATTTTACCATGTTAAAATTATTTTCGACACTCACTGTGACTCAGGTCGAAATGAACATGACTTTTCCTATTCAACTTATGCTAATCTACAGTCATGGTAGCCGACAATTTTACCATGTTAAAATTATTTTCGACACTCACCGTGACTCAGGACGAAATGAACATGACTTTTCCTATTCAACTTAAGCTAATCTACAATCATGGTTGTCGAGAATTTTACCATGGTAAAATTATTTTCGACGCTGACTGTGACTCAGGACGAAATGAACATGACTCTTCCTATTCAACTTAAGCTAATCAACAGCCATTGTGACTGTGACTCATGACGAAATGAACATGACTTTTCCTATTCAACTTAAGCTAATCTACAGTCATGGTGGTCGAGAATTTTACCATGTTAAAATTATTTTCGACGCTCACTGTGACTCAGGACGAAATGAACATGACTTTTCCTATTCAACTTAATCTAAACTATAGTCATGGTGACTGTGACTCAGGACAAAATGAACATGACTTTCCCTATTCAACTTAAGCTAATCTACAGTCATGGTGGTCGAGAATTTTACCATGTTAAAATTATTTTAAACGCTCACTGTCACTCAGGACGAAATGAACATGACATTTCCTATTCAACTTAAGTTAATCTACAGTCATGGCGGTCGAGAATTTTACCATGTTAAAATTATTTTCGACGCTTACTGTGACTCAGGACGAAATGAACATGACTTTTTCTATTAAACTTAAGCTAATCTAATGTCATGGTGACTGTGACTCAGGACGAAATGAACATGACTTTTCTTATTCAACTTAAGCTAACCTCCAGTCATGGTGTTCGAGAATTTTACCATGTTAAAATTATTTTCGACGCTCACTGTGACTCAGGATGAAATGAACATGACCTTTCCTATTCAATTTAAGCTAATCTGTCATGGTGGCCGAGAATTTTACCATGTTAAAATTATTTTCCACGCTCACTGTCACTCAGGACGAAATGAACATGACCTTTCTTATTCAACTTAAGCTAATCTACAGTCATGGTGGTCGAGAATTTTACCATGTTAAAATTATTTTCCACGCTCACTCACTCAGGACGAAATGAACATGACTTTTCTTATTCAACTTAAGCTAATCTACAGTCATGGTGGTCGAGAATTTTACCATGTTAAAATTATTTTCGACGCTCACTTTGACTCAGGACGAAATGAACATGACTTTTCCTATTCAACTTAAGCTAATCTACAGTCATGGTGGTCGAGAATTTTACCATGTTAAAATTATTTTCGACGCTCACTGTCACTCAGGACGAAATGAACATGAATTTTCTTATTCAACTGAAGCTAATCTACAGTCATGGTGGTCGAGAATTTTACCATGTTAAAATTATTTTCGACGCTCACTGTGACTCAGGACGAAATGAAAATTACTTTTCCTATTCAACTTAAGCTAATCTACAGTCATGGTGGTCGAGAATTTTACCATGTTAAAATTATTTTCGACGCTCACTGTGACTTAGGACGAAATGAATATGACTTTTCCTATTCAACTTAAGCTAATCTACAGTCATGGTGACTGTGACTCATGACGAAATGAACATGCCTTTTCCTATTCAACTGAAGCTAATCTACAGTCATGGTGGTCGAGAATTTTACCATGTTAAAGTTATTTTAGACGCTGACTGTGACTCAGGACGAAATGCATATGACTTTTCCTATTCAACTTAAGCTAATCTACAGTCATTGTGGTCGAGAATTTTACTATGTTAAAGTTATTTTCGACACTCACTGTGACTCAGGACGAAATGATCATTACTTTTCCTATTCAACTTAAGCTAATCTACAACCATGGTGGTCGAGAATTTTACCATGTTAAAAAAAAAATCGACGCTGACTGTGACTCAGGGCGAAATGAACATAACTTTTCCTATTCAACTTAAGCTAATCTACAATCATGGTGGTCGAGAATTTTAGCATGTTAAATTTATTCGACGCTCACTCTGACTCAGGACGAAATGAACATGACTTTTCCTATTCAACTGAAGCTAATCTACAGTCATTGTGACTGTGACTCAGGACAAAATAAAAATGACTTTTCCTATTCAACTTAAGTTAATGTACAGTCATGGTGGTCGAGAATTTTACCATGTTAAAAAAATCGACGCTGACTGTGACTCAGGGCGAAATGAATATGACATTTCCTATTCAACTTAAGCTAATCTACAGTCATGGTGACTGTGACTCAGGACGAAATGAACATGACTTTTCCTATTCAACTTAACCTAATCTACAGTCATGGTGACTGTGACTCAGGACACAATGAACATGACTTTTCCTATTCAACTTAAGCTAATCTACAGTCATGGTGGTCGAGAATTTTAGCATGTTTTTATTTTTTTCGAGTCTCTCTGTGACTGTTGACGAAATGAACATGACTTTTCCTATTCAACTTAAGCCAATCTACAGTCATGGTGACTGTGACTCAGGACGAAATGAACATGACTTTTCTTATTCAACTTAAGCAAATCTACAGTCATGGTGACTGTGACTCAGGACAAAATGAACATGACTTTTCCTATTCAACTTAACCTAATCTACAGTCATGGTGGTCGAAAATTTTACCATCTTAAAATTATTTTCGACGATCACTTTGACTCAGGACGAAATGAACATGACATTTCCTATTCAACTTAAGCAAATCTACAGTCTTGATGGTCGATAATTTTAACATGTTAAATTTATTTTCAACGCTAACTGTGACTCACGACTAAATATACATAACTTTTCCTATTCAACTTAAGATAATCTACAGTCATGGTGGTCGATAATTTTACCATGTTAAAATTATTTTCGACGCTCACTGTGACCCAGGACGAAATGAAAATGACTTTTCCTATTCAACTGAAGCTAATCTACAGTCATGCTGGTCGAGAATTTTACCATGTTAGAATTATTTTCGACGCTCACTGTGACTCAGGACGAAATGAACCTGACTTTTCCTATTCAATTTAATCTAATCTACAATCATGGTGGTCGAGAATTTTACCATGTTAAAATTATTTTCGACGCTCACTGTGACTCACATCGAAATGAACATGACTTTTCCTATTCAACTTAAGCTAATCTACAGTCATTGTGACTGTGACTCATGACGAAATGAACATGACTTTTCCTATTCAACTGAAGCTAATCTACAGTCATGGTGGTCGAGAATTTTACCATGTTAAAGTTATTTTACGCTGACTGTGACTCACGACACAATGAACATGACTTTTCCTATTCAACTTAAGCTAATCTACAGTCATGGTGATCGAGAATTTTACCATGTTAAAATTATTTTCAACGCTAACTGTGACTCACGACGAAATGAACATAACTTTTCCTATTCAACTTAAGCTAATATACAGTCATGGTGGTCAAGAATTTTACCTTGTTTAAATTATTTTCGACGCTCACTGTGACTCAGGACGAAATGAACATGACTTTTTCTATTCAACTTAAGCTAAACTATAGGCATGGTGACTGTGATTCAGGACAAAATGAACATGACTTTTCCTATTCAACTTAAGCTAATCTACAGTCATGATGGTCGAGAATTTTACCATGTTAAAATTATTTTCCACGCTCACTCTCACTCAGGACGAAATGAACATGACTTTTCTTATTCAACTTAAGCTAATCTACAGTCATGGTGGTCGAAAATTTTACCATGTTAAATTTATTTCCGACGCTCATTGTGACTCACGACGAAATGAACATGACTTTTCCTATTCAACTTAAGCTAATCTACAGTTATGGTGACTGTGACTCAGGATGAAATGAACATGACTTTTCCTATTCAACTTAAGCTAATCTACAGTCATGGTAGTCGAGAATGTTACCATGTTAAAATTATTTCCTATGCTCACTGTGACTCAGGACGAAATGAACATGACTTTTCCTATTCAACTTAAGCTAATCCACAGTCATGGTGGTCGAGAATTTTACCATGTTCAAATTACTTTCGACGCTTACTGTGACTCAGGAGAAAATAAACATGACTTCTCCTATTCAACTTAAGCTAATCTACAGTCATGGTGGTCGAGAATTTTACCATGTTAAAATTATTTTCGACGCTCACTGTGACTCAGGACGAAATGAACATGACTTTTCCTATTCAACTTAAGCTAATCTACAATCATGGTGGTCGAGAATTTTACCATGTTAAAATTATTTTCGACGCTGACTGTGACACAGGACGAAATGAAGATGACTCTTCCTATTCAACCTAAGCTAATCTACAGTCATTGTGACTGTGACTCAAGACGAAATGAACATGACTTTTCCTATTCAACTTAAGCTAATCTACACTCATGGTGGTCGAGAATTTTACCATGTTAAAATTATTTTCGACGCTCAGTGTGACTCACGACGCAATGAATATGACTTTTCCTATTCAACTTAAGCTAATCTACAGTCATAGTGGTCGAGAATTTTACCATGTTAAAATTATTTTCGACGCTCACTTTGACATAGGACGAAATGAATATGACTTTTCCTATTCAACTTAAGCTAATCTACAGTCATGGTGACTGTGACTCATGACGAAATAAACATGACTTTTCCTATTCAACTGAAGCTAATCTACAGTCATGGTGGTCGAGAATTTTACCATGTTAAAGTTATTTTAGACGCAGACTGTGACTCAGGACGAAATGCATATGACTTTTCCTATTCAACTTAAGCTAATCTACAGTCATTGTGTTCGTGAAATTTACCTTGTTAAAATTATTTTCGACGCTGACTGTGACTCAGGACGAAATGATCATTACTTTTCCTATTCAACTTAAGCTAATCTACAACCATGGTGGTCGAGAATTTTACCATGTTAAAAAAAAAATCGACGCTGACTGTGACTCAGGGCGAAATGAACATAACTTTTCCTATTCAACTTAAGCTAATCTACAATCATGGTGACTGTGACTCAGGACAAAATGAACATGACTTTTCCTATTCAACTTAACCTAATCTACAGTCATGGTGACTGTGACTCAGGACACAATGAACATGACTTTTCCTATTCAACTTAAGCTAATCTACAGTCATGGTGGTCGAGAATTTTACCATTTTGAAATTATTTTCGACGCTCACTGTGACTGAGGACGAAATGAACATGACTTTTCCTATTCAACTTAAGCTAATCTACAGTCATGGTGACTGTGACTCAGGACAAAATGAACATGACTTTTCCTATTCAACTTAACCTAATCTACAGTCATGGTGACTGTGACTCAGGACAAAATGAACATGACTTTTCCTATTCAACTTAACCTAATCTACAGTCATGGTGGTCGAAAATTTTACCATCTTAAAATTATTTTTGACGCTCACTTTGACTCAGGACGAAATGAACATGACATTTCCTATTCAACTTAAGCTAATCTACAGTCTTGATGGTCGATAATTTTACCATGTTAAAATTATTTTCAACGCTAACTGTGACTCACGACGAAATAAACATAACTTTTCCTATTCAACTTAAGCTAATCTACAGTCATGGTGGTCGAGAATTTTACCATGTTAAAATTATTTTCGACGCTCACTGTGACCCAGGACGAAATGACCATGACTTTTCGTATTCATTTTATGCTAATCTACAGTCAAGGTGGTCGAGAATTTTACCATGTTAAAATTATTTTCAACGCTCACTGTGACTCTGGACGAAATGAAACTGACTTTTCCTATTCAATTGAAGCTAATCTACAATCATGGTGGTCGAGAATTTTACCAAGTTGAAATTATTTTCGACGCTCACTGAGACTCAGGACGAAATGAACATGACTTTTCCTATTCAACCTAAGCTAATCTACAGTCATTGTGACTGTGATTCATGACGAAATGAACATGACTTTTCCTATTCAACTGAAGCTAATCTACAGTCATGGTGGTCGAGAATTTTACCATGTTAAAGTTATTTTTCGCTGACTGTGACTCACGACGCAATGAACATGACTTTTCCTATTCAACTTAAGCTAATCTACAGTCATGGTGATCGAGAATTTAGCATGTTAAAATTATTTTCAACGCTAACTGTGACTGACGACGAAATGAACATAACTTTTCCTATTCAACTTAAGCTAATCTACAGTCATGGTGGTCAAGAATTTTACCATGTTAAAATTATTTTCGACGCTCACTGTGACTCAGGACGAAATCAACATGACTTTTTCTATTCAACTTAAGCTAAACTATAGGCATGGTGACTGTGATTCAGGACAAAATGAACATGACTTTTCCTATTCAACTTAAGCTAATCTACAGTCATGATGGTCGAGAATTTTACCATGTTAAAATTATTTTCCACGCTCACTCTCACTCAGGACGAAATGAACATGACTTTTCTTATTCAACTTAAGCTAATCTACAGTCATGGTGGTCGAGAGTTTTACCATGTTTAAATTATTTTCGACGCTCACTGTGACTCAGGACGAAATGAACATGATTTTTTCTATTTAACTTAAGCTAATCTACAGTCATGGTGACTGTGACTCAGGATGAAATGAACATGACTTTTCCTATTCAACTTAAGCTAATCTACAGTCATGGTGGTCGAGAATTTTACCATGTTAAAATTTATTTCGATGCTCACTGTCACTCAGGACGAAATGAATATGAATTTTCTTATTCAACTGAAGCTAATCTACAGTCATGGTGGTCGAGAATTTTACCATGTTAAAATTATTTGTGACGCTGACTGTGTTTCAGGACTAAATGAAAATTACTTTTCCTATTCAACTTAAGCTAATCTACAGTCATGGTGATCGAGAATTTTACCATGCTAAAATTATTTTCGACGCTCACTGTGACTCAGGACGAAATGAACATGACTTTTCGTATTCAACTTAAGCTAATCTACAGTCATGGTGACTGTGACTCATGACGAAATGAACATGACTTTTCCTATTCAACTGAAGCTAATCTACAGTCATGGTGGTCGAGAACTTTACCATGTTAAAGTTATTTTCGACGCTGACTGTGACTCAGGACGAAATGCATATGACTTTTCCTATTCAACTTAAGCTAATCTACAGTCATTGTGGTCGAGAATTTTACCATGTTAAAGTTATTTTCGACACTCACTGTGACTCAGGACGAAATGAACATGACTTTTCCTATTCAACTTAAGCTAATCTACAGTCATGGTGACTGTGACTCATGACAAAATGAACATGACTTTTCCCTTTTCAAATTAAGCTGATCTACAGTCATGGTGGTCGAGAATTTTACCATGTTAAAATTATTTTCGACCCTCACTGTGACTCAGGAAGAAATGAACATGACTTTTCCTATTCAACTTAAGCTAATCTACAGTTATGGTGACTGTGACTCAGGACAAAATTACAAAGGATTACAAAGGAGGAGCATGCCGACAGGAGACCATTTGATCCATATCTAGGTCGATGCAAAAATAAAAAAAATAATAATAAAAAATAAAAATGAACATGACTTTTCCTATTCAACTTAACCTAATCTACAGTCATGGTGGTCGAGAATTTTTCCATCTTAAAATTATTTTCGACGCTCACTTTGACTCAGGACGAATTGAACATGACTTTTCCTATTCAACTTAAGCTAATCTACAGTCATGGTGACTGTGACTCAGGACGAAATGAAAAAGACTTTTCCTGTTCAACTTAAGCTAATCTACAGTCATGGTGACTGTTACTCAGGACGAAATGAACATGACTTTTCCTATTCAAGTTAAGCTAATCTACAGTCATGGTGGTCGAGAATTTTACCATATTAAAATTATTTTCGACGCTCACTGTGACTCATGACGAAATAAACATGACATTTCCTATTCAACTTAACCCAATCTACAGTCATGGTGGTCGAGAATTTTACCATGTTAAAATTATTTTCAACGGTCACTGTGATTCACGACGAAATGCACATGACTTTTCCTATTCAACTGAAGCTAATCTACAGTCATGGTGGTCGAGAATTTTACCATGTTAAATTTGTTTTCGACGCTCACTGTGACTCAGGACGAAATCAACATGACTTTTCCTATTCAACTTAAGCTAATCTACAGTCATTGTGACTATGACTCATGACGAAATGAACATTACTTTTCCTATTCAACTTAAGCTAATCTACAGTCATGGTGGTCGAGAATTTTACCATGTTAAAATTGTTTTCGACGCTGACTGTGACTCAGGACGAAATGAACATGACTTTTCATATTGAACTTAAGCTAATCTACAGTCATGGTGGTCGAGAATTTTACCATGTTAAAGTTATTTTTGAAGCTCACTGTGACTCAGGACAAAATGAACATGACTTTTCCTATTTAACTTAAGCTAATCCACAGTCATGGTGGTCGAGAATTTTAGACTTTGACTCAGGACGAAATGAATATGACTTTTCCTATTCAACTTAAGGTAATCTACAGTCATGGTGGTCGAGAATTTTACCATGTTAAAATTATTTTCCATGCTCACTGTGACTCAGGACGAAATGAACATGACTTTACCAATTCAACTTAAGCTAATGTACAGTCATGGTGAATGTGACTCAGGACCAAATAAACATGACTTTTCCTATTCAACTTAAGCTAATCTAGAGTCATGGTGACTGTGACTCAGGACGAAATGAACATGACTTTGCCTATTCAACTTAAGCTACTCTACAATCATGGTGGTCGAGAATTTTACCATGTTAAGATAATTTTCGACGTTGACTGTGACTCAGGACGAAATGAACATGACTTTTCCTATTCAACTTAAGCTAATCTACAGTCATGGTGGTCGAGAATTTTACCATGTTAAAAATATTTTCGACGCACACTGTGACTCAGGACGAAATGAACATGACTTTTCCTATTCAACTTAAACTAATCTACAGTCATGGTGGTCCAGAATTTTACCATGTTAAAATTATTTTCGACGCTCAACGTGACTCAGGACTAAATGAACATGACTTTTCCTATTCAACTTAAGCTAATCTACAGTCATTGTGACTGTGACTCATGACGAAATGAACATGACTTTTCCTATTCAACTGAAGCTAATCTACAGTCATGGTGGTCGAGAATTTTACCATGTTAAAGTTATTTTCGACGCTGACTGTGACTCAGGACGAAATGAACATGACTTTTCCTATTCAACTTAAGCTAATCTAGAGTCATGGTGGTCGAGAATTTTACCATGTTAAAATTATTGTCGACGCTCACTGTGATTCAGGACGAAATGAACATGACTTTTCCTATTCAACTTATGCTAATCTATAGTCATGGTGGCTGTGACACATGACAAAATGAACATGACTTTTCCTATTCAACTTAAGCTAATCTACAGTCATGGTGGTCGAGAATTTTACCATGTTAACATTATTTTCAACGCTAACTGTGACTCACGACGAAATAAACATAACTTTTCCTATTCAACTTAAGCTAATCTACAGTCATGGTGGTCGAGAATTTTACCATGTTAAAATTATTTTTCGACTGTCACTGTGACTCATGACTAAATGGACTTCACTTATCCTATTCAACTTAATCTAATCTACAGTCATGGTGGTCGAGAATTTTACCATGTTAAAATTATTTTCGACGCTCACTGTGACTCATGACGAAATCAACATGACTTTTTCTATTCAACTTAAGCTAAACTATAGTCATGGTGACTGTGACTCAGGACGAAATGAACATGACTTTTCCTATTCAACTTATGCTAATCTACATTCATGGTGGTCGAGAATTTTACCATGTTAAATTTATTTTCGACACTCACTGTCATTCAGGACGAAATGAACATGACTTTTCCTATTCAACTTAAGCTAATCTACAGTCATGGTGGTTGAGAATTTTACCATGTTAAAATTATTTTCGACGCTCACTGTGACTCAGGAAGAAATGAAAATAATTTTTTCTATTCAGCTTAAGCTAATCTACAGTCATGGTGACTGTGACTCGGGACGAAATGAACATGACTTTTCCTATTCAACTTAAGCTAATCTACAGTCATGGTGACTGTGACTCAGGACGAAATGAATATGAATTTTCCTATTCAACTTTAGCTATTCTACAATCATGGTGAACGAGAATTTTACCATGTTAAAATTATTTTCGACGCTCACTGTGCCTCACGACGAAATGAAAATGACTTTTCCTATTCAACATAAGCTAATCTACAGTCATGGTGGTCGAGAATTTTACCATGTTAATATTATTTTCGACTGTCACTGTGACTCACGACGAAATGAACATGACTTTTTCTATTTAACTTAAGCTAATCTACAGTCATGGTGGTCGAGAATTTTACCATGTTGAAATTATTTTCGACGCTCACTATGACTCAGGACGAAATGAATATGACTTTTCCTATTCAACTTAATCTAATCTAAAGTCATGGTGATCGAGAATTTTACCATGGTAAAATTATTTTCGACGCTGACTGTGACTCAGCACGAAATGAAAATGACTTTTCCTATTCAACTTAAGCTAATCTGCAGTCATGGTGGTCGAGAATTTTACCATGGTAAAATTATTTTCGACGCTCACTGTGACTTAGGACGAAATGACCATGACTTTTCCTATTCAACTTAAGCTAATCTACAGTCATGGTGACTGTGACTCAGGACGAAATAAACATGACTTTTCCTATTCAACTGAAGCTAATCTACACTCATGGTGGTCGAGAATTTTACCATGCTAAAATTATTTTCGACGCTCAGTGTGACTCACGACGCAATGCATATGACTTTTCCTATACAACTTAAGCTAATCTACAGTCATAGTGGTCGAGAATTTTACCATGTTAAAATTATTTTCGACGCTCACTGTGACTCAGGACGAAATGAACATGACTTTTCCAATTCAACTTAAGCTAATCTACAGTCATGGTGACTGTGACTCAGGACAAAATGAACATGACGTTTCCTTTTTCAAATTAAGCTGATCTACAGTCATGGTGGTCGAGAATTTTACCATGCTAAAATTATTTTCCACCCTTACTGTGACTCAGGAAGAAATGAACATGACTTTTCCTATTCAACTTAAGCTAATCTTCAGTTATGGTGACTGTGACTCAGGACAAAATTACAAAGGATTACAAAGGAGGAGCATGCCGACAGGAGACCATTTGATCCATATCTAGGTCGGATGCAAAAATAAAAAATAATAATAAAAAAACAATGAACATGACTTTTCCTATTCATGGTGGTCGAGAATTTTTCCATCTTAAAATTATTTTCGACGCTCACTGTCACTCACGACGAAATGAACATGACTTTTTCTATTCAACTTAAGCTAATCTACAGTCATGGTGACTGTGACTCAGGACGAAATGAACATGACATTTCCTCTACAACTTAAACTAATCTACAATCACGGTGGTCGAGAATTTTACCATGTTAAAATTATTTTCGACGCTCACTGTGACTCAGGACGAAATCAACATGACTTTTTCTATTCAACTTCAGCTAAACTATAGGCATGGTGACTGTGATTCAGGACAAAATGAACATGACTTTTCCTCTTCAACTTAAGTTAATCTACAGTCATGGTGGTCGAGAATTTTACCATGTTGAAATTATTTTCGACGCCCACTGTGACTCAGGACAAAATGAACATGACTTTTCTTTTTCAACTTAAGCTAATCTACAGTCACGGTGGTCGAGAATTTTACCACGTTTAAATTATTTTCGACACTCACTGTGACTCAGGTTGAAATAAACATGACTTTTCCTATTCAACTTAAGCTAATCTACAGTCATGGTGGTCGAGAATTTTACCATGGTAAAATTATTTTCGACGCTCACTGTGACTCAGGACGAAATGAACATGACTTTTCTTATTCAACTTAAGCTAATCTACAGTCATGGTGGTCGAGAATTTTACCATGTTAAAATTATTTTCGACACTCACTGTGACTCAGGACGAAATGAACATGAATTTTCTTATTCAACTTAAGCTAATCTACAGTCTTGGTGGTCTAGAATTTTACCATGTTAAAATTATTTTCGACGCTGACTGTGACTCTTGACGAAATGAAAATTACTTTTCCTATTCAACTTAAGCTAATCTACAGTCATGGTGACTGTGACTCAGGACGAAATGGACATCACTTTTCCTATTCAACTGAAGCTAATCTACAGTCATGGTGACTGTGACTCAGGACAAAATGAACATGGCTTTTCCTATTAATCTGAAGCTAATCTACAGTCATGGTGGTCGAGAATTTTACCATCTTGAAATTATTTTCGACGCTCACTGTGACTGAGGACGAAATGAACATGACTTTTCCTATTCAACTTAAGCTAATCTACAGTCATGGTGACTGTGACTCAGGACAAAATGAACATGACTTTTCCTATTCAACTTTACCTAATCTACAGTCATGGTGACTGTGACTCAGGACAAAATGAACATGACTTTTCCTATTCAACTTAACCTAATCTACAGTCATGGTGACTGTGACTCAGGTCGAAATGAACATGACTTTTCCTATTCAACTTAACCTAATCTACAGTCATGGTGGTCGAAAATTTTACCATCTTAAAATTATTTTTGACGCTCACTTTGACTCAGGACGAAATGAACATGACATTTCCTATTCAACTTAAGCTAATCTACAGTCTTGATGGTCGATAATTTTACCATGTTTAAATTATTTTCAACGCTCACTGTGACTCAGGACGAAATGAACATGACTTTTCCCATTCAACTTAAGCTAGTCTACAGTTTTGGTGGTCGAGAATTTTACCATGTTAAAATTATTTTCGACGCTCACTGTGACTCAGGACGAAATTAACATGACTTTTCCTTTTCAACTGAAGCTAATCTACAGTCATGGTGGTCGAGAATTTTACCATGTTAAAATTATTTACGACGCTCACTGTGACTCAGGACGAAATAAACATGACTTTTCCTATTCAACTTATGCTAATCTACAGTCATGGTGGTCGAGAATTTTACCATGTTAAAATTATTTTCGACGCTGACTGTGACTCAGGACGAAATGAACATGACTCTTCCTATTCAACCTAAGCTAATCTACAGTCATTGTGACTGTGATTCATGACGAAATGAACATGACTTTTCCTATTCAACTGAAGCTAATCTACAGTCGTGGTGGTCGAGAATTTTACCATGTTAAAGTTATTTTCGACGCTGACTCACGACGCAATGAACATGACTTTTCCTATTCAACTTAAGCTAATCTACAGTCATGGTGATCGAGAATTTTACCATGTTAAAATTATTTTCAACGCTAACTGTGACTCACGACGAAATGAACATAACTTTTCCTATTCAACTTAAACTAATCTACAGTCATGGTGGTCGAGAATTTTACCATGTTAAAATTAATTTCGACGCTCACTGTGACTCAGGACGAAATCAACATGACTTTTTCTATTCAACTTAAGCTAAACTATAGGCATGGTGACTGTGATTCAGGACAAAATGAACATGACTTTTCCTATTCAACTTAAGCTAATTTACAGTCATGATGGTCGAGAATTTTACCATGGTAAAATTATTTTCCACGCTCAATCTCACTCAGGACGAAATGAACATGACTTTTCCTATTCAACTTAAGCTAATCTACAGTCATGATGGTCGAGAATTTTACCATGTTAAAATTATTTTCGACGCTCACTGTGACTCAGGACGAAATGAACATTACTTTTCCTATTCAACTTAAGCTAATCTACAGTCATGGTGGTCGAGAATTTTACCATGTTAAAATTATTTGCGACGCTCACTGTGATTCATGTCGAAATGAATATGACTTTTCCTATTCAACTTAAGCTAATCTACAGTCATGGTGACTGTGACTCATGACGAAATGAACATGCCTTTTCCTATTCAACTGAAGCTAATCTAGCGTCATGGTGGTCGAGAATTGTACCATGTTAAAGTTATTTTAGACGCTGACTGTGACTCAGGACGAAATGCATATGACTTTTCCAATTCAACTTAAGCTAATCTACAATCATGGTGGTCGAGAATTTTAGCATGTTAAATTTATTTTCGACGCTCACTGTGACTCAGGACGAAATGAACATGACTTTTCCTATTCAACTGAAGCTAATCTACAGTCATTGTGACTGTGACTCAGGACAAAATGAAAATGACTTTTCCTATTCAACTTAAGTTAATGTACAGTCATGGTGGTCGAGAATTTTACCATGTTAAAAAAAATCGACGCTGACTGTGACTCAGGGCGAAATGAACATGACTTTTCCTATTCAACTTAAGGTAATCTACAGTCATGGTGACTGTGACTCAGGACAAAATGAACATGACTTTTCCTATTCAACTTAACCTAATCTACAGTCATGGTGACTGTGACTCAGGACGAGATGAACATGACTTTTCCTATTCAACTTAACGTAATCTACAGTCATGGTGGTCGAAAATTTTACCATCTTAAAATTATTTTCGACGCTCACTTTGACTCAGGACGAAATGAACATGACTTTTCCTATTCAACTTAAGCTAATCTACAGTCTTGATGGTCGATAATTTTACCATGTTAAAATTATTTTCAACGCTAACTGTGACTCACGACGAAATAAACATAACTTTTCCTATTCAACTTAAGCTAATCTACAGTCATGGTGGTCGAGAATTTTACCATGTTAAAATTATTTTCGACGCGCACTGTGACCCAGGACGAAATGAACATGACTTTTCCTATTCAACTGAAGCTAATCTACAGTCATGGTGGTCGAGAATTTTACCATGTTAAAATTATTTTGGACTCCCTCTGTGACTCAGGACGAAATGAACATGACTTTTCATATTCAAGTGAAGCTAATCTACAATCATGGTGGTCGATAATTTTACCATGTTAAAATTATTTTCGACGCTGACTGTGACTCAGGACGAAATGAACATGACTCTTCCTATTCAACCTAAGCTAATCTACAGTCATTGTGACTGTGATTCATGACGAAATGAACATGACTTTTCCTATTCAACTGAAGCTAATCTACAGTCATGGTGGTCGAGAATTTTACCATGTTAAAGTTATTTTCGACGCTGACTCACGACGCAATGAACATGACTTTTCCTATTCAACTTAAGCTAATCTACAGTCATGGTGATCGAGAATTTTACCATGTTAAAATTATTTTCAACGCTAACTGTGACTGACGACGAAATAAACATAACTTTTCCTATTCAACTTAAGCTAATCTACAGTCATGGTGGTCGAGAATTTTACCATGTTAAAATTATTTTCGACGCTCACTGTGACTCAGGACGAAATCAACATGACTTTTTCTATTCAACTTAAGCTAAACTATAGGCATGGTGACTGTGACTCAGGACAAAATGAACATGAATTTTCCTATTCAACTTAAGCTAATCTACAGTCATGATGGTCGAGAATTTTACTATGTTAAAATTATTTTCCACGCTCACTCACTTAGGACGAAATGAACATGACTTTTCCTATTCAACTTAAGCTAATCTACAGTCATGGTGGTCGGGAATTTTACCATGTAAAAATTATTTTCGACGCTCACTGTGACTCAGGACGAAATGAAAATGACTTTTCCTATTCAACTTAAGCTAATCTACAGTCATGGTAGTCGAGAATTTTACCATGGTAAAATTATTTTCGACGCTCACTGTGACTTAGGACGAAATGAATATGACTTTTCCTATTCAACTTAAGCTAATCTACAGTCATGGTGACTGTGACTCATGACGAAATGAACATGCCTTTTCCTATTCAACTGAAGCTAATCTAGCGTCATGGTGGTCGAGAATTTTACCATGTTAAAGTTATTTTAGACGCTGACTGTGACTCAGGACGAAATGCATATGACTTTTCCAATTCAACCTAATCTAATATTCAGTCATGGTGGTCGAGAATATTAGCTTGTTATATTTATTTTCGACGCTCACTGTGACTCAGGACGAAATGAACATGACTTTTCCTATTCAACTTACGCTAATCTACAGTCATTGTGACTGTGACTCAGGACAAAATGAAAATGACTTTTCCTATTCAACTTAAGTTAATGTACAGTCATGGTGGTCGAGAATTTTACCATGTTAAAAAAAATCGACGCTGACTGTGACTCAGGGCGAAATGAACATGACTTTTCCTATTCAACTTAAGGTAATCTACAGTCATGGTGACTGTGACTCAGGACAAAATGAACCTGACTTTTCTTATTCAACTTAAGCTAATCTACAGTCATGGTGACTGTGACTCAGGACAAAATGAACATGACTTTTCCTATTCAACTTAAGCTACTCTACAGTCTTGGTGGTCGAGAATTTTACCATGTTAAATTTATTTTCGACGCTCAATGTGACTAAGGACGAAATGAACATTTCATTTCCTATTCAACATAAGCTAATCTACAGTCATGGTGACTGTGACTCAGGACTAAATGAACATGACTTTTACTATTCAACTTAATCTAATCTACAGTCATGGTGACTGTGACTCAGGACGAAATGAACATTACTTTTACCATTCAACTGAACCTAATCTACAGTCATGGTGGTCGAGAATTTTACCATGTTAAAATTATTTTCGACGCTCACTTTGACTCAGGACGAAATAAACATGACTTTACCTATTCAACTTAAGCTAATCTACAGTCATGGTGGTCGAGAATTCTACCATGTTAAAATTATTTTCAACGCTCACTGTGACTCAGGACGAAATGAACATGACTTTTCCTATTCAACTTAAGCTAATCTACAGTCATGGTGGTCGAGAATTTTACCATGTTAAAATTATTTTCGACGCTCACTGTGACTCAGGACGAAATTAACATGACTTTTCCTATTCAACTTAAGCTAATCTACAGTCATGGTGGCTGTGACACATGACAAAATGAACATGACTTTTCCTATTCAACTTAAGCTAATCTACAGTCATGGTGGTCGAGAATTTTACCATGTTAACATTATTTTCAACGCTAACTGTGACTCACGACGAAATAAACATAACTTTTCCTATTCAACTTAAGCTAATCTACAGTCATGGTGGTCGAGAATTTTACCATGTTAAAATAATTTTCAACTCACTGTGATTCAGGACGAAATGAAGATGACTTTTCCTATTCAACTTAAGCTAATCTACAATCATGGTGGTCGAGAATTTTACCATGTTAAAATTATTTTCGAAGCTAACTATGACTCAGAACGATTTCAACATGACTTTTCCTATTCAACTTAAGCTAACCATGACTCATGACGAAATGAAGATGAATTTTCATATTCAACTTAAGCTAATCTACAGTCATGGTGACTGTGACTCAGGATGAAATGAACATGACTTTTCCTATTCAACTTAAGCTATTCTACAATCATGGTGAACGAGAATTTTACCATCTTAAAAATTATTTTCGACGGTCACTGTGACTCAGGTGAAATGAACATGACTTTTCCTATTCAACTTATGCTAATCTACAGTCATGGTGGTCGAGAATTATACCATGTTAAAATTATTTTCAACGCTCACTGTGACTCAGGACGAAATGAACATGACTTTTCCTATTCAACTTAAACTAATCTACACTCATGATGGTCGAGAATTTTACCATGTTAAAATTATTTTCGACGCTGACTGTGACTCAGGACGAAATGAACATGACTCTTCCTATTCAACTTAAGCTAATCTACAGTCATTGTGACTGTGACTCATGACGAAATGCACATGACTTTTCCTATTCAACTTAAGCTAATCTACAGTCATGGTGGTCGAGAATTTTACCATGTTAAAATTATTTTCGACGCTCACTGTGACTCAGGACGATATCAACATGACTTTTTCTATTCAACTTAAGCTAAACTATAGTCATGGTGACTGTGACTCAGGACAAAATGAACATGACTTTTCCTATTCAACTTAAGCTAATCTACAGTCATGGTGGTCGAGAATTTTACCATGTTAAAATTATTTTCGACGCTCACTGTCACTCAGGACGAAATGAACATGACTTTTCTTATTCAACTTAAGCTAATCTACAGTCATGGTGGTCGAGAATTTTACCATGTTAAAATTATTTTCGACGCTCACTGTGACTCAGGACGAAATGAACATGACTTTTCCTATTCAACTTAAGCTAATCTACAGTCATGGTGACTGTGACTCAGGACGAAATGAACAAGACTTTTCCTATTCAACTTAAGCTATTCTACAATCATGGTGAACGAGAATTTTACCATCTTAAAATTATTTTCGACGGTCACTGTGACTCACGACGAAATGAACATGACTTTTCCTATTCAACTTAAGCTAATCTACAGTCATGGTGGTCGAGAATTTTACCATGTTAAAATTATTTTCGACGCTCACTCTGACTCAGGACGAAATGAACATGACTTTTCCTATTCAACTTAAACTAATCTACAATCACGGTGGTCGAGAATTTTACCATGTTAAAATTATTTTCGACGCTGACTGTGACTCAGGACGACATGAACATGACTCTTCCTATTCAACTTAAGCTAATCTACAGTCATTGTGACTGTGACTCATGACGAAATGAACATATCTTTTCCTATTCAACTGAAGCTAATCTACAGTCATGGTGGTCGAGAATTTTACCATGTTAAAGTTTTTTTCGACGCTGACTGTGACTCAGGACGAAATGAACATGACTTTTCCTATTCAACTTAAGCTAATCTCCAGTCATGGTGGTCGAGAACTTTACCATGTTAAAATTATTTTCGACGCTCACTGTGATTCAGGACGAAATGAACATGACTTTTCCTATTCAACTTAAGCTAATCTATAGTCATGGTGGCTGTGACACATGACAAAATGAACATGACTTTTCCTATTCAAATTAAGCTAATCAACAGTCATGGTGGTCGAGAATTTTACCATGTTAAAATTATTTTCAACGCTAACTGTGACTCACGACGAAATAAACATAACTTTTCCTATTCAACTTAAGCTAATCTACAGTCATGGTGGTCGAGAATTTTACCATGTTAAAATTATTTTCAGCGGTCACTGTGACTCACGACGAAATGCACATGACTTTTCCTATTCAACTTAAGCTAATCTACAGTCATGGTGGTCGAGAATTTTACCATGTTAAAATTATTTTCGACGCTCACTGTGACTCAGGACGAAATCAACATGACTTTTTCTATTCAACTTAAGATAAACTATAGGCATGGTGAATGTGACTCAGGACAAAATGAACATGACTTTTCCTATTCAACTTAAGCTAATCTACAGTCACGGTGGTCGAGAATTTTACCATGTTAAGAGTATTTTCGACACTCAACGTCTCACAGGACGAAATGAACATGACTTTTCCTATTCAACTTAAGCTAATCTACAGTCATGATGGTCGAGAATTTTACTATGGTAAAATTGTCTCGAAAGCTCACTGTGACTCAGGACGAAATGACCATGACTTTTTCTATTCAACTTAAGCTAATCTACAATCATGGTGGTCGAAAATTTTACCATGTCAAAATTATTTTCGACGCTCACTGTGACTCACGACGAAATGAACATGAGATTTTTTTGATTTTGGGTCATTTTGGTCACTTGCTTCATGAGGTTAATCCTTTGAGATTTTTTGGATTTTGGGTCATTTTGGTCACTCTCTCCGATTTATCCGCCATCTCACCCACAGGTCTAGGGCGGCTAGGGCTGCCTTGGAGTCCAATTTGACACCACTCAGGCCAGCGGTATGGGTGCCAGAGGCCAACAGGTGATTATTGGTTGAAAAGGCCCAAATTTGGAGGGGTGTCACTGCCACTCCCTGTGCACTTTGACCTACTCTCTCCCTGTGGGGTCAAGTTTGGACCAAATCGGTGACCTTCTAATTTTCGGCTAAATTCATGGGGCTAATCCTTTGAGATTTTTTAGGTTTTGGGTCATTATGGTCACATGTTCCGATTTACCCGCCGTGCTAGATGACAAAATTTGATTACTGGGTGAAAATGCCCAAAATTGGAAGGTTGCCACTGCCACGCCCTTGGACTCAGGCTGCTCATGTTTACCTTGCTGTGCACTTTGACCGACTCTCTCCCTGTGGGGCAAGTTTGGAACCAATCGGAAACCTTCGAATGTGGGGCTAAATTGTTGGGGTTAATCCTGTGAGATTTTTTTTTTTTTTTTTTTTTGGGGGGGGGTCATTTTGGTCACTTAATCCGATTAACCCGCCATCTCACCCACAGGTCGAGGGCGATGGGGCTGCAGTGGAGTCTAATTTGACACCACTCAGGCCAACGGTATGGGTACCAGAGGCCAAAAGGTGATTACTGGGTGAAAAGGCCCAAATTTGGAGGGGTGCCACTGCCACGCCCTTGGACTCAGGCTGCTCATGTTTACCTTGCTGTGCACTTTGACCGACTCTCTCCCTGTGGGGCAAGTTTGGACCAAATCGGTCACCTTCGAATTTTCTGCTAAATTCATGGGGTCCTTTGAGATTTTTTGGATTTTGGGTCATTTTGGTCACTTGCTCCGATTTACCCGCCATCTCACCCACAGGTCGAGGGCGGCTAGGGCTGCCGTGGAGTCCAATTTGACACCACTCAGGCCAACGGTATGGGTGCCAGAGGCCAAAAGGTGATTACTGGGTGAAAAGGCCCAAATTTGGAGGGGTGCCACTGCCACGCCCTTGGACTCGGGCTGCTCATGTTCCCTTGAGAGATTTTTGGGTCATATTGGCCACTAGTTCCAATTGGGCCACTATCTCACACATAGGTCAAGGGCCACAAGGCCTCCTATGTATATCACATGGAGACTCCTCAGGCCAAAGGTGCGGACGCTAGAGGCGTAAAGGCAAAAACCCAGCCAGAGCCTTAAATTTGGCTGGGCCCTACACACAGTCCCTTGGGTCCAGGTTCATCACATATACCTCATAGTGCCCTGTGCACAGCCATCTTACTCTGGGGAAAGATTGGGCCAAATCGGCAGACCTAACAATTCCCTCAAAAACCCATGGGCACCCTTGTGAGATTTTTATGTCATTTTGCCCACTAGCTCCAATTGGGCCACTATCTCACCCACAGGTCGAGGGCCACAATCCTCCTGTGTATGTCACTTGGAGACTGCTCACAGAGCTCTGTGCACAGCCATCTTACTCTGGGGAAAGATTGGGCCAAATCGGCAGACCTAACAATTCCCTCAAAAACCCATGGGCAAACCCCTTGAGAGATTTTTGGGTCACATTGGCCACTAGCTCCAATTGGGCCACTACCTCACCAACAGGTCGAGAGCCACGAGGCCTATTGCGGATATCACTTGGAGACCGCTCAGGCCAAAGGTGCGGGCGCTGGAGGCGTAAAGGCAAAAACCCAGCCAGAGCCTCAACTATGGCTGGGCTCCACACACCCTTGGGTCCAAGTTCCTCACATGTACCTCACAGCGCTCTGTGCACAGCCATCTTACTCTGGGGCATGATTGGGCCAAATCGGCAGACCTGATTGTTTCCCTCAAAAATCTTATGAGATTTTCAGGTCATTTTGGCCACTGCCTCCGATTGGGCCACTATCTCACCCACAGGTCGAGGGCCACGAGGTCTACTATGGATATCACTTGGAGACCATGCCAAAGGTGCGGGTGCTAGAGGCGGAAGGGAATAAACCCGCCCAGCCTCAAATTTGGCTTTGCCCCACATACACATTGGGTCCAGGTTCCTCACATGTTCCTCACAGACTTCTGTGCACGACTCACCCTCTGGGGCAAGATTGGGCCAAATCAGCATAACTAACGATTTCATTTATGGTGCCCAGCCTTTTTTACTCTAATTTCATATTTCTACCTTGTAAGGTATTGAGGTTATTTTGGCTACTAGCTCCAATTTGGCCTTTTTACCCACAAGTGAAGTGCCAGGAGGCCTATTGCAGATATCACTTGGAGATCACTCAGGCCAAAGGTGCGGGCGCTAGAAGCGGAAAGGCAAAGTTCCAGCCAGAGCCTCACCTTTGGCTGGGCCCCACGCACACGCCCTTGGGTCCAGGTTCCTCATATGTACATCAATGCTCTATGCATGATTGCATCTCTTTGGGGCAAGATTGGACCAGGGGGTCACTGGGGGTGGGGTGGGGGGGTCACTGATTTGACCCAAACTTGCCCCAGAGGTAGTCATACCCAGTGCACTGCACAGTACTCATGAGGAACCTTGCCCTAAGGGAATGTGCGTGGGTGCCTAGCCAGAGTTAAGCAATTTTTTTTTTTTACTGCATTTTCACATTTCTACCTCTGGTGTCTGTACCTTTGGCCCGAGTGGTGTCCACGTGCAATCCACAGGAGGCCTTGTGGCCCTCAACCTGTGGGTGAAATGGTGGCCCAATTGGAGCAAGTAACCAAAATGGACCTGAAATTATAAAAATCCATGAAAATTTGGGTCAACACACATTCTCCTCCTCACCTCCTCGTTTCTCACTCTGTCCAGCCTAGTAACCATTATCATATGTCTCAGGTACCTCATCTCAAACACATTCAAACTCCTCTCTTATGTTTTATGTTTCTGTCCCATACAGTGCTGTTGGCACAATCACTCCTTCATACAATCTCCTCTTAACATCCATTCCCACACCCCTCCACCCTCTCAAATAAGAGGGGTGGAGGGTGGAGGGGTGTGGAGTGTATTCAGGGATGGAATGGGTGGGAATGATTTTATGCCTTTCCTTTTTGGCTACCTCCCTTGTAGGGGGAAAAAAGCCTTGGTATATGTATGAACAATTTTTAATCCCCCCAAAGCATTTACTTGCTTCTCTCAATCTATATTCTACCTCCACCTGTACTCCTTACTTTACTGCCACATTCACACCCAAGTATCTAAAACTTTCTACTTCCTTCAGTCTCTCTTCCTTAATACTCACTTCCAGTCTACTGCCACTTTCTCCCCTTGCACATCTCATCACATTTATCTTCAGCTTCCTTCTTTTGCACATCCTCCCAAACTCTGTCATTAACTTCCTCAATTCCTCCTCTGATCTTGCTATAAGTGCAGTGTTGTCAGTAAACAACAACTGGCTTATCTCCCACTTTTCTCCATTTTTTAACCATCTCCAATCCTCGATCCATTACCCTTGCATTTACCTCTTGCACCATCTCATTCATGTATAAATTGAGAAGCCAATTCAACATAACACATCCCTGGTGAAGTCCCACCTTTACCTCAAACCACTCACTCTCTCCATTTCTGATTTTAGCACATCCTCTACTACTCTTATAAAAACTCTTGACTACTCTTAAAAGCTTTCCTCCTATCCCATATATCTGCAATACCTCCAACAGTGCCTACCTGTCAACCCTGTCATGAGCTTTTCCAAATCCATAAAGGCCCAAAAATCATCCTTACCTTTTCCTAAAGATTTCTCATATCTGTCTTACCACACAAATCTGATCCACACAATCACTACCTGTCCTAAACCCACACTGTTCCTCACCAATTATTCCCTCTGTTCCTCTCCTAATCCTCACAATCTAGACCTACACATAGGCCTTACCAACTACACTTAATAAACTGATCCCACTGAAACTACACTCTCACTTGTCCCCTTTTCCCCTGTAAAGTGGAACTACACAACACTATTCCAGCACTCTACCCTCTCTTAAACAAACATTAAATAACATCACCAGCCAGTCCATCACTTTACCTACTTTTCTTGAACATTCTGCATGACACCCCTCCAACCTAGGTGCCTTACCTGCTCTCATCTTAACAACTGCCTTCACTTCATCTTTCCTTATTTCTCCTCTATTTTCCTCACTCATCACCATCATTTTCTTAGCACTTCTCACTGTAACTACCTTTCCCTCCCTATCCTCCTTCACATTTAGCAACAGTGTTGCCATTGTGATCTATGCCTGTTCCCACAAACGAGAATTTTTACACAAAATTCCCACAAGGAAATCTGGATATCTATATTTTTTCCCACAAAAAGTTATCATATACACAAAAGTTCAATGCAACCTATAATTTGCTCACAAAACATCTCATGTGAGCAAATTTCTCCTACAAATTTGTAGGAAATTCCCACAAAATACTGCCTATCTTCCTCTTACTGCCTCCTTTTCCTCTTAATTTCTTTCCAAAACATCTTTTCATAACTATATACTATCATATTCTTATCCCATTTCACATCTGCTCTCCTCTTTCTCCTTTATCTTATGCTTTACTTCTCTTTTCTTTGTACCTCACATTTAGCAGCTCCCTAAAATACTCTGCCCATCTTTTACTGCTCTCTTCCATTATCATCTCTCCATCTGTATCTTTTACCTTTTCTTCTCTACTTGATTCACTCCCCCTTCCTCTTTATTTCCTTCCAAAACATCTCTATTACTTTTAAAATTTTGTTATACTCTTACCTCATTTCAAATCTGCTCTCTTTCTTACCTCCTATCTTATGCTTTACTTCTCTTATCTTTTCTTTGTACCTCTCATACAAGTCTCTATTTTGCAACCAATCTGTGAATGTTCATTTCCTCACTTCTACAACCATTTTTGCTTCGTCATCCCACCATTCACTAATCATCCTTCTATTTCCTCCTGTCCTCCTCGTTTCATGCACCATCTTTGCACACCTTGCGACTCCCTCCTTGAATCATCCCATTCCTAGTTCTACTCTATTCTTTACTCCCACTCTTCTCTCAAGCTTGTAATCCTTTTCTCATTTAAGCATTTTACTCTAAACACCTATTTTCTGTCCTTTTGCTCTATCTCGATCTACCCTCTATTCTCAACTTACCTTCCACCAAAAAAAATTCTGGTTACTATATAGTCCATTAAAGCCCTATCTACCACCCTCTCCCATGTGTACTTATGCTTGACTTTCTTCCTAAACACTGTATTTGCTATCATTAACTCTCTAGACACATCACCATTATCTCTCCACCACAATTTTATTCTTGGCACTCCACACTTCTCAACCACTCCATCTATTGGTTTGTCTTCTACCACTTTGACCTAAACCCTCTATGCACTCATTTAAATCTATCCAAAAGCCTCCTTTTCCTCTACATTCTTCTCACTACCAGGCCTACATCTCCCTTCCTGCTTCACCTTCATCCACATTAACCTTGAAGAAACCTCTTTCCACTCCACCACACACCTATCTTCTCACTTACTAGTAGAGCCATCCCTTCTCTCCCTCCTCCCAACTATACTCCAAATCTCAAACTTGCTCCTCCCTCTGAACTTAGTTTCACTCAATGCCAACACATTCATCTTTCTCCTCACATACTGCCTATCTCTTCACTTTTATTTTTATCTGCACCACATCCAAACCTTAGGGGTCTGGTTGGAAAACTCCTCCCAGACCCTCGTATGCCTTTGGGGCTACTGAGAGTTGGATGTCTAGTCCTATCTTCTGTCCCATTTTTGTTGCCTTTTATGACTCAAGTGGGAACATCTGGTTGCAGTATTCTTTCTCCCCTATCACAAGGTTCCACGAAAAAGGAAATGAATATTCAGAGAAGTGGTACAGGACAGTATTAAGAGTGGGGACACAGCATAACAGAGGGACAGTCGCAGTATAATAAAGTAGCATCATTTCTCTATGAATAGAGATTTCCTCTATCACAGACAAAATGATGTGTGGCTCTGGTCCATAGGGGCGCCCCATATAGACCCTAAAGTATCAGCTGCATGCTACTGAGCAGCTTTTAGCCTCACAATAACATGCAGCCAATACCCCAGACGGGGGACCAGTGTGTAACAAGGTTAAAAGGTGACCTTGGTTAAATAAAAAATCAGAAGTTGAACCACTATTTTATTGAAATGTTCATTTATATGATACAGGTAGGCAATCACTTGATAACAGGCTTTTTACTGGATTAAAAAATACAAGGGATTTTTGTTTCATCCACACATGCTGTAAACGTTGTCATCAGAAACTTCAAGTCCACATCATCTGCTATATAACTTCACCACTGTAATAAGCGGCTGTAGCTATCTTTGACCACAGAGGATTCAGTTGAAGCCATCACCACCTAACTCACAATCATTCAAGTGATTAAGACTAAAGATGTCTCGTCATCCCTACAGACTGAGAAGGTAGACGATAAGTTTATTTCAAAACCATCAGTACAAGAAAACTCAAAAATAACCTCATCATCTTGGTATGGCATTATGTATGTGAACTCCTGGAAAGGCTCAGTTCATGTTTTACAAAGTTGTACAATGAACACAGTTCATAGTACAACTGTAGACATGAGAGAAGCAAGATAGTGGCGTAGCATTGATTGGATGTACACATGAGAAGCCTAAATACAGTTTCAAGACCACCAAGACATTACTAACATTCTTATATATGAAATCTTTGTCTTCACCACCTATAAGACATAACATTAACACTCATTCACCAAGTCCACTTTAACCCATCTTCATTTTTCTACGTCAATACTCTAAACACTTCTTTTACTTAGGTCAAGACAAAAAAAAAAAAATAAAAGACTTCAAACAAGATACACAAGCATACAGATGGGCTGACAACTGACAAGACTGGTGTAGGAAGACTACACACATCACCCCAAGAGAAGTCCTTTGTCTTCCACATACGGAGGGTGGGGAAGAATGGCTAAGTCTGTGATGCAAGCCATGGAAAAAATTATGAATAACTGATATGTGACTGTCCATTCATTTCCAAAAGTGAGGGTCATTTGGTGTGCATATTGGTAGGTACTGGTGAATGTGTGTAACAGAGAGGCAAAATAACAAAAGAATTGATGGGCGGGAAAAGAATGAGAGAGAAACAAGGAAGAGGAAGAAAAATTATGGACATGGGAAGAAACTGCAACAGAAAAAGCAGGAGAGTGTGGATATGCATATAACTGTCCATTACTATGAGTGAGTGAGTGAGTGAGTGTGTGTGTGTGTGTGTGTGTGTGTGTGTGTGTGTTTCTGTATTATACAAGATATATACATATGGGGTCCCATATCGGTGCTTCCACTGATCAAACTTAGTTTTAAATTTACTTACATCGTAATGTTTCTCCTTCCATGCTGTTCCACATTTCAGTGCATCTGTATGGAAAGCTGTTTTTCTAAACATCCTTCAAGAAACTTGTAATTTTCACATTTTTCATGTACTCTTTTTTCTTTTGTCCCACATTAAGAAAAATAATGTGTGTGTGTGTGTGTGTGTGTGTGTGTGTGTGTGTGTGTGTGTGTTTGCGTGTGTGTGTGTGTCTGTGTACACACACATGCATGTGTGCATCTATGTTAACCTACCTGAGTGATAACAAGACTGAATATTTTAATATACCACCTCTACCTTGATTCAACTTGAAACTGTAATTTGTTTCAAATTCAGCAATGTCTCAGGTGTAATTCCCCTTTCAATGGCTATATTGTCAAGCATTCTGACATACACCAAAAAACTACCATAAAGAATATACTCAAATGACTGGTGGCTTTACTACAACTAAGAATAGGTGGGCTTGTGACCCGATAACCTCATGCAGACAGCAAGGGCTTAGGTTGAGCACCCCAAAAATTATATACATCTTTGTGTATATCTGTGTGTGTGCGCGCGTGCATGCGAGTGTGCACGCACACACACACACACACACACGCCATGCCAAGTTTTACAGACAAGTCAAACTTGCATTCCACCACTTTTCTTTAGTTCACACTCAAACAGTAGTTTGTTTTTAACACTTTTATGCTGTAGATGTAACTCACACTTTCAATGGTTATATAGTCCACTGCCTTAACAGATAGTAGACACTAAGAACCATGGGTATATTCAATTTCCCAGACATTTCAATTTTATCTTGAAGATATGGCTCAACACCACCACATCCACAGATATCAAGTGCCCCCCACCCCCCCAACATACCATAAACTGTGTGTGTGTGTGTGTGTGTGTGTGTGTGTGTGTGTGTGTGCACACGGGTGTTCACATTGTGTGTTTATGTGGAAAGCAACAAAAGGCACATGCACAAGGTGATCTTGCTCAACAGATATAAGAAAAACCCATCTCCTCAAGACACCCCCCCTTTTCTCGAAACCCCAGCAGGGTCGACATTCAGTTTCTGACCCAGGCCCAAGATCTATCCATCATCCACATGTTTTCTTACACATGAAAATATGACAACAGCTCCCCTCCTCCAACTAGCTAGTGACAAACAAAACAGGACCAATTATACATCAGACAAGAGTACATTTCTTTCCAATGAGACCTATAAGGGTATCCATGGATTGTTGCCAGGTGCTGTGGAGCCAGAGACTTCCAGGCTAGGAAATGGAGGTAAATGAACTATTTGCTTTTTCTAGGGACTGAAAATGTGTGCCTACATGTGATTTTGTGGAACAGACACCGGCATCAGGAAGAACCTTCTTGTCTGTTTCCAAAACCTACACTATCACCTCCACCGACAAATGTACCCCTTGGGGGCCAACGCACTCGGAATTTGACGCAACATTCTCTCTACCATTTTCCACTATTTCTCAACTATTTGCAACTATTCTCCTGCTACTAGTTGGCAACACACAGAAAGACCCACAACACAAAATTCCAACATTTCTTCCAGGAGATTTCTATCAGTGGAACTACAGGTCTCAAACTTGTGGGAACAACAGATTGATCAATACATATCTGTAAGCACATGTTCTAACTGGGACCTACCATATCTGTGAGTATAATGTTGTGGATAAAGGCTTCATTGTTTCATTCTGAATGGGGTGACTGTATTGCGAGATGGTATGGAAAGTGAAATAAAGTGAAAGGAAAAGAGGGAGACTGGCAGACAAGGGGGAAGAGGGCGAGGGGAAAAGAGAGAGAGAGGGGGAAGAGAGAGAGAGAGAGAGAGAGAGAGAGAGGGGGAAGAGAGAGAGAGAGAGAGAGAGAGAGAGAGAGAGAGAGAGGGGGAAGAGAGAGAGAGAGAGAGAGAGAGAGAGAGAGAGAGAGAGAGAGAGAGAGAGAGAGAGAGAGAGAGAGAGAGAGAGAGAGAGAGAGAGAGAGAGAGAGAGAGAGAGAGAGAGAGAGAGAGAGAGAGAGAGAGAGAGAGAGAGAGAGAGAGAGAGAGAGAGAGAGTGGGGGGGGGGTAGAGTCAAGACAGAGAAAAAGATAGAGAGACACGGTTGTGTTGCTGTTGTCTAGCTCCCTGGGACCTGACAAACCCTGTTGCCCTATAGATCCCTGGTCAGACTCAACCCTGTGGAAAAGTGGCACAAAAGAAGAAGTGGGAAGGGGAAGAAGCACAGTGGGATAATGGGATGAGGAGTGAAGGCAGGAGGACAAAGACAAGGAGGAGAACAAGGACGATGAAAAGAAGAAGGATGAAGAGGACAAAGAGGAAGAGGAGGTACAGAGTGAATAAAGAGAAGAGGGAAGAAACTTGTAGATGGGAAACTAACAAGAACAGGAGTGGAGAGAGGTAGGAGAGGGGCCTGGGAAAACAAGAGATATCACTGTTGCCTAGTTTTAATGATGTCTGTATTGTGTGAGTGTAAGTGTTTCTACGTCACCAGCAAAGAGGAGGAGGAAGAATGGAAGCAGAAGGGGTAGGAGGAATGGGACCAGGAGGAAGAAGAGGAGGTGGTAAACAAGAGACAATTGTTAGCTTGCCTTGTGTACTAAAGTGTGAGGCAATGATAATTTAAAATGAAAGAAATATTGGGCCCAGTCTAGGGACTGGGTACACTTTTTGAAGATAGACAGCAGATAGTTTTCTCCAACATCTATCTTGCAGGACCACTAACAAGTGCCTATCATTGGTCCCACACGAAAGAATAGTATGGCGAAAGAATATCTACACAAGTCGATAAAATGAGGAAAACAAGAAGCAAGGGAAGACACGCTACAGCAAGAACGTAATTAACGACATACAAAAGGATTAAAGGTGAATGGAAAGGGTAGTATTTTCGAGTGAAACTGGTTGCCTGGACTTAAAACTCAGTCCTATGCAGCCTGTACATTATCACCTACCCAGACAGAAGTGAGAGAAACAGGTCATCATTAGGCCTCTCTTGCATCAGTATTGATGTGGAATCTGCGACTAGTCTGTCCTTGTCTTTCTCATTCTATTCTAGTGAGCTTCAGTCATGTGGGTATAATACTAGTGCTGCCAATTCTAAGAAATTATAGGAACATGAATTATGCTAAAATTTAAAAATGAATATGGGGGATAAGGTCAAACAGAGCATATCTCTATAGTACTGAATCACATGTAGACTTCTCCCACAGGGTAAGTCCTGGAAAATGAATATTTAATGCCATAGAGCTTACTGGACTATCCCATGGACTGGCAACTGTTCCTCACTGACTGTACTCCATGCAGTGTACACACACCCGAGTGTACTGCACGCACACACAAAGTCCTTTATGTATGTACACTAGCATGTACACATTTACTGCTAGACTCAGACTTGACTGCTTTACGGAGCCAAATGTGGTTTGCATTTGACTTGCAAAAAGGGCAGGAATAATCTGGCAGCTATTGGCATTTTGGGATACTTGTTTATTAAACCATTAGAATTCTCTTCAAACAAAAACTTGAACGTGAAACATACACTCAAGTAGTATTACCCTTTGCACACATTTTAAAATGTTTCATAACTTTTCTGTTCCAAGAAATAAAAATGTAAAGCTTTATACATTTGTTGGAGGGGCATCCACAATTCAAATCCAGCAAACAAGTCCCTGGCAGTTTGTATCAAACTGGCTCATCTTACATTTGGGCCAACCACATGAAACAAAGTGTGAATATAGAATAAAAGTTTGTTTCTTTCTTTTTTCCTTTTTTTAGTATCACAGGATCCAATTAGCTACAAAACTAAATTTCAATGGGAAAATGTACAAATTGTTGTCCGGGATTAGAGGAAAATTTCCATCCACTTATTATAATGAGATGCAATTCACGGATGGATAAAGAATAAAATACAAATTGAAGGAGGAACTGGTGACATTGCAGATCCTTGGACAGGTATGGTCCATCCCTAATGCCTTGCTCACTGGCACATATTCTTGGTTGATACCTTTTTCGTACATTTCTTCCAATTTGTATGTATAGTTCTGATGGTTGTGAAGAGCTACTGATATCTTGATTATTCTTTCATCTAGGGTAGCTTCAAGAAGACTGACAATGTTGCAAGAGGAGGGACAGAGTGGAGTTTAGGACTTAATATTAAGCTACTATTAGCCGTCTTCTTTAGGTGGCGTAAACCATCCTGCAAGAGAAGAAAACTATGTAACCATAATAATTCATTTTAATGTTAAATTAAAAAAGCAAGAACAGAATTAAAAAACACCTTAAAATTAGAATGACAATTGAATAAGTTTAACCTCTTCAATACAAGTCAAATATTCACACGCACATCAGGTTGCCTGATGTATGATGATGCATCACAATACATGCATTAAAAATATTAAGTTACCACTGTTACTGCCTACTGTCATCTAGGAGGTGCTAAGATGGGAGGGAGGGTGGAGGGGTGTGGAGTGTTTTTGGGGATGAAATGGGTGGGAATGTTTTTGTGCCTTGTCCTTTTTGGCTACCCCCCTGGTAAGGGAGAAAAAAAGCCTTGGTATATGTATGTATGTATGTACCACTGTTGCACTTGTTCTCTTTCACCTTGAATAAATACAAGGTCACAGAAAACAAGATCAAGCTTGTTCACAGAAAACATGATAAAGCTTGTTCACAGAAAACAGGGGTGAGCTACAACTACTAAATAAATATAAACAGGAAGCCAATGCCGATATCCTTATTTACCCCACTTGTGGCTCATGACATCAGGTTGCATCATCGTATTCTAAAGGTTAACATCACCAACTCATCCCTAACAGGAGGCTTGGATAGTGTTCCTTTTCAAAGGACTTTGTAACGTGGAATTTAATGAACCATGCCCTTGATCCAACTCATCGGTGGCAGAGTTCAAACTGCTGTCACCTCAATCTCCACTGCAAGTAGTGACATTCTAACCCACTTGGCCAGCGAGTATGTTAACCAAAAACTCCCTAATCGCCCAAATGTTTATGCAGACACCGACATGTACATCTGCCAATGTACAAGCAGCCCCATACAAACTACTTATAATATACACAGCACATCCACAACAAGGCCACTTCATTTAATCTGCTAACCCCCTCTCCATTCCCTCATGTAGAAAATGAGAAGATGGGGAGAAATCCCTCCAAGCTGCATCAAAATATCATTCACACATAACCACTCCCTAATCACCCCCATCCACTCCCTTCATACATCACAGCATCATCCATGCACAACCATTCTCCACTCACCCCTATCTTCTGTCTTCTCCCTTCCTTCCTCAACAAACATTCCCCTCTTTCTCAATGCCACTTTTATCACATCCATCTCATCTCATCCTTAGTCACCCCTTCAAGTTTACTCCATACAACCTCTGCCTTCCACACTTCTTTTACCTTTCTTCACTCATTCTTTCCACGAGTCCAAACATCCCAATAATCTTTCATCAATTCTATCTCCCAAATCTACATGGCAATGTATACATACATACATATACCAAAGGCTTTTTCCCCCTTACACGGGGGGTAGCCAAAAAGAAAAAGGCATAGAAATCACTCCCACCCATTTCATTTCCCATATATTCCACTCCTCTCCACCCTCCTCCCTCCCTCCTATCTTGGCACCTCCTGGATGACGGGTCATCCCTGCATCCTGTCCACTGCCCTGGGTCAGAAGCAGTGTCACAAGACACACCACATCCACAGCAAGGCCGCTTCATAAATTCAGCGACCCTCCCTCTCTGTCCCCTCATGCAGGAAAGGAGAAGACGGGGAGAAATCCCTTCGGGCTGCGTCAAAATTTTTCTCATACATACTTCCTCACCCCCCATTCCCCCACCCACTCCCCATCATGCATCACAACCTCATCTATACACAACCCCTCTCCATTCACCCCTATCTTGTCCTCTCCTGTCTTTCCTCTACAGACATTCCTCTCTTTTGTAAAGCCCCTTTCATCCCATCCATCCATCTCATCCTAGGACGCCCCCTCACATTCACTCCTCCCACCTCCGCTTTCCACACTTCTTTTACTAATCTTTCTTCACTCATTCTTTCCATGTGTCCAAACCATCCTAATACTCTTTCATCAACCCTATCTCCCAGCTCCTTTTCCACCCATTCTCTTCCTCACCTCCTCATATCTCACTCTATCTAGCCTAGTAAACACCATCATACTTCTCAGACATTTCATCTCAAACACATTCAAACTCCTTCTCTCTTCCTCTCTCATGTTCCATGTTTCTGCCACGTACATTGCTGTTGGCACAATCACTCCTTCATATAACCTCCTCTTAGCATCCATTCCCAGATGTCTATTTCTCATTACACTTTTTAATCTCTCAATCTACATTCTACTTCCACCCCCACTTCTCCCTTTCCTGTCACATTCACACCCAAGTATCTGAAACTAACCACTTCCTCCAGTTTCTCACCCTTAATGCTCACTTCCAGCCTACTGTCACTCTCTCCCCTTGTACATCTCATCACCTTACTTTTGCCCACATTTATCTTCAGCTTCCTTCTTTCACACACCTTCTCAAACTGTCACTAACTTCTTCAATCCCTCCTCTGATCCTGATGTATACTACCCATAATAGGCAGGCTATTCTTACAAAGCAATCATACATTAAAAATGTGGCCAAACTTGATCCACAATTACTAATAGTTTTCTATTTGCATTTGCTGAATATATGCAGAGAAAGGTGTGAAAGTATATATACATACATATAGCAAAGGCTTTTTTACCCTTATAAGGGAGGTAGCCTAAAATCAAAGGCACAAAAACCACTCCTACCCATTCCATTCCTATCATACTCCACTCCCCTCCATCCTCTTTCCTCCCTCTCATCTTGGCACCTCCTGGATGACGGGTCATCCCTGCATTTCGCCCACTACCCTGGGTCAGAAGCAGTGTCGCAAGACACAGCACATCCACAGCAAGGCTACTTCATTAAATCGGTGACCCCAGCTCTCCGTCCCCTCATGCAGAAAAGAAGATGGGGAGAAAGTACATATGCTATAAGAAAAATTAAGGGAAGAAGAACAATCTTACCATTCTTTTCATGAATCTGAACAAGAGACTTGAAGGACTGTTGTGCCCTAGCCAAGCTGTACTGTCCCTGAAATAATAATCATCATCACAGGTCAACTGTCAAACACAAGCACACACTAAGAAAGCATATCTCAGACCAAATCAACTCCTTCAACCCAGAGATATATTTTGATTCTAGTCTAACAAATATCCAACAGCGTTATTAAACAGAGGGGTCGTGACTGCTTGGCCAGACAGTCTAGGGAATGACAACAACAACAGAGGGGCAGTTTATGGTGTTGTATCTTTAAAAGCCCAGTTAAAGTTATTGGGTTTCAGTTCCGATATCAGTCTCTCAAAGACTCTCCTCAGAACATCAGCTGAGGCTAGCCTCAAGCCTCAACTCTCCACCGTGGTGCCCAGCCATGGCAGAAATCTCCCCATTACACGACGAAATGCACATGACTTTTCCTATTCAACTTAAGCTAATCTACAGTCATGGTGGTCGAGAATTTTACCATGTTAAAATTATTTTCGACGCTCACTGTGACTCAGGACGAAATCAACATGACTTTTTCTATTCAACTTAAGATAAACTATAGGCATGGTGAATGTGACTCAGGACAAAATGAACATGACTTTTCCTATTCAACTTAAGCTAATCTACAGTCATGGTGGTTGAGAATTTTACCATGTTAAAATTAATTCGACGCTCACTGTCAGGACGAAATGAACATGACTTTTCTTATTCAACTTAAGCTAACCTACAGTCATGATGGTCGAGAATTTTACCATGTTAAAATTATTTTCGACGCTCACTGTGACTCAGGACGAAATGAACATGACTTTTTCTATTTAACTTAAGCTAATCTACAGTCATGGTGACTGTGACTCGGGACGAAATGAACATGACTTTTCCTCTTCAACTTAATCTAATCTACAGTCATGGTGACTGTGACTCAGGACGAAATGAACATGACTTTTCCTATTCAACTTAAGCCAATCTACAGTCATGGTGGTCGAGAATTTCACCATGTTAAAATTATTTTCGACGCTCACTGTCACTCAGGACGAAATGAAAATGAATTTTCTTATTCAACTGAAGCTAATCTACAGTCATGGTGGTCGAGAATTTTACCATGTTAAAATTATTTTCGACGCTGACTGTGACTCAGGACGAAATGAAAATTACCTTTCCTATTCAACTTAAGCTAATCTACAGTCATGGTGGTCGAGAATTTTACCATGTTAAAATTATTTTCGACGCTCACTGTGACTTAGGACGAAATGAACATGCCTTTTCCTATTCAACTGAAGCTAATCTACAGTCATGGTGGTCGAGAATTTTACCATGTTAAAGATATTTTCGACGCTGACTGTGACTCAGGACGAAATACATAGGACTTTTCCTATTCAACTTAAGCTAATCTACAATCATTGTGGTCGAGAATTTTACCATGTTAAAGTTATTTTCGACACTCACTGTGACTCAGGACGAAATGAACATGACTTTTCCTATTCAACTTAAGCTAATCTACAGTCATGGTGACTGTGACTCATGACAAAATGAACATGACTTTTCCCTTTTCAAATTAAGCTGATCTACAGTCATGGTGGTCGAGAATTTTACCATGTTAAAATTATTTTCGACCCTCACTGTGACTCAGGACAAGATGAACATGACTTTTCCTATTCAACTTAAGCTAATCTACAGTCATGGTGGTCGAGAATTTTACCATGTTAAAATTATTTTCGATGCTCACTGTGACTCAGGACGAAATGAACATGACTTTTCCTATTTAACTTAAGCTAATCTACAGTCATGGTGGTCGGGAATTTTACCTTATTAAAAAAAAATTGACGAAGTGAACATGACTTTACCTATTCAACTTAAGCTATTCTACAATCATGGTGAACAAAAATTTTACCATCTTAAAATTATTTTCGACGGTCACTGTGACTCACGACGAAATGAACATGACATATCCTATTCAACTTAAACTAATCTACAGTCATGGTGATCGAGAATTTTACCATGTTAAAATTATTTTCGACGCTCACAGTGACTCAGGACGAAATGAACATGACTTTTCCTATTCAACTTAAACTAATCTACAGTCATGGTGGTCGAGAATTTTACCATGTTCAAATTATTTTTGACGCTGACTGTGACTTAGGACGAAATGAACATGACTCTTCCTATTCAACTTAAGCTAATCTACAGTCATTGTGACTGTGACTCATGACGAAATGAACATAACTTTTCCTATTCAACTGAAGCTAATCTACAGTCATGGTGTTCGAGAATTTTACCATGTTAAAGTTATTTTCGACGCTGACTGTGACTCAGGACGAAATGATCATGACTTTTCCTATTCAACTTAAGCTAATCTCCAGTCATGGTGGTCGAGAATTTTACCATGTTAAACTTATTTTCGACGCTCACTGTGATTCAGGACGAAATGAACATGACTTTTCCTATTCAACTTAAGCTAATCTATAGTCATGGTCACTGTGACACATGACAAAATGAACATGACTTTTCCTATTCAACTTAAGCTAATCTACAGTCATGGTGGTCGAGAATTTTACCATGATAAAATCATTTTCAACGCTAACTGTGACTGACGACGAAATAAACATAACTTTTCCTATTCAACTTAAGCTAATCTACAGTCATGGTGGTCGAGAATTTTACCATGTTAAAATTATTTTCAACGGTCACTGTGACTCACGACGAAATGCACATGACTTTTCCTATTCAACTTAAGCTAATCTACAGTCATGGTGGTCGAGAATTTTACCATGTTAAAATTATTTTCGACGCTCACTGTGACTCAGGACGAAATCAACATGACTTTTTCTATTCAACTTAAGCTAAACTATAGGCATGGTGACTGTGACTCAGGACAAAATGAACATGACTTTTCCTATTCAACTTAAGCCAATCTACAGTCATGGTGTTCGAGAATTTTACCATGTTAAAATTCTTTTCCACGCTCACTGTCACTCAGGACGAAATGAACATGACCTTTCTTATTCAACTTAAGCTAATCTACAGTCATGGTGGTCGAGAATTTTACCATGTTAAAATTATTTTCCACGCTCACTGTCACTCAGGACGAAATGAACATGACTTTTCTTATTCAACTTAAGCTAATCTACAGTCATGGTGGTCGAGAATTTTACCATGTTAAAATTATTTTCGACGCTCACTGTGACTCAGGACGAAATGAACATGACTTTTCCTATTCAACTTAAGCTAATCTACAGTCATGGTGGTCGAGAATTTTACCATGTTAAAATTATTTTCGACGCTCACTGTCACTCAGGACAAAATGAACATGAATTTTCTTATTCAACTGGAGCTAATCTACAGTCATGGTGGTCGAGAATTTTACCATGTTAAAATTATTTTCGACGCTCATTGTGACTCAGGACGAAATGAAAATTACTTTTCCTATTCAACTTAAGCTAATCTACAGTCATGGTGGTCGAGAATTTTACCATGTTAAAATTATTTTCGACGCTCACTGTGACTTAGGACGAAATGAATATGACTTTTCCTATTCAACTTAAGCTAATCTACAGTCATGGTGACTGTGACTCATGACGAAATGAACATGCCTTTTCCTATTCAACTGAAGCTAATCTACAGTCATGGTGGTCGAGAATTTTACCATATTAAAGTTATTTTAGACGCTGACTGTGACTCAGGACGAAATGCATATGACTTTTCCTATTCAACTTAAGCTAATCTACAGTCATTGTGGTCGAGAATTTTACCATGTTAAAGTTATTTTCGACACTCACTGTGACTCAGGACGAAATGATCATTACCATGTTAAAAAAAATCGACGCTGACTGTGACTCAGGGCGAAATGAACATGACTTTTCCTATTCAACTTAAGCTAATCTACGATCATGGTGGTCGAGAATTTTAGCATGTTAAATTTATTTTCGACGCTCACTGTGACTCAGGACGAAATGAACATGACTTTTCCTATTCAACTTAACCTAATCTACAGTCATGGTGACTGTGACTCAGGACAAAATGAACATGACTTTTCCTATTCAACTTAAGCTAATCTACAGTCATGGTGGTCGAGAATTTTACCATCTTGAAATTATTTTCGACGCTCACTGTGACTGAGGACGAAATGAACATGACTTTTCCTATTCAACTTAAGCTAATCTACAGTCATGGTGACTGTGACTCAGGACAAAATGAACATGACTTTTCCTATTCAACTTAACCTAATCTACAGTCATGGTGGTCGAAAATTTTACCATCTTAAAATTATTTTCGACGCTCACTTTGACTCAGGACGAAATTAACATGACTTTTCGTATTCAACTTAAGCTAATCTACAGTCTTGATGGTCGATAATTTTACCATGTTAAAATTATTTTCAACGCTAACTCTAACTCACGACGAAATAAACATAACTTTTCCTATTCAACTTAAGCTAATCTACAGTCATGGTGGTCGAGACTTTTACCATGTTAAAATTATTTTCGACGCTCACTGTGACCCAGGACGAAATGAACATGACTTTTCCTATTCAACTGAAGCTAATCTACAGTCATGGTGGTCGAGAATTTTACCATGTTAAAATTATTTTCGACGCTCACTGTGACTCAGGACGAAATGAACATGACTTTTCATATTCAAGTTAAGCTATTCTACAATCATGGTGGTCGAGAATTTTACCATGTTAAAATTATTTTCGACGCTGACTGTGACTCAGGACGAAATGAACATGACTCTTCCTATTCAACCTAAGCTAAGCTACAGTCATTGTGACTGTGACTCATGACGAAATGAACATGACTTTTCCTATTCAACTGAAGCTAATCTACAGTCATGGTGGTCGAGAATTTTACCATGTTAAAGTTATTTTCGTCGCTGACTGTGACTCACGACGCAATGAACATGACTTTTCCTATTCAACTTAAGCTAATCTACAGTCATGGTGATCGAAAATTTTACCATGTTAAAATTATTTTCAACGCTAACTGTGACTCACGACGAAATGAACATGACTTTTCCTATTCAACTTAAGCTAATCTACAGTCATGGTGGTCGAGAATTTTACCATGTTAAAATTATTTTCGACGCTCACTGTGACTCAGGACGAAATCAACATGACTTTTTCTATTCAACTTAAGCTAAACTATAGGCATGGTGACTGTGATTCAGGACAAAATGAACATGACTTTTCCTATTCAACTTAAGCTAATCTACAGTCATGATGGTCGAGAATTTTACCATGTTAAAATTATTTTCCACGCTCACTCTCACTCAGGACGAAATGAACATGACTTTTCTTATTCAACTTAAGCTAATCTACAGTCATGGTGGTCGAGAATTTTACCATGTTTAAATTATTTTCGACGCTCACTGTGACTCAGGACGAAATGAACATGACTTTTTCTATTTAACTTAAGCTAATCTACAGTCATGGTGACTGTGACTCAGGATGAAATGAACATGACTTTTCCTATTCAACTTAAGCTAATCTACAGTCATGGTGGTCGAGAGTTTTACCATGTTAAAATTATTTTCGATGCTCACTGTCACTCAGAACGAAATGAACATGAATTTTCTTATTCAACTGAAGCTAATCTACAGTCATGGTGGTCGAGAATTTTACCATGTTAAAATTATTTTCGACGCTCACTGTGACTTAGGACGAAATGAACATGACTTTTCCTATTCAACTTAAGCAAATCTACAGTCATGGTGACTGTGACTCATGACGAAATGAACATGACTTTTCCTATTCAACTGAAGCTAATCTACAGTCATGGTGGTCGAGAACTTTACCATGTTAAAGTTATTTTCGACGCTGACTGTGACTCAGGACGAAATGCATATGACTTTTCCTATTCAACTTAAGCTAATCTACAGTCATTGTGGTCGAGAATTTTACCATGTTAAAGTTATTTTCGACACTCACTGTGACTCAGGACGAAATGAACATGACTTTTCCTATTCAACTTAAGCTAATCTACAGTCATGGTGACTGTGACTCATGACAAAATGAACATGACTTTTCCCTTTTCAAATTAAGCTGATCTACAGTCATGGTGGTCGAGAATTTTACCATGTTAAAATTATTTTCGATCCTTACTGTGACTCAGGAAGAAATGAACATTATTTTTCCTATTCAACTTAAGCTAATCTACAGTTATGGTGACTGTGACTCAGGACAAAATTACAAAGGATTACAAAGGAGGTGCATGCCGACAGGAGACCATTTGATCCATATCTAGGTCGGATGCAAAAATAAAAAAATAATAATAAAAAAAATGAACATGACTTTTCCTATTCAACTTAACCTAATCTACAGTCATGGTGGTCGAGAATTTTTCCATCTTAAAATTATTTTCGACGCTCACTGTCACTCAGGACGAAATGAACATGACTTTTTCTATTCAACTTAAGCTAATCTACAGTCATGGTGACTGTGACTCAGGACGAAATGAACAAGACTTTTCCTATTCAACTTAAGCTAATCTACAGTCATGGTGACTGTTACTCAGGACGAAATGAACATGACTTTTCCTATTCAAGTTAAGCTAATCTACAGTCATGGTGGTCGAGAATTTTACCATATTAAAATTATTTTCGACGCTCACTGTGACTCATGACGAAATAAACATGACATTTCCTATTCAACTTAACCCAATCTACAGTCATGGTGGTCGAGAATTTTACCATGTTAAAATTATTTTCAACGGTCACTGTGATTCACGACTAATCTACAGTCATGGTGGTCGAGAACTTTACCATGTTAAAGTTATTTTAGATGCTCACTGTGACTCAGGACGAAATGAACATGACTTTCTCTATTCAACTTAAGCTAAACTATAGTCATGGTGACTGTGACTCAGGACAAAATGAACATGACTTTTCCAATTCAACTTAAGCTAATCTACAGTCATGGTGACTGTGACTCAGAACGAAATGAACCTGACTTCCTATTCAGCTTAAGCTAATCTACAGTCATGGTGACTGTGACTCGGGACGAAATGAACATGACTTTTCCTATTCAACTTAAGCTAATCTACAGTCATGGTGGTCGAGAATTTTACCATGTTAAAATTATTTTCGACGCTCACTGTCACTCAGGACGAAATGAAAATGAATTTTCTTATTCAACTGAAGCTAATCTACAGTCATGGTGGTTGAGAATTTTACAATGTTAAAATTATTTTCGACGCTGACTGTGACTCAGGACGAAATGAAAATTACCTTTCCTATTCAACTTAAGCTAATCTACAGTCATGGTGGTCGAGAATTTTACCATGTTAAAATTATTTTCGACGCTCACTGTGACTTAGGACGAAATGAACATGACTTTTCCCATTCAACTTAAGCTAATCTACAGTCATGGTGACTGTGACTCATGACGAAATGAACATGCCTTTTCCTATTCAACTGAAGCTAATCTACAGTCATGGTGGTCGAGAATTTTACCATGTTAAAGATATTTTCGACGCTGACTGTGACTCAGGACGAAATACATAGGACTTTTCCTATTCAACTTAAGCTAATCTACAATCATTGTGGTCGAGAATTTTACCATGTTAAAGTTATTTTCGACACTCACTGTGACTCAGGACGAAATGAACATGACTTTTCCTATTCAACTTAAGCTAATCTACAGTCATGGTGACTGTGACTCATGACAAAATGAACATGACTTTTCCCTTTTCAAATTAAGCTGATCTACAGTCATGGTGGTCGAGAATTTTACCATGTTAAAATTATTTTCGACCCTCACTGTGACTCAGGACGAGATGAACATGACTTTTCCTATTCAACTTAAGCTAATCTACAGTCATGGTGGTCGAGAATTTTACCATGTTAAAATTATTTTCGATGCTCACTGTGACTCAGGACGAAATGAACATGACTTTTCCTATTTAACTTAAGCTAATCTACAGTCATGGTGGTCGGGAATTTTACCTTATTAAAAAAAAATTGACGCTGACTGTTACTCAGGACGAAGTGAACATGACTTTACCTATTCAACTTAAGCTATTTTACAATCATGGCGAACAAAAATTTTACCATCTTAAAATTATTTTCGACGGTCACTGTGACTCACGACGAAATAAACATGACATTTCCTATTCAACTTAAACTAATCTACAGTCATGGTGATCGAGAATTTTACCATGTTAAAATTATTTTCGACGCTCACAGTGACACAGGACGAAATGAACATGACTTTTCCTATTCAACTGAACTAATCTACAATCATGGTGGTCGAGATTTTTACCATGTTAAAATTATTTTTGACGCTGACTGTGACTTAGGACGAAATGAACATGACTCTTCCTATTCAACTTAAGCTAATCTACAGTCATTGTGACTGTGACTCATGACGAAATGAACATAAGTTTTCCTATTCAACTGAAGCTAATCTACAGTCATGGTGGTCGAGAATTTTACCATGTTAAAGTTATTTTCGACGCTGACTGTGACTCAGGACGAAATGATCATGACTTTTCCTATTCAACTTAAGCTAATCCACAGTCATGGTGGTCGAGGATTTTACCATGTTAAACTTATTTTCGACGCTCACTGTGATTCAGGACGAAATGAACATGACTTTTCCTATTCAACTTAAGCTAATCTATAGTCATGGTCACTGTGACACATGGCAAAATGAACATGACTTTTCCTATTCAACTTAAGCTAATCTACAGTCATGGTGGTCGAGAATTTTACCATGTTAAAATCATTTTCAACGCTAACTGTGACTGACGACGAAATAAACATAACTTTTCCTATTCAACTTAAGCTAATCTACAGTCATGGTGGTTTAGAATTTTACCATGTTAAAATTATTTTCAACGGTCACTGTGACTCACGACGAAATGCACATGACTTTTCCTATTCAACTTAAGCTAATCTACAGTCATGGTGGTCGAGAATTTTACCATGTTAAAATTATTTTCGACGCTCACTGTGACTCAGGACGAAATCAACATGACTTTTTCTATTCAACTTAAGCTAAACTATAGGCATGGTGACTGTGACTCAGGACAAAATGAACATGACTTTTCCTATTCAACTTAAGCTAATCTACAGTCATGGTGGTCGAGAATTTTACCATGTTAAAATTATTTTCCACGCTCACTGTCACTCAGGACGAAATGAACATGACCTTTCTTATTCAACTTAAGCTAATCTACAGTCATGGTGGTCGAGAATTTTACCATGTTAAAATTATTTTCCACGCTCACTGTCACTCAGGACGAAATGAACATGACTTTTCTTATTCAACTTAAGCTAATCTACAGTCATGGTGGTCGAGAATTTTACCATGTTAAAATTATTTTCGACGCTCACTGTGACTCAGGACGAAATGAACATGACTTTTCCTATTCAACTTAAGCTAATCTACAGTCATGGTGGTCGAGAATTTTACCATGTTAAAATTATTTTCGACGCTCACTGTCACTCAGGACGAAATGAACATGAATTTTCTTATTCAACTGAAGCTAATCTACAGTCATGGTGGTCGAGAATTTTACCATGTTAAAATTATTTTCGACGCTCACTGTGACTCAGGACGAAATGAAAATTACTTTTCCTATTCAACTTAAGCTAATCTACAGTCATGGTGGTCGAGAATTTTACCATGTTAAAATTATTTTCGACGCTCACTGTGACTTAGGACGAAATGAATATGACTTTTCCTATTCAACTTAAGCTAATCTACAGTCATGGTGACTGTGACTCATGACGAAATGAACATGCCTTTTCCTATTCAACTGAAGCTAATCTACAGTCATGGTGGTCGAGAATTTTACCATGTTAAAGTTATTTTAGACGCTGACTGTGACTCAGGACGAAATGCATATGACTTTTCCTATTCAACTTAAGCTAATCTACAGTCATTGTGGTCGAGAATTTTACCATGTTAAAGTTATTTTCGACACTCACTGTGACTCAGGACGAAATGATCATTACCATGTTAAAAAAAAATCGACGCTGACTGTGACTCAGGGCGAAATGAACATGACTTTTCCTATTCAACTTAAGCTAATCTACAATCATGGTGGTCGAGAATTTTAGCATGTTAAATTTATTTTCGACGCTCACTGTGACTCAGGACGAAATGAATATGACTTTTCCTATTCAACTGAAGCTAATCTACAGTCATTGTGACTGTGACTCAGGACAAAATGAAAATTTCTTTTCCTATTCAACTTAAGTTAATGTACAGTCATGGTGGTCGTGAGTTTTACCATGTTAAAAAAAAATCGACGCTGACTGTGACTCAGGGCGAAATGAACATGACTTTTCCTATTCAACTTAAGCTAATCTACAGTCATGGTGACTGTGACTCAGAACAAAATGAACATGACTTTTCCTATTCAACTTAACCTAATCTACAGTCATGGTGACTGTGACTCAGGACAAAATGAACATGACTTTTCCTATTCAACTTAAGCTAATCTACAGTCATGGTGGTCGAGAATTTTACCATCTTGAAATTATTTTCGACGCTCACTGTGACTGAGGACGAAATGAACATGACTTTTCCTATTCAACTTAAGCTAATCTACAGTCATGGTGACTGTGACTCAGGACAAAATGAACATGACTTTTCCTATTCAACTTTACCTAATCTACAGTCATGGTGACTGTGACTCAGGACAAAATGAACATGACTTTTCCTATTCAACTTAACCTAATCTACAGTCATGGTGGTCGAAAATTTTACCATCTTAAAATTATTTTTGACGCTCACTTTGACTCAGGACGAAATGAACATGACATTTCCTATTCAACTTAAGCTAATCTACAGTCTTGATGGTCGATAATTTTACCATGTTAAAATTATTTTCAACGCTAACTGTGACTCACGACGAAATAAACATAACTTTTCCTATTCAACTTAAGCTAATCTTGTCATGGTGTTCGAGAATTTTACCATGTTAAAATTATTTTTGTCGCTCACTGTGACTAAGGACGAAATGAACATGACTTTTCCTATTTCTAATCTACAGTCATGGTGGTCGAGAATTTTACCATGTTAAGAGTATTTTCGACGCTCAACGTGACTCAGGACGAAATGAACATGACTCTTCCTATTCAAGTTAAGCTAATCTACAATCATGGTGGTCGATAATTTTACCATGTTAAAATTATTTTCGACGCTGACTGTGACTCAGGACGAAATGAACATGACTCTTCCTATTCAACCTAAGCTAATCTACAGTCATTGTGACTGTGATTCATGACGAAATGAACATGACTTTTCCTATTCAACTGAAGCTAATCTACAGTCATGGTGGTCGAGAATTTTACCATGTTAAAGTTATTTTCGACGCTGACTGTGACTCACGACGCAATGAACATGACTTTTCCTATTCAACTTAAGCTAATCTACAGTCATGGTGATCGATAATTTTACCATGTTAAAATTATTTTCAACGCTAACTGTGACTCACGACGAAATGAACATAACTTTTCCTATTCAACTTAAGCTAATCTACAGTCATGGTGGTCGAGAATTTTACCATGTTAAAATTATTTTCGACGCTCACTGTGACTCAGGACGAAATCAACATGACTTTTTCTATTCAACTTAAGCTAAACTATAGGCATGGTGACTGTGATTCAGGACAAAATGAACATGACTTTTCTTATTCAACTTAAGCTAATCTACAGTCATGATGGTCGAGAATTTTACCATGTTAAAATTATTTTCCACGCTCACTCTCACTCAGGACGAAATGAACATTACTTTTCTTATTCAACTTAAGCTAATCTACAGTCATGGTGGTCGAGAATTTTACCATGTTTAAATTATTTTCGACGCTCACTGTGACTCAGGACGAAATGAACATGACTTTTTCTATTTAACTTAAGCTAATCTACAGTCATGGTGACTGTGACTCAGGATGAAATGAACATGACTTTTCCTATTCAACTTAAGCTAATCTACAGTCATGGTGGTCGAGAAGTTTACCATGTTAAAATTATTTTCGATGCTCACTGTCACTCAGGTCGAAATGAACATGAATTTTCTTATTCAACTGAAGCTAATCTACAGTCATGGTGGTCGAGAATTTTACCATGTTAAAATTATTTTCGACGCTGACTGTTACTCAGGACGAAATGAAAATGACTTTTCCTATTCAACTTAAGCTAATCTACAGTCATGGTGGTCGAGAATTTTACCATGTTAAAATTATTTTCGACGCTCACTGTGACTTAGGACGAAATGAAGATGACTTTTCCTATTCAACTTAAGCTAATCTACAGTCATGGTGACTGTGACTCATGACGAAATGAACATGACTTTTCCTATTCAACTGAAGCTAATCTACAGTCATGGTGGTCGAGAACTTTACCATGTTAAAGTTATTTTCGACGCTGACTGTGACTCAGGGCGAAATGCATATGACTTTTCCTATTCAACTTAAGCTAATCTACAGTCATTGGGGTCGAGAATTTTACCATGTTAAAGTTATTTTCGACACTCACTGTGACTCAGGACGAAATGAACATGACTTTTCCTATTCAACTTAAGCTAATCTACAGTCATGGTGACTGTGACTCATTACAAAATGAACATGACTTTTCTCTTTTCAAATTAAGCTGATCTACAGTCATGGTGGTCGAGAATTTTACCATGTTAAAATTATTTTCGACCCTTACTGTGACTCAGGAAGAAATGAACATGACTTTTCCTATTCAACTTAAGCTAATCTACAGTTATGGTGACTGTGACTCAGGACAAAATTACAAAGGATTACAAAGGAGGAGCATGCCGACAGGAGACCATTTGATCCATATCTAGGTCGGATGCAAAAATAAAAAAATAATAATAAAACAATAAAAATGAACATGACTTTTCCTATTCAACTTAACCTAATCTACAGTCATGGTGGTCGAGAATTTTTCCATCTTAAAATTATTTTCGACGCTCACTGTGACTCAGGACGAAATGAACATGACTTTTCCTATTCAACTTAAGCTAATCTACAGTCATGGTGACTGTGACTCAGGACGAAATGAACATGACTTTTCCTATTCAAGTTAAGCTAATCTAGTCATGGTGGTCGAGAATTTTACCATATTAAAATTATTTTCGACGCTCACTGTGACTCATGACGAAATAAACATGACATTTCCTATTCAACTTAACCCAATCTACAGTCATGGTGGTCGAGAATTTTACCATGTTAAAATTATTTTCAACTGTCACTGTGATTCACGACGAAATGCACATGACTTTTCCTATTCAACTGAAGCTAATCTACAGTCATGGTGTCGAGAATTTTACCATGTTAAATTTGTTTTCGACGCTCACTGTGACTCAGGACGAAATGAACATGACTTTTCCTATTCAACTTAAGCTAATCTACAGTCATTGTGACTATGACTCATGACGAAATGAACATGACTTTTCCTATTCAACTTAAGCTAATCTACAGTCATGGTGGTCGAGAATTTTACCATGTTAAAATTGTTTTCGACGCTGACTGTGACTCAGGACGAAATGAATATGACTTTTCCTATTAAACTTAAGCTAATCTACAGTCATGGTGGTCGAGAATTTTACCATGTTAAAGTTATTTTAGGTGCTCACTGTGACTCAGGACGAAATGAACATGACTTTTCCTATTTAAGTTAAGCTAATCTACAGTCATAGTGGTCGGGAATTTTACCATGTTAAAAAAAATTCGACGCTGTCTATGACTCAGGACGAAATGAACATGACTTTTCCTATTCAACTTAAGCTAATCTACAGTCATGGTGGTCGAGAATTTTACCATGTTAAAATTATTTTCCACGCTCACTGTGATTCATGACGAAATAAACATGACTTTTCCTATTCAACTTAAGCCAATCTACAGTCATGGTGGTCGAGAATTTGACCATCTTAAAATTATTTTCGACGGTCACGGACTCACGACAAAATGAACATGACATTTCCTATTCAACTTAAGCTAATCTACAGTCATGGTGGTCGAGAAGTTTACCATGTTAAAATTATTTTCGACGCTCACTGTGACTCAGGACGAAATGAACATGATTTTTCTTATTCAACTGAAGCTAATCTACAGTCATGGTTGTCGAGAATTTTACCATGTTAAAATTATTTTCGAAGCTGATTGTGACTCAGGACGAAATGAGTATGACTTTTCCTATTCAACTTAAGCTAATGAACAGTCATGGTGGTCGAGAATTTTACCATGTTAAAATTATTTTCGACGCTGACTGTGACTCATGACGAAATGAACATGACTTTTCCTATTCAACTGAAGCTAATCTACAGTCATTGTGACTATGACTCATGACGAAATGAACATGACTTTTCCTATTCAACTTAAGCTAATCTACAGTCATGGTGGTCGAGAATTTTACCATGTTAAAGTTATTTTCGACGCTGACTGTGACTCAGGACGAAAGGAACATGACTTTTCCTATTGAATTTAAGCTAATCTACAGTCATAGTGGTCGAGAATTTTACCATGTTAATATTATTTGCGACGCTCACTGTGACTCAGGACGAAATGAACATGACTTTTCCTATTCAACTTAAGCTAAGAGGGAAGGTGGAGGGGTGTGGAGTGTATTCAGGGATGGAATGGGTGGAAATGATTTTATGCCTTTCCCTTTTTGGCTACCTCCCTTGTAAGGGGGAAAAAGCCTTGGTATATGTATATATGTATACTTTTCAATCCCCCAAGGCATTTACTTGCTTCTCTCAATCTATATTCTACCTCCACCTGTACTCCTTACTTTACTGCCACATTCACACCCAAGTATCTAAAGCTATCCACATCCTCCAGTCTCTTTCCCTTAATACTCACTTCCAGTCTGCTGCCACTTTCTCCCCTTGTATATCTCATCACCTTATTTTTACCCACATTTATCTTCAACTTCCCTCTTTTGCACATCCTCCCAAACTCTGTCACTAACTTCCTCAATCCCTCCTCTAATCCTGCTACAAGTCCAGTGTTGTCAGCAAACAACAAATGACTTATCTCCCACTTTTTTCCATTTCCTTTAACCATCTCCAATCCCCAACCCATTTCCCTTGTATTTACCTCTTGCACCATCTCATTCATGTATAAATTGAGAAGCCAATTCAACATAACACATCCCTGGTGAAGTCCCACCTTTACCTCAAACCACTCACTCTCTCCATTTCTGATTTTAGCACATCCTCTACTACTCTTATAAAAACTCTTGACTACTCTTAAAAGCTTTCCTCCTATCCCATATATCTGCAATACCTCCAACAGTGCCTACCTGTCAACCCTGTCATGAGCTTTTCCAAATCCATAAAGGCCCAAAAATCATCCTTACCTTTTCCTAAAGATTTCTCATATCTGTCTTACCACACAAATCTGATCCACACAATCACTACCTGTCCTAAACCCACACTGTTCCTCACCAATTATTCCCTCTGTTCCTCTCCTAATCCTCACAATCTAGACCTACACATAGGCCTTACCAACTACACTTAATAAACTGATCCCACTGAAACTACACTCTCACTTGTCCCCTTTTCCCCTGTAAAGTGGAACTACACAACACTATTCCAGCACTCTACCCTCTCTTAAACAAACATTAAATAACATCACCAGCCAGTCCATCACTTTACCTACTTTTCTTGAACATTCTGCATGACACCCCTCCAACCTAGGTGCCTTACCTGCTCTCATCTTAACAACTGCCTTCACTTCATCTTTCCTTATTTCTCCTCTATTTTCCTCACTCATCACCATCATTTTCTTAGCACTTCTCACTGTAACTACCTTTCCTCCTTCACATTTAGCAACGGTGTTGCCATTGTGATCTATGCCTGTTCCCACAAACGAGAATTTTTACACAAAATTCCCACAAGGAAATCTGGATATCTATATTTTTTCCCACAAAAAGTTATCATATACACAAAAGTTCAATGCAACCTATAATTTGCTCACAAAACATCTCATGTGAGCAAATTTCTCCTACAAATTTGTAGGAAATTCCCACAAAATGGTATCTTTTGTTTAGCAATTCCCTAAAATACTGCCTATCTTCCTCTTACTGCCTCCTTTTCCTCTTAATTTCTTTCCAAAACATCTTTTCATAACTATATACTATCATATTCTTATCCCATTTCACATCTGCTCTCCTCTTCGACTCCTTTATCTTATGCTTTACTTCTCTTTTCTTTGTACCTCACATTTAGCAGCTCCCTAAAATACTCTGCCCATCTTTTACTGCTCTCTTCCATTATCATCTCTCCATCTGTATCTTTTACCTTTTCTTCTCTACTTGATTCACTCCCCCTTCCTCTTTATTTCCTTCCAAAACATCTCTATTACTTTTAAAATTTTGTTATACTCTTACCTTTCAAATCTGCTCTCTTTCTTACCTCCTTTATCTTATGCTTTACTTCTCTTATCTTTTCTTTGTACCTCTCATACAAGTCTCGAATATTTTGCAACCAATCTGTGAATGTTCATTTCCTCACTTCTACAACCATTTTTGCTTCGTCATCCCACCATTCACTAATCATCCTTCTATTTCCTCCTGTCCTCCTCGTTTCATGCACCATCTTTGCACACCTTGTGACTCCCTCCTTGAATCATCCCATTCCTAGTTCTACTCTATTCTTTACTCCCACTCTTCTCTCAAGCTTGTAATCCTTTTCTCATTTAAGCATTTTACTCTAAACACCTATTTTCTGTCCTTTTCCTCTATCTCCATCTACCCTCTATTCTCAACTTACCTTCCACCAAAAAAAATTCTGGTTACTATATAGTCCATTAAAGCCCTATCTACCACCCTCTCCCATGTGTACTTATGCTTGACTTTCTTCCTAAACACTGTATTTGCTATCATTAACTCTCTAGACACATCACCATTATCTCTCCACCACAATTTTATTCTTGGCACTCCACACTTCTCAACCACTCCGTCTATTGGTTTGTCTTCTACCACTTTGACCTAAACCCTCTATACACTCATTTAAATCTATCCAAAAGCCTCCTTTTCCTCTACATTCTTCTCACTACCAGGCCTACATCTCCCTTCCTGCTTCACCTTCATCCACATTAACCTTGAAGAAACCTCTTTCCACTCCACCACACACCTATGTCTTCACTTACTAGTATAGCCATCCCTTCTCTCCCTCCTCCCAATTACACATCCAAACTCAAACTTGCCCCTCCCTTTCAACTTAGTTGCACTCAATGCCAACACATCCATCTTTCTTCTCACATACTGCCTATCCCTTCCCTTTTATTTTCATCTGTACATCCATACACATAAAAGACCCAAACCTTAGGGTTGTGGTTGGAAAATTCCTCCCAGACCCTCGTATGCCTTTGGGGCTACAGTTGGATGTCTAGTCCTATCCCCATCCCATTTTTGTTGCTTTTTATGACTCAAGTGGGAACACTGACACTATTCTCTCTCCCCTACCACAGGGTTCAAAGAAAAAGGATATGAATGTTCAGAGAAGTGGTACAGGACAGTATCAAGAATGGGCGCACAGCATAACAGAGGGACAGTCGCAGTATAATAAAGTAGCATCATTTCTCTATGAACAGATATTTCCTCTATCACAGACAAAATGATGTGAGGCTCTGGTCCGTAGGGGTGCCCCATATAGACCCTAAAGTATCAGCTGCATGCTACTGAGCAGATTTTAACTCCTCAATGACATGCAGCCAATACCCCAGACGGGGGACCAGTGTGTAACAAGGTTAAAAGGTGACCTTGGTTAAATAAAAAATCAGAAGTTGAACCACTATTTTATTGAAATGTTCATTTATATGATACAGGTAGGCAATCACTTGATAACAGGCTTTTTACTGGATTAAAAAATACAAGGGATTTTTGTTTCATCCACACATGCTGTAAACGTTGTCATCAGAAACTTCAAGTCCACATCATCTGCTATATAACTTCACCACTGTAATAAGCGGCTGTAGCTATCTTTGACCACAGAGGATTCAGTTGAAGCCATCACCACCTAACTCACAATCATTCAAGTGATTAAGACTAAAGATGTCTCTCGTCATCCCTACAGACTGAGAAGGTAGACGATAAGTTTATTTCAAAACCATCAGTACAAGAAAACTCAAAAATAACCTCATCATCTTGGTATGGCATTATGTATGTGAACTCCTGGAAAGGCTCAGTTCATGTTTTACAAAGTTGTACAATGAACACAGTTCATAGTACAACTGTAGACATGAGAGAAGCAAGATAGTGGCGTAGCATTGATTGGATGTACACATGAGAAGCCTAAATACAGTTTCAAGACCACCAAGACATTACTAACATTCTTATATATGAAATCTTTGTCTTCACCACCTATAAGACATAACATTAACACTCATTCACCAAGTCCACTTTAACCCATCTTCATTTTTCTACGTCAATACTCTAAACACTTCTTTTACTTAGGTCAAGACAAAAAAAAAAATAAAAGACTTCAAACAAGATACACAAGCATACAGATGGGCTGACAACTGACAAGACTGGTGTAGGAAGACTACACACATCACCCCAAGAGAAGTCCTTTGTCTTCCACATACGGAGGGTGGGGAAGAATGGCTAAGTCTGTGATGCAAGCCATGGAAAAAATTATGAATAACTGATATGTGACTGTCCATTCATTTCCAAAAGTGAGGGTCATTTGGTGTGCATATTGGTAGGTACTGGTGAATGTGTGTAACAGAGAGGCAAAATAACAAAAGAATTGATGGGCGGGAAAAGAATGAGAGAGAAACAAGGAAGAGGAAGAAAAATTATGGACATTGGAAGAAACTGCAACAGAAAAAGCAGGAGAGTGTGGATATGCATATAACTGTCCATTACTATGAGTGAGTGAGTGAGTGTGTGTGTGTGTGTGTTTCTGTATTATACAAGATATATACATATGGGGTCCCATATCGGTGCTTCCACTGATCAAACTTAGTTTTAAATTTACTTACATCGTAATGTTTCTCCTTCCATGCTGTTCCACATTTCTGTGCATCTGTATGGAAAGCTGTTTTTCTAAACATCCTTCAAGAAACTTGTAATTTTCACATTTTTCATGTACTCTTTTTTCTTTTGTCCCACATTAAGAAAAATAATGTGTGTGTGTGTGTGTGTGTGTGTGTGTGTTTGCGTGTGTGTGTGTGTGTGTGTCTGTGTACACACACATGCATGTGTGCATCTATGTTAACCTACCTGAGTGATAACAAGACTGAATATTTTAATATACCACCTCTACCTTGATTCAACTTGAAACTGTAATTTGTTTCAAATTCAGCAATGTCTCAGGTGTAATTCCCCTTTCAATGGCTATATTGTCAAGCATTCTGACATACACCAAAAAACTACCATAAAGAATATACTCAAATGACTGGTGGCTTTACTACAACTAAGAATAGGTGGGCTTGTGACCCGATAACCTCATGCAGACAGCAAGGGCTTAGGTTGAGCACCCCAAAAATTATATACATCTTTGTGTATATCTGTGTGTGTGCGCGCGTGCATGCGAGTGTGCACGCACACACACACACACACACACGCCATGCCAAGTTTTACAGACAAGTCAAACTTGCATTCCACCACTTTTCTTTAGTTCACACTCAAACAGTAGTTTGTTTTTAACACTTTTATGCTGTAGATGTAACTCACACTTTCAATGGTTATATAGTCCACTGCCTTAACAGATAGTAGACACTGAGAACCATGGGTATATTCAATTTCCCAGACATTTCAATTTTATCTTGAAGATATGGCTCAACACCACCACATCCACAGATATCAAGTGCCCCCCACCCCCCCAACATACCATAAACTGTGTGTGTGTGTGTGTGTGTGTGTGTGTGTGTGTGTGTGCACACGGGTGTTCACATTGTGTGTTTATGTGGAAAGCAACAAAAGGCACATGCACAAGGTGATCTTGCTCAACAGATATAAGAAAAACCCATCTCCTCAAGACACCCCCCCTTTTCTCGAAACCCCAGCAGGGTCGACATTCAGTTTCTGACCCAGGCCCAAGATCTATCCATCATCCACATGTTTTCTTACACATGAAAATATGACAACAGCTCCCCTCCTCCAACTAGCTAGTGACAAACAAAACAGGACCAATTATACATCAGACAAGAGTACATTTCTTTCCAATGAGACCTATAAGGGTATCCATGGATTGTTGCCAGGTGCTGTGGAGCCAGAGACTTCCAGGCTAGGAAATGGAGGTCAATGAACTATTTGCTTTTTCTAGGGACTGAAAATGTGTGCCTACATGTGATTTTGTGGAACAGACACCGGCATCAGGAAGAACCTTCTTGTCTGTTTCCAAAACCTACACTATCACCTCCACCGACAAATGTACCCCTTGGGGGCCAACGCACTCGGAATTTGACGCAACATTCTCTCTACCATTTTCCACTATTTCTCAACTATTTGCAACTATTCTCCTGCTACTAGTTGGCAACACACAGAAAGACCCACAACACAAAATTCCAACATTTCTTCCAGGAGATTTCTATCAGTGGAACTACAGGTCTCAAACTTGTGGGAACAACAGATTGATCAATACATATCTGTAAGCACATGTTCTAACTGGGACCTACCATATCTGTGAGTATAATGTTGTGGATAAAGGCTTCATTGTTTCATTCTGAATGGGGTGACTGTATTGCGAGATGGTATGGAAAGTGAAATAAAGTGAAAGGAAAAGAGGGAGACTGGCAGACAAGGGGGAAGAGGGCGAGGGGAAAAGAGAGAGAGAGGGGGAAGAGAGAGAGAGGGGGGAAGAGAAAGAGAGAGAGAGAGGGGGGAAGAGAGAGAGAGAGAGAGAGAGAGAGGTGGGGAAAGAGAGAGGGAGAGAGGAGAGAGAGAGAGAGAGGGGGAAGAGAGAGAGAGAGAGAGAGAGAGAGAGAGAGAGAGAGAGAGAGAGAGAGAGAGAGAGAAAAGAGAGAGAGAGAAAAGAGAGAGAGAAGAGAGAGTGAGAGAAAAGAGAGAGAGAAGAGAGAGAGAAGAGAGAGAGAGAGAGAGAGAGAGAGAGAAAAAGAGAGAGAGAGATAGAGATAGAGAGAGAGAGAGAGAGAGAGAGAGAGAGGAGAGAGAGAGAGGGGTAGAGTCAAGACAGAGAAAAAGATAGAGAGACACGGTTGTGTTGCTGTTGTCTAGCTCCCTGGGACCTGACAAACCCTGTTGCCCTATAGATCCCTGGTCAGACTCAACCCTGTGGAAAAGTGGCACAAAAGAAGAAGTGGGAAGGGGAAGAAACACAGTGGGATAATGGGATGAGGAGTGAAGGCAGGAGGACAAAGACGAGGAGGAGAACAAGGACAATGAAAAGAAGAAGGATGAAGAGGACAAAGAGGAAGAGGAGGTACAGAGTGAATAAAGAGAAGAGGGAAGAAACTTGTAGATGGGAAACTAACAAGAACAGGAGTGGAGAGGTAGGAGAGGGGCCTGGGAAAACAAGAGATATCACTGTTGCCTAGTTTTAATGATGTCTGTATTGTGTGAGTGTAAGTGTTTCTACGTCACCAGCAAAGAGGAGGAGGAAGAATGGAAGCAGAAGGGGTAGGAGGAATGGGACCAGGAGGAAGAAGAGGAGGTGGTAAACAAGAGACAATTGTTAGCTTGCCTTGTGTACTAAAGTGTGAGGCAATGATAATTTAAAATGAAAGAAATATTGGGCCCAGTCTAGGGACTGGGTACACTTTTTGAAGATAGACAGCAGATAGTTTTCTCCAACATCTATCTTGCAGGACCACTAACAAGTGCCTATCATTGGTCCCACACGAAAGAATAGTATGGCGAAAGAATATCTACACAAGTCGATAAAATGAGGAAAACAAGAAGCAAGGGAAGACACGCTACAGCAAGAACGTAATTAACGACATACAAAAGGATTAAAGGTGAATGGAAAGGGTAGTATTTTCGAGTGAAACTGGTTGCCTGGACTTAAAACTCAGTCCTATGCAGCCTGTACATTATCACCTACCCAGACAGAAGTGAGAGAAACAGGTCATCATTAGGCCTCTCTTGCATCAGTATTGATGTGGAATCTGCGACTAGTCTGTCCTTGTCTTTCTCATTCTATTCTAGTGAGCTTCAGTCATGTGGGTATAATACTAGTGCTGCCAATTCTAAGAAATTATAGGAACATGAATTATGCTAAAATTTAAAAATGAATATGGGGGATAAGGTCAAACAGAGCATATCTCTATAGTACTGAATCACATGTAGACTTCTCCCACAGGGTAAGTCCTGGAAAATGAATATTTAATGCCATAGAGCTTACTGGACTATCCCATGGACTGGCAACTGTTCCTCACTGACTGTACTCCATGCAGTGTACACACACCCGAGTGTACTGCACGCACACACAAAGTCCTTTATGTATGTACACTAGCATGTACACATTTACTGCTAGACTCAGACTTGACTGCTTTACGGAGCCAAATGTGGTTTGCATTTGACTTGCAAAAAGGGCAGGAATAATCTGGCAGCTATTGGCATTTTGGGATACTTGTTTATTAAACCATTAGAATTCTCTTCAAACAAAAACTTGAACGTGAAACATACACTCAAGTAGTATTACCCTTTGCACACATTTTAAAATGTTTCATAACTTTTCTGTTCCAAGAAATAAAAATGTAAAGCTTTATACATTTGTTGGAGGGGCATCCACAATTCAAATCCAGCAAACAAGTCCCTGGCAGTTTGTATCAAACTGGCTCATCTTACATTTGGGCCAACCACATGAAACAAAGTGTGAATATAGAATAAAAGTTTGTTTCTTTCTTTTTTCCTTTTTTTAGTATCACAGGATCCAATTAGCTACAAAACTAAATTTCAATGGGAAAATGTACAAATTGTTGTCCGGGATTAGAGGAAAATTTCCATCCACTTATTATAATGAGATGCAATTCACGGATGGATAAAGAATAAAATACAAATTGAAGGAGGAACTGGTGACATTGCAGATCCTTGGACAGGTATGGTCCATCCCTAATGCCTTGCTCACTGGCACATATTCTTGGTTGATACCTTTTTCGTACATTTCTTCCAATTTGTATGTATAGTTCTGATGGTTGTGAAGAGCTACTGATATCTTGATTATTCTTTCATCTAGGGTAGCTTCAAGAAGACTGACAATGTTGCAAGAGGAGGGACAGAGTGGAGTTTAGGACTTAATATTAAGCTACTATTAGCCGTCTTCTTTAGGTGGCGTAAACCATCCTGCAAGAGAAGAAAACTATGTAACCATAATAATTCATTTTAATGTTAAATTAAAAAAGCAAGAACAGAATTAAAAAACACCTTAAAATTAAAATGACAATTGATTAAGTTTAACCTCTTCAATACGAGTCAAATATTCACACACACATCAGGTTGCCTGATGTATGATGATGCATCACAATACATGCATTACAAAATATTAAGTTGCCACTGTTACTGCCTACTGTCATCTAGGAGGTGCTAAGATGGGAGGGAGGGTGGAGGGGTGTGGAGTGTTTTTGGGGATGAAATGGGTGGGAATGTTTTTGTGCCTTGTCCTTTTTGGCTACCCCCCTGGTAAGGGAAAAAAAAAGCCTTGGTATATGTATGTATGTATGTACCACTGTTACACTTGTTCTCTTTCACCTTGAATAAATACAAGGTCACAGAAAACAAGATCAAGCTTGTTCAGAGAAAACATGATAAAGCTTGTTCACAGAAAACAGGGGTAAGCTACAACTACTAAATAAATATAAACAGGAAGCCAATGCCGGCATCCTTATTTACCCCACTTGTGGCTCATGACACATCAGGTTGCATCATCGTATTCTAAAGGTAACATCACCAACTCATCCCTAACAGGAGGCTTGGATAGTGTTCCTTTTCAAAGGACTTTGTAGCGTGGAATTTAATGAACCATGCCCTTGGTCCAACTCATCGGTGGCAGAGTTCAAACTGCTGTCACCTCAATCTCCACCACAAGTAGTGACATTCTAACCCACTTGGCCAGCGAGTATGTTAACCAAAAACTCCCTAATCGCCCAAATGTTTATGCAGACACCGACATGTACATCTGCCAATGTACAAGCAGCCCCATACAAACTACTTATAATATACACAGCACATCCACAACAAGGCCACTTCATTTAATCTGCTAACCCCCTCTCCATTCCCTCATGTAGAAAATGAGAAGATGGGGAGAAATCCCTCCAAGCTGCATCAAAATATAATTCACACATAACCACTCCCTAATCACCCCCATCCACTCCCTTCATACATCACAGCATCATCCATGCACAACCATTCTCCACTCACCCCTATCTTCTGTCTTCTCCCTTCCTTAACAAACATTCCCCTCTTTCTCAATGCCACTTTTATCACATCCATCTCATCTCATCCTTAGTCACCCCTTCAAGTTTACTCCATACAACCTCTGCCTTCCACACTTCTTTTACTAATCTTTCTTCACTCATTCTTTCCACGAATCCAAACATCCCAATAATCTTTCATCAATTCTATCTCACAAATCTACATGGCAATGTATACATACATACATACATATACCAAAGGCTTTTTCCCCCTTACACGGGGGGTAGCCAAAAAGAAAAAGGCATAGAAATCACTCCCACCCATTTCATTTCCCATATATTCCACTCCTCTCCACCCTCCTCCCTCCCTCCTATCTTGGCACCTCCTGGATGACGGGTCATCCCTGCATCCTGTCCACTGCCCTGGGTCAGAAGCAGTGTCGCAAGACACACCACATCCACAGCAAGGCCGCTTCATAAATAGGGCGACCCTCCCTCTCCGTCCCCTCATGCAGGAAAGGAGAAGACGGGGAGAAATCCCTTCGGGCTGCGTCAAAATTTTTCTCATACATACTTCCTCACCCCCCATTCCCCCACCCACTCCCCATCATGCATCACAACCTCATCTATACACAACCCCTCTCCATTCACCCCTATCTTCTGTCCTCTCCTGTCTTTCCTCTACAGACATTCCTCTCTTTTGTAAAGCCCCTTTCATCCCATCCATCCATCTCATCCTAGGACACCCCCTCACATTCACTCCTCCCACCTCCGCTTTCCACACTTCTTTTACTAATCATTCTTCACTCATTCTTTCCATGTGTCCAAACCATCCTAATACTCTTTCATCAACCCTATCTCCCAGCTCCTTTTCCACCCCTGTTCTCTTCCTCACCTCCTCATATCTCACTCTATCTAGCCTAGTAAACACCATCATACTTCTCAGATATTTCATCTCAAACACATTCAAACTCCTTCTCTCTTCCTCTCTCATGTTCCATGTTTCTGCCACATACATTGCTGTTGGCACAATCACTCCTTCATATAACCTCCTCTTAGCATCCATTTCCAGATGTCTATTTCTCATTACAATTTTTAATCTCTCAATCTACATTCTACCTCCACCTCCACCTCTCCCTTTCCTGTCACATTCACACCCAAGTATCTGAAACTAACCACTTCCTCCAGTTTCTCACCCTTAATGCTCACTTCCAGCCTACTGTCACTCTCTCCCCTTGTACATCTCATCACCTTACTTTTGCCCACATTTATCTTTAGCTTCCTTCTTTCACACACCTTCTCAAACTGTCACTAACTTCTTCAATCCCTCCTCTGATCCTGATGTATACTACCCATAATAGGCAGGCTATTCTTACAAAGCAATCATATATTAAAAATGTGGCCAAACTTGATCCACAATTACTAATAGCTTTCTATTTGCATTTGCTGAATATATGCAGAGAAAGGTGTGAAAGTATATATACATACATATAGCAAAGGCTTTTTTACCCTTATATGGGAGGTAGCCTAAAATCAAAGGCACAAAAACCACTCCTACCCATTCCATTCCTATCATACTCCACTCCCCTCCATCCTCTTTCCTCCCTCTCATCTTGGCACCTCCTGGATGACGGGTCATCCCTGCATTTCGCCCACTACCCTGGGTCAGAAGCAGTGTCGCAAGACACAGCACATCCACAGCAAGGCTACTTCATTAAATCGGTGACCCCAGCTCTCCGTCCCCTCATGCAGAAAAGAAGATGGGGAGAAAGTACATATGCTATAAGAAAAATTAAGGGAAGAAGAACAATCTTACCATTCTTTTCATGAATCTGAACAAGAGACTTGAAGGACTGTTGTGCCCTAGCCAAGCTGTACTGTCCCTGAAATAATAATCATCATCACAGGTCAACTGTCAAACACAAGCACACACTAAGAAAGCATATCTCAGACCAAATCAACTCCTTCAACCCAGAGATATATTTTGATTCTAGTCTAACAAATATCCAACAGCGTTATTAAACAGAGGGGTCGTGACTGCTTGGCCAGACAGTCTAGGGAATGACAACAACAACAGAGGGGCAGTTTATGGTGTTGTATCTTTAAAAGTCCAGTTAAAGTTATTGGGTTTCAGTTCCGATATCAGTCTCTCAAAGACTCCCCTCAGAACATCAGCTGAGGCTAGCTTCAAGCCTCAACTCTCCACCGTGGTGCCCAGCCATGGCAGAAATCTCCCCATTACACTGCTTAAGCTCATCGGCCAGGCGGGGCTTGATCTGCTTATCTCATGAATACGAGGCCAGCATGCTACCACTGTACTAGCCACTTTACCAATTAATCCCATTACCCAGTGACACAGATTTTGTTCTGGCTAAAGACAATCTTTCCTACAGAGCTGTGAGCCCTGGTATGTAAGAATGAAATAGTCCATTTACACAATATCTACTGTATCATGCAAAAATTCTAAATCTATCACCAACTTGATCCCTTTCTACATACCTAGAAAAGGGAGTGGGGTTGAAAAAAGTTAGATATGATCAGAGATTATAACTACATTTGAGTCACAATTATTTCATGTTGTTTCATTTTTTTTCAACTACCAAATGGCAGAACGAACAGGGAGTGCTACGTACCATACTTACCTTTCCTACTTTGTTTGCACCGAACTGAATTCGTGCCTTACCCTTCACCAACGTGGCTGCAATCTGCATAATGACTGCTTCAATGGTGTATGCAGAACTCCAGCCCTGATATTATAAATAAACCATGTAACTGAGTGCATTAAATAACTTCTACAATTCATAGTTATCAAAAATTCCACATTGATAGCTTATTCTATAATGCACAATTAATTAAGGCACCAATTGTACAAAACTTTTTTTCATTGTCCCTTCTAATACTAAATCAAGAGCAGGTAAAAACATTGTTTTTTTTTTCAACTAGGTTTTATTACATTTTTCGGGGCACATGAAGAATTTTACACCTGACCCTGCCCATGCTATGGACTCTCCAGTTTCCCCAAGCTGAAATTATGCCTAACTGGGCATAAATTTGACAACCAACAGAATTAATGGAGATGGTGAAGACTATTACACCTGAAGCCTTCCTGGGATGCATGGACTTGAGGAAAACACACTGGGACCAGTGTATACACACCCATAGGGACTATTTCAAAAAACAACAGTGAGAATTAGGAAGCAAGGCAACTTAGTTTTCTACAATGTTGAAATTACTGGAATGTTGGGTAGCACTTCGTAATGCTATCAGGCTTTCTCCCCTTAAAATGAAGGTTATCACTGCCCCCTCCCAACACACACCTGTTCCATAGAATTTCACTGATGGGAGAGCCCACAGCTCTACTGCAATTGACAACAGTTTTTGCCACTTACTACAGATCACTGTCTATATCTATATACCAAAGACCCCCTTGTAAGGAAGGTTGCCAAGTCAAAGACACGCACCCACTCACATCCACTGCCCTTTCCCTCTCATCTTAGCTTCCCACTGATGAAGCGTCATCCCCGTCTCCTGCCTACTGCCCGGAGATCAGATCACTGACGCTGGGCAGAAACATAGGACAATTATCTATGTCTATTGGTGAGGAACTGATTCTGTCAACAGCTTATGAGTATGAGAAATGGAGAGACCACCAGTCATCAGCTCTCCTTGTGTGACAAGGTAGATGAGACACTGCTGAAGAGGACACAAAAATGTCTTAAGACATATCCAAAGACCAAGAGTCAGACCCTCAGAGGTGCAAATCCAGATGGAGATTAGGCTGTTAGACTCTAAAGATGGGTGACATGGAGATGAAACTATGCAGGCATCTATCACTAGTCCCAGGCTATTTTTACACTAACAAAACTGGAATACATGGCTTTCAGAGCCTCAAGAACATTCAGGGTTTCTTCATGTCTTGCTCTTTTATGACTGTTTTCTATATTCTGTTCTACTTTAATATCTATTATGCACCTACCACTATTAGAGAGGAAGAGAGGAGACATTTGAATGTGTTTGAGATGAGGTGCCTGAAGTATGGTACAGGGTACTAGGCTGGATAGAGCGAGAAACGAGGTGAGGAGAAGAACAGGGGTGGAAAGGGAGTTGGGAGATAGGGTTGATGAAAGAGTATTGGGATGGTTTGGACATATGGAAAGGAGTGAAGAAAAATTAGTAAAAGAGATGTGTAAGGCAGAGGTGGAAGGAGTGAACATGAGGGGGCAACCAAGGATGAGATGGATGGATAGGGTAAAAGGGGCATTGGGAAAGAGGGGAATATCTGTTGAGGAAGGGAGAAGACAGGGCAGAGTGGAGATTGGTTGTGCTTGGATAATGTTGTGATGCATGGAAGTAGGTGGGGGATGAGGGAATTATTTTAAAATTATATTTTAACAATAAAGACCCAAACCTTAGGGTGCTGGTCCGAGGCCTTCCAGCCCCTCTTATGCCTTCTCTTATTCTTTTAGGAATTTCCCCTGTGGGGCTACAAGGAGAAGGATGCCTAGTCCCAATCCCCGTCCCTTTCTTCTCGCCTCTTACGATCCAAGTGGGAAAACTTGGTGGCAGTATTCTTTTCCCCCACCACAGGGAATTCCCCCATCACAGAAAAGGAATACTCAGAGAAATGGTACAGGACAGCAACAAGGGGTTGGAGGACAGCATAACGGAGGAGAATGGAGGAGAAATAAGGAAGGATGAGGTGAAGGCAGTTGTTAAGATGATGAAAGCAGGTAAGGCACCTGGTCTGGATGGATGCCATGCGGAATGTCTGAAAAAGGGAGGTACAGTGATGGTGGACTGGTTGGTGAGGTTATTTAATGTTTGTTGGAGAGAGGGTGGAGTGCCGGAGGACTGGAGGAGTGCCTGTATAGTTCCTCTTTACAAGGGAAAAGGGGACAAGAGTGAATGTAGTAGTTTCAGAGGGATTAGCTTGTTGAGTGTAGTTGGGAAGGCTTATGGGAGGATCTTGATTGAGAGGATTAGGAGAGGAACAGAGGGAGTAATTGGTGAGGAACAGTGTGGATTTAGGACAGGTAGAGGTTGTGTAGATCAGATCTTTGTGGTAAGACAGATATGTGAGAAAGCTATAGGAAAGGGGAAGGATGTTTTTTGGGCTTTTATGGATCTGGAAAAGGCTTATGATAGGGTAGACAGGAAGGCACTGTGGGAGGTTATGCAGATATATGGGATAGGAGGAAAGCTTCTGGGAGCTGTCAAGAGTTTTTATGAGAGTAGTAGAGCTTGTGTCAGGATTGGAAATGGAGAGTGTGAGTGGTTTGAGGTAAAGGTGGGACTTCGTCAAGGATGCGTTATGTCGCCCTGGCTGTTCAACTTATACATGGATGGGGTGGTGCGAGAGGTAAATGCAAGGGTAGTGGGCAAGGGATTGGAGATGGTTAAAGAAAATGGAGAAAAGTGGGAGGTGAGCCAGCTGTTGTTTGCGGACAACACTGCGCTTGTGGCAGGATCGGAGGAGGGATTGAGGAAGTTGGTGACAGAGTTTGGGAGAGTATGTGATAGAAGAAAGCTAAAGATAAATGTGGGTAAAAGTAAGGTGATGAGATGTACAAGGGGTGAAAGTGGCAGTAGACTGGAAGTGAGCATTAAGGGAGAGCGACTGGAGGAAGTGGATAGTTTTAGATATTTGGGTGCAAATGTGGCAGGGAAAGGTGGAGTGAAAGAGGAGGTAGAATGTAGATTGAGAGAAGCGAGTAAATGCCTTGGTGGATTAAAGAGTGTAATGAGGAATAGACATTTGGGAATAGATGCTAAGAGGAGACTGTATGAAGGAGTGATTGTGCCAACAGCACTGTATGGGGCAGAAACATGGAACATAAGAGAAGAAGAGAGAAGGAGTCTGAATGTGTTTGAGATGAGGTGTCTGAGAAGTATGATGGGGGTTACTAGGCTAGATAGAGTGAGAAATGAGAAGGTGAGGAGGCAAACAGGGATGGAAAAGGAGCTGGGAGATAGGGTTGATGAAAGAATATTAGGATGGTTTGGACACATGGAAAGAATGAGTGAAGAAAGACTAGTAAAAGAGGTGTGGAAGGAGTGAACATGAGGGGACGTCCTAGGATGAGGTGGATGGATGGGGTGAAGGGGGCTTTGGGGAAGAGGGGAATGTCTGTTGAGGAAGGACAGGAGAGGACAGAAGACAGGGGTGAATGGAGAATGGTTGTATATGGATGATGTTGTGATTGCATGAGGTGGAATGGGCGGGTGGATGGGGGGTGAGGTAGTATGTGTGAGCAAAATTTGACGCAGCCCGAAGGGATTTCTCCCCGTCTTCTCATTTTATGCAATAGGGGGACGGAGAGGGGGGGTTCGCCGATTTAATGAAGCTGCCTTGCTGTGGATGTGCTGTGTCTTGCGACACTGCTTCTGACCCAGGGCAGTGGACAAGGTGCAGGGATGACCCGTCATTTCAGGAGGTGCTAAGATAAGAGGGAGGGTGGAGTGGAGTGTATTCAGGGATGGAATGGGTGGGAATGATTTTATACCTTTTTCTTTTTGGCTACCCCCCTTGTAAGGGGGAAAAAGCCTTGGTATATGTATGTATGTATATTTTAACATAGCCCAACAGGATTTCTCCTCATCTTCTCTTTTTCTACACGAGGGGACAGAGAGGAGGGATGTGCTGTATCTTGCTACATTGCATCTGACCCAGGGCAGTGGGAGATATGCAGGGATGACCCATCATCCAGGAGGAGTAAAGGGGGAAAAAGCCATTGGTATATGTATGTAACACTTATGGACCAATAGGTCTCCTGTCAACATGTTTCTCTGTTGTAATGCAATATACATACATACATACATATACCAAAGGCTTTTTCCCCCTTACAAGGGGGGTAGCCAAAAAGAAAAAGGTATAAAATCATTCCCACCCATTCCATCCCTGAATACACTCCACACCACTCCACCCTCCCTCTTATCTTAGCACCTCCTGAAATGACGGGTCATCCCTGCACCTTGTCCACTGCCCTATTACAAAATTGGATGAATCATACGAGAGGTACAAAGAAAAGAAAAAGAAGTAAAGCATAGGGTAATGGGGGCAAAGAGGAGAGCAGATGTGAAGTGGGGTTAGAGTACATACATATACCAAGGCTTTCCCCCTTTCAAGGGAGGTAGCCAAAAAGGGAAAGGCATAAAAACACTCCCACCCATTTCATCCCTAAATACACTCCACACCCCTCCCACCCTCCCTCTCATCTGAGCACCTCCTGGATGACGGGTCATCCCTGCACCTTGCCCACCACCCTGGGTCAGAAGCAGTGTCGCAAGACACAGCACATCCACAGCAAGGCCGCTTCATTCAATCGGAGACCCCCCCTCTCCGTCCCCCCTTGCATAAAATTTTCTGTCATACTCTTACCCCGAGGGCCTCGGGGTAAGAGTATGACAGAAAATTTTGAAAGTAATAAAAAGATGTTTTGGAAAGAAATTAAGTGAGGAAGAGGGGGCAAATCAAGTAGAGAAGAAAAAATAAAAGGTGCGGAAGGAGAGATGATAATGGAAGAGATGGCAGTGAGAGGAAAATGGGAGTTGGTAAATGTGATGGAGGATAGGGAGGGAAAAGTAGTTGCAGTGGGTAACATTAAGAAAACGACAGTGATGTGTGAGGAAACGGGAGGAGAAATAATGAAAGTTGTTAAGATGACAAGAGCAGGTAAGGCATCTGAGTTGGATGGGTGTCATGCAGAATGTCTAAAAAAAGGAGGTACAATGATGGTGGACTGCCTGGTGAGGTTATTTAATATTTGTTTAAGAGACTGGAGGAGTGCCTGTATAGTTCCACTTTACAAGGGAACAGGGGGCAAGTGTGAGTGTAGTAGTTTCAGAGGGATCAGTTTGTCATGTGCAGTTTGGAAGACTTACAGGCGGGTTTTGATTGAGAGGATTAGGAGAGAAACAGGGAGTAATTGGTGAGAAACAGTGTGGGTTTAGGACAAGTAGGAGTTGCATGAATCAGATTTTTGTGGTAAGACACGTGAGAAAGCTTTTGGAAGAGGTAAGGATGTTTTTTAGGCTTTTATGGATTTGGAAAAGGCTTATGACAGGGTAGACAGGAAGGCACTGTGGGAGGTATTGCAGATATATGGGACAAGAGGAAAGCTGTTAAGAGCAGTCAAGAGTTTTTACGAATAGTAGTAGAGCCTGTGTTAGAATCAAAAAAGGAGACCAAGTGGTTTGAGGTAAAGGTGGAACTTCCCCAGGAATGTGTTGTCACCTTGGGTGTTCAATTTATACATGGATGGGGTGGTGCAAGAGGTAAATCAAAGGGTAATGGGCCGGAGATTAGAGATGGAGAAAAGTGGGAGATAAGCCATTTGTTTGCTGTCGACACTGCTTGTGGCAGGATCAGAGGAGGGATTGAGGAAGTTAGTGACAGAGTTTCAGGTGTGCGAAAGAAGGAAATTGAAGATAAATCTGGGTTAGAGTGAGGTGATGAGATGTACAAGGAGAGAAAGTGGCAGCAGACTGAAAGTGAGTATTAAGGGAGAGAGAATGGAAGAAGTGGATACTTTTTGATACTTGGGAGCAAATGTTGCAGTAAAGGGAGGAGTAGAGGTGGAGGTAAAATGTAGATTGAGATAAGCAAGTAAATGCCTTGGGAGATTCAATTGTAATGCAAAATAGCCATTTGGAAATGGATGCCAAGGAAACTGTATAGTGATTGTGCCAACAGCACTGTATGGGGAACATAAGAGGAAGAGAGGAGTTTGAATGTATTTGAGATGAGGTGCCTGAGAAGTATGATAGGGGTTACCGGGCTGGACAGATTGAGAAACATGGTGAGGAGGAGAGTGGGGGGTGGAAAGGGGGTTGGGAGATAGGTTTGATGAAAGAGTATTGGGATGGTTTGGACACATGGAAAGAATGAGTGAAGAAAGACTAGTAAAAGAGGTGTGGAAGGCAGAGGTAGGAGTGAACATGAGGGGGTGACCAAGGACGAGATGGCTGGGGGTAAAAGGAGCACTGGGAAAGAGAGGAATGTCTGTTAAGGAAGGATGGTAGAAAACAGAAGATGGGATGAATGAAGAAAGGTTGTGTATGGATGATGCAGTGATACATGAAAGGGAGTGGGTGGGGTATAGGGGGTGAGGGAATGTGAAAAAATAATTTGACGCATGGATGGATGGGGGTAAAAGGGGCATTACAAAAGTGAGGAATGTCTTCTGAGGAAGGATGGGAGAGGACAGAAGATAGGGGTGAATGGAGAAGGGTTGCGTATGGATGATGCTGTGATGCATGAGGGGAAGTGGGTGGAGGATGGGGGGGTGAGGAAGTATGTACGAGAAATATTTTGACGCAGCCATAAGGGATTTCTCCCCGTCTTCTTCTGCATGAGGGGACGGAGAGGGGTGGTCACCGAATTAATGAAGCTGCCTTGCTGTGGATGTGCTGTGTCTTGCGACACTGCTTCTGACCCAGGGCAGTGGACAGGATGCAGGGATGACCCATCATCCAGGTGCCAAGATGAGAGGGAGGGATGGTGGAGAAGAGTGGAATATGTGGGGGATGGAATGGGAGGGATGGTGGAGAAGAGTGGAATATGTGGGGGATGGAATGGGTGGGAGTGGTTTCTATGCCTTTTTTTTTTGGCTACCCCCCGTGTAAGGAGGAAAAAGCCTTTGGTATATGTATGTATGAGAGGATGGAGAGGGGGGGGGTCATCGATTTAATGAAGCGGCCTTGCTGTGGATGTGCTGTGTCTTGTGACACTGCTTATGACCCATGGCAGTGGGCAAGATGCAGGGATGACCTGTCATCCAGGAGCCAAGATAAGAAGGAGTGGGGTGAAAGGGAGTGGAGTATGTGGGGTTGGAATGGGTGGGAGTGGATTTTATGCCTTTGTTTTTTGGCTACCTCCCTTGTTAGGGAGAAAGAGCCTTTGGTATATGTATGTACAACTCAGTATAATTTTTCTTCCTCTCCTACCTATCAAACCTGTTCATGACCACTGCAAACCACATTTGAAAACCTTACACCCTAACTGCTAATTTTTCATTACCTCAAGTTTCATACACAAGTCTTACATCTAATCATCACAAGTACATGACCTACAACCAGCAAATCGTGTTACCTGTTTGGTGAGCAGTTCCATACATATGGCTCCGCCTACGAGGACATAGCCACCACTGATGACTGGTTGTACCACTCGAACAAACGGGGGCTCAAATGGGTATGTTTCCTGGGTAAAAATCAACAAATCACTATAAGCCTGAAATGGCAACCCATCTCAACCACTTTGGGTACACACACATCTAAATTCTACAAAGTTATTAAATGTTAAGGCATCACAACTAAAATCCTATGAATTTTGTACTGAACATAAAAGTGTAATTTGTTATCAAAATATTTCTCCCAAATCTAGAAACACTTAACTATCATTTTCTTAATTTTCACAACTTTTGAGATATCAAAAAAGGGAGTGGTCGTAACCAGTGCTGTATAGATCAGACTTGAAATGTAAATTGATCAATTCATTGCTCCAGGTGACCCATGGCTCCCAAGTAACAGGCAACAGCCACTGGACTGACCCACAAGTCACTAACAGAAGAGGTACATTGTTGTCTCACTAAATATTCTACTTTATATTTGTTAGGCATTCCATGTGACAACCATCTACCCCAAGTGCCTTACCATTTTTTGTCTGTCAATGCTGTTTGTATTCCTTTTCCTATAACAGTATTATTCATCTCTCATACAAGTCATTTTCCTGTCATTTCTGCCACAATCAAAGCCATAACCTCATCTACATTCAAATCCCTGATATACTCTACCCATCTTATGCCAATTTCCTTTACTTCTAATAGCATCTATCCATCAGTACCCTTGAACTCCTAGCATGTGATGATGCCTACATCGGCATCATGAGGCGTGAGTATACAAGGATACAGGCATTGTCGTCCTGATTATATTTATTTTGTAGTTGTAGCTGAGTGACCTCCCTATTTTGTGAACAGGCTTGATCACATTTTCTGTGGTTATCAACATTCAGGGTGATAGAGAATGAGTATTACTGTTGTAACTTTATATTTTAATGTGCATATTCTATAATGCTTCATTGAATTATCATTCATCAGGCAGCCTAACACTGCACACGAGTATTTAATTTGTATTGAAGAGGTCAACTCTTCTCTATCCGACTCGTCTCCACCTTGTTCTTTCCACTTCCTTCCATTGCATTGATGCATCACAATACAAGTATTATAAAATATAAATTTACAGTTGTTATACTCACTCTCTTTCAACCAGAATGTTTATAACAACTGAAAAAGTGATCAAGCCTGTTCACAGAATAAGAGGCTCACACAGCTACTACTGCAAAATAAATATAATCAGGAAACCAATGCTGGCATCCTCGTATACTCACTCATGCCTCATAATGCCTATGCAGGAGTCGTCATATTCAAGTTGTAAAACACTTAACCACCTTACATCTGCATCCCTCTTACTCCTTCACTTTGTTGTTTCTCTCTTCTGTAACTTTCATATGCATCCTTAGTTCATGTGCTCACTACTTTTCTGCCACCTCTTTTCAAGAGACTATTCTCTCCTTCCATCCTTCTCATCCCACAGTCTACAAATTCAAGCACATCCTCTTCGAAACATGCCCATTCTTCCTTTGCTCCTGTTTCTCTTTTATCCTTCACTACCTACCATACTTCTCCCAGGTTTGCCTGGTATATTTTTAAATCTTATCCATCTAATTTGTTCCCCTTCAATACTTCCATTCTTTTTCTTCCTCCTCCAATTAACTTCCACTCACAATATCCCTCCTACAAGATAATCTGCTTTCTCCCCTAAATAAATTCATATCCAGAACTCTCCCAATCTTCCTTTTGGGTACCACTATTCAGCACATTATATACACGAAATAGGAATTGTACATGATAAACTACACAAGAAATCAGGAAATGGAAAATGTAATCTAAACACTGTACCTACATCAGTACAAGTAATGCATATACCCGAGATGTGCATAGTCTAACAGTATCAATGTTACACCATGACAATACAGATCCCCACAACAGCAAAGCTTATTATGCTCAACCAAAAAAATAAAAAACACAATGGTGAATACACAATGTAATTCTGAAATTTTTTATACATATATACCAAGAGGTCCTTTGCCTCTAACAAAATGGTTGGCCAAGTTAAAGCACCTTTCACCTTTCAAAAACTTATCTGGTGTCACTTTTATTTTAACTCACTGATATTTGTCATAAATACGGTTTTTCCTATGAAAAGTCATAATTTATAACAAGATATACGATTTTAACCAAGTTCAACTTCAAATTGTGTATTCATTGATTTTATGAACAGTGCTTGCAAGGGTGCAAAGTACTTGTACTTACCTTAAAAAGGAAATTAAAAAGTATATGATCAATGCCCTCCTTTTCCTTCAGGAGAATAAGGTCATTGTGTAGTGGGGAATCTGAGTCTACAATGATCAATTTCACATTCCATTCGTACAAACTGTCATTTACAAGTTCTACTTTATATACACCTGGAAAAACATCAAAGTTAAAGTCTAGCATGTATCTATAAACACATCACAGTATACTATAAACAACAAAACACAAACACTGAACTGTCATGATAATGAAGACTATTTCAACCACAAGTTTTAAATATTTGGTACCTTTCTTGAAGCTATCGGATCTGTAGATATCCCTGAGCTCCTTCATAAGTCTATCAGTGGCCTGCACGCTACCGGAGATTGAGCCACGGAGGTAGTCCTGGCGCTGGTTAGCCTATAAGAGAACGTAGAGAATCCATTAGTCTGCAGTCTACATTTTGCAATGCCCTGCCAATAAATTTTTTTTAATACATAAGAGCATAGGGAAGGGATTGGTAGTACGTTTATGAGAAGATGGATGCGTTAGCACTGATTTACACAAAAGTGAAAGAGATGGACCAGTTTGACAGCATGATGGATAGTATCAGAGGAGATGAGGGAGGGAAGGAGTGGCACTGTTAGTAAATGATAGGTAAGTGAATGGTGAAAGACTAAGAATAAAGTGAGCAAAGATGAAATTGGAATTGGAGGCATGGGCTTTGAGTGCATATGGCCCTGATAGAGAAAAAATTAAGTAGCGAGAGAAGTATTCTGGATTGATTTAAACATGTGGAATGAGTTTCTGAAGGAATGAAAATGTATTGGAATGGTGAGGCTCTCAAAGCAAGTGTAGATAAGCTGATAGAGCAGTTGGGAGGTATGGGGTTGTAGTAAGGAATTGTGTGGACACGTTACAGATGCATACTGAAAGGCAGACAATGACAGCAGTCTTCCACTTTGATGCGTATCCAATGAAAAAGAAAGACTGGAGGAAGAAATTAGCCAAAGAATGAGGAGTAATGTAGAAAAATCCCTCAGACCATTATGGATAAACAAAAGGATGTCACTACAAAGTGACTGAAATGTCGTGCCAAATTATACATGGGAATGAAGCCTGGGCAATGAATCCAAGAGAGAAATTTTGTAGTATAGAGGCAGTGGAAATGAGATGCTTGAAGACTATGCATGCAGTTATGAGATATCATGAAGGATTCATGAATACACTGTTGTACAGATGAAATTGGGTGAAAAGTAGAACAGGCCATCCGTTGACCAGGGTGATGTCCAGGCATGCCAAGGTCATCTACATCCACTAGTCCCTGCAACTTGTTGAGTCCTTAAACAGTGACAATAATTTCTATCTTGTGGAAGTACTGGTGGCACTTGATCTTCAAAAGCCTCACCTTAACAAGGTCTCCTATGACCTGAAGAAAGAAACTGAATATTTGTTGGAAAAATCTTGCTAGAATACATTTATAACTACAAGGGTATCTCCATACAAGATCCTGGTGATGGTGAGGAGACTATGGCCAGGAGGCGAGTAGCTGCGGCCGCTGGTGCAGGTAACAGTCACTGCTGGGAGTCAGGGAGGAGTGTGGGATTTGAACCCACAACTAAGCGAGAGGCCACCAGCACATCAAAGGGAAGTGACAGTTGCTGCCTGTAACAAAATTCTGAAGGAAGAAGCTTCATCAACCTCCAACTGGTGAACAAGCCAGCCCCAGAACAGACTGTCACAAAGTTGGAGGTGCCTCCACCTTCTACTACCCAAGCTGCTTTTAATGACCTTGATGACCCTCCCTTTGCTTTTTATCCTCCAGTGTTCATTCTACCCTCATGTACTACACAACAACACTCATCATCAACACTGGTGAATGCACTCTACCATTCTAACTACTCAAATACAATGTCAAATGAAACAACTGTTGTATAAAGTTGTATTGTTCACTTGTTTATGGTTTTCAGGCAATATCTAAGTGAAAACAGTGATTCCTATGGCAGGTTGATTATTTGCATAAAACCATATGGGAATTGGTCATCATGGTACATAATTCCAATGAACAGCAAGGGTTAATCAAGCAATCAATTGTTGCTTCGAGTTTCACTAAATGGAAAACCCACAACACAACAGTTGCTGACAATGGTCCTCAGAACCTCCCACAGATCTCTATGTGAAGAAACTTTGGATTGTTATCTGTGTTGTATTAATGTGGGAGTGTTTATGTCACCAACTGAAACTGGGAGGGAGAAGAGAGCAGTTGCTGATTATTACCAGTTCCCCATGTGTGAGGAAATGTATGAAATACAGTTGAAGTTCTTAGAAAGAGATATTGGGCCCAATCCTGAGACCAAGTGTCAGCCCCTCAAGGCTGCACCTCCTGAAGGAGATGACGGGGTTTACAGGTTTTGAAAATGGTAAGCAGTTTAGCTGTCCATCTTCCAGGACCACCACATGCAGATACCCATCGTTGGTCCCTAGCAAGGGTTTGTACTAATATTCTTCCCTTGTCAATGGTAAAATATGCTGAGGCAAGACAATGTACAAATTTATATATAATACAGCATTTCTACTCCGAACAAATATCTTCTTACCCTCAGACGGTCTAATGTGGCCAAGTTACCCGGATCAATGCCCTCATCTTTTTGTCGTGCATTTGCTGATGGTGTGTCCTCCATCTCCAAGTGGATGTCTTCGTCCATGTCCTCTTCTTCCTCCTCCATTTCAGAGTCCTCATATTCTTCATGCTACAAAATATTAAAAATCAATAAATACAAACATCAGAGTAGCACAAATCAATCTTAAGTTCTAAACTGTCCTGACAAGGTTCCAAGTCAGAGCATCTACATGAGGCAAGAAAAAGTTCAGCTTCCCAATTGGGGTGAGTGATCAACTGGGAGGAAATGGAATGAAATGAAACACCTCAGCCCTGCAAGACACATACATAGGAAGTACTGTATATTCAGCAGAATACCCAAACGCTTCACTTGCTTATTTATGCAGAATCTCCAACAATCTCTACTACTGGGAGAGACATACTTACATGGCTGTTAGCATCACTGCCATTCATTACATAAGGAAGGTATTGTATGTCCAACCGCTCCTCCAGATCAGGTGGCTCTTCCATATCAAATGCTGCACACAACTGATGCACCAGCAACTTAACCTGCTGTAAAACCTGCAATGTAAATAAAAAATATGATCACTCATCATACTTTCAATAGAAGAAGGTATGTGATACGAGTGAGAGAAAACGAGAGTGGGAGGGAGAAAGGGAGAGAGAAAAAGACAAGAAGAGATACAAAGAGAGAGGGGGAGAGAAAAAGAGAAAGACAGAGAGCAGGGAAAGAAAGAGAGAGAGGAGGGAGAGTGCAGGAGGAGAGAGAGAGCGAGTGGGGAGAGAGAGCGAGTGGGGAGAGAGAGGGAGGGAGAGAGAGGGAGAGAGAGAGAGAGAGAGAGAGAGAGAGAGAGAGAGAGAGAGAGAGAGAGAGAGAGAGAGAGAGAGAGAGAGAGAGAGAGAGAGAGAGAGAGAGAGAGAGGAAAGAAGAGAGAAAGAGGAAAGAGGAAAGAAGAGAGAAAGGAAAGAAGAAAGAGGAAATAAGAGAAAGAGGAAAGAGGAGAGAAAGAGGAAAGAGGAGAGAGAGGAAAGAGAGGAGAGAGGAAAGAGAGGAGAGAGGAAAGAGAGGAGAGAGGAAAGAGAGGAGAGAGGAAAGAGGAGAGAGAGGATAGTGAGAGAGGGAGGATAGTGAGAGGAGAGAAAGAAGAGACAGAAGAGAAGAAAGAAGAGACAGAAGAGAGAAGAGAGACAAGAGAAGAGACAGAAGAGAGACAAGAGAAGAGACAGAAGAGAGAAGAGAGACAGAAGAGAGAAGAGCAGATAGAAAAGCAGAGCAAAAAACAGAAGAGAGGGGAAATAAGAGAGGGGAGAAAAAGAGTGAGAGACAGGGAAGAGAAGAAGAGACAGGGGGGAGAGAAAAAGACAGAAGAGAGTGAGAGGGGGAGAGAGGAGAGAGAGGAGAGAGGAGAGAGGGGGAGAGAGGAGAGAGAGGGGAGAGAGGAGAGAGGGGGAGAGAGGAGAGAGGGGGAGAGTGGAGAGAGGGATAAAGTGGAGAGAGAGAGGGAGAGAGTGGAGAGAGGGGGAGAGAGGAGAGAGGGGAGAGAGGAGAGAGGGGAGAGAGGAGAGAGGGGAGAGAGGAGAGAGAGAGGAGAGAGAGGAGAGAGGAGAGAGGAGAGAGAGAGAGAGAGAGAGGAGAGAGAGAGAGAGAGGGGAGAGAGAGAGAGGGGAGAGAGAGAGAGGGGAGAGAGAGAGAGGAGAGAGAGGAGAGAGAGGAGAGAGAGGAAAGAGATACAAAAGAGGGAAGAGATACAAAAGAGGAGAGAGGGGAAAGATAGGAATGAGATAGGAAAGAGGAGAGAGAGAGAGAGAGAGAGAGGAAGGAAAGAAGAGAAGAGCAGAGAAGGAGAAAGAAGAGAAGGGGGAGAAACAGACAGGGGGAGGAGAAGAGAGGGAGAGAGAAAAAAGAGAAAGGACAGATAGAGAGAGGACAGAGGTAGAGAGAGTGGACAGAAAGGAGGAGAGAGAAAGAGAAAGAGGGGGACAGAAAGAGAGGACAGAGGGGACAGAGAGAGAAAAGCAGAGAAGAGAGGAGAAAGAAGAGAGGGGAGAGAAACAGACAGGGGGAAGAAAAGAGAGGTAGAAAAAAGATAAAGGACTGATAAAGAGAGAGAGGACAGAAGTAGAGAGTGGACAGAGGAGAGAGAGAGGGGGGGACAGACAAAGAGGACAGAGAGGGGACAGAGAAAGAGACTACAGAAAGAGGACAAAGAGAGGACAGATGACAGAGAGGACAGAAAGGACCAAGAGAGAGAGGACAGAAAGAAGAGATAAAGAGAGAAAGAGGACATAAAGAGAGAGAGGACAGAAGAAAAGAGAGTTGACTAAGAGAGTGGACAAGAGAAAGAGAGGACAGAAAGAGGACAGAGAGAAAGTGAGACACAGAGTGAAAGAGAGGAGAGAGAAGAAAGGAAAGAGGAGACAGGAATGGGAGGAGAAAGGAGAGAGGAAGGAGAGAGGAAGGAGAGAGGAAGGAGAGAGAAAGGAGAGAGGAAGGAGAAAGAAAGGAGTGAGGAAGGGGAAAGAAGAAAGACAGAAGAGAGAAGAGCAGAGAAGAGAGAAAGAAGAGAGGAGAGAAAGAAGAGAGGGGAGAGAAAAAGATGGGGAAGAGAAGAAAAAGATGGGGAAGAGAAGAGAAAGAGGGAGAGGGAGAGAGAGAGAGGGAGAGAGAGAGAGAGAGAGAGAGAGAGAGAGAGAGAGGGGGGGGGAAGAGAAGACGAGACAGGGGGGGGAGAGAAGACGAGACAGGGGGGGGAGAGAAGACGAGACGGGGGGGGAGAGAAGACGAGACAGGGGGGGAGAGAAGACGAGACAGGGGGGGAGAGAAGACGAGACGGGGGGAGAGAAGACGAGACAGGGGGGGAGAGAAGACGAGACAGGGGGGGAGAGAAGACGAGACGGGGGGAGAGAAGACGAGACGGGGGGAGAGAAGACGAGACAGG
>NC_134804.1:32283781-32336281 GCF_046742065.1 Oratosquilla oratoria | reverse complement strand
GGATCAACAACCAAAGACAAGAATAGCGAAGAATTATTTCTTAATACTTGTGGATGACACGAACAAGGCAAAGGAAACCATGATTGTGCCAAATGCTAAAATCTCAACTCAGGGAGTAACGACTAAGGAGATGGTAGTACCTGTACAACCTGATAAAAAGAACTTGAAAAATATATACGACGGCAAGACTGAGAAAGATAAATCAGGGGTCCAACTGCAAAAAAGTGACATGACCAGAATGCATGAAAGTGGCAGTTGCAGACGAGTCTAACAAAGTAAACTCCATATGAGGATGGGGCCTTTATTTGTTCAACATTTTGCTTGTTATAGATTTTTCAAGTACATAGTACTATGTACAATGTACCTGAAAAAAGTTGCAACAAGTGAAACATCATACTAATACAGGCTCCATCTTCAGATGGTGTTTTTCAATAGACTAGAGCAGCGTTTCTCAATTAAGGTTCCCCAGAACCCTAAGGTTCCGCAAAAGATCCCCATGGGTTCCGCGAGAACAAGCGAGATAAGCTAATGCACTTTTGAGTTTTTATTTATTTTCATATACGTAATATAATTAAATACGCACAACATATTCTTGGTTATTGTAATAATGTAATATAGACATCTTATCTAACCGACTAACCTATTATTACAATGAAAATAAAATGAGAAAGATATGGTATACGTGTTGTTTTTTTTGCATAGGGGTTCCTTGAGACATGCAATTTATTTTAAAGGTTACACAAGGGTAAAAAGGTTGAGAAACGCTGGACTAGAGTGATCGAGTATTAAAGGAATTATCTAAGAACAAAGAGGGTGAAAAAAGATACAAGGGGAGTACAAGGTTAAAATGAGAGATCATAGAACAAAAGCATTCTGTATATACACATACCAAAGGCTTTCCCCCTTACAAGGAAAGTATCCAAAGTCAAAAGACATAATTCCATTCCCACCCATTTCATCCCCATCCCTCTGATCTTGGCTCCTCCTATATGATAGATCATGCCCACATTCCACAGGCAAAAATATGAACTTCTATCCTTGGTGTCACAAAGGTGGTAAAGGAAAGATCTAAGGAGAGCAGCAGAAAGAGGGGTCTAAGGAGAGCAGCAAAAAGATGTGACAACAGAATTTTAGTGACCAGCATTCATTTTCTTAAGAGGAGATTTGTCTCCAATCATTGTGTGTGTGACTGGTCCACAGGGATTTCATTAATTTAAAGTGCCAGAAATACTGACTGTGTAAAACTTGTGCAGTCAGTACCCCATACAGGGAACAACAAAAAAAATTAAAAACAGGAAAATGTATAAAGTAATATAGACAGTAAGATATGTAGTTCGTAAAAAAAGTGGCATAGTTTACATGTGGAATGAGGTACACATTACAACTCGATAAAAAAAAAAACAAGAACTACAAATACCTAGCTGTTTGAGACCTATGATGTAGAAACAGGTTTGGTCAAGCCCTTTATTCAAGCAACTGTTTCAGCCCTGAATGAAAGTTCAAATCCTATTTTTAATGTCTAAGGAGTATGGGCCAGATGGGGTTTCCCTACTTGAAAGGTTGTGGGAATGAGGTGACTGTAACTTTATCAGCCACTTGTCTTCAGAGGATTTGATTACTCTGACCACCCTGACATCTTCACAAGTTTTTCCCCTCAAAACAGAAACATGCTGCACTGTCATTTCTGCTGACAGGAACACTGCAGCTGATATGGGCAATGCTTACAAAACCTAACAATGACCTTGGCATTCTGGGTTTGTACAGGATGTAACGAGAAAGCTTTGCAGTAATGGAAATTGCAACAACGCTTTGCAACCAAATCCATTCCAACTTTAGTTTCAATTCCAAATACTTTCACAAATAATGTGCAAATTACAAGACATTATTGTCCAAGGATTAAAGATGTTTTTTCTACAAGAAAGTACAAACAAGACTAGTATTACATGAACAGTGGATGCAAGTTTCTGTGTTAGTTACAATATTCATATTGCTGATCAATGAATTAGTCAACACTACCAATTCAAAAATTGTCAAAAATGATGATATGGAGTCTGAGGACAAGTGTTGGGATAATGAAAGATGATGAAATGAGCCAGAAAAACGGTGGTACCAGTTCCTTTGAAGCCATTTATTCCAGCATCAGGAAATACACTGATATGACACAGATATGGACGTCATTAATGAGCTTCCTGTATTGAGCTATATTTGACCTTATCACCATTTCCACCTGCACCCAGTCCACCAGATGTTCACTATGCACCTTAAACCTCACAACAAGGTGTTGCAAGGTATAAGAATGCAGTGCTGAATGGTAAACAAGAAACCTGAAAATCTGCCCATGAAGACTGTTGTGCTTTAGTCAATGTGGTACTGCTTCCAAGGTAGCAGATATTTTTTTAAGGGTCCTTATAGTGGATTTTCTTCCACAATTTTATAAAGCTATCTGAAATTTCCTTGGAACATGCCATAAGAAATTTTAAAAGATAAGATAAGCAAATTACTATGTATACATGAAAGACAGATATTACAAAAAAATATGTATGGTACTTGTATTATTATGTATGTTGAGACATTCTGAGAAGTTGAAGTGGGTGGGAAGAGGAATGACTAGAGTCTTAATCTGAGTTTTATTCTTGACTAGTTTTGCTACAAGCTTTTTCAAAAGAATCTTTTGAAAAAGCTTATTATGTATGTATTAATATATCAAACACATATACCACATACTAGGATACTGACTGTATGGTGACATTCAGTCAATGTTTGCAAGAATTTTTGTGGTGCTCCTCTGGACAACAGCCATTCTAGTGTCCTATAGGTACGACCAATTATGTAATCCTTTTAATTCCACATAAAAGAGAAATGCAGAAACTAAGATGTGACATATAGATTCTGTACACAGAGCTTGGCCAAAGCAAACCTTAAATTACAAGAAAATATTTGAAGGAACAAATTGAAAGCTCAAAGAGACAAGCAAGACAAAAGATACAACAAATCTTTTGAAATATTATGACTAGTGTGAAAAAAATTGAAAAAAAAAGTGAAAATCTACAAATAGGACTGGTTTAACAAAAGGTGTAAGATAGCAAAAAACGAACAAGTAAATCAATCAATCAATAAAATAACGGTCTCAAATTTATTGACCGGAAACCCACAGCCCCACAAAGGCTGGCAACAGCCCATGGGCTCCCATAGATCTTCCTGGGAAGAAACTTTGGACTGTTGTCAGTGATATATTATAATTATCAAGAGACAGTTTCTATCACCAGATTAAAGTAGTAAGAAGGGAGCAGTCACTCATTGCCAAATGGAAAAGTGAAAGAAATACAGTAAAAACTTATCAAGATCTTGGGCCAAGTCCAGAAACCAAGTTTCACTCCCTCAGGTTTACACTTCCAGATAGAGGAAGGGGGTTTAAGTGTTTTGAAAACGAGCAGCAGGTAGATGATTCTTTTCACTATCCATCTTGAAAGATGAAAGACGATCCCTTCCCCAACACTCTGATGCCTTAATGTTGTTGTTATCCATTCTATGTGGATATTTAGAAGTATACAAAGGAATGCCAGTGGACTTTGCTTCCAGAAATGGACAAATTCTGTCAGTGGAAACATCTGCTGAGTATATGCACAAAGTGTAATTCATAAGCATGAATTGCAAAGTCCTTTGCAGCCAGGGTTCAAGACCCTTTAGTAAACCTTAAAAACTCCAGGGTTACTGACCCTCTTTGCCGCAATTTAAGCCTCATTTTGGACCCAAAAAATTATGGACAAGTTTTACAGCATTAATATTTGCTGATTAAAAAATTATGTAAATGACTGTATTGTAATATCATCTATATTGATGGAACAAACTGGGAGGAATTTATGAATACTGCTGGAACAAAGATCAATCAATCAATCAATCTGTTGCCCAAAGTGTCTGTTGATGGAGAATTATGGCTCTCGGGTAGCCAACAGCCACTGAATTGGCCCAAAGTCACCAAAGGAAAAAAATATTGTGCTGTTAAATAGAGAATTTGGTTCTTCCATGTAATGGTTGCATCTGGGGCAGTTTATTCCTTTGGCAATATCTATTCTGTATAGGTATGAGTACTGTTTCTGGGCAGGATGGTGACACCAAACAATAGTTCCAAACCCACAAATCACTGCCAGCTTATCTGCTGGTCCACCAAAAATGCTTTACCAGTGACTCATTATTCTATTGACAACTTAAGAAAATAATAATAAAGCAAACTAAATTTACTTTTTTTTTCAAACTAGTGGTTATTGTGAATTTTTTTAATGAAATTTACAAGTATGATTATTAGTGTATACTACTATAGATGTAAGTTGTAGTTAATCTAACATATTTGAATAATCAATGTAAAGATGTGTATAGCACTAATGTAATGGAGAACATGGCAACCAATAACTTTTTTCATGAAAGTAGCAGTTGCCGACAAGACCAATGAGTTAAACACCATGTGAGGAAGGAGCCTTTATTTCTACGACGTTTTGCTTATTACAGCTTTTTCAAGTACTTGAAAAAGTTGTAACAAGCGAAACGTCGTACAAATAAAGGCTCCATCCCCACTTGTCAACCAATAACTTGGGTGCATGATTGTGTATAATGCAGTCTTCCATTATGTGTTGTATGGTATGGGGTGAAGTGTTACATCCTGGGCAGCTGTTCACAATGCGGTCATCCAGCCTCTTCTGGTAGCTTAGAACACAACATACACTCTATAAAGGATTTGTGGGAAAACCCAGTTTCGGCTGTGGCATTCCTTGGGGAGACAGGACTGCTCGGACACAGTCTAAGAAACGACAACAACAACAACAACAACCACCAATTACTTGGTATGAAGAGGTATGTTGTCAAGTCAACAAGACAAGTGTGTAGTTCTCACGGTGTTATGACCCCTTGTTCAAATTTCTATCTAAATAACAAAGGCTTCTCCCTTATGAGGGAAGTAGCCACCAAAGGCAAGACTGGGAGGAAGTTAGATGGTTGAAAAATTGATCATGCTTAAGATGTGTGTAGTTCTTATGCCTGTGATTGTATTTTTTGAGTATTTGGACTAAATAAATGTAAGTGTATCCAATATGTATGGTACTGGTCAGCAGAATTGTTTTCACTCCCTTGACTAGTCCATGAAGTTGAAAAGGATGGGAACCCCTGACCTACAAGAAAATAAATCCAATAAAATGACTTGGAAACAGGCTTCAGATGACCAAGGGAAAATCTAAATCAGCATACAACCTATTCATAAGAACCAAATTCAACTATATTTCCACAGTTTGGTTCCCAACAATCAATAAAATGTAAAGACAACTTACAAAATATACAAAATAAAGTGTTGAGAATAATAACAGGATGACCCCAAATCCCAACATAACACCTGCACTCAGAAACCCAAATCTTCCCCATACATCATAAAAAAAATTGACAGGAACATTCACAACTGAATCACTGAACAAGCTTTTTCAAAACACCACCAATTTCAATACTCAACACACCCTCCCTAACGTCAGCCCCACAGCAAAACCCCTTTCATGAGAAGCAAGATCCACAGCATCTTCACATTCAGGACACCATCCAGCATTAATACCATACCAGTAAAGAACGAGCCTGACCGTAGGATCAAACTGACCCCAATACAACCACCACACAAAAGACACTGAACACCTGATCCTACATTACCCCACACATCACTAGACTACAATAGAGTATTTCGGTTACTAAATGAGATGAACTACATCACCAGACATCTTGATTAGGGATAGGAGGGTTTCATGGAAGTGGGTAGAAACAACTTCGCCAACCGTGTAGTTAATGAATGAAATAAACTTCGTGCAGAGGCAGTGCAATGTAGTTCAGTTCGAAGCTTTAAGATTAGTTTAGATAAACATCTAAGCAAGATGCTGTAATGACTGCCATTTATTTTATATTATTTGTTTATTTGTTTGTTACTGTGTTTATTTGCTTGATTTTCATTTATTATTATTTATCTGTCAATTTATTATTTACTATTTACCTGTTTGTTTACTATCTAACTATATGCATTTATTTATTTATTTATCATTTTCATATATATATATATTTTTTGCGTTCGACCTAGTTATGGACCAAAAGGTCTCCTGTCGGCATGCTCTGTCTTTGTAATCCTTTGAGAACAAGTTGACAAAGACAGTCTAAAGATTGTGAAGAAATACATTTTTCTATACAAATGCATAAACTTTTGGAATAGCCTATGCAAAGCTAGAACCATACATGAACTTAAATATAGGTATGATTTGTGGAGAATAAGGTGATATCACCCAAAGTGGAATCATACATGAACTTTAAGCTACTTAAGACAACTGGAAAAAGACAGGCCCCCCATGAGCATTGCTATTTTCCTGTATACTACAGTTAGGTACAGTACCTATTCATAAAGGAGGAAGTAAAGAGATGTCACTTAACCCATTCAACTCCGATGACAAGATGTCTTGTCATTTGGTCAAATAAAACAAAAAATCATAAAACACCAAAATGTTTGATCAAACACCAGAAAAATATGACGTCAGTCCTCGCTTCGCTCGCAGTGAAGCGAGGACTGACGTCATATTTTTCTGGTGTTTGATCAAACATTTTGGTGTTTTATGATTTTTTGTTTTATTTGACCAAATGACAAGACATCTTGTCATCGGAGTTGAATGGGTTAACTACTACTAAGTGTTACTGACCAAGATGATATCTAAATTACGTGAAAGAACTGTTAAAGATGGAATGTCAAATATCTTGAAAAGAAGAACTTTTAGGCTGATCATTTGTTTTCCGACCTGGAGAATAATGTACATTAAACCTTCTAATTTTTCTAAAGGCATTTGACAACATACCTCACAACTGACTTGTAGAAACTAGAAAGTATTGGAAAACTGATACAAGTTCCTTGAAAGTATAAAAATTTTGACAGACTGGTATACATGATCAGCAGTGTAGGATACAATGTCAACCTGAAAGATGGTGAATACCAAGTCCCACAAGTCAGCTCTAGTACCTGTAATGTTCTTGATATATGTAAATGACAAGATAAATTGGATGACAAACTACACTAACACATTTACAGATGATGCAAAGATTATGAGAAGAATACAAGACGAGACTACAAACTGTTACAAGATCTAGACTAAATATGCATGCTGCCAATCACAAAATTACGTATTGGAAATTGATTTAAAATTCACTGGTCATCAATGCATTACTAAGTGGGAAACAAATAAACTAAAAAAGCAAAAAAACATACAAATATTGGACTCCAGCTATGTCATCACCTGACAAACATTACCAAAATCAAGAATGAAACAGACTACATGGTCAAGAAATGCATGGTACTCTTTGGGAATCTGTCAGAAATGTAGTTGATAAGACTTGATGTGTCATACTTGTTGGCTGGCAAAAAGACTACATTATTTCATGGGAGGTATGCCAGGAACATGAGATGCAAAAGGCCCTTCACAAATGCAACTGATCTGATTGACATGTTACAGTTAGGTCCGTGTAAGAGGAATGGTTCATGCCCAATAAAAACAAAGCCCAAATCAAGAGTAATAAGCAAGTCTTGGAAGTTAACAGGGAAAGGAAAGTTCAAAAACATTCATGTTAGGAAAGATGCAAATGAGGATGAACATTGAAAGATATGGGAACTTGTAAAGGAAAACAATAATGGAACAGACTGAAGACAAACAGCATTCTTCTGGGGGGTTCTCAAACAGAGCATGAAATGGTTCCAAAAAAGACAGGATGGCAATACAGGAAAAACTACAAGAAAAATAAAAGTAGCCTATGCCAATGCAGAACAATGGGTTAAATATCTTGAAGAGATGAACATTCTGACAGTCAGTTTGGTTTTAGATCTTGAAAACCACATGTCAAACCTATTAAGTTTTTACTCGGGTGACTGATGTGCTGCAAGAGGGAGGGCTTAGTGGACCTTGTGTAGTTTGATCAAATGAAGATTTTCATTTATTTACTTCCATTTTGTATGGATGCTGGAGATTATTGGGAGACAAAGATGTACATAAGACAAAGATGTAATATACTAAAATGGATGAAATTTTTTTGAAGGTAAGGTACATGGGGAAGTGCATCAGGATGAAGAGGAGTGATCAGCAGAGTTCCACAAGGATTGGTGCTCACTCATTATGCTTCTTATCTATGTTAATGACATAATGGAAGAAACAAGTTCTACTAATATGTTTGCTGATGATAAGAGTGAAAAATGAGGACTGTTAGCTCTTACAAAAAGATCTAGACACTATATTTCCATGGAGCCAAGAATGTAAAATAAATTAAAATGTCAAAAAATGCCGAGTAATGGAACTGGGCAGTAGCTCAAAAAGATCATGACTGAACTATTCCTTGGGAAGCAAATCTATTACAAAAGCAAAAGAAGAGAAAGATCTGGAAGTATTGATAAAAAACGATCTGTCACCTGACAGACATATAATTAAGGATTGGTGCTAACACTCATTATGTTTCTTATCTATGTTAATGACATGGAAGATACAAGTTATACTAACATGTTTGCTGATGATGCAAAGATCATTTAAAGAGTGAAAAATGAGGACTGTTAGCCAAGAATGTCAAATAAATTAAAAATAAATTTAAAAAAAAAAAAAAAAAAAAAAAAGCCAAGTAATGGAACTGGGCAGTAGCCCAAAAACAACATGATTGAATTATTCCTTGGGAAGCAAATTTATTACAAAAGCAAAAGAAGAGAAAGATCTGGAAATACTGATAAAAGACTTCTGTCACCTGACAGACATATCATTAAGGATTGGTGCTAACACATTATGCTTATCTATGTTAATGACATGATGGAAGATGCAAGATATATTAACATGTTTGCTGATGATGCAAAGATCATGAGAAGAGTGAAAAATGAGGACTGTTAACTCTTACAAAAAGATCTAGACACTATTTCCATGGAGCCAAGAATGTAAAATAAATTAAAATGTCAAAAAATGTCAAGTAATGAAACTGAGCTGTAGCCCAAAAAGAACACAATTGAATTCTTCCTTGGGAAGCAAATCTATTGCAAAAGCAAAATAAGAGAAAGGTCTGGAAATATTGATAAAAGATAATCTGTCACCTGATAGACATATCATTAAGATTGTGGGAAAGACAAGCGGATTGTTGCAGAACACTAAGATGGCATTTCAATTTGTGCATGAAGAGATTATGAAAAAAATCACAGAATTCCTAATCCATCCAAGACTGAAATGTGTAATGGTGGTACGATTCTCAGAGTGAAAGATATATATATAAGATTGAGACAATACAATGGGCAACAACCAAGCCAGTTCCCAGCCTAGCACATTAACCATATGAGGACAGAGGTAAAAACATTGAATCTCATAACATTGAAAGGTTGAAGAGAAAGAGGTGACTTGTTTACTGCGTTCAGGTCGCTATAGGCCATGAGAACAAATTGAGAATGTCTAAAATATGAAAAATTGTTTTCCACACTGCTGCATAAATACTTGGAATGGGTTAGAAGGCAATATAACCCAAGCTAGAACATTGCAGTATACCAATCTGAGTATAACAATTGGAGAATAAGGAGATAGACCAAGTTCAAACCATACACAAATTTGAAGCTAGGTATATTAATTGGAGAGTAAAAGAGAGGACCCATGAGCATTACTCTTTTCATGTATACTACAATTAGGTTACAGGCTGATAAACATACACAAAAAAGACAGCAAAGAAACTGGTTCCCAGCCTGGCAGACAAGCCATATAGGGAAAGACTAAAAGCAGTGGATATGCCTACAATGAAAATCAAAGAGAAAGAGGTGAACTGGTTACAGTATTCAGGTCACTAAAGGGGATATACTACAGTGACAGAAGAGATCTCTTGATTAGATGAGAGGGCTTTAAAAGGTCACAAGAACAAACTGAGAAAGATTAAATATCTAAAAGATGTGAAGAAATAGTTCTTAATACAGATGCACAAGTACAGCTTAGGTGATATAACCCAAGCTTAGAACAATACACATAAAAATCTAGGTATGATAATTGGAAAATATCGATACTGACAATGTTGGAACCATACACAAATTTGGTGGTAGGTATGAAAAATTTGAAAATAAGACAGGCTAGTACTACTCCCTTCCTGTCTACTACAATTTGGTAAGAACACACTACTACAGATCTATGTCCTTGCATAGTAGCAAAATCTTGTGAAAGAATTCTTAGAGATATGGGTTAAATATCTTGAGGATATGTAACAGATAATCAACTTGATTTCAGCATTGGAAGATAATGTATATCAAATCCACTAAGCTGTTACTCAAGAGTAGCTGATGTGTTGCAAGTAAGAGAGGCTTGTGTGGACTTGTGTAATTTGATGTGGCAATTTAACAAGATACTTCACTTTAAACTTTCATGGAAATGATAACATATTTGAGAATGGTGAGCTCTTTGATTAAATACTGGATTTCCTGAAAGACTGGTACTTGTGAAATATAATTAAAGATAAAATGTCAGAATGGAGAGGTGCCACTGGCAGTCCCAAAGACCATTCTAGAAACTGCACTATTTTTTATCTATATAAACCTACAACGAATTTACAGATGATGCAATCACAAGAAAAATAAAGGATGGAGACTACAAACTGTTACAAAATCTAGGTATCATACGAGTCTGGAGCCAAATGCAGATAATGAACTTCAAAGCCAAAAATGCAAAGTATTGGAAATGAGTATAAAAGATCAAAAAGACATTCTGTGAATTTTTTGTTACATTTTTGAGGTGTACAACTAAGTGATGTCAATAAAAAATCAAATACTAATTCTGTAAATTAAAATACATCAATATGTTTTTCTTGGTAGAAATTATGGGGGAAAAAATGCTAAAAGCAAACCAATTATATCATTCCCCATGCCTCCTGTCATCTGTCTGTTCCTGTCAATGCAGTCTGATGTCAGTTTGACGATGGCTACCTTGTGTATCTATCGGGTGTTCTACTCCAAGTGAGGTTAGGTTAAGTTCCACAAAGCATGGTTTTTCCTAGTATTTTTGTGTGTTTTATGTGCTTCCCCACTCAAAACCCTCCCTTTCCATTGCCTCCCCATTATTGTAGGGGTGATGAGGTAAGGGCTAGTGGAATCTATACCTCATGTAACCCCATGTTTGTCCTTTGTGGTGGAATCTATATGTAATTCTAAGTTTGTCATTTGCCACTTATTTCAGGTGTGCTGATCATTGTACCCAGACAGAAATAATATAACTGTTCCAAAGACTTTCAAGAGTTATTTATGATCAGCACACCTGAACTCACAAGTCAAGATGATAAAGCTGATGGCGACCCATTTTGACTTTGAAAACATGCGACTGTAACGAAACTCTGGTAACTTTTTAGGCGAGACAAACAGTCAGCCATGCTACACCTGCTATCTTGAAACTGACACATTCCAATGCGCCATACTCCAATAGTGGAACACACCAGACAAGGAAACAAGTCTCCCCAGCACAGTGAGTTTTTAGTCGCCCAATACGTGAATTCATCCTATCCTCCCCAGTTGCTACAAGCCCCACCCTACCTGAAAAGATATGCTACTAGCTAGAGAGGAAGCCCTATTGAACTGACACATGAGGATCACTGAATAACTCGGCAAACACACCAAACGCCTACCCTCCCTATTAGTCATTGGCAACTCTGTCCGCATAAGTGGTTTCTGCCAAATTTGAGGGTCAGATTTGAACAATACACAAAAAACTCTTGGAATAGCAACACATTATGGAAAAAATATACCTTAATTGTGAACTTCTAAAAATTTACCATTTTTCAATAGAGAAGGAATCAAAAGCAAAACAAAAAAATTATCTGGGTGTGCTCATCACAGACACCTTATAACCTAACAAATATCCTTTCTGTATTTTACAAACATGCACACCTGACCCACAACATTTGCAGGGGTTGGGGGAGCACAGAATAATTTCCAATCCCCTAGACCTAAGCCATACATAGAACAACCAGTGGAAGACACCTAAGTTAACTGCAATACCTCTAGACAACCAGAATAGATAAACCCTATTCAATACAAAATAACCTATGAATAAAATACACAAATATGTGGAACCCACAAATGTGGGAGTTCAAGTACACATACATTAAGGTTAATACATACAAGACTAGCTATACACTTATTCCCTAACATAAAACATGGGCCCATAACCCTGCCAATCAATACTCTTAGTCCAAATCTATATAAATTCTGGACTCAAGTCTGAGGGCCTGGATTGGCAAGCTAACAGACTCTTCCATGCGTTATTGCCACTTGACTTTTGACTTTAGCCCAGCTGCAATATCTGGAGTGTCTGCTGTATTGTATGTGATCTATTTATAGAATTTACTGTGCAGGCACAAGACCAACAACAGGTACTTGCAAGTAGAATTCCTAAAAGAAAGACATCAGAAAAAAAACTCCAAGAATCAAGACGAGAGTATTGCCATCCTCACCGATTTTAAGTAGCCATCAACAAAATCCATAGAAAAAAAGTTCATAGGCACACCATAATAAACCAGAAAGCATGGTCTTCTTCAAAATTAAAACTGCATCTATATCTATTAAGCATCCAACACCCATGTGTTGTTCCTTTTATCTTAACTCCTTGTGAACGAGATGCCAACTTCACCCCCTGCTCATTGTTTGGGTCAGAACAATGTAGTGATGCAGCATTTATAGTTGACCCAAAAACAGTCTCAACATGGATTTTGGAATTATCAAGATGTGTGGAAATAAGCCAATCAATGTTTTTAGCAATAACTAGGCCACACACTGGCACTCTCTTCCATTTTGTTGAATGTATAGATTTCTGTGCTTCTGAGGCAATTTATCAACAACAAATACATGAAAAATTGTCATAATGTCACAAAACTGAGGAAAGGATAGTTGCACAATTCCAGTTCTTTTCTCTTCAGAGGCCTTCTATTCACAAAAATAATGACTACATATCTATCTATATACCAAGGGGATCTTCCCCTTATAATTCTTCTTCACGGCTTAAGTAAGGCTTGTAAGGTGGTTCCACTTTCAATATTGCGAGACTTTTTTCAAAAGATTTGTATGATCACAATTTTACTATCAAGTGTAGTTAAGACACTACAAAGATAAATGTATTCGAGCTCAGAACCATTCTAGAATCATTACATATAATTGTTATTTGCCACAAGAAATTTTGTAAAACAAGTTTATTTTTCCCACCAGTACTTACCAGGTTGGTTAGGCTATTAGGTTGGGGCAAGTCTGGTTATGTTTGATTGTTAGGTTATCTTACTTTCTAAGTTAGGTTATGGTATATATTTGCAAATATTGTCTCCAATATCCAAAAAAGTGTATTTCATTGTAATATCAATTACAAATGAAAAAGCACCATAACATTACTATACATATTTACACATTAGTCGAGTTTTTTTTTCATTATGAATTGTGTGTATGTGTGTATATTATATATATATAATATATATATATATAATATATATATATATATTATATATATATATATATATACATATATATATATATACACATACACACACACCAGGAGCATGGCTCCCATTCCCGTTAGATACAACTAGGTAAATACTAGGTAGGTAAATACACACACTCTTGAACATTACAAAATATAAAATAAAATAAGCAAATACTGGTAATTATGTTTCATGCATTTTTCTTTATCATCATCAAACACTTCTTTCCCCATGAAACCATGTTTTCCCGATATTCCCTCACATTGTAAAGTTAAGGTGGACTCTCTTCCATAATCTATCAATGCCCAAATGTGCTGTATTGTTTACACTGCATTGATAATGCTCATCTTAATTAGCTAAATCCTTTCCCTGCTGCCCAAATTCCCAGCAAGTCCCAAATTTATTTCCACAGTGAGCTGCGAGAAGACAAGAATCATTCACCATGTTCTTGGATCACATGCTGAAATAACCACTTCAGTACAAGTCAAATTCTCATGCGCAGCATCAGCTGCCATATGAACAATGTATCACGTTACTCGCATTATAAATTATAAAGTCACTGCTGTATTACTCGTTTATTTTTCTCTAAGTAATGATAAACACAGAAAATGTCATCAAACCAGTTCACAGAATCCAGGGGTAACTCATGTACAACTACAAATATATATATATATATATATATATATATATAATCAAGATACCGACACTGGTACCCCCATGTACCCACTCATGCCTCATGATGCCTATGCAGGTGTCATCATACCTAAGTGGTTAAGATCATCAGCTCTCACCCTGACCAATGAGTGCTCAGAGCTCGTATTATCTGATCTCTGGGTAACTTTGTGACCTTACATCAATTCACTTCAAGAGGAACTTAATGGCTTGCAGTGTTGTGTAAGTTGAACACCCTACGCAGGCATGGTAACTTAATTCTGATCCTACCCTTAACCCTAATTCTAACCTCCATTCCTGGTCAATATCCAATCCCTAACCTTTAATTTCCCTGCTCAACACCCACACATTCTACTGCCCATGAGCAGCCTTCTGTATTACTTGTATATTTGGTTGTCTATATCCCCATAGGTATTATTGTTATTTTGGATAAAGATATCAGTGACCATGCAAATACTATTGAACATAAAACATTGTATTAATATCACTGTATTTTGGTATTCAGAGTTGCAAGGATGTTTATAAATCCTTTTAAAGTTGATGATAGATATATTTTGTTGCATTTTGAACACACAGTAGGTTCCCAAAAAATAAAGAAAACCAGGAAAGAAACTGTGGCACTGCTACATCAAATTTGGTTTCTAGGCAATGGAAACCAATGTAAAAATTATCATAAAACACGTGCCAGTAACAGTCTTTTGGTATGTGTATATATTTACACCGTTGCATTACAATGACTGAGATCAGAGCAACTTCTAAGTAGTACTCTCGATTTGGGTTCTTTTCTGGTACCAAACATTTTCTTTTCTTTCTATTTTATACTTGAAATGTCTATTTTTTCTATTGAAATGTTATGTTTGGTTTAGTTAAACTAGGTTAGCTTATACTAGGGAGCTATTGGACGTCATGAATTTCATATTAAACATCCCGGTTGGTGTGATTCTAGAATTCTACCCCCACTTGCTCCTATCATCCCTCCTGTGCTAACCAAGGCAAAATTAATTACCAACAGTCCCTTGTATATTCATGCCAAGGTAATTTGATCACTCGAATAAAAGAGATTACTGATTATTTATTTTTTGTGTTTAGCATCAGGAAGGGAAGAGGTTTCCAGACAGGACCTTGACTGGGATTGGTAAGTTGTATCACAAGATCTGCAGTAAAACCCCATAAAAAGTCAACAATGTTTGACAGCACTAAGTATCACAATAACGTCTAAATGGAACATTTCTATCAGGCTTGAGGACACGATTTGGTAAATTTTTAGAAGTGCACACCTACGTGACAATTTTGTAAATTAAAATACATGAACATAATATGCAATTTTCTTGGCAGAAATCAATAACAAAAAAGTTGCTAAAATTGATTTACTATCAAATGAAGTCACGGCAGTTGAATGATATGCCATGTTTGTTTTGATAGATGCAGAGGTCAAAGAAATAAAAGTTAAATAAATTCATCAATTCTAACCTATGTAACCTATATGTAGTAATTTGGTACAGTGAGTCCTCCTTATACAGTAATTCTTTATTCGGTAAATTCACAGTTACGGTATTTGGTAATTACTACCCTCAATTCTATTTATGGTAAGAAAAACTCAGATACGGTATCCGCTAGATATTTTGAAGAGGAAAGAGCAGGGAGAAGGTACATCTGCCATATCCTATTATTACATGTTATTATGGATTCAGTATACGGTAATTTCAATTTGCGGTAAGGTTTTCAGGAACGCATATGTACCGTATAACGAGGACTTACTACACCCCAAATTCTAAAGGTCATCTGGGTTGTCGTCACAGATGCAGGCGGCCTGATTATTATTGTACCTTGGGCAATTAACAGACAACAGCAGAACCCCTTGTTCTTTCATAAAGTCCAAGGAAGCCCTACAGTCTTTGTAACAGCGCTTATTAATGTCACCTGGAGTTGAAGAACACATGGTCCACAACGTGAAAGCCATTGTCTAACTGACAGTGACTGGAGTGGACAGACAACAACATGGCATCTCAACTGTATTCTAGTGGCTTCATTCGTTAGTAATTTGCTTGTAGCAAGTTTTTTATTTATTTCTGCCAAGAAAATTGTATACTATGTTCATACATAACAATTTATAAAATCAATATTTCATTTTCTAGTGGTACATCATGTAAGTGTGCACAACTAAAAAAAATACCCCGGATTTTATTTGTAAAACATGCACATTGAACTCGACAATATGCTACATCATATAGATTCTAGAATTTTAGCCCCCACTTGCTTCCATCATCCCTCCTGTGCTAACCATGGCACAATAAATTACCAACAGTCCCTTTTATACTAACACCAAGGTAATTTGATCACTTGAATAGAAGAGAGCATGATAATTTATTCTTTGTGTTTAACATCAGCAAGGCCAAGGGTAGAGGTTTCCAGACAGGACTTTGGCTGGGATTGCTAAGTTGTATCACAAGATCTGCAGTAAAACCCCATAAAAAGTCAACAATGTTTGACAGCACTTAGTACCACAATAACATCAAAGATGGAACATTTCAATCAGGCTTCAGAACAGGATTTTATGGAACCTGTACAACATCATAAACATGCACATTCAAACTCAACAATATGCTACATTTAACATTATATACTTTACTGACACAAAACTAGCTACTGACTGGCTGCATATTTTTCCACAACTAAAAAAAATATATTTTGTAGCCTTTAATATGAGAGTACTTCATGCCACATATGCAGAATTACTACCACATAAATGGCACAAAATATGATACATGATAAGTGATAGTTTGAATAGGTAGAAATAAATGAGCAAGGACCAATGGAGAATGAAGATTATCCTAGATTACGAGTGGAAAATATACGACGTACGTGCGAAGTAAGAATTACCGAAGTAAGAAGGAAGCATATATGTTCAGGTCCGACCTCTACAAGATTACACTCCTATTTTGCTTTCCCGTCTAACTGTGTGAAATCACTTCACCTAAATCGTAAAATGGAGCGAAAAGAACGTGCCGCCGAGAAAATACGAGTTATATATGCGAAATACAGCTTAAAAGGGGAAAATGTTTTGAGTCCAATACCATACTCTGGCCTTGTAAACAAAGCGCGAATTGTAGGTTATTCTACCACAGAACGTCGTTGTTCCTTCCTTACGACAATCATGAACACCCTCCAAACGTTCCCAGAAGACATAATGGACACTGGAGCTGTTAACACTTACTGTAATATTAGCATGGATGTCATATTTCTTCCCTGTTTTGGAAATGAAACGACAGGTAAGCTCATCGACACTAGCAGCGACCACCTGGAAGATTTCGTTAGTTTTGGGAAACGCACTCTCTAATACTCTTATTTCCTGCTTTAGAGTATTCAAACACGCCATAACGATTTCACGGATTAGCTAATTGACTCATGGACCAAGAATGTTTTCAATATGACGCGACAAATAGCTAAGAATGACAGCTGATTTCAGTGTCTCTTTCTCTCTCCAAAGAGGAAAATGGCGACTGAGTGTTATGTGGCCATTGTAGTGAATAATACTGCTTGGTATCGTTCAATAATTCCTTTTACACTGTGTGTTAACTTTTCATTTTATACAGATAAATAGCTAAAATTCGAAATATGCATATGAGATGAATATCTATGAATATAAAAGAGTTATAGCATGTCGTTCAGGTACGAAGAACTGAAAAGTATACCTTGAAAATCAATTATTTGTCAGGTTTTATTTTGAACGAAATAATTTACTACATGATGAAACAAAAAGAAACTTCTTCACAACTTGGCTCTCCCCTACATCATTGTTTATCAATAGATGGCAGCAGTGTTCATTGGATTAGGAATTCGGCGGTTTATTTGAAATGTTCATAAACCAGCTACTGACTCACCTGAAAAGTTTATATTTTACAAACGCACAGACATGTATACACAAAGACATCAACCCCTCATCTAAGGGGGTGGCCAAATCAGAGCAAAGAACCTCATTAAAACAACAGTACATGCACCATCCCACTCATCTCAGCACTTCGGGGGTGGATTATCGCCTGCCTCTGCTAAATTTCATGGACTAAATGCAATGCAGCGTGGGATATATAATCCATTATAGGCCCTAACAGTGGAGCCTGGCTCACTCTTACATCTTCACCGTAAGACAACCTTCTCTATTATCCAGTCACAGGCGTGAGATAAGGGGAACATCCGATTGGGTCGAGTCATGCTTTCACAATCACTGTCGTTTAATTTGGACACAAGAATTTCCTACTCCCAATATTTATCCAAGCGTTTCTCAAAGGTATGACCCACGTATCTGGGACATTATCAACCTGTTAGCAAGTTATTTCACGAGAATCTCATGTGTAATAAATAGATTCAATATAAAAATTTCTTATACACCTTTCAGTTGTCTTTACTTTGTTATTCTTCAAATCCTTTGCCTCTTCGTCATATTCATAGAGCAATATTTCCAGAGGACAAAGGTCCCCGGGCAGGATTTGACGTTTGCCTGTGAGACAAGACAACCTGACCCCAGGTTCAGGTCATTTCCTGGCCTGACTTGACGGATGCCCCCGATTCTCCTCGTTGTCACTTTTCTTTGTAAAAAGTTACTTTATCTCCAATAATGGTGTCCGGTAATAAAGTAGTAATAAAAACAACTTCGGTTCAGAAAAAAACGTCACATTTTATTCAATTACCATAAACATTTTAATTAATAAATCAAGAAATATTTTAACTCGCTTATTAACTATACACGACATATAAATTGAAAACACCATCTACTTCATATCCTGGCATTACATTCATGCCCATTGTTTTATTGATGGCTAAGACGATTATTCCAGCCGACGCGACGCCACAATGGAACTGTGCCATAGCCTTGCAGTCTTCCTGACTAGCAACAATACAGAAGTTATCTTATTTGGTTATCTTAACCGGTGGGCTTCCCAGGGCCGTACCTGTTCATGAGGGGTCCACGGAAGCCAACACTGCTGATGTGCCAGCTACAAGGAATGAAATCAGAAAAAGAAAGGACAGATGTGTAAAGGCTGGGAACTGCACTATAACAGCTAGAGTGAAAGAAAAATTAAATTAAACTGATATTCTGCTATGGATTAGAGAATATCAACAAAAACCATAAAGAAGTTCATCAAGATGGAAAGTAATATCGTTTTAAATTATGCCATATTAGTGACAGATACTACTTGATCCGGTAAGGAATTTCAAATGGGTACAAATCTTTTATTTAGTTACATCCGTAACTCAAGTTGGTTCTTCTCGGGCTTATTCTACTTATTTCTGTTTTATAAACTCTCTCAGTCATTACTTACTTCTTCATTCTTTCCACATACCCAAACCATTATTTGCTGTAAGTCCACATTTTTCACTTTACCCATTCTTGAAATGTCTGTTATACTCCCCAAACACCTAATCTTAGATATATTCAGTCTGTTTCTTTTAGCCTTTCTTATATCATTAGTTTCTGCTCTCTAAAACAATGCGAGCACAATCAACACTTTATACAACCTTCTCTGCATTGTCATTATTTCAAATGTCAACAGCCTAAGTTGTCATAATTGGCAATTAGTGAGGTAGGTCACTAATTCTGGGTCGTGTAAGTATGTTAACGGACTGGAAGGTCCTGCCACGTTACACCCGTTCAGGACCTAGATATGGACCAAAAGGTCTCCTGTCGGTATGCTCCGCCTTTGTAATCCTTTGATGTGTTCATGGGTCTGTATTTGACCGTATGGACAAAGATCTGAGTCCGAGGTTCCCCGTTTTCCTCTTCATTCATTCCTATATACCCATCAATCATCATGCTTTTCACTCGACACGGACATTTATTCTATTCCTTTACTTTGCAACTTACTTCCAAATCAACTACCTTCCCCACATCCTTAGGCATCTAACCATTCGTACTCACATTCAATCTCACACTCAATTTTCCTTGAACATCTCGTAATTCTATTTTTGCTAATATTCGCTTATAATTTTCTTTTCTTACACGCTCGGGTGAATCCATTCACCAACTACTTCAGTCTCTCCTTAGAATTAACCTTAAGAGTGATGCCATCCAGTTCACAAATAATTACTTATTCACTTCTCATAGCCTTTTGTGAACTACGGACTACCTGGAAAAGACCTGCTCGCGCGGGATCGTTGTTTGTGGGAGAGAAGTCTGTAGGAAAATGAAAAGATAGTTGTGTATAAAAGGGGACTACTGCCACTGAGCGCTTTAGGGACATTCATTAGGGTTTTTGTGTTGTGGCTCAGGAGGCATGGGCACTTGGAATTCAAGACTTGCTTCAGTGAGGGGATTATTTTTTTTTTTTTTTTAGAGGATTTTGATCACTCAGAATCTCAACCAATAAAGTTAAGAAAGGAGACGGAGGCTAAGTTGTAGAGACATTCAGAGGGATGGACAATTTTTAGTAGTAGGTAAACTGAAATGAGAAGATGCAGTAAGAGAGAAATTTATATATTAAATGAATTTCAGGAGGAAAAAGAGCGTTTGCAGATGATTGTGCATGTAGTCGTGTTTCTTGTTTGCGATGTGTTAGTGAGTGTGTGTGCCACGCAGAAAGGGTTGTTGACTCTATGCTGGTCTCTTCACTGGACATCCACAATTTTTAAACGTCTGCCTAATACTTTTATATTTATACACATTAAAAGACCGTGACGACATCACAGAGCCTAGAGAGAATAATGCTTTTGTTTGAGCAAGATTACTTTTCAACATTCTGTCCTCACACATGCTCTCGTATGATCCACGTTAAAACTTTTTATCGCTGCCTGTAGACTTTTCTATATATTCGCAACGTTCTCCAGAACGTTTCCCTGCTAACCCTATCAAACATTTTCTTCAAGTCTGTGAACGCCCAAGACACCCTTGCCCTTTGCTGCATACTTTCTTACAACAAATACTTGATTCACACAGCCTTTTCCTCTCCTAAACCCAAATATTTTTCCTTAGTAAGTCCCTCTGCTCACTTCCGAATTTTCTCAGTCAGCACACTTCTATATATATATATTTACCAATCGCACTAAAAAAAAAAATCATTAAAACTACTAAAATCTCTCTTACCCACTCCCATTTATAGTGGAACTGGGCAAGAACTCCCTGAGACACACATCAAACAACCTCACCAACCACTCCACAATTACTAGTCCACCCTTTGTCAGATATTTCACATTGTGTCCATCTAATTCTGGTAGCAAATGTTCCCCTAAGGTAAATATATAGGATGAGGTGGAACACCGAGAATATATTTGGAAGATAATTTTATAAATGTGAAGAATAACCTGTCTGTAACAGATTACGTACTATTCCACACTTTTTTTATTCTTATATTTCTTCTCTTCCAAAGTAATATATGTAATAACCTCTGAAGGACGAAATAGTATTTGTGAAATACACATGTTCAAGATACCATATATGTAGTTTATATAATTCTTAAACTGTTAGAAGAATTGCTCCTGAATTGTGGAAGAATTAGAATGAAACACTATTAAGAAGGACGCTTATGTATATATATATATATATATATATATACATATATATATATATAAATATATATATATATATATATATATATATATATATATATACATCCATACATATACATAACATACAGTATAATCAACCTGTCAGAATGTCCCAACATATATTAATATGTATGTGTGAGTATATATATTTACATACGTATACCAAGGCCTTTTCCCCCTTACAAGGGAGGTAGCCAAAAAGGGAAAGGCATACAATAATTTTCACCCATTCCATCCCTGAATACACTCCACACCCCTCCACCCTCCCTCTTATCTGAGCACCTCCTGGATGATGGGTCATCCCTGCACTTTGTCCACCGCCCTGGGTCAGAAGCAGTGTTGGAAGACACAGCACATCCACAGCAAGGCCGCTTCATTAAATTGGCGACCCCCCCCTCTCCGTCGCCCCATTGCATAAAAGGAGATGGGGAGAAATCCCTTCGGGCTGCGTCAAATTTAGCTCACACATACTACTTCACCCCCCATCCACCCGCCCATTCCACCTCACGCAATCACAACATCATCCATATACAACCATTCTCCATTTACACCTGTCTTCTGTCCTCTCCCGTCCTTCCTCAACAGACATTCCCCTCTTCCCCAAAGCCCCATCCATCCACCTCATCCTAGGACGTCCCCTCATGTTCACTCCCTCCACATCTGCCTTCCATACCTCTTTTACTAGTCTTTCTTCACTCATTCTTTCCATGTGTCCAAACCATCCTAATACTCTTTCATCAACCCTATCTCCCAGCTCCTTTTCCACCCCTGTTCTCCTCCTCATTTCTCACTCTGTCTAGCCTAGTAACCCCCATCATACTTCTCAGACACCTCATCTCAAACACATTCAAATTCCTTCTCTCTTCTTCTCTTATGCTCCATGTTGAAGTAATTTATTAAATTTTCAATACAGTCTAGTTCTACTTTTATATTAAAGCTACCCCTTGTAGTTTCATACTTTCTTTGGCCCTCGGCGAAAGGAAAACGTATTCCGTTCGCTCTGCGGAATAAGCGGCAATTCTGCAACGGTGAGCGAATAGTATTCAATATTCATTTATGCGATGTACTTTCCGCGGGTGATGGCCTGAGAGGATGGATCCAAACTAAAGTTGAGAGTTTAATTGCCAAATGCAACTGTAGAATTAGACGAAATATGAACCGGTGGATCAACTACTGGAGTGTCTACATGTAACACATTCAAAATATATTTTGTAAGTACGGAGGACATGTTTGAGTAGCGAAATATTCTATTTGATTCGAAGTGCTGTTTGTTTAGGTTTGACACGTGACGTATATCGAAACAGGAAAATGACAAATCAGGCAGTATCCTTTTATGTTGAATTTTTGACATATTGAAATGTTCATTGAACATCTTTCTTGGGTGGTTCAGGTTCTAGAACGTTTAATCTAGATGGATGAGGTTTATAGAGGTTAAAGAAAAAAATCTGGGTAAATATGGGTGGTAGGAGGCAGGTGGGGTTGCATTTGGTTCGAAATATTGAGTGAAAAAGTGATGATGGAGTTATTTGATTACCTATTTAACTGTTTTAGTCTCTGCGTGGCAGTGACTCAAACCAAGTTCATTTAAGACATCAAAGCAAAGGTATATGGTTATGGTTCAACGGTAAATATTTTCCAGACTAGTTTATCATATCTCAAAAGGGCAAAGTGCTATGAATTTTAAAAGGTCATAAGTGTCGGAGATTGTGATCATCCTCTACGTTACATCGTACATATATATATATATATATATATATATATATATATATATATATATATATATATATATATATAATATATATATATATATATATATATATATATTATATATATATATATATATATATATATATATATATATATATATATATACAGTATTCGATGCTATAAGAGGTAATGTTTTCTAGATCCCTTCATATTTGCAAATATGTCCCCTTACACATTACAATACAGCATAACAATAGTGTATAGGTCTTTCAACAACGTACAGCGTCAGGGTGTTTAGTACTTTTGGATGTGATTTTAGACAATCACAAGTAGTTTACATAATATTGCTGGATAATCGTGAATAATGACTAACAACAAAACAGCTAAGAATAGTAAAATATTTGTCACACCCTGCCAATCTGTTTTTCATTTTTTTCACATAAAGAGGGCAGTACTACTGCGGCTACCCTCTTTCCAAACACGGAGAACAGGAAACCGTACATGACCACTATTCTAACCATTTCTGAATATAGATCTCTATAAAACTAGTAGGAAATTAAGGCCTATACTCAAGAGAACATTTACTAATTACAAAAGAGTAAACTGACAAGAATGCACAGACTGAATAGTGAAGAACTATAGTATCCATCCTTTGTCAGAGTAAAGACAATGACAATTCAGAAGGTCAACAAAAGACCGTAATAAAAAAAAAGTAGCCGTCTTAAAGGGAAAAAATGTATGTATGATTATATACATATGTGTGTATACACACACATATTATATATGCATATATATATATATATATATATATATATATATATATATATATATATATATGTACATATAGTGTGTGTGTGTACATATATACATAGATACTAAGAGTGCCCAATCTTACTTAAACTGGAATGATGATTTAGAAATATTAGAATAGAGGCCTTCCCCAAGAAATTATAGATAATATTACTTATTCCAGACTACCTTGAATCAAAGAAATGCCCAGTAGTAAAGCTCAGTGATCAAACCCTTTCATTGGAAAAGAACTCAACAATTCTGGGCTTTACTTTTGATATGCGACCTTGAGCCCATACATCAAAGACCCGACAATGAAATTTAGCAAGAAAATAAATGTATTGAAATCAGTTGCAAACATGGCCTCTGGGCAGCATAAGTTTATAAACAGTTCTTGAGACCCACACTCAAGTACACTTCTACAACATGGTTTCCAATTATTTGGAAACCATAGACACCCTATAGACTGCAGAATAATAAGATGCATCAAAACCACCCTAATAGAACATCTCCAGAAAGAAACCAAAATCCTTCCCATAGAGCTTTGCATGAAAATGGTAGGTACACAATTCTATGCAAGATCCATCAACTATATTTGCCCATCAAGTACAACCAACAGAATGCAACTAATACACCAGCAGCAAACTACTCAAACATCTACAACAACCTACTATTTGTATCACAACACTTCCATACAACAATACATTCACACTCAGATCACAAAACAAGCAGTCCAAAACTGATCAACAAACTCACTACTCCATCAACTTCTGCAGAAAATAGAATTCCAAGAGAAGAACCACACTAGTATGACTACATTTACATCACCATGGAGCACTAAGACAGTACCAACCCAGAATAGAGTTGGCCATACAAACAAACTATATCCTAGACCAAGGTGTATCAATTATTTAAGACATTGAACACCTCCTTTTACATAGCTCCACCCTAAATGTACCCAGACAACAACACTTTTTCGTTAAGTGATTTATGGGTCAATCTGGTGGCTGTTGCCAGTTAGCTGGTAGCCATGTGTCCCATACAAGAGAGATCTGTGGCAATGGTGTGACTGATTACTTTAAATGACAGGTTTACCTCAGCTTGATAAAATTGCTAGGTGCCAGTCAGAAAAAGTATATAAGAAGAGTTGCTACAATTTAAAAGTCATGAGATTGTCTTTAATCTTAAATTGGGGGCACTTAAATTATGTTGAGTTGCCTGGTGGCAGTCACTGAAATGATGACTGCAAAACAGGAGGTTCACTGATACTGATTTTTCAGTTGTGACTGAAAGTGCACTGGTAGGCTATAAAATAGCTTTGAACTCGAATAAAAAAAAATTATTCAGTAATGAATTCCAGTTCAGATGTAATATTTACAAGCAGACATAGAAGGGCATTATGAGGTCATGAACACAAGTTGAAAAAGACCACATGTCTGAGGGATATAAGAAAAAATCCACTCAAGTGGAATAGCCTGGAATAGCCTAGATCAGGGGTCTATCGAAATAAACACCATGTGAGGACGGAGCCTTTATTGGTACGACATTTTACTTGTTACAGTTTTTTCAAGTACATAGCTCAAGAGACCATACCTCATGAACATAGATCAGGAGTGGGTAACGTCTTTAAGTGTAGGTGTCAAAATCAGCCAAATCTTTGAAACAAAATTTTCTTGCATGCCAACAGAGTAAAATTTAGGCCTGTGCATGAGTATAGACCCCCTTCCTTCATCTCGTAGGACCCCAGTCCATTGCCCAGTGCAGCATATGGTTACCAATGGTCACACAAAAGAAGTTGGAAATTTATTAGTTATCTATTTAAGGAGAGCTCTGGGTCTTGTGTGCCAGAAAAAAGTCATTAGTGTGCCTAGATGATACAGTACTAGCTGGAACCATACATGAATTATAAGGTATGTTCATTGGAGAATAAGAAACAGTACCTCATGAGCATAGCTCTCTTCCTGTGTACTACAGTTAGGTAAATACATTAAGATATAATGGAGGCCTTAGATACATGACTGATTTCAGAAGTAAATGTAAAATTGTTAGGCATAGGTTCAGAAGTAGTGGGTGAGAACTGAAGGGTATGGGGAGTGAACCAGTTGTTATTTGTAAATGACAGTACATTTGGCTGATCCTTAGGGGACTGACAGTTGGTGACAGTTTGTTAGGGTATGGGAGAAGAAAGTTATTAGTGATTAAGGATAAATATAGCTTTATGAGATTACAAGGAATAGTGATAGGGGCAAGTTGAATATGAGTAATTCATCATGGCTTTGGATTATGTGATTGACAGCTGTTACCCTTCTCAACAAGAGTTCAGAGCCCATGTACTACCTGAGCAGTGGGTAATGCTGTGAAGAGTGAGATGCTTGGAAACCATGTTGTGAAAGTGTTGTCAAATGTATTTACTGAATTGTATTTACCTTATTGTAGTATATAGGGAAGGAGCAATGGTTATGAAGTTCTGTCTCTTATTCTCCAATTATCATACCTAGCTTAAAATTCATAGATATTTCAAACTTTGGGTGTCACTTTACTTTCCAATTATCATATTTAGATTTAAATCTATGTATGTTCATCTGACTCTCAAGAACTGTTTTTATAAAAATTAATTTCCTTCTAGTGTCCAAAGTCCATGTTTGTGACTGATATTGATGTATTTATATTTATGTTGATCTCTGCTGTCATATTTTTGATGTGGTGTACCACCATCTTGGATTGTGTGCTGGATTCATGATCAGTAACTGTTACCCTCCCAGATGAAATCTCAGAGCTCATATTTGGCCAAATCTATAGATAATGCTATGGCTTTAGACACACACATACACAAACACAAAACCTGGCTAATAGTGCAGAGATGCTGAAATTTTCAGCCCTGGGCAGGACTTGAATTTGGATCACTGAACTAGTGTTCAAGAATGGTACCACTGCATCATCACATCATGTGAGTGAAGTTCATAATAGTATAAAAAGTGAGGCCCAGAATTTTTAGGCTCTTTTCCTAAGGAAGGATTTGGACATTCAATTTGACTATTAGATATTTCTTTGATTCATGGTAGTCTGGAGTGAGCAATGTTACTGATGCTTTCGTGGAGGAGGCCTCTATTCTATAATTTCTAAGCCCTTGTTATACTTTGTCTAAGTAGGCTTAGGTGTTTTTAATAGCCATTTTGTAGTTACTGTGCTGGGTTATTATTGTCAGGTCATCTGTGTAAGTGAGTAATTTGGTTCTAGATCTGGTGTTGGGAAATCACTTGTAAAAGAAGTTGAATAATGGAATTGGGAGTATTGCTCCATATAGGCCACCATTGTAGTCTTTTAGACTGTAATATTTTGTTGTTTTGGGTTGTTCTGCATGAAAAGTCAAACATTATTATAGATTTTTAGATGACTATAGCTCAGATATTGTTTCAGCTAGATGTTCACTGTCATCAACACATGGGAAGCTGCATATGGCATCAAATGACATTTACCTTGGTAGAGCAATTCAATATTAAATTGTGCCAAAATAACTGATGCTAGTTGAGGTTTTATTGTGCCATGCAAAACCCCACACTCCCTATAGGAGTAACCCAAGCTCACCAGTGCAGTTGATGTGCAGGTCTCATGTTGCCTCCTTGTGACATAGAGATTTATGTTATTGTGAATCAAACAGTAGATTAATGTAACTTCAATGTGATTTAATGTTAAGTCTTCAACCAAGTGATCTAAGAGTAATTTAATGTGTAGTAATCAACAATATGGTAATTGAAGAATTATAAACTACATCGTTCTATAATTACCCTTACCTTTACCCAAAATGCAGATACAGCCTTTGATCTATGTTAGGATGAAGTGACATGCTATTTTAACACAGATCATTCTTGTACATATTTGAATCATGCTCTTTCACTGGCTGTTCTTTGGTGGAAATCATACTATTCATAACTATCCAGCTTTAGTCTATGGGATCTTCTTCAGTAGCCTGAGAAAAGTAGGACATATTGAAGAGCATATATTATGATGTCACTATGTGACAGCACCCCCTGGGCCCCTGACCAATGCAGCAGCCCAAATGGAAGGGTAATTTTCCCTCTTTCACATTGGTGAAGTGAACAAGTTAGAGGTGAGTAGCATCCTTTAGATGCTTTAAGTACTCTGCCCCTAGAGATTTTTATGAATTATGACTGATAACGTAGGAATTTTAATATCTCCACTTGGATACATAAACACGTGTAGTGCTTTCATATGTGGAGATAACATTGCACTGAAATTTTAGTGTTAGAGATGGTACTAGAGAGATTTAAGGAGGGTAGCAGAAAGGAGAGATTGTAAACATTAGAAGTAATTATCATTCTTCCTGGAATGGATATAAATCCTCAAACATATCTACACACTTTGCTTAATTAGCATTGTAGAGGGTACAATTTCAAAAGATGGATTTTTGCCCTGCCCTCTCATTTCCTCATATCTGCCCAGCTGTGAGACAAGGGTGGGGTAGGATAGGAATCCTCCCTCTCCCCAATGTGGTATCAGGAGGAAATTTTACTGGGTTAGAGGGTGTCATCTTCTCAAGATTTTGTAAGGTCTGTATGTTTATATTTAACAACCAGAATACATATTCATCCTCCTTGGTCCTGGAGTGGTGCCACAGAGATGAATGAAATAGTCTCCGAGGAACCAGAATGAAAGAAAATGTGTGTCATGTTAAACGAGACACACGTAGGCACATAGGATAGATTGTGAACTTTGCTACTGAACGAGTGGTATGGATGTAGATAAACTAGATACCATAATAGGACAAGTTCCACTGGTATAGAAAGGATTAAAGCATAAGTTTGAGTGTATAAGTTCTTAATTGTTACTACAGATCAACCTTAGATGGAAATAAATCCTAACCCCTTTCCTTACCTCAGGTGGGTGTGTAACCCTGAAATGTCAATAAAAAGATTTGGGAATCAAGTCAGTCTTTCTATATGGTACAAGGCTCCTATGAAGGGAACTCAAAGGCTACAAATTAATTAGATTACAAAATTTATTTAGAATTTTGGAAGGTGTACCTCATTTTCTTATGCATTTCATTTATGGTATAGATCAATTTGTCAGAAAAGAGTAGTCAATAATTAGGAAAAAGTGTTTAATTGTTCAGTCAACCTGTTCCCACGTTATGTTTTGCACTATACAAGATTTTAAGATAAAACTTGATACGGAGAGATACAAAGACGGGTCACCACGAGCATAGCTCCCTTCTCGTATATTATAACTAGGTAAATATTAGGTACAACTAGGTAAATACTAGCAAAGGAGACCCATGGCCTACAGGAATCTAATCATAATCACCATTCAGGCCCATGCTTTACTCAGAGAAGACATTTTTTTATTTTTCAGATCTTAATTGTGCGAGTATTGGGTAGGGTAAAATGTGTTCTGTTTTGATGACTAGGAAGTATTTTCAGGTTTATGTTGGGTGAGGGATATATATAGCTTAATTTGGTGCTCTATTTATTGGTATACCAACAAATAACATGGAGTCAATGATTTTTATTTGTTTGATCTATTTTTTATATTCTCCTTTCTGTTAGGCAGGTTAAGGAAACTCATTTGGCAGTGAATGAGTTAAAAGGATTTTTGGTTGTAGTGGAGTATGGTGACTGAGCATGCTAGATCACCAACATCTAGAGGCATACACCCAGAGGAAGATATTAAGATTTACTAATTAGCATATGACAGTGAGGGTATAAGATCTTAGATCTGTAAGCTCCAATAAGTGTTCATTCCTTGTCACCTCAGAGAGCAGGTAACATCTGAAATGTCAAAAGAAAAGAGAAAATGCATGAAACAAAAAGAAAAAAATCTGAAGCAGGTTTGATTTTGTTCTTGCTAACACATGGTCATTTAATTCAGGTGAGTTTACCTATGGAAGAATTTAATTGTTGTGACTTATTCCTTCTAGACTCCAGGTGCCCTAGGAAATGCACCTTTTGATACATTGTTTTTTACTTACACCTTTGTCTTATACTTTTAATATACTTCCACATTTCTTCTTTGCAACCAACATTCACAGATTCACTTTTTCTCTGCCACCACTACTCTGACCTTTTCATCCCACAATTAGCTGTCACCTGTTTCCTCCCAACATCCTCATAAAACATACTATCTTTTCATACTTTAGCATTTCCTCCTTGAAGCAGACTCATTCTTCCTCTATTCTTGTTTTTCCTTTATTACATCCCATGCCTCTCTCATCTTTGCCTGGTATTCTCTCTCCTTTTTCAATCTGCTTACCTTCAGCAGCTCTCTGACTCTCTTTTCTTCTGCACTTAATCTCCACTCAGTTTTCTTTTCAACCCATTACTCTCCACCGAACATATTTACATCCAGAACTTTTCCAATCCTCCTTTTGTGCACCACTACATAGTCCATTAATGCCTCTTCAACTACCCTGCCTCCTCACCTCTCTGGCCCACTTAACTTAAGTATAACTTTCTTAAACATTGTTGTCAACATTTCTCTTTCAATATACATCTCCAAGATATATCCACTATAGTTCCCTCCTGCCACCTTGTACCTCTCTACTACTCCATCCATTGTCTCATCTCCTGTTCAAGCTTTAAGATCCCTCCAGCACTTCTACATTTACATTTCTTCCAAATTCTCTACATTCATTTGAACAAATAAAAAGTGCTTCCCTCTTCTTACTTTTCTCACTACCAAGGTCATATGCACTCTTAAATATCCATATATCCTATTCCTGCCTCACCTTTGCCCACATTATTCCTGACGACACTTATATTGCACTTACCTGTCTCATCGCTTATCAGCATTTCCACTTCTACTACTCTCCCTGTTGCCTTCTTGACACCCAACCACCACGCTCCCGAACTCCAACACATATTTTCCTCTCAGTTTCGTATCACTCAATGATACATCAACCCTTCTTCTCATGAACATACTACAAAGCTTTCCCTTATTGCTCTCTCCATACTACATACATGCACATTTAATGACCCAGTGTATATGATCCTGGTTGGAGTCTTTCTAAACACTCTTGTGCCGTGAATAGGGGATCCCTTGTCAATTTATTCTGTTCCATTTAGTCACCTACGGCTCGCACGAAACACGATGATGACATTCTTCTCCCTCCATCACAGAGAGACCAGAGAGTGAAGAAGTATAATCATAGAAGAGGTAAAGAATGGATTTAATAAGGCAATTTAAAAGAGGGTTGATGTGCGGGGTGAAGGGGACTTTGTATGCAAGACGAAGTTTGTCGAACAAGGAAGAGGTCCAAAGACAGATGCGAATGGAGCTTAGTTGTAAATAGATAAGGAAATGGCATGGCTCGAATGGATGGTTGGCACGTAATGAAGCGACGATGGTAAACTAGCCCTGGTTATTGGGCTTTGCTGTGTCTTGCCGTATTGCCTCTGACCCGAGACGTGTGGCGGGCGACAGGGATGGCCCTTCATCTGCGAGGAGCTAAGATTGGAGGAACAGCAGGTAGGGTGTTGTGTGGATGTATGCATTGAATCGGTCACCCTTCGTACATGGTAAAAAGGCTTTATTGCGGCTGTGTGTGTACACAAACACACACACAATGTGTGTGTGTGTGTATATATATATATATATATATATATATATATATATATATATATATACATACATACATACATACATACATACATACATACATGGGGGTGATTTTCTTCTGTTCGTCTTCGCCATTGCTTCCCGCGATCCCTGATCTTGCAAATATACTCCACAAAACCTCTGTCGCACGTGTAACATCTTCCACACATTCTCTTTGATTCGACAGCGCGCCGGTACAGTCTCGTTCTTCCCTACACTGTTGTCCCGTCATGCATTCGTCAAGCGATGTGAAGCAAAGTGTCGGAAAATCCGTTGCTGATGTTTGCTGTGGATGTCATCTCGCACGCGTTCCAAGAATGGGAAGTGAGCGCGAGGCAGGTGGGCGGGGGGAGGGGGAGGGGGAGTGTGTCTCGTTTGCCATGGGGGAAAACCCGAACTCTGCCGCCCTGGTGGAGGAGGGGTCTTCAGAGAACGTGACGTGACTCAAGACTAGGTCGCAAGCTCTTCAGTAGGCCGCCATGTTATAAATATACATAATGAGGACACTGCGTCTATCACCATTTTCATGATCATCATCAGCAGCATCACCACACTTAAAAATGTTGTATATATTGTATGTATGCATTGATGAAAATATTCAAGAGTGCAAAGGGTACATAGAAGAACCGTTCAGTAAAAAATATCTGGGTCATGGTGGTAAGTAGCCTACATACTGTAATATCAAATCAAACTGGGTCGCGATGATGTAAAGTTTGAATATATAGGCTTACCAAACCACTGCGTCTATCCAAACATTATATTTCTCTCACGAAGAAAGTACTTAGGAATAATGAATGTCAACACACTAGCAGCCGTGGGTCAAATGGTGCTAAATCGATAGAATTATGTGACGCCACTGGCTCGCTGCAAGAGGTAGGTAGGTGTAGTCTCGCCGATCGATAAATGCGTATTCAGCATTTTTCATGCCAAACCTTTAATTGGAATAAAACGGCGATTGTAGCTATATATTAATTTCTCTCGTTACATTTGTAAAAAGATATGCAATTATATACCCGTGGATGAAAAAGTAAACAATTCAAAGACGATCAAATTCCATGCAAGCGAACCCATTTTCTATGAACGTTTTCCCTTCCGAGTCGGTTGTGGAAGGTTTCGGGCTCCAGTTGGCGTGGTGCCGGTGGTGGTGTTTCCACACTTGTGGGGCGGGGGAACACTTCCACACCTCCGGAGGTGCCGGCCAGGAAGCCGTCTGTCCTTACACCATCTATCTGTTTCACACTGTACTTGAGAATGACCACAGTCGACACCGGTCACCTGTGTCATACGGTGATGGAATTTAAAGATGAAGTGTTTGCGCGACCCGCCTGCCTCCGTCGGGGGAAGATGTGAGAGCTTCAGTTACTCAAGGTTTACACTCAGTTCCTCGTGACGTGGCCCTCCACCTCATGTCCAAGATGCAGCTGGACAAACTGATTTCCGAGGAGAAGTCCGCCGAGACGTCAAGTGAGGAGGAGAAGAAGAAGAACGCCGAAGAGAAAGGGGAGGAGGAGGAGCAGAAGGAAGACAACGGCGCTGAAGTCAACGATGTAGAGAAGCAGGCGACACCGCTGGAGGACGCTTCTGCAGGGGAAGGGGGTCGGCCTGCGGCAGTTGGCAACCTTGAGGTCATCCAGGAGGGCAAACTGCTCGAAATTTCCGAACTGACTCCAGTGACAGCACCTTCGAGGTCCAACTTCTTCTTCGGGGATTCCTTGGTAAGCGAGTCTTCCTGTTCGTTGTCTTGTCTCTAGTTCAGGAGTACGCTGTCTCTTGTGTCACCAAAAACAGATACCACTGTAATGATCCTTGTACAGTTGGCTTCACTCAGGTGTACTTTGGTGGCTCCCGTCTCTAGCAAAAATGTGAAAGATTATTTTTTCATGTTGGTGTGAATATGAGGCTGAGGACTCCAGCTCATGAATCTACGATCCAAAATAACATCAGCCACTGGAGTATTTACATGTGGTGGCAACTGTACAGTGCCCATCTGCATCTTGAGAACCACATGTGATACCCCTTGCTGTTCTTCCCTGTGTGTACAGTCACGACCAAAAGTTTCGACCCACAGTACAATCCTCACAACGTTAGTATGATTTTTGTGTCGAATACATTATATATTTTCCCATGTAGCATTTAGCTTATGGCTATATAATTTTTCTTAATAGATAAAAAAAAATTGTCAGGCAAAAATGTTAAATTTTTGTATCATGAAAATACTGGATGGATAACAATTTTTGCTCGTGACTGTAGATCTAACGTATCTGTATCATTGATTTGCATCTCTGACGACTCTGTCACTGAACACATCGTACATACGACACCTGGCGATGACAACAACGGACCAGGTGTTTCAACTTTTAATTTAATATTGACACGATTAAACTTGATGTGTGCGCCATCATGCAGAACCACGTACAGATGGTCATATTAACGCTTCAAGTGTGAAGAGCAATTTGGTCCATCGTCAGTCGATTTTATTCAGCTGAGGGAAATTCCTCTCGTTCTCCAAGGGTGCTGGAAAGTGCTGAAGACGTGACAACACTTCACTTCGCTTTCTTTTATTCTTCTAGTCGTCAGATGTTAAACAGAGTTAGGGAGTGCTAGACTATCTAGATCTGACTACAGAAGTGTCCTTAGGGTCGGAAAATACGCTGGATTGAAGAGGGAGTCTGCCTTGCTTGTATTGATGAAATGAAAAAAAAATCTTTGGGAGTGCCATGTTGCTGGTGTTGATATATATATATGTTTTTTTTTTCGCGAAAATACATCTTCAGACGTGAAGTTTGTACATAATATAGTTAATGAAATGTTCTGTAGAACTGCATATTCGTCAGGACAGTTTAGCGATTCGGTGTGCTAATGCTTTGGGTACCTTGCTAAAATGAAACAGATTTATGTATATGTGAATATGCACGCACGCATACACATACATGTATGTATGCATTGTACAGTGTATATGTATGTACTGTACAATGTATATGTAGGTACAGTGTATATGTATGTACACATAGTGTATATGTATGTACAGTGTATTTACCGTATAGAACTGTTGTGAAATGTAAAACACTATCTCGAAAACTGAAGGAAAAATCACAATCACAAGTGAATTTATAGAATATAAATTTACTCGATATTGTAATATATATATATATGTGTGTATATATATATATATATGTATATATATATGTGTGTATATATATATATATATATGTATATATATATATATATATATATATATATATGTATGTATATATATATATGTATGTATATATATATTGTGTATATATACAGTATATATATATATATATACAGTATATATATATATATATGTGTGTGTGTGTATATATTTATTTATATATGTATATATATATATGTATATATACATATGTATATATATATATATATATATACAGTATACATACATATGCATATACATATACATATGTATGTATATATATATATATATATATATATATATATATATATATATATATATGTACATGTATATATATATTATTTTATTTATTTATTTTTTACCTCAGTGCTTGTTTGTCTTATTACGTTGCCTCTGACCCGGGCCGGGGGCGGATAATAGGGATGGCCCCTCATCCACAAGGAATAAAGATGAGAGGGAAAACAAATGGTTGACCGATGGGAGTGGGATGGGTGGGGGTGGGTGCATACCTTGTCTGGCTACCTCCCTTATAAGGGGGGAAGAAGCCTATTGGTATATAGATAGATAAACAAATGAATTTGAAAATAACAAGATATTTCGCACATTTTAAATGATCAAAGCTTGGTGAAGTTAAGATCGTGTCTGGGAGGCGACTGGGAGGACCCGCCAACAACGTCAGCGTCGTCGTCGCTGTGTCTGGAATCCGGTAAAGACTGACTGCTACCAGATCATTTTGGAACATTCAAGGATTTTATTCATTCATTTATTTATCTATCTATTTTGCTAGGTGATCTGAATTGTCGTAACATAACCTCTAGTTTAGAGCTCATTAAGGGATACATTTTGTTAGAGTTTTTATTTTATTTTTAGCAGATTTGTTCTATCGTTATTTTTTTTGACAAGTAATGTTAGACATAAACCTTGTCCTGCTCCAGCTGTTTAAGTGTGTACTGTAGTCTTGACCTATACAGTTTTTGGCATTTTCTGATCTTTAGAACTACGCATTTTTCACTATTGGGATAGATGGGATTGTAGCCGAGTAATAGGGTAACTGAATAAATACAGATTTGGTTATGCATTCAAGTATTTTCTTTATCTTATTTATTTGTCTATGTATTGTTATTTGTTCTTTATTCATTTATTCTTCATGTATTTGTTATTCATATTTACGTATTCATTTTGTAAATCGGTGAATTTTTCAGACTAGGTTAATCCCAAAGCTTAACAAGGTCATGTACTGACCTTTACTTTCTTTTTTTGCATATAAATTTTTGATCCCAATCGATCCACCCCTTTTTTCCTTTTCCCCTAAACGTCGACAACAAAGAAACAAAAGACACTCGACCAAAATGAATGGACCTTCCCCCCGACTTTACCTTCTTCATGCAATCGCTTTTCTTTGTGTCAGGCACGCTGATATGGAGAACGTATTCCATCGGTCGCACATGCATACTTGCACGCGACATTAGGTCACTGACCTGTTACCCGCCCAGGTCACAACACTGCGGGTGTTGTGTCCACGAAGTACATCTCAAGTATAATGCGTGAAAGCGAAGCGAGTGTCCGCCAGGATAGAAGACCTGGTAAACTACCCTCCATAACAAGATCATTAACTCGTTCTACAGCACATAGTTGTCATACAATTTGTTACGCTTTTCGCTCCAATATATATATATATATATATATATATATATATATATATATATATATGTATATATATATATATATATATATATATATATATATATATATATATATATATATATATATATATATATATATATATTCATCATGGTTCATATTCAGGACTAGATTTTTTCCTACCTGCTAGGCATCCAGAACTATTCTGATTTCGATGTTGTTTTAATGTTTGGGAACGTGAACCCAGGTGTAGTGTTCGAGCTTCGACTCGAGAGAGGAGAGAGAGAGAGAGAGAGAGTTTCGTGCGCCGCGTGATGGTGGAGCGCGTGGGAAGAATATTGGATCAAACGGCGGTCAATTCAAGAAACAGGAGTGAGTGAGTGGGTGAGTGTGGGGACGGAAGTAGGGGGAATGGTTGAGTCACGGGACGATGTACTGGACGATTTAGCCCGCTCAGTGGCCGCTAAGTAGATTCGGAAATAACCATATATTGATTGGGTTCCCAGAGAAGCCACGAAAGTCTAGGTATATATTCGCATCCTATACGTATCTTAAGGTCTCATCTCTATATAAATGTATATATGATATATGTGTGCAATATATACTAATATACTGCATAATATATACATATAAAGAAGGGTGTAATTTAAAATGTACTTCTGCACTACTCCATATATTAGCTTGTAAAGAATAGCAACCCCCAAAAATGAGCTTGTAAATATAAATCGCCCCAACCAAACCGAACCTGCACAAACCTAACCATACTCAGAATGAGCTGAAGATGAGCCAAAACCCCAAATATTAGTTTGCAAATGTATACAACCCTCAACTTTCGCGAATCTTTACAAATTCCGCGAAAAAATTATGTAAAATGACCTCTCAACGCGTCTCTCTTCCGTGCTTTGTGATGTTACCCGTTTTACTCCAAACCCCGGCAAGCGATTTAATTCAATTGGGCGGTCCTCCTTTCGAGGGCCAGCTCACAGCCACGACACGAGGTGTTATGCAAGAGTTTGTGAGTCTGTCCTTGCGTACCGTAGGCTTAAAAGTCATCCGACGCTGCCGATGTTCCTCCCTACCCCGCAGAGTTGTGCAGCGTTGCCGTATTTTACTTCACCCCCTCCCCCGTCTTCAAAGCGGCTCCAACCCCACACGATCAGCCTCAATCCGTGAAAGGGGAAAATGGTTTACAGTACAGATGGTTTTCCATTGACAGTGACCTTCTGCAGATGGTGGAAACGCGTTTGAAGTCACACCGTCCTGTCAGAAGTTGAAGTAATTGGTCACACAGCTACGTCGTTAGGCGAGGCTGTGCACGACGCGTCAGAGCACAGAACATGTGCTTTGTCGAGGAATATACGCATCGAGACTATTTAGGCCTTGCTGGCGGCGGAGGAGGGTGGGGGTGGGGGATGGGAGGGGCTTGAGAGAAGCTAGGCACGGCTGAGGCATTGTTGAAGTCAAGGTAGTGTACTTGTTCAAGGCCTTAGTGTTCAGGGCGTGCGCGTCTTATGCAAATATGTACGCATATATATATAACACACACGCACACGCACACACACACACACACACGCACGATGGCGCAGTGGTAGAGTTCCCGGCCGCCACTACGGCGGTCCGGGTTCGAATCTCGCCCAGGGCTGAAATACTTTTAGTATCGCTGCACTGGGAGTCGTTACTCCAACTCTCGTGGGCGTGTAAGGTCACAGCACTATCCATAGATCGGTCATACATGAGCTCTGAGCTCTTCCGGGAGGGAAATAGCTGATGATTACGAGTCCAACACGTGATCCAAGACCTTGAGGGCAGAAGCTACTGGAGTCGCGCAGGATTCTGTGGTTGTGCCAGTAATGTTCCTGATATATGCAGATGATATGAAGGAGGAAACTGACACCAATTCACATGCAGATGATGAAACGGTCTTCAGGAGCCTGAAGGGCATGGGAGAGGGCAGAAGGATCTGGGTGAAATGTATATTGACAGAGTGAGAAATCCGTTTAAATGTGAAGAAATGGAAAATATTGGGAATGAGTAAAAGTAAGCACAGACCATGTGTTGAATGGGAAATAAAACAAAGACAAAAAACAAACAAACGAACAAAAGGACGTGTGAGTAATAGTTCTAGAAAACTTGTCACCAGAGAAAAATGATAAACGGATAAATAAACAAATAAATAAGATATCAATCTGCTCTCAGGGAGACTTGCGAATTGTTGACGAATATAAGAATGGAGTTCCACTACATAAGAAAGATAAGAATGGAGGAGACCGCAAGAGACCGTAAGGCCTACACTAGGGAGTTTCGTGCCCATTACCACTTATCTTCCCCATCCATAAACTTATCTAACTTCTTAAAACAACAGACATTTTCGGCGCTCACTACAAGGTTACTTAGCCTATTCCATTCGTTAACCATTCTATTAATAAACCAGTTCTTGCCTATTTCCTTCTTAAATCTAAATTTGTCCAATTTCAATTTACATGGATTAGGATATGATGGGAAAAACAAAAATACAAAAACAGATTCGTCCCAGATTGGCCTATGCTGCATTGGCGTGGTCTCCACGCATTGAGATATAATCAGAACATAAACTGAAAGAGCTTCAACTAAAACCGGTTCCAGTTCTTGTTGATAGATAATGCGAAGACTAGACATACTGGAACTACCAACGTTAAAAAAGATGGGTGTGGTAGAAGTTATTAAAGCCAGGGGAAGAAAATAATGTTATCGACAAAGAGGACTTTCTAGTGTGAGCTCAGATACCAGAGGCTATGGAAGGAAGCTGAGAAGGGGATGTCCAAAGGAAATTGAAAATGCAGTTTGCCTTATAGAACCATTGGTTTATGAAATTATATGGAAAAATAACACAATTTAATAACATGAAGAATCAAGGCCACATTTGACCAATGGGAACGCAGAGACAGTGTACTGTAGATGCAATTAGGTAGGCACAATAGACACACACACACACACACGCACACACACACGCACACACACACACATTTACTGGTATAGTGGTCCCTCGGACCGCTCACTCAATAGTCCCAAGTTCTATTCCCGCCCAGGGATTGAAAAAGCAAGTCGTCACTGCTTTCAAGGGCATGGCGTGTGTATGTGTGTGTGTTCTGTAAGCATGGAACTCTCTTTCGAAGGGTAATTGCTGTCGATCATGAGCTCAGTACGTGATCCAAGGCTATGTTTACTCTCACGCACATACACATACACACACACGTGTACACAAACGCAAGTAAATGCACGCACACATGCATTGCACATCGATATGATCGGCTGTTGCTACACTAGTATCCGATTGCATATGTAACTGTGATTGCTCGCCCACACACTAAACAGAGAACACACACACACACACACACACACACACACACGAAACGGAGGAACACACGCGTACGCACGCACACACAAAACAGAGGAACACACACGCGTGCGCACACACACGAAACAGAGAAACACACACACACACACACACACACACAGAGAGAGAGAGAGAGAGAGAACAGCAAAACACAATATTTAATTGGCGCAGCTTTCGTCTTTTTAAAATTTTCCTCGTTATCTAAATCTTCTCTTTCTAAGAATGCTTCTTACACGAGGAAGCAGTTGGGATGATTGGCGTCCAAATTAAGTAAATAATAGGATGGAAACTCGTTTTCTGACGCAATTTTAAGAGAAGAGAATCGGAATTTCTTATTACCCCTTATGGCAATGCTCATTTGTCCCACAGGGAAAAAGCATGGGATTTGGGATTCGAACCTGTGGTTCAATCTATTGTTCTATAATTGCGGTACACTATTCCAGGTGTCTGATAACTTGCCGAAGATTTTTTTTATTGAACAAAACCCTCAATGATATATAATTCAATTAAGATAAAATATCAGGGGTCATGCATCCACACGAAGTAGATAAAGGGACGTAGAACATGGGAAACGAAAGAAAATGAGGTTCAGCTGAAATAGAGAACTACGCAGACTCCAGTGGGCAACATCAGATCAACTGGCGCCCTGGGAGGAGGAGGAGGAGGGTGGGGGAGGGGGGCAGGTACCGGGTACATATGAACCGCAAGTACGACCCGCTACCCCGCAAGTTAACGAGCATGCGGGTTGACGTCTGTACTAATACGAGGCCGTGTAATTTGTATTTCGTCGCAGATGATCCAGGGATTCTATCCTTAAGAAAGAAATGAGGAATAGTGAATTCTTAGAAATGATCAGCATTCTTCCGTGAGTGGAGATGAGTCTATGGTCACAAAGGAATGCTACGTGACTCTGGTCCTTAAGGGTGTCTTATGATTATGCAGGAAAGGGCGTGCAATGAAAATGCCTACCACGGTCAGTATAACCTAGTTTACACGGGGCAACCTGAGAAGCAAGTCAAGTGTGCAAGTCACCCGAACTGGATAGGACAGCGAGAAAGTACATGTTCACACAGGTCAAGTCAGAGACAAGTGGTTGCTCACTTTCCTTTCCAGTATCGGGTGACTTGCACTCTTGACTTGCCTCTCAGCTTGCCCCGTGTAAACAAGGCAAGCAGTGTCAGGCATTCCAGTCTACCAGTCTTGGAAAGGATAGAAGCGCTGGTAAACAGCAGTTCATAAAGCCTCGTTTACACGGGGCAAGTCAAGAGGCAAGTCAAGTGTGACAACTTGTCCCTGACTAGTTTTCCTCCCGAGTTCAAGTAACTTGTACACTTGACTTCCCTCTCGTCTTGTGTAAACAGTAGTCCATAACAACAACAGTCAAGGTTGAAACCGATTTTTGGTCCCGGCTTAGTATGTGATCTGCATGCATGTTTCTGGTAATATAGTATGTGATATACATGCCGATATGGTATAGCTTGTGACCTACATTAATTCACATGTGGTGGGAAGTTCTGGTAAGGTGGAGTATACCATAGAGTTTTTTTTTTTCGTATATAATCAAACCTGTGTTCCTCTCTTTCGTCCGGTTGGTTTGGTATATAAACCAAACAAAATTTTATTATTTAAATACTTTTAGTCCTGAACCCATTGAGAGAAGCCAGGATGAGGGCCAAAGAATTTTACACACAGGTTATTCGAGATGAAGAAGCGGCTGTAGAATTTCTTCGACGATATGACCTTCTTGGTGAACTGATATTGGACCATGCAATAGCTTAAAACGAGGAAAAGTAAAAGGTGAAAGCCGTTTGTCGATGCACGAAGAAAATCAATTATAAATTGACATTATGTGAAATTCAGAACTCTTTTTTTTATTATGTAAAAGATCAGTCATTTAATTCAACTGAAGAAATGACTGGAAAGACCAGGAGTGTTATATGCGACTAATTTATGGCCCAGTCACACCAAGCTTACGACCTGTTTCCGACCACCGGCGACCAGGCTGATTTGTGCTGTTCCTTTGTCTATAAAAAGAATTCAAGGCAATGTAATGAATCTCCCTTCGTCATGAAGATGAACATGAAATAGCCACCTGGCGCTAACCATGAGAGAAACAAAAGTGCCACCGTTGAAGGTGGTCGGAAACAGGTCCTAAGCTTGGTGTGACTGGGGCTTTAATATGTGCAAGGAGGTCTGTTCCTCAATTGTGTCTGTCGATAACAGAGGAAAAATGGAGGGAGCTGACGAAAATCCTGTTTAGTTAGATGAGGGACGTTTTGCTGGAAGAAGGGGATAAATCTAGATCGTCTTCTTAGCGGTGATCAAAGACCCGAATCAAATGACAGTGAGGCAGATGTTGTTAATAATAGAAATCATGGACGAAGAATGGATGGTCCATGGGTCTTTGGACTTATTAAAAATGGCTTAGACTGTCGCTATTTTTCTGTTCCAAAAAGAGACAGACTTACTCCAGAGTCAATCATATTATCCTAAGAGAAGTGCAAGCAGGCCCCGTCATCCACTCAGATGAATTGTCGGCATATTCGAATCTAAATAGATATTACATCCATTCCACCATTAACCACCAGCAAAGCTATGTTAATAGTCAACATCGAGCGGTCGGGGCTTTAAGCTAAAATTCGACTTAAAAAAAAAAGTGTTCCATTGCAAACATTTCAATTTCATTTAGACTTCATTTGTTGGAAGATTTTAGGATCAAATGAGCAAAATATCTTTATTGCATTTTTAATTGACATCCGTGCTGTATACAAATAGTCACAATATTCATGTTTCTAGTATGAAATAAAAACCTTTTTTTTCTTAATGCTTAACTCACTCCTCTAATTATAATTGCAAATTTATAAGAATATTTTGAATGTAGATCACAAGCTGGTCTAGATTTAAGTTGTTATAAATCACTGTTTTTTTCTGGTCTTCTTAGTTTGGTTTTATATCTCATTTCTTTTGTTTTCTATTTTATATTCTTAATAATTCACTCATTGTTTATTTTGGCATATGGAACCCGCCATAACAGTGGAATAAGAACAAATCACAAGTGAAATGATGTCCACGAAATTGATTTCTCTACATTTAACAAATCCAACAAACACAGGCGACTTCTGCCGGTCATGGAACTTCCAACACATAAGGCAAAAGTGACGGTTTTGGTCGCAGCTAAGCTCCTCCAGGCGTAAACTCGCCTTTGATGAATTGTTTTTAATCTTGATATATATATATATATATATATATATATATATATATACATATAAACAACCACAACGCACCTTAATTCTAAGCCATCAACATCGGGAGACCAATGGAGGCCACATGCAGAAATTGAAATGCGGTACTGCCGAGGACTCGAACTCAGCGATCACATAACAAGTGCCGTAGTAACTAACCAACTACGCTAATGTATATATGTATATATATATATATTTATATATATATATATATATATATATATATATATATATATACAGCAGCGATGCGCCTTCTCTATCCCCCTTGCGTTCTGTAATCATACATGAACACACAGTGGTAGCGTTCGCAACTGCTAACCCAGCGGTCCGACTTCAAACCCTGCCCATGGCTGAAATAATTTCAGTATCACTGCGCTGTAAGCCTTTACTTTAACTTTCGTGGGCGGGGAGTTAGGTGTGTGTGTGTGTGTGTGTGTGTGTGTGTGTGTGTGTGTGTGTGTGTGTGTGTGTGTGTGTGTGTGTGTGTGTGTGTGTGTGTGTGTGTGTGTGTGTGTGTGTGTGTGTGTGTGTGCCTGCGCGCCAGGTCACAGCATTATCCATAGATCGGTCATACACGAGCTCTGAGCTCTCATCCAACACGTGATCCAAGACCATGGTGACTCACACTCACACCCACACCCACACACACACACCCACCCACACACACACACACACACAGTGAATGAATGGTGGACGAATTGTAACTTGTTCCACCTGTGCTCTGTTCTCTAGCACACTTTGTTCTTTGTGTCGCTTGTTCTTGTTTTTCACTTTCGTTCTTCTCCTACATCGCTGGCTGTCACCATTTCTCTTTGGTATCTTCTGAGCGGATTAGGGCGTCGTTACCTGCGGCGAAGGTCGAAAGGATGGTGGTTCGAACCGTGCCACCGGCGAAGTTAAACCAAGGGTATGGATAATTAAATTCCACGCTACAAAGTCTTCTGTGAGGGGCACCGTCCTAGCCTCCCGATAGAGGGGAGTTTGTGACGTTAAACCATATCATCATCATCATCATCATCATCTTCTTTACTCCGTTTTCTTTATTATCTGGATAGAAACATCAGTGATCTACAGTCTACAACATTCAAACAGGTGTATACATGAATAAATGAATAAATAAATAGATAGATAAATAAATCCACGCATAAATAAATCAATAAAATTAATGAATAGATATATGGATAAACTTAAATAGATCGGTATATCAATGAATGTGTCGCAAGTATATTTGAGGGATTGACTCCACAAAGACGAAAAAATATGAGACGAATGGAAATTTTATAGGAAGAAGAGAAAGGTAGTAGAGATCAAACGTTTGGAAAAAAAACAACAACGAAAGAAGGGAAAAGAGAGGGTGATAGAGGAGAATTGGGGAGGGAAGGAGGAGGATAAAGAAGAGATAGAAGGAGAGGAAAGATGATTTGGTGATAGTAACAGCAGACGAAGAGAGGGAGGGAAGAGGGGGTAATGTGACCCGTTTGTTATACAGCCCGTTTAGTTTATTATTCTGTAACAGATAGTTTCAATATAGGAAATTTGTATACTGTTAACGATGAGGGAAGACTATTAACCAAACCTATATTGTTACAACACGGGATGGGGAAAGATAGGAGATAGCAAGATAGGGGAGGGAAAGCTGGAAACGAAAGGATGCTTAGGACATGGAAAGGGAAGAGGGATGGACAAAGACAGGGGAGAGGGGAAAGGATAGGGGAGAGGTGGAGGGAGAGGGAGAGTGGGAGGGGGAGGGTCCAAAGCCTTTGACACAGCTGTTCATACGAGGTACAGGATGCCAGTGTCATCATATTAACCTCCTTTAAACCCCAATATCCTCTGTTCTCCACAGTCCCCTTCCCGTCCTCCCTTCCCCCCCCTCCCCCACTTTGTCTCATCAATTCTACATCTACTGCTTGGAACCTGTTTTTGCAACTGGTTCCTACCAGACCCTTTCGAGGAGTCAGGATATTACTCTCGGGGTCTCAATGAATGCCACAGCGTGATTGGTTCATGTCACGGCGTCGTACGCAGCCACCCGAGGTGTGACGTCATCGAATGTGGTGACGTAACTGGTTATTTTTGTATCGGTGTGGACCATGGCAGTGCAAATAATCTCTTGTCTATTTGTGGTGAGCAAATTTAAATGTTTCCATCCACCCCTCCTCCCTTTTGCATCGCACGGGAGCAACGCTGTCATTCGCAAATTGCTGAAATCGTTATACTGGAAAGATGGTTAAAAATGGAATTATCATCAGATTTATACCTTTAGAAATATACATAAGAATAAGATCTCATTGTTCTTCATGTTTTTTTTTATTAGCGTTCCTGTCGGTCTTACGTCAATTTTACTTGTTTTTCCCATTTTTCATTTGGAAAGGTTTTCTGTTTTTTCTTGCTCGACTGATGACGTCATGTCGCGTTGAGTAGGAACGCAAAGCGCGCGAACGTTACTTTAAGCTTGCCGGATCGATAGAAAGCACATTCAAGCTAGCAGTACACCATCTGTTCCCCTTGCAATGAAAGAAATACTGTAAACTGTTTTTGTCTTTTTCACCATTTTTAGGGGAGTGTATGTTCGTCCTTTTATTTCACATATTCATTTTATTTATTTGTTTATTCATTTATTTATCTATCTAATTTATCTATTCATTTTTACACTAATTTTCTCTGGTTGTCCATCTCTACGTCGCCATTTTTGTGTCTATTTTTCTCAAATGTATTTACCTAATTATGATATACAGGATGAAAGCCTATACTCGTGGAACCCCGTCTCTACCTCCATCGGTCAAAGTTGACTTTAGAATTGTTTGTTGTCTGGACTGAACTTTTTATTTTCCTATTGTTCTACGAATCAATGTATCGGCACAAAAAGTATATATGTATTTCTTAATATTCTTCAAATATCTTGTATGATTTTTTTCTTTCAATGTCCTTTGTGTGTGTGTCTGATTCATCATGGTCATCATGGTTTTGGATCACGTGTTGGACTCGTGATCGACAGCTACATCCCTCTCGGAAGAGAGCTCAGAGCTCATATAGTATATGACTGATCTATGGGTAATGTTGTGACTTCGCACGCACACACACACAACCAACTCACCTCCCATGAGTGTTGGAGTAACGACTCGCAGCGCAGCGATACTGAAATTATCTCAGCCCTGGGCCGGATTCGAACTCGGACCGCTGTAGCAGCACTTGCGAACGCTACAACTGCGTCGTCGAGACGTGTGTGTGTGTGTGTGTGTGTGTGTGTGTGTGTGTGTGTGTGTGTGTATGTGTGCATGCACATCTGTCAGGTGCAGTAATGGGCATACATGCTCGCTGAAGTGCACACACACACACACACACACACACACACACACACACACACACATACACAGAGAAACGTGTTTATATATTTTTATTTTTTTGTACGTAAGAAAAAACGAGAGAGGACAGAAACTGAGTTGTGAGTGTGCGTACACAAGGCAAGAATGTACACGTGTTCGTGCGTGTGTACATATTTCCATTCCCCTTGGCGGGGCAGCTTAGTTTCTGCAGGGCAAGTGAACAGCAGCGCTTCAACGTCTAGGGACTTTCCCCCCAGATTGGGATTTTTGACCAGTTTAGGGGGCAGTTGGAAAACTGTGATTTCTGTGAATCTAAGGCGTAGCCTTGGAAGGTTTTGTATTCTATTTTTCTAGTTTCACGACACATATAAAGAAGTGTGCAGTGTAAATTCAAACTTCTGTTTAGTTCTACTCTCATGTATTTTATGTATATGAAAAAGCATGTTATCTTCATTTTCTAACAATTTCCTAATATCCAAGAAATTTACGTAACCAGAAGGAGAAGGTTTTGATAAGGTTTTTTAGTCCTAGGGCCTTTATTATTTACCCCAGGAAATCTTTTTAAATTTGAGGGATTTTTGTCTCGCCTAGGGATATTTCCGCGCGGGGCTAGGGAATTTCTGGTCTTGCGAGTGCTGCAACGAACCGAGTCGAGGTACTGGATAGTGTCACTGTTGGCGCGGTGGTGGAAAGTGGAGGCGGGCGACCTCTGCCTCTCGAGATTCTTCACTGAACTTGCTGACAACTTCGACAAATAGCTAAACGAAAAGACCCAACGTCATTCGAACGGCCCACCATGTTTCTGAACCATTTGTGGACAACTTGTGGTGATAGGTGCTTATTTATTGTTAATACCTCAAGCAACCGCGATTGAAAAGTAAGCGGGTTTTAGTGTTTTAAGTAGTGAGCGTTAAGTTGGTGGTCAACGCTTAAAGTACAATCGGTAGCTCGTAAGTTGATGCAAGTCAGGAAGCTTGGTTGAGAAGATAACTTGGAAGTCAGGAAGTGAGACGACGACGACGGTTGAACATCGTTTCCTGTTTATTTAAAATCGACTTTGCTGAAGATCCCAATGCGGTCTCCAGTCAACTCAGACAACAAACTCAAAAACATGGTATGCTATCTCAACACTTTTACTCTCTAATTACTTATTTGCGTATTTATTTTTATATGTCTGTTTATTTTGTTTATTTATTTTTTATTCATTATTTATGTATTTGTACGATCCCCAATTAACTCTTATGACAAACTCTAAAACATGGTATGCTTCGTCAACACTTTATTGATTTATGTGTTTATTTGTTTGTTTATTTGTTTATATATGTATTTATTTGTCGAATCCATCAGCTGCTCCTAGCTTCTACACCTCTTGCCCTAGCAGCCCAAGCACACAGTGGAAAGGTAACGACCTAAGTCATCACTAGGCGCCTCGCGGCGTGAGCGCCTTTCTTGAGTGATGTTGCGTGTCACAAGGTAGACCAGCCCAACCGCCTTGCCCCCCCCCTAACCACCCTCGGGGGTCAGTTTTCACAGCGTTCTTGACCTCATCGTCGCTCGCCGTATAAGTCGATGAGTTGGCTTGCCTCTTCTTAGCTACCAAGACGGGGATGGGGGGACAAAGACGCACAAACCAAGGCTCTAGGTGACAGAGTGAAAGGAAAAGGGTTCTACTCCAGTATCACGCGAACATAATTTTCATTTCTTTCTTTCTTTTTACATTTGAAAGGTCTTTTTTCTATGGAGTAGTTACGTTAGGTTAGGTTAGGTTAAGGTAGGAGTTATTAGACGTAAGTTTCATGTTAGATATCCGTGTTTGTGTGATTATGGAATTTTACTTAGTACAACCCGGTACAGAAAGAAGGTTTAATCAAGATATGTCGAATCCCTTCGGCAGGTGTAACTGAATAAAATCCCCTGGCGTCAGTCAGAGTCAAAAGAAAAGGATCACTCGGTACGAAAGGAAGTGACCATTTCACTGAGAAAGCGCCTGTACATCATTATAGCTGAATAAAATCGTCTGGCGCTCGCCAGAATAAAGCATAAGAACATAAGAATGAAGGAGACTGCAAAAGACTATAAGGCCTACACTAAGCAGTTCCATGTCCCTTACCACCTGCCATACCCATCCATAAAGTTACCTTCCCTTAAAACAACTAATGGATTCAGCGCTCACTGTTACTAAACCATTTCTTGCCTATTTCTTTCTTGAACCTAAATTTGTCCAATGTAAATCCCTTACTACGAGTCCTGCCTTGCTGTCTTAATATGATGACCTTGCCTGTATCATCCTTGTAGCCCTTGACCCAACGCGTATAAAGGGGTGTTGTCACAGCGAGGGCGTCGGACCTTTCCTTTCACAGGTTGGGTTTCCTTTGGGTGACCTGAGGTCATGAAACCGCCCGAAGGGATTTCTCGCGATACTCTCCTCTGGGCAGGCGGGTCAGGGTTTCGTTACTAGCACCAAAGGTCAAGGGGATGGCGATACGACCCCTGTCACCGGCGAAGTTGAACCAAGGGCAGGGTTCACTGAATTCCAAGTTACAAAGTCCTCTGTAAGGGGCATCGTCCCAGCCTTCCGATAGAGGGAGGTTTGTGACGTTAAACCGTATTATCATCATCATCATCTCTCCCCTGCGGTCACTCGGTCAGATCGGATCCTCCTCTGGTCCTCGAAAGCTCCTGAAGGAGGACCCTCGAGGAAGTAAAGTCCAGTGGTTCTCAACCTTTTTCCACTTCATTCATTCCTTCTCGAATTTTCAACATTCATGTGTCTCCTCTTCATTTTTCTCCCAAAACCCACTCCACCAAAAACGTAAATAACAATGATAATAATAATGATAACAATAAAACCAAACAAAATGTTGATGAAGAGAAACCCTAAGCTTTATTACAAAGGTTACAATCATAAATATCTACTGCCAGGACAGAGTAATGGAAGTCTTTTTTCCAGAATCCTCACTATATAGAAATGTATATTTTGTGACAGCAAGTCTTGCCACCACCACCCCACCCGCACCCCCCGAATTTGTTGCTATGGGTCCCTTTGGGTGGCCCCATGGTCGCCAGGTTGAGAATCACTGAATTAAACCAACAGACGAAACCAAATAACACACGGCAGCGGTGGGAGGTTGTCCACAAGGCTAGAAGCGCTGGTAAACAACATCCAGTGAGAACAAGTCTTAGAGGAGGAGGCTTCTTCGATGTTGGGTAGAATCGTGGTAAATGTACTCGATGTCTCTAGTTTGAACACATGACAAAACACCAACCGACAAAACCCCAATCTGCATAGCAGACAGAAACCCCAATAGGAAAATTGGAGGAGGGGGAGGATATAACCTAACCTACTGATTGGGGTTTTGTCCGTTGGGGTATTGCCCGTTTAACCCCTCGTTTTTGGTGTGCGAATGTCTGTGCCATCATCTCATATGACTTTTGGTTTTAGGAATCCAAGTCGGCGTCTTTGAAACGACTCAAGATACAGCTCACTTGGGAAGGTCACTCACAGTACTTAAGGTTACGTTCACAAGTCTTGATGTCAAATCGGATTCACCTAACCAAAACGCACAAGGAAAGTCCCTGTCATTTATATGATCCTTGTTCTAGGCTTTGTCTTTCCTTGCAGTATTAACCCCGGGATGAGGATCATAACAATAGGATCTAGACCTTTATCATAGTTTCGTATACCTCTTCTCAGTGTACATTTTTCTTTTCTTTTTTCTCTGTTTCCTCTACGTATAAGAGAAGTTCTAAACCATTCCGATAAGCCATACGCATATGTCCACGCAACTTATCTTCTCGACATGACCTTATTTGGAGTATTAGCAACATCTTGCTGAAAGTGACATCGTGAAAAATGAACTGGAGAATGATAAAGGAGTGACGACAATAAAGAAAAAATTTCTCTCAATTCACTTTGAGTGATAAAGATAATATAAGCTGATAAGTGGGTGCGGTGACTTGATCTGGCGAATTTATGCTGACGACTGAATCATAACAACAGAACTTTCCTCGCGCGCGCGCACACACACACACACACACACACACACACACACACACACACACACACGCAGCCTAGGATAGAAGCGCTGGTGAATATTGTTGATGAAATGCAGTCCTGACGGACATAATATGCTAATGGCGGAGTGCCACAAGGACAAGTGAAAACGCCTCCTGATTGACAACAACTACAGAAGACGTGCTACTTAAGATGACAGGGACAATTTAAGAAAGTCTACAACTCTGGGTAGTGAGTGAGAAATCGAGTTTCTCCTCACATGAATGACTGAAATCGCCCTGGTGTTTTCTTAAAAAAATTATAATAAATAGATAAATTAATGCATCCCCAACAAAAGGTCATCGTGGATTAAAAACTGCAATTATTCCGCTACCTAGGTAGGGAGTTACCACATGTGAATAAAATCACTTGGCGACAGTCAAAATAAACAAGAATTTCCTCGAGAATAGATCGATTGAGCTTTCAATTTTTGGGTAATGATTGAGGGAGGGAGGGAAGGAGGGATTTCCCTCTGATGAATAGAATAGGCGACAACCAAAGTGAATACGCACTGTTTACATGAAGAATCGTCACCCCAGACTTCGACAGGGAGACAATTCTTCATGTGGGATATCCTAGGGTGACAATTCTTCATGTGGGCCACCCTGCGTTTACGATTCTTCGGTTGTGTAAGCTGATGACAAAAAGCATAACCCGCATTCAACCTACCCTAACCTAATCTAATCTAATATTCCACTATTGATATTCGGCTTACTGGGGTAACAATTCTTCAGGTGGGATCTGATGAATTGACAATTCTTCATGTGAGCGTCCTGGGGTGACAACTCTTCATGTGATCCAAATTCTCTTCTTCTTAGCGCCTGACGATTTCATTCAGCTTAAGGCACACAGGACCTCGATCTTGCAGGACTCTTTCTCAACCCCTTTGCTACAGTGGACTTCTTCATATTCTATCCTGGCTACAGCCGAAGGATCTTCTTCGGTTGAGCGGAAGGAGGAGGGGCAGGACCTTCCCGCTGAAAGAGTTCAGTGAGTCATAGCCACAGGGAGATCGATGGACCGAACCTTACGTCTGGTGTCTGCTCGGCAAGCCACGTGCTGTCCCGGCTTTCCATGCAGGTCATGAGGAGCCATGAGAGCGGGGAAGGGAGTTTCCTCTAGAAGCGTGGGGAATGGTCTTTCCTCTTCCTCACGCTCATGGGGAAATACGTGGTACCAGGAACTCGGGTTTGAGTACCTGTCCACTTCATTACACACACACACACACACACACACACACACACACACACACACACACACACACACACACACACACACACACACATATACACATTCTCTCTCTCTCTCTCTCTCTCTCGACATTTAACTTTTTAGCTTCTGGAAGGGAATGGTCCCTTTAAATGATTGCAATCGTTTGGCTCTGTCCCCCCCCCCCAAAAAAAAAGAAGAGAATAAATAAATAAATAAGTACACAATTTTGTTTTTTGGAAATACAGAGTGAAACAACAGACACGCAACACTTTATACTTTTTTTTTGTCTCTAGCTCGAGATTGTCTACTAGGATAGAAGCGCTGGTAAACTACAGGCGATAACAACACCTCCCGCGCTGGTCTCGCATTCCCTTGGGTTCGAATCCCGCACCTCTCTCCAATTCCATGCAGTGAATGTTTCTTACCTGTCCGAACAGTCCCTAAAGCCGCATAACAGGCCAAAGGTGACGGCTTCGGCCGCAGCTACTCAGCGCCTCCTGACGTAGGCTCCTCACTACCTCACGCACGAACCTTTGGCCCCGAGTGTGCGTCTCCAAGGACCAACGTGACGCAACGTTCTGCAGTCGTCCTCATCGAACTCAGATCGAAAGTTCGCAAAGAAGAGTTCGAGATCACTTCACCTAATACCTTCCAATGACATCTGA
>NC_134804.1:32266281-32278781 GCF_046742065.1 Oratosquilla oratoria | reverse complement strand
CACTGCCCTGGGGACTGTTGCGTCATCTTCACCGGCAAAGTGGGCAGCTGTTCGATTCTGGGAAGCTGTTCAAGGCCAGTAGCAGCTTTGGGCGTCGTGGGTTGCAAGAGATGTGTACAAGAGGCTGAGGTTGAACATGGGCCTCCTCGGTCGTGTCCGGGAGGGAAGGGGGGCGGGGGCTAAGGGGGAGGGGGAAGGGGGGGCTGCAAAGGTGAATCAACTCTTTAGCTGCGTTGTACGGTTCTGTTCCAGTAAGAGGCAAACCCATTTTTTTTTTTTTTTTTTTTTTTTTGAAAGATTGTTTGTCCCTATGGAATGGTTAGATTTGGACAACGTAAGTTTCATGTTGAATATCCATGCTTGCGTGTTTCTGGAATTTTTACCATTTACCTTAAGCCAGGTTTACACGGGGCAAGTTGAGAGGCAAGTCAAGTGTGCAAGTTACTTGAACTGGAGAGGAAAGCGAGCAAGTACATGTTCACACAGGCCAAGTCAGAGACAAGTGGCCTGTGTGAACATGTACTTGCTCGCTTTCCTCTCCAGTTCAAGTAACTTGCACACTTGACTTGCCTTTCAACTTGCCCCGTATAAACGAGACTTTAGGTGTCTATTCTTTCTGCCACCAAACGATTTTATTCAGATGAGAGATCGAATCCTCCCAACTTGCGTTGAAAAGGATCGAAAACTATATCGATTTTGATTAACCGCGTTCTAAGTCTTTAATCGTTTAACTTAACTCCCATCGGCGATTTTACCCAGTTAAGGGAAACCATCACCACACCTAAAGGGGGTTATACTCTTTCGACTCAGTTAACGTTAAACTCGTTATAGGGGTTATTACATTGGTCTATTTTTCCTTCAACCTTCAATTAATCGGCGTTACCGTCCACCTCCATCACTTTTTCCGCCGTAAAATTATGTCATTTGATATGATGGAGGAAAATTATTTTCCTCCGGTATATCAAATTCCTTCCTGAAAGCCGCGAGCTGCAAATTTTCTCCAACAGTCGGAGGAAAAAATCCCAGTGTGATAACACGTGTTCATAGTCGACGTTTGCGATGATTGCGTAATCGGTAGCGTGCCGGTCTCACATTCGCTCAGTTGTGGGTTCGAATCCCGCACTCCTCTCCGATTCCCAGCAGTGACTCTTACCTTCCCCAAACAGTCCTTAAAACGCACAATAATGCAAAGGTGACGGCTTCGGCCGCAGGTACTCAGCGCCTCCTGGTGTACGCCCCTCATCACATTATGTTCATCGTGGATGCCAGATGTCCGTCCCGGTGGGCAAGACAGGTGGTTGTCATGGATTCATGTGATCTAGCAGTGGATTTGGCTCCACCACCTTATGTGGATTTCCTAATCGCTTGCGGAATGCAACTGGGAGGGGGAACTCCGACCAAGATGAGTGAACATAAAAACACAAGAATGGAGGAGACTGCAAGAGACCATAAGTCCTACACTAGGCAGTTCCATGTCTCTTCATCCCTATCCATAAAGCTATCTGATTTTTTTTATAGGATTACGTTTCAGGCCCTGGTCACACTAGCGGTTTCAACCGCGGCGGTTCAAATACAATGTAACTCAAAGGACGCGTTCACACACAACCGCGTAGTATTTCTTTAACTATACAGTCCCGCCGCGGTTTCATGCGTTCTCCCAGGTGGTCGAGGGCCTTCAGGCTCTCTAGTTCTGGAGAGCGCTGATGTGGCTGTTCCGAGTAGTGGTGACGTAGTGGTGGAAGGTACCAATCAGGTTTCGTCTCGAAGAATTCTCGATTTTATCAGGAAGACGTTGCGGAGGTGGGGGATGGGACGGGCGTAGACCTGGGAATCTGCCCAGGGAACTTCTTTGAGGGCAGCAGGAATCGTCATGGCTGTTACAGGAGTTGATAAAAAACATTGACGCATTTCTATTTATTATTATTCTTTTATTCTATTTATATTATTTTATTATTTTTTGTTGTTTTTTCGAATTACCACCAGACTATGTTATTCATCTGTGTGTCATTCCCTTCGGTAAGGAATAGATTGAGGCTGAGGCTGGAAGCATGGCAAGCTCTTTCTCCTTCAACTTCTTCTTCTTCTTCTTCTTCTTCTTCTCTTCCTCCTTCTCCTTCTCCTCCTTCTTCTTCTCCTCCTCTTCCTACTTCCACTCCTTCTCCTCCTTCCCCTTCTTCTTCTCTTTCTCCTTTTTTCTTCTTCTTCTCCTTCAACTCCTCTTCCTCCTTCTCTCCCTTCTACTTCAACTCCTTCCCTTCCTCCTCCTCCCCTTCTTTTCTATCATGACTTCAAGTGTGTGTGTGTCCCCTCCTTGGGCTCAGCCTCCTTGCACGGCATCTCATATCGAGGCTCCTTCACTCTCTTCCACTTGACCTGACCCTCCACAATTTCCTCTCCTCAGGGTTCTTCTCTTGAGACTTTCTAATGTTTCTCCTGAAGGCGTTTCCATCTCAGGTCGTTACATAAACCTTTCACCACGATAATTTCTATCGAGGTTTTCCTCGTGCAACCGAAACTGATACGGAGAGACATAGCCTACTGACCAACCGATCAACCGACCGATTAATCGACCTCCAGAATTCCCTTCTCTTTCCGTACTTTCCCCGAGTGTCGGTGGGAGGAGAGAGAGAGAGAGAGAGAGAGAGAGAGAGAGAGAGAGAGAGAGAGAGAGGTAGGTCACCACCACGGTCGGGTCATGTGGACTTTCCTTGTCGTCGAGGAGTGGTCTTACTTCAACTTGCAACAAAGTTTCGAAATGCCCCTAATACGTCTCCCTCTCTCTCTCTCTCTCTCTCTCTCTCTCTCTCTCTCAGATTAGTCTGGACTGGTTCTTGAACCTCTCCGCTTTTTTATATTTTTCGCTTTTACTTCTTTTTCGTGGAACTCAAATGAGCTTCTTTGTTTGCAAAGTAGGTCTAAGACGGAATGAAATCTCTCCCAAGTCACATTATATCTCGTCAACAGCCAGACGTCGAGGAAAATCACAAAAGTTAATTTTCCTGTTTATAGACCCAGTACGCGAATACGATCACTTTCCTGGTGGGGGCACCATTTTTCCTTGTACAGGAAAACGACTCTTCCATGTCCACCTGTTTTTCGCAAAAGCATTCCTCATTCACCGAGTATCCATTTTCTTTTGGCTCCATTGTAGATGGTTACGTCTTCCTTCGACTTTCTCCGCCATATGCGAACGATATACAGGGTGTTCCAAAGGTATATGTCACATTCTAGGAACTCGTGTATCATGAACTACAATGGGTAGCAAGATGAAACTAGTACCATTTAAAAGCTAAAATCATCAAGTTTTCTTCTCTTAATCCTGTTATGGATCGGACGTTACGGACGAACCGATCACGTGCTCCTCCAATGGCCCCCTAAGTCTCCAGATCTCACTCCATGCGACTTCTTCCTCTGGGGATATTTGAAAGGATTGGAGTATGTATCTCCCTTTCACAGAGACGTGGATGATCTGAAGACTCGAATAACAGAAGCCATGGCAACCATCGACAACGCTGTGCTAGGTCGCGTTTAGCAAGAAATGGATTAATTATCGTTTGGATATGTACCGTATAACCCAGACCACACACATTGAATACCTTTAAAAAATGATCAATTAATTTTTTGCACTTTTGTATTCATATTTCTTGTACAGAAACTTGTAATTATAAGCTTTCAGGATATATAAATCGATTTTTGATATCCTCAATAGTTATTAAGATATAAAATGTCGTAATGTGACATAGACTCATGGAACACCCTGTACTTGACAATGTATTTCCTCTAGAGCTGGCAACATTTTATATATTTATTATGGTTGGCGTCTGATAATTTTATTCAGTCGAGGTAGAGTCTTATTACTACACAGACAAAGTATTGACCGTATACAGTCTATAGACGAAAGGAATGGGTATAAACGAAAGAAATATGACGTCATGTCGCAGTGTGTCGAACTTAGCATTTGCTACCTCCTCTCCCTCACCACTTCCCCCTCCCCCGGACACAACCATCGATAACTACCATTCCCACAAACTATCCAAGTACATAGGGCTAAAGTGGCGGGTTCTGACGTCGCTAAGCGCCTCTAGGTGTAACGTGAGTCAGAGGAAAGGGAATGTTACAATGTAGCCACTGTTTGCGGTTGGAACACGTTGCACGAAGTCAACACGTGTCTTGGATTGTTTGATGAAAGTTGGTCTGTTGTATCGCATCACATCCAACTACCTGTTATAAATTAGTACATCTCGAACTCTTCCGTCCAAAGGGAAGGGTTTCCTATAATGAATAAAATCGCCTGACGGCAACCAGAAATAACGTAAAAATCGTAAATAGAAATGAAAGATTCAATACCGTCCTTATAGTTCCATCATTCTCGCTACACCAGTAAATAACTAATCAGTTAACATAAGCACAATATAAGAAAGTTAGGAATATAAAACCAGGTTAAATGAGATGTGGGAAAATACATTAGAAAATGGTTACATGTCTCCAGTCGTGTAGAATAAATGAATAAAAAAAAGAAGAGGAAAATATTCAAAATTTGGATTCTGCGCTGCAACTTTTTTGAGGATCCCTGAGACCAGTTTCGACACTAAATGAAATCGTCCAGCAACATTCACTTTATTAATTTTTTAATATATTTTTCATCTACACTAAATTCATTGTTATTATCACGATTATCATTATTATTACTGTAGTTATTACTATTATTATCATAATTATTGGTTATATATATATATATATATATATATTTGTATATATATATGGGTTTGTATCTATATATATATGTATATATATATATATATGTATGTATATATATATATATGTATATATATATATATATGTATATATATATATATATATATTATGATTTTTTTTTTTTTTTTTTTTTTTTACGTAAAACCCGTCGGAAACTCCTATGAACCCCAATGGAGATCCCAGTACCCAGCTGCCCGGGATTAGTATAGAAACGCTGGTGAGCTACAGCTCACAACAGCAACGACAGCAACTCCCTGTTTCAAATTAGGAAATCCTCCTTGATGCCGAGATAAGACTTATCCCTTATCACTCCACCCGTTCGAGTCATCAAGTGGTCGACCTAAGTGGTGTTGACAGGGTCCTATTCTCAGCTGAAGAGAATCTTATGGCGCCAACGAGACCAGGATCCAAGGAGTTATCTGGTCAAAGTTGGATGAAGTTGTGTACGAAGAAATATCTGTACATGACGTCGACCTATCGAAGAAGTTGCTCGGAACGGTTCACCCTAGACCAGAGGTGGGGAACCTTTGGCACGCGGGCCAAACCCAGAGCTCACCTTAAGAAAACTAACTAATAAATCTCCTATTTCCTTTGTATGACCATTGGGAACTTCATGCTGTGCTGGACAGTGGATTGGGGCCTTTATAGAAGGTGATGGGAGGGAGGTGGTCCGTGCTCGGCACGCGAGAAAATTTTGCATAAAAAATTTGGCTGATTATGGCACCCATACTTAAAAAGGTTGCCCACCCCTGCCCTAGATTTCAACAGCGTGGCAATTATTCAGGTGGGTTTTCCTGGGCTAACAATTCTTCGGTTGTACATGTTATTTTAATTTAGGTCTGGGATGACGATTCTTCATGTGTTGTTGGTTGGGGTGACAATTCGTCAAATGGGCTATCCTGGGTTGACAATTCTTCGGGTCCTAGGGTGACAAATTGCTAGTTATATAGGTTATATTTGGTCTGAAGTGACGATTCTTCATATGTTGTTAACTGGGATGAAAATTCTTCAGGTCTTGGGGTGACAATTGTCCAGTTGTCAGGTCAGGTTAGGTCAGGGGTGACGATTCTTTAGATGTTTGGTCTGGGTGACAATTCTTCAGGTGGGCTATCCTGGGAACCAGAATGTTTCGATGTTCGCTGGAACCAAACGGGACTTGGAATATATTCGACGCCTTGTCCGCAAACACGATTAATATGTTTCCTATTCAGGTTGAGGGTCTGAGGTGACAATTCTTCAGGTGACACGATTTAACCGTTCTACTTTATGTTGAATAAAATCGTGGGTTAACGACATCAGTGTTGGTGTCGTGGGATGGTTGTGATACATCATACGCACAGGAGAACAATGATAGAAAATGGAAAGAGAGTTGTAACATTATAGTTGACAGGATGGGGTTGAAGGCTCCTCTCTTGTTGGGGAAGGGAGTAGGATAAGACAAGTGGTTTGGGACTCCACCTTGCTAGTTGAAGCCCCAGTCACACCAAGCTTACGACCTGTTTCTGACCCCCTTCGACGGTGGCACTTTCTCGTGGTTAGCACCAGGTGGCTATTTCATATTCATCTTCATGACGGGGGGAGGAGATTCGTTCCAATTGCAGCATTGTCTCGAATTCTTTTTATAAACAGAGGAACAACACAAATCAGCCTGGTCGCCGGTGGTCGTAAGCTTGGTGTGATTGGGCCCCAAGTGAATCACTACTTCACTCCACACCAAAGATAAAATAACACAACCCCCCCTCCCCCCTATCCCCCATCCCCCCTCTTCCCTCTCCCGCCTGTACATGATTGCCCACCTGAGAAGAGGTTAGGACATATTTGGCTTCGCTGAAGCGGTCTTGACGTGTACTGGGTACCAGATAATAAGACTGTCTACTTCATCTTGCAAGGGAATGATATACCAAGACTGTCTCTAAGGTGTAATAGAAGAAAGATGGAGTGTTACCTAAGGGGTCAGGAGAGAGGGAAGGGGCAAGGAGCTCACTGAAGTTGGGATCTAATAAATAAGAGTCCAAATTAGACAGCAGGAACTACTTTGAAGTAGTTTTCCTCAGACCCAGACTGACGTAATCGAAGAACCCGAATTCAGGGTATCTGTGCTCATCCTGTAAGAAATTTACGATCCCAGCGTGATAGGAGTCCAAATTAGATCGCAGGAACTACTTGGAGGTAGTTTTCCCCATACCCAGGCTGACGTAATCGAAGAACCAGAAGTCAAGGGTTCTGTGTCCATCCCGTGAGAATTTTGGGAGTCCGGCGTGATAATCTTAGCTGGACAATGACGTAGCGAGCCGAAGAAGGGGTGTTATCAGTATGAGAATATGGAGGACAGACCCCCGCGCATAGTCGGTCAAGTAGGTCGTCTGTAGCCACGTGATCAGGAGACAGAACAGATCTGAATGACACACTTGGTGACATACTGTACACGACTTGCTGTAGTGGTTAGTGTCTTCGGTTCTCACGCTTGTGGACCCGAGTTCGCGTCGTGTTCACGACGTGAAAGATTTTATTAATAAAGCTAGCCTGTACTGTCCCCCTTGAACAAGGGGATCCTGTGTATGGAAAAGAAGCAGTACTCGTTGGGTCCCGTATCCTACTCCCCAATTTATCATATCTAGTAATAAGTTGTTGATCACGAGTCCAGCACGTGGTCCAAGACCGTGGAGGCTAATCACATTGACCGTCTACGCTCACGTCTGAGAAGACGCAAGAGACGAGAGTGCAGGTATAGAGGTAGGTCAGATCTTAAAGATCGTTAAAATCACATTCTTTGATTTTTAGAAAATGCACACACACACACACACACACACACACACACACACACACACACATATATATATATATATATATATATATATATACGTATATATATTAATATGCTGTTTATATTTGGGATGAATCACGCGTATCAGTGAAATCTTACTAATAAATCATCCCGGCTGGCGCTTGAATTCTACGCCGGTCCTTGGATTGAATCCAAACGGCAGCCAGGATGGATATATATATATATATATATATATATATATATATACATAAATATATGTATATATATATATATGTATATATAATGTGTGTGTGTGTGTGTTCACATTGGTCTTTGGATCACGTGCTAGACTCGTGAACGACAGCTATTTCCCTCCCGGAAGAGAGCTCAGAGCTCGTATGACCGATCTATGGGTAATGCTGTGACCTTACACGCACACACACACCCAACTCCCCGCCCACGAAAGTTGGAGTAACGACTCGAAGCGCAGTGATACTGAAATTATTTCAGCCCTGGGCAGGATTCGAACCCGGACCGCCGTAGTGACAGACGGGGACTCTACGAACCGCGCCACAGTGTGTGTGTGTGTGTGTGTGTGTGTGTGTGTGTGTGTGTGTGTGTGTTATAAATAGATGGATAAGTAGGTAGATTGATATACCTATTGGCTTCTTCCCCCTGATATGTATGTATGCATGCATTTATCTAACTGCAATATACAGAAAATGAGCAACGTTTGCAGGATCATGTCTCTCTCCAGTTTATCATACCTAGCTTCAAATTCGTGTATAGTGCCATACTTAGATTTGAATTCATATATTGTTCTAGCTTGGGGTATATTACCTTCTAATCTATTCCATGTATTTACGCATCTGTATGGAAAACTGTACTTCTCCACGTCCTTTAAACATATACTGTATGTATGTATGTATGTATTTGTGTATATGTGTATGTGTTTGTGTATTCGTGTATGTATTTGTGTATATGTGTATGTAAGAGTTTGGGACACCAGCTTTTGCTTCTTTCAACTCGGAGTGTCCCATGAAACCCTTCCAACACACAGACTGATAACCCCAATACGTGACAGGTGTGATAAGACGTTTCAGTCAGGGAGTTGGCAACAGTCATGGAAACGGATGCTATACTTGTTGCGCCGTGTCGCTCCGTGTCGTGTATAGAGTAGGCATTTATTCTTATCAAGTTCTGAAGTTGTTACTGCAATTCACGAACGGTGAATTCTGTACTCGGTGTACAAGTCGACTTGCAATTTCGTTTCATTTGCCTATGTCCAAAGATGATAAGAAGTGCCACAAACATGAAAACAGGTGATACATTTAGTGCACTGGGGGCGTTTATACAGTACATTTTATTCTTATCAAGTTCGTATCAAGTTGTTATTGCAGTTCACAAACGGTGAATTCCGTACCGGTGTATAAGTCGAGCGGGGATTTATTTTAATTTGTTTATGTCCAGAGATCCTAAGAAACTCCACAAACATGGAAACGGGTGCTGTACTTGTTCCGTTGCGTGTATACAGTATACACATATTCCTATCAAGTTCTGAAATTGTTACCTCGGTTCACAAACGGTGAATTCCGTACCTGGTGTATAAGTCGATTTGCAATTTTGTTTAATTTTTCCATGTCCATAAATGATAAGAAACGCCATAAACATGGAAATGGATACTACAATTGTTGCACCGTGGCGTGTATACAATATACATTTATTTTTATCAAGTTCTGGAATGGTTACTGTAACTCACAAACGATGAATTCCGTACCGTCATATAAATCGAGTGGGAATTTGTTTTCATTTGCCCAGAGATGATCAAAAGCGAAACGTTTGTCCTTCTGTTATGTTTGGTAATGTTATTATTGTTATTTGTTCGTTTAATTTGTGGTAGGGATATTGGTAAAGGGCACTTAGGCAATTGAAGTTCTCCTTATAGCCTTATATACGTTACAAGGTCATGAACATCGGGAATAAACGATATGTCATCAGCGTTATCATCGTGAGTACTAATGTTAATCAAAGATTTATCAAGTCAGTATGTTAATATACTTTAGTGACACCCCTACGGATCAGTGTCACTCAATTATTTTTTATCACGAGAGACTGTTGATCCATTTTCCTTTCTATCCCTTCTCTTTGTTGTTTCCATCAACCTCTACTTCCCCACTTCGACGACTTCGGGGCCCATGTTTTCCCGACAAGGACAGAAGCGCTGGTGAAGTACGATTTAGGTGACTTTAGTGAGCTTAGTGGATGGTGATTAACCCCTAGTTCACGATTCGGTTAACCGGATTTCAAAGGCAAAGGGATTAAATCTGATTCATTTAACATTTTTTGTAAATGTCACATGTCATCTAGGTCTAGCTAATGCCGGTTAAACTAAACTCCTTTGGTGTTCATTCGATACAGGAGGTGGTTAATTAATCAACAAATAAAAATTATATCCCTCATTTTTATTTATTATTTTCATCATTACCATTATTCATATTATTATTGTTATTGTTATTATTATTATTATTATTATTATCATTATTATTATTATTATTATTACTATTATCATTATTATTATTATCATTATTATTATTATTATTATTATCATTATTACTATCATTATTATTATTGCTGTATTTTTGGGGATGGGGAGCCTTGATTGTTTTTCTTGAGGGGGGGGGGAGACGGTGAGGATTCCATTCCGGTTAGTATTAAAGGATCCTCTAGATAGGATTTGTATTCCATCACCGCAACTTTACCAGCGCTTCTATCCTTGGGGACCTGCATCGCTCCGGAGAAGTGGAGTCTTAGAAATGGTCAACGAGGGACTTGAGAGGGTCTGTAGAAAAGAGGGGGAGTAGAAGTTAAACGTGATCAACTTTCTTTTATTGAATGGAGACGAGTCCGGGCGGGTACCAGCCTCACAAACCACGGAAAGAAGAAGACGAGGAAGAAGAAGAATAACAAGAAGAATTGAAGAAGAGGAATTGAAGAAGAAGAATTAAAGAAGAAAAATAATAATGATAATGATAAGAAGAAGAAGAAGAAGAAGAACCAAAATAAGAAGAAGAAGAAGAAGAAGAAGAAGAAGAATTGAAGAAGAGGAATTGAAGAAGAAGAATTAAAGAAGAAAAAAAAAATAATAATAATAATAATAAGAAGAAGAAGAAGAAGAACCAAAATAAGAAGATGAAGAAGCAGAAGAAGAAGAAGAAGATGAAGAAGCCAAAAAAAGAAGAGGAAGGATTAGAAGAAGAAGAAGAAGAAGAGGAGGAGGGATTAGAAGAAGAAGAAGATGAAGAAGAAGCAAAAGAAGAAGAGGAAGGATTATCAGAAGAAGAAGAAGGTCCCCAATCATGAAAAGAATGATGCGTGATTCTAAAGCTATTGGAAACGCTACTCAACCTACCTACCTATCTATCTTTCTATTTGTATACCAAATGGCTTTTCCCCCTTAAAAGGGGGATAGCCACCTCAGAACATTTCTGGCAAATTTTCATTTTTTAAATTGGACAAAATTTAGGACTAAGAAGAAAATAGGCAAGAACTGGTTTACCAACAGAATGGTTAACGAATGGAATAGACTTATTAACTATCTAGTTAGTGAGCACTGAAACAATTGGTCGTTTTAGGAGAAGATGAAATAAGTTTATGGATGGGGATGACAGGTGGTAAGGGACATGGAACTGCCTAGTGGATGCCCTAAGGTCTCGTGCAGAGTTTTCTGTGTTAACTGGGTAATGTTCACGTTAGTGTTAGTTTTAGTGACAGTCTTAGTGCTTACTTTAGTGAAAGTATTAGTGGGTTCTCCTCTTAGTGTTTGCTTTGGCACCCGGTCTTTGACTTCGTGAAAGGCATGACGCAGTTGAGTACATGTGTACTTTGTGTGTATGTGAACGTGTATAAGTGCGCGCTTACGTACACGTGTGTACACACTGTGTTTATGTGTATCTGTGCGTGTATGTATGTACTGTATGTATGTATGTATGTATGTGTATATATATATATATATATATATATATATATATATATATATGTGTGTGTGTGTGTGTGTGTGTGTGTGTGTGTGTGTGTGTGTGTGTATGTGTGTCTATATGTATATGTGTATGTACAGTATGTATGTATGCATGTATGTGTAAGAAAATGTATTATTAAATTATTTTCATATTAGTTTCATTTGTATATTACTTATAATCCACTCTTTACTATTATCATTATTATTACTATTTGATATATTTATCTTATGTATTCATCTATTATACGTATGCGCTTTCTGTTGTGTATTTGTATAAGGATACGACGCAGGGAGACGCTCAGCTGTCACCGAGATCACAAACCTTAACCCTATGTGCTCAAGCAGTCAGACTGACAAGCGGCATTCGCTCAAAGGTGACTGAACCTGCGAGCGATTTCGTAGTTGTATAACCTAAATTGTCGACTCCTTACCCCTCTCCCCATCCCCTCCCTTCCCTTCCCCTCTCCTCCCCCCTCCCCTCCCCTCACTACCTACCGTGCATTCCTTCGACTCACTGTCTCCTTCCCTCTTCTTCATCCTCATTCTGCTCCTCCTCTTCCTCCTCATCCTCATTAACCTGTTCCTCCTCCTCCTCCTCTTCTCTCTTCCTCCCCCCTCAGCTCTTCCCCTCCTCTTCCTCCCCCCTCAGCTCTTCTCCTCCTCTTCATCCCCTCTGTTCCTCCTCTTCTTCCCTCTGTTCCTTCTCCTCCAGCTGCTCCCCATCCTCTTCTTCCTGCTCCTCCTCCTCTTCCTCCACTTTCCCCTCCTCCTCCACCTTCTGCTCCTCCTCCTGCTCTTCCTCCCCTTCTCCTCCTCCCTCCCCCACTTCGCGTCCCCTACCTAATCACGCTGCCTCTAGTTCTCCCTCCATCCCTCGTCTCCGATGCCCGTGTAACTCTGCCTTATCCTCCTACCCTGTCATTTCCGCATTCACCCTCCCCCTCCTTCTCCTCCCTCTCCCCACAG
>NC_134804.1:32251281-32261281 GCF_046742065.1 Oratosquilla oratoria | reverse complement strand
TCTACTCAGCTCACTACAATACCATCTGTTGAAAGGGTTAAAATATTTATATTAACTCTTTTGTTACGACGAAGCACGTACAGAATCAACATACAAGTCGAGACAGTTACCTAAAGGGTTGATTATACTGCGAACACGACCGGGACTATTTGTGATCCCTGGAACACTCCGCCAATCACTTCCATGCATTCCAAGAATTGATCCCTATTTTATCAACTATTAGTTGTTCTCGTTTGAATTTTCTTCTGGAAATGGCTCTTCCATTCATTTCAGTCTGCAGCTAGTGATACCCCACTTTTAATTTTCACTTTAATTTCTAGTGTTTAGTCTTTCACTACAGGTGCCCTTCTCTTAGATTCTAGTTCTTACGGCTATTTTTACTCGATACCATGCATTTAATATCATAGAATGTCTGAAAATGAGATACCAGATACTGTCGCACTTCCATTTACACAAGGCTAGCGAGCAAAGGAGAGATGCTATCAGTTTTGATTTGTTAAGTGGGAATATAAACTAAGTGTATAATTTTTGTTTAATTGCAAGTGCTTGTGTGAGTGTAAAAATAATGGTCCCACCACAATACGATAGTTTAATTTGTGATTCAGAGGGCTGGGATATCGCCATCAAAGAACGCAATCAAGTGCTCGTTACACACACAAGAATTTATCGTTCACATTCCATCACGTTACGAACGAACAAAAAGCGCACGTTTCTGCGCAAGCCTGTGGATCAGTGGTTCCCGAACTTTTTTTCAGATTGTTACCCAGTTTACCGTGCCACGTTAAACATGTTACCCCTTTCACAAAATGTTGTCATCATTGATACATATGGCTAAATTAAAACACTAGAGATATTTTCGTTTCTTTAATGTATTTGAACATTGTGCATCTGCAATGACTTGCCAAAGATGTCAAGAACATCAGTGGAATGGGTGAGTTGCATGCTAAGCTAATTGAGGAATTCTTGGCTTCTTGATTTTCAGAATTCTTATTTTTTTTTTCTCTGTCACCCCTCCATTACCCCCGAAAAAATTTAAATTACCCCCAGGGAGTAACTTACCCCCAGTTTGGGAACCAATGCTATAGACTAAGAGTTTTCAAACTTGCTACAGTGAACGAAAACAAAATTCTCCCAAATTGGGAATAAGTTGTTCACCGATACCAATTATGGATTGATTTAATCGATGCATTTTGATTACGAACGATATGATTCCAGGCACGTTGATGCTGGGCTATTGCCTGTGTAATCATGAGTGCTATTTGAGGTCGGGAGCTACGCCACGCGAAGCGAAGCGAGTGACTGTCCGCCTGCTCGCCTACCTGGCATGGGTTGTCGAGGCGTTATCTGACACGAGATGACGTCATGTTTCGGCGTATCTCTTAGAATAGAATTACTTACATTTATGCATATACTTTTATATATATATATATATATATATATATATATATATACATATATATATATATATATATATAATGTGTGTGTGTGTGTGTGTGTATGTATATAAATGGATATATATATATATATATGTAATATATATATATATATTCATAGTGTAAATGGGCAGGAGGTTTTCCCTCAAGCATACTTCATTAAAATGAATGGCAAGCTTGTTATGACAGAGCTTCTTGTCGTATTTTTCTCTCTTTCTTAGAGTGATCTTGCCTTCTGTAGGCAGTAACCTTAATAAATCTCCGTATGTCATGTTGTGGAATAACATACATAATCTATCAATAAGCCAAAACGCGTTTTCACACCTCTTGGTGCTTCCTCAGTGGCAGGTACGAATCTAAGGGCTGGGCTGGTGTGTGTGGGTATATATGGGACAGGCTGTGGGATTTTGTCTAGTTGTCGGTGTGGGATTTTGTCTGGTCGTCGATGTGGGATTTTGTCTGGTTGGCGTCGCCGGAGCTCCGTGTCGTTCTGTAGGTTGGAGGGTGGCGTGCATCTGTGTTTTTTGTCTCATTTTCACTGGGGAATGATCTTCTCACACTTGGTAGGATTTTTAAGTCCTCGAGTTGGGTATTCATTCCCGGGGATAGATCCTTGATATACAAAGCCTCTAATATAGGTAAACGTCGTGGGTCTTTGTTGTGATCTATAATCTCCGTATTCTGGGTTAGGTCTTCTCTTCTTAATTTTGCCTGATGGACTTCGCTATGATGATTTTTAGGTGCTCCTGAGTTTAGGTGATATGACAGACGACGCGAGAGCCTCATGGTGGTCATGCCGATATAGGTAGTAGGATGGGTCGCACAGTTCCCATATTTGCAGGTGTACCTATATACGACATGAGATTTTTGAAGTTCATCGACGATCTGCCTGGTGTTGTTCCTTAGGAGTAGGTTCGAGGTTTTTTTGTTTTGATAGTAAATAATGAAATTAATTTTGGAGCTTGATTCAGTGGGCTTGATGTTTCTCTTTATGATTTGTTGCATCACTCTCTCATCCTCCTTGTATGCAGTGGAGAAGAAGGATTTGTAATATATATTTATAACGTTCTGCGCTGGATTGTCTGATGCATTTGCTGATTTAATTTCCTCGTACCAATTTTCCATGATTTTCTTGGTTTCTTTTTCAATGTCTCTATTGCTAAAACCGTTGTTGATTAGGACTTGTGATGCTCTTTCTAGTTCTAGGTGCACATTTTTCCAGCTACTACAATGGCTAAGGGATCTTCGTACATATGCACTAATTGTTGAGATCTTGTACTTTTGTGGGCATTCACTCAGTCCGTTAAGGCAATGTCCGGAGTTACTAGCTTTGGTGTAAACAGAGGTATGAAAAGATCCTTCCCCCTGTTTCACGAGGACATCAAGGAAAGGGAGAGATCCATTTTCACTGTTTTCGATGGTGAAGTTAAGACCTGAGGCTTCTATGAGTCTCTGTTGTAGTGCTACGACTTCTTCGTTATTTTCCGCTTTTACGAAAATATCGTCTATGTATCGACAGTATATTTGCGAAGTCCATCAGGCAAAATTAAGAAGAGAAGACCTAACCCAGAATACGGAGATTATAGATCACAACAAAGACCCACGACGTTTACCTATATTAGAGGCTTTGTATATCAAGGATCTATCCCCGGGAATGAATACCCAACTCGAGGACTTAAAAATCCTACCAAGTGTGAGAAGATCATTCCCCAGTGAAAATGAGACAAAAAACACAGATGCACGCCACCCTCCAACCTACAGAACGACACGGAGCTCCGGCGACGCCAACCAGACAAAATCCCACATCGACGACCAGACAAAATCCCACACCGACAACTAGACAAAATCCCACAGCCTGTCCCATATATACCCACACACACCAGCCCAGCCCTTAGATTCGTACCTGCCACTGAGGAAGCACCAAGAGGTGTGAAAACGCGTTTTGGCTTATTGATAGATTATGTATGTTATTCCACAACATGACATACGGAGATTTATTAAGGTTACTGCCTACAGAAGGCAAGATCACTCTAAGAAAGAGAGAAAAATACGACAAGAAGCTCTGTCATAACAAGCTTGCCATTCATTTTAATGATATATATATATATATATACACACACACACACACACACACACACACACATATATATATATATATATATAAGATTATTTCAGTGTGAGTATATATATATATACTCACACTTATGCATATACGTGTGCATGTAAATGTAAGTATATATATATATATATATATATATATATATATATATATATATATATGTATATACCTGTGTATAATACACATATGTATGTATATACATATATACATTGTATGTGTGTGGATGTGTACGTGTGTGTATTAATATATACAACATACATATTCATATATGTGCGTGTGTGCGTGTATTTACGTATGCACATATATGGACTTCTGCACTTACATAGATGGCAGCGTCCAGTCCAGCGTGCGTGCTTGCGCGACCCCTCCCCCTCTCCTCCCACCGAACTTTGGTTGTTTTGCAATCCGCATCATTCGTGGCGCTTTTGGACTCCTCCTCCTCCTCCTCCTCCTCCTCTTCCTCCTCCTCCTCCTCCCCCTCCTCCTGCGGCAAGCATGATCAGTATGTGATTACATCAATGGGAAAGTGTACCCGACAAGACGGAGGCGAGGAGGATAAAAACTACCAGAGACCGAACGGTTTTGGGTTCTTTTTAGGGGAAGCCAAGCAGGGGCTGGCTGGAGGCGACTGTGGGGTACTTTCTACACGTGGGGAACCTGTGCACAGTCTGTGTTTGTTCGCAGAGCTTTGCTTTGGGCCACACGGCATCTGTGATGTGACCTGGAAATTATACCCCACAGGAGTGATCCCCAACGTTGGCTGATAAGAGTCCGTATGTATTATTTGTATATTTCTTCCTCTGTCAACGTATTCGGCATTGTTCGCTGATGGCGTAATAGGAGGCGTGCAGGTCTCGCTTTCCCTCAGTTACGAGTTCGAATCCCGCACTCCTCTCCGATTCCCAGCAGTGCCTGCTAGTGACCTCAACAGTCCCCGAAGAGCAAAAATAGGGCGAAAGTGGCGGATTCGGCCGCAGCTACTCAGCGCCTCCTGGCGTGAGCTCTTCACCCTCTTCTTGTTCTTAACTAGGTCAATGGCAGAGTAGGTTGGACTTGTATCACAGGTGCGGCCAGGGAATTAGTCCCGGCCTCCCTCTAAACCCAGTGGTTCTTAACCTTTTTCAGTGCCCTTAGTACCCCTTGATATCTCAGAAAATGTTCTCGTACCCCCATCCAATACAAACACAATGCAAACACATGAAAAAGATTAGTGATACAAACCTTGCTTTGCTTTCTCATTGTAAATATGCATTACCATGCACTGGCTATTACGTCTCGTGCCCCCAGGTTCAAGGTTTCGTATCCCTTTGGGATACAGGTAGCCCAGGTTAAGAACCATTGCACTAACATGACCCTATTAGGAGCCGTAGACCTCACAAGTGGTTGAGGACGTCCTTTGCAGTAGAAAAACCGAGTGCTAAACATACATGTATTTACACTCACACACACACACACACACACACACACAAAACTATACACGAATTTAAGAGCAAACTAGACACTGCAAGATACAAAGATGGGACACCACGAGCGTAGCTCCCCTTCCCGTAAGATACAACTAGGTAAATACAACCAGGTAAATAGGTAAATACACACACATACACACACACACACACACACACACACAGACGGGACTTTCGAACATAGCTTTTATCCTGTATATCAGAATTAGCTAAATACCTATGCAATACTGTAAATTCAGATGAAGTCAATACACATACTACTATAGTATACACAAATCTGGATGGAGATTCCTTTCAACCGTCACCCTGTCGCGAAGAAAGGGTTAGTGGCTTGATAAGAAGGTCAGACCGTCGACTTTGTGTACAAAAACAGGTGATAGGGCGATAAAATAAAAAGACGAGAATGTTTTTCGGCTGATCAAGGTATCCCATTTTCGACGACGATGACGACGGCGATGTCAGGGTGTTTCTGTTTGGTAATAATCGTTGCGATTTTATCGCTCAACGATGATCGGTCAAGGCTCAGTGAAGATCGTGAAATGATTGTCTAGAGCAGCGTTTCTCAACCTTTTTACCCTTGCGTAACCTTTGAAATAAGTTGCATGTCTCAAGGAACCCCTGCGCAAAAAAAAAAAAAAAAAAAAAAAAAAAAAAAAAAAAAAAAAAATAATAATAATAATAATAATACAATATCTCTCTCATTTTATTTTCATTATAATAATAGGTTAGATAGGATGATGTCTATATTACATTATTACAATAACTAAGAGTATGTCGTGCGTGTTTAATTATATCACCTAGGCTATATGAAATTAAATAAAAAATCAAAAGTGCATGAGCTTATCTCACTTGTTCTCGCGGAACTTTTAGGGACCTTTTGCGGAACTTTAGGGTTCCGGGGAACCCTGGTTGAGAAAAGCTGTTCTAGAGCAACTAAATCTCTGTTTCGTGAATGGGGCTGTTTTGCTTCGAGCTGCAAAGTACGAGGCTGGTAATCATTCTAACCGAACCCACAACCAACGCGCTTACCCCAAATAGGATGCCAGGTAGTAGGATGCGCGTCTCCCGCCATTAATGGCTGTGGTAGGAGGCTAATGATAATATATTGCAGCGAGCAAAGCGTACCTTTACCTAGGGAAGGTCTTTCAACGTAGGTTATCTTTAATTCCTTAATTATCTTTCTCCCCTATGTAAGCTCGCTGGTTGAGCGGGTTAGGGCGTCGTTACTTGCGGCGAAGGTCGAGGGGATGGCGGTTCGAACCCTGTCACCGGCGAAGTTGAACCAAGGGCATGGTTTATTAAATTCCACGTTACAAAGTCCTCTGTGAGGAGCACCGTCCTAGCCTTCCGGCAGGGGGAAGTTTGTGAATAAAAAATAAAAATAAATAAATAAATAAATAAATTAATAAATAAAAAAATAATAATAAAAAACGGGTCCTGTCTGATCCACCGGACATCTCCGGATGATCTGGGGAAATGTTCTGATTTGACAGAAGCAGGAAGGAGGTCGCTTGGGTCATCTGGAAACTAGGTCACTGGAACGCCTTCATCGTATCGTCCCAGGAATCTTCTATATTCCCATTCCTTGGGTGTGATGAGCTGGAAAGCCGTCCGGCCCTCCCGTGTGTGTGTGTGTGTGTGTGTGTGTGTGTGTGTGTATGTTGTGTGTGTGTATATTATGTATGTGTGTTGTGTGTGTGTATATTGTGTGTATGTGTGTGTGTGTGTGTGTGTGTGTGTGTGTGTGTGTGTGTGTGTGTGTGTGTGTGTGTGTGTGTGTGTGCGCGCGTGCGTGTGTGTTTACCTAGATGTAGCATTCGGGGTTGAAACTCCTCTCATGATAAATTAAGACGAAAGTATCGCCGTTATGGCGGGTTATGACAGAGAATCTGCCACAAAATTACACTATGTTCGAGCACCCTTCTCCCCTTCCTTCCTACACGTGGCGCTTTCTAGTGCATATAAAACTAAGAAATATATTCCCTAACTTAACCTAACGTGACAATCTCAGAGAGGTGTCAGAAGAACAGAATCCTTCATAAACTTTGTCGATTAGATCTCATTCGAAGTTGACACATGTTGGTGATCCCCTCGTCTTGATTTACCGAGAGAAATCTCTGGCTTTAGCTCGCATCTCTCCAATCATACGCTTATCTTAAAGAAGAAAAGTTGTGATAAGAATCGTAATATGCCAGGTGTAACTCCGATATGACCAATGGTCGAACTGATAAATTAAGACGACGATGTCGTCGATATCGTGAGTTTTCCCCCCCGAATCCTTAGGTTATGTTAGGTTAGGTTAAGGTAGGTTAGGTTAAGTTAAGTTGTTAGGTAAAGTTAGGGTACGTTAGGTTAGGTTAAGATAGGTTAGGTTAGGGTACGTTAGGTTAGGTTAAGTTAAGTTAGGGTACGTTAGGTCAGGTTAGGATAGGTTAGGTTACGTTAGGTTAGGTTAAATTAGGTTAGGGTAGGGTAGTTTAAGGTTAGGTCAAGTTAGGTTAAATTAGGTTAAGTTAGGTTGGGTTAAGTTAGGTTAGATTAGGTTAGATGTTTCTACACTTCACACGCGATGTATCACCCAAACAAATTTCTTTTCGTAACACTTTCAAAAGATAACATGACTTCTAAATTCACATATGCGACCTTGTCGAACCATAGAAGCGCTGGTGAAGTACAGTCCATAACCTTGTCTCACCAGATGACGTCACTGTGGGCAGTTGGGTCAAAGGCTGCATCTTTCGCGAGGGGACAAACTGGTTCTGTAGTGGGCCATCAAAACTGAATTTGTCATTCTGCTGCAGTGTACCGCCGCCAATTAGGGGTGGTGCCAACACCAACCAGTGAGGGTGGGAACACCAACCAAATATGGTGCCAATATCCAACGAAGGTGTCAATACTAACCAGTGATGGTGCCAACACCAATCAATGATGGTGCCAACACCAACCAGTGATGGTGGGAACACCAACCAAATATGGTGCCAATATCCAACCAATGATGGTGCCAACACCAACCAACGATGGTGCCAACACCAACCAGCAATGGTACCAACACCAACCAGCGATGATGCCAACACCAACCAGCGATGATCCCAACACCAACCAGCGATGATGCCAATACTAACCAGCAACGGTGCCAACATCAGCCAACGACGGTGCCAACAACCAACAATGAGGTCAACACCAACCAGCGATAGTGCCAATACTAACCAGCAACGGTGCCAACATCAGCCAACGACGGTGCCAACAACCAACAATGAGGTCAACACCAACTAGCGATAGTGCCAATACAAACTAGTGATGGTGCCAACACCAACCAGCGATGATGTCAACCAGCGATAGTGCCAACACCAACCAACGATGGTGCCAACACCAACCAGCGATAGTGCCAACACCAACTAACGATGGTACCAACACCAATCAGCGATAGTGCCGACACCAACCAGCGATAGTGCCAACACCAATCAACGATGGTGCCAACACCAACCAGCGATAGTGCCAACACCAACCAGCGATAGTGCCAACACCAACTAACGATGGTACCAACACCAACAAGCGATGGTGCCAACACCAACAAGTGATGGTGCCAACACCAACCATCGATGGTGCCAAGACCAACTAGCGATGGTGCCAACACCAACTAACGACGGTGCCAACACCTTCCACCCTGCATCCCTGATGAAGGCTCCGTCGCGACAGCTACCGACAGGAGGGCTGTCGTTCCCATCGCCTTTACCATGATGAAGTTTATGACCTCTTACATATGGATGAGGTCCACCTTGAACCAGATCTCTGTTGTTTGGTGCTGAGTCAGACCCGAGCGAGGTGAGCAGTTTCGAGGAGAGGCTTCTATATGTCAAGTTCGACTTTTTGTTAGAGAGAGAGAGAGAGAGAGAGAGAGAGAGAGAGAGAGAGAGAGAGACGTTTACTCTCTTGGCGCCACAGCGGGTGACTTCAACGCCGCTATCGCCACCGACCGGGATACAGGGGACTGTCATTGGCACCAGGGCCCCGACAAGGGGAGGGACAGTGGGGGGGGGGGTAATGCCCCGGGGCGGCAGGTTTTTTTGGGGGGCGGCACTTTGGTGAAAAGTAGGTAAAGCAAATTCCCCCTAATTTACTTTTAATGCATGATTTATTTATCATAAGTTGTGTGTATGAATATGTGTATAAACTTTGTTTTGTGGATGAACGTTACATGTGAATTGTGCTAGTGACCATCAGATGTGGAAGGTAGTGGTAGTGGTTGTGCGTGGGGCCCTGTCGGGGCCCTGACTGGCATTGGCCCACGTGATCGTAGCACTGTGGGCGATAAGAGAGGCTAAATCCCCATAAAGGCTTTCCATTTTGAAACGAAACAACAGATCATGAGGTCCAGGCAGATAACAGCCCCTAAATAAACAATAATAAAAAATGATGATAATAAATAAGTATATAAAAATAAAATAATAATAAAAAAAGCATGAGTATGATGAAGTATTCTCAAGTCGTTTTGATGTATTGAGTACCTTTGAGGACGTTGAGGTGCTCCTTGAGGTGCTCCTTTGGACTGCAAACCCTATCGGCGTTAGAGATTAGATGGGGGGAGGGGCGATGTCCCAATAAAGTCTGACCCAAGTTCCCAATGAGGTCAAGGGTCTTGTAAGGTAAACATGTGGCAACACGCCACTGCTGCAGTGTCCCCTGCACGCCTATAGCTTTATTGTAAATAAAATTTGTAATCTTGGTAGGATCATTGTTGTACTTCTATTGTAATCAAATCGTATATTGTAAAGATTATATCACATTCAAGGATGGCCATTGTATTATGAAATGTATTTATATATAACTTTATTTGCATACTCTGTACAGAACATTAATGTATTGATCGTGTATTATTTATGTCATAGCGGACGATAAACTATTGAAATATTAAGCTTACATTATGTCTTCAATTAAGAACACATCTTTCTACCATGATGTGATGACTAACCACATCAATTGCAAAC
>NC_134804.1:32246281-32248781 GCF_046742065.1 Oratosquilla oratoria | reverse complement strand
CTATGACATCTTTTTCACATTTTCTCTTTTCCTCTCTGCACGCTTGTACATATTCATTTCTATAACAAGTATATATTTTCCATTTTTCAGGTATTTTGTATTTCTTCCATTTGGTCCAAGCTTTGTCTCTTTTGTCTTTTAATTCCCTACAACTTTTGTTGTACCAGCACTTTACATATTCTTTTTCTTGTTTTTGTCTTGGGACATAATTTTCCACTCCTTTTTTATAAATTTTGTCAAAATATTCCATTTCTCTTCCACTGTTGTTTCTTCTTTGTATATTCCTTCCCAGTTTTCTCTTTGAAAGAATTCTCTTATTTTATCAAAGTTTGTTTTTTCATACATCATTCTTCCTTTTCTATATTGTTCATTTCTTTTCATGTATTTTTGCTCATTTAGTTCCAGTTCAATCAATATGTGGTCACTTTTACTTATTGGTGTTTTATATTCAATCTTTTCCACTATTCTAGGTTCAGATGTGATTATTAAGTCTAGTCTCGATGGCTCTTCTTCATTTCTATACCTAGTGTTCTCCTGTATCCACTGTGTCATTGTATGGTCAATAATCATCTCGAGTAGAACATTTCCCCATGAGCCGTCTCCACCCTTTACCGTCATCTCTTCCCAGCAGACTTCTTTGCAATTAAAGTCGCCCATCATAACTATTCTTCCTCCATCTTCCATTATCTTATTTAATGTTATCCTTGTGTCCTCTAACATACTTTTATGTTCACTCTCTTCCCACGGGGCTGTTTTTGGAGGCACATAATTTATCACAAACTTTCTGCTCTTCTTATCTCTGTCTTCCACTTCGATCATAATCATCTCTACTGTATTCTTTCCATATGTGACACACCTCACGTTTATATCCTTCTTAGTCAGGAACATAACTCCACCCCCTTGCTTTGTCTCTCTGTTTCTAATCCAATAATTATATGCATCATGTCCTACACTGTTGGGTGGTAGTGGACCTTTTAATTTCGTTTCTACAATTCCCATTATGTCCGGTTCTTTTTCCTTCAGATAATCATTCAGCTCATTCAATCCTGTTATTAATCCATCTATATTTGTGTAAGACACTCTTAGTTTTCTGCCACTTCCATTGTATTCTCTGTTTCCCTTTTGTTTTTCTCTAGTATGTCGTATTTCCTTACTTTCATATTCACTACTCTCCAATAGAATTTCTCTTTTTCTGACTCTGTTCTCTTCTCGTTTTTTTCCCTTAGCTTCATGTCTTTTCATTTTTTCCTCCTCTCTTTCCTCTTTATTCATTTCTCTTTTTATCCATACCTTTTTATATTGTTCACTGTTTGCTAGCTTCCCTGTTCTTGTTAAGATATTCTCTGCCGTCGTTTGTGACCTGAATTTAATCTTAATTGGTCTGGTCTTATCTGTACTATACTCTCCGAGCCTATACATCTCTTCAATTTGTTTCATGTTTTCAGGTTCATCTTCCTGAACTAATTCTAGTAAACTGCTTACTTTTTCTTTTTCCTCATTGATTCTTGTGGTTCTATCTAGGTTATGTTTCTCTTCCATTCCTAATATAATTATACAGTTCTTTTTATCTGCTAAGTCTCTTACTATATTCTCCTTCTGTCTCATCACTTTAATAACTGAGTCTTCAGTTTGTTCTTTCATTTGCTGTTTAATTATGTCAGTAAATGCAACTTTACTGTTTTCTTGGATTTTTTCCAACCCTGCGCTTCTTTTGCTATGGGCTCTTTATTGTCTTTATTATTCCTCTTTAATTCCTCATTCTCCTATTTTACTTCTTTTAACTGTCTTTTTAATTCTATTTCATTAGTTAAGTTTTTGTTCGCCTTCTCTAGTTCTTCCAATTTTTCAACTCTCTATGCAATCTTTGCTATATTACCGAACCTAATCTCCCAATGTTCGGTAATTTGTTCAAGTTTTTCCTCTAGTCTTGCTAATCGGGGGAGGTTGGTATCCGCCCCCCCCCTCATTAAATCCATGGAAATTATTATCCTCACCTTCCATTGTGCTGCTCTTATCTATATTTCTAATCTTTACATTTTTGTTAATCCCATCACCAAAATCATCGGTTCTTCGTTTGTTTACAAGACGCCTGGCCTCTTGGACCAAGTCCTCCCCTTCCTCATTTCCTTCCATTTCCCTCAGTAATCCCTCCCCATCTCCTTTTTCCTCACTTTCCCACGACACCACGAGCTATCCCCTTGCCTGTAAATACAATAGGTACTTCCTTTGCGTTGAGGTCCACGAAAATTTCACTTTTTCTTCAGAACTCTAATCCTCGCCGTACATCCGACGAAAGTGTGTGTGTGTGTGTGTGTGTGTGTGCGCACACACTTACACCTTATATCAATTCACTAAGGGAGGGGTAACAGGTTAACACCTGGGTAATGAAATTTGGTTCACGAAGAGAGAGGCGGAACTTACATTATTATTATTATTATTATTATTATTATTATTATTATTATTATTACTATTATTATTGTTATTATTATTATTATTCATT
>NC_134804.1:32181281-32243781 GCF_046742065.1 Oratosquilla oratoria | reverse complement strand
ACAAGAATTTAATTAAGAACAAACTAGATACTGAAAGATACAAAGACGGGTCTCTACGAGCATAGCTCCCCTTCCCGTATAATACAATTAGGTAAATACAGAGAGAGAGAGAGAGAGAGAGAGAGAGAGAGAAAGAATGACACACACACACAGAACATATAAAGAAAAATCCAACAATTCATCACAATAGATGTATGTAATTCAGGGCTGCATGGACTAGCATATAAGGAAAGAATGAATCAACTGGAAACTGTAACGCTGGAGGAAAGAAGAGGGAGGGTGAGGTACGGTCAATGTGTGCAAGTGTGTCAAGGGAAGGGAGGTCATTGCCAACTGTGTAAAGAGATCAGTGGGAAGACTGCAGCGGACACAAGGCCTCGGAAAGCCTGAACAAAGAAAAAAGCAAAGAATCTCAGATTCTCGAACAAGACAAAAGAGGAGCGGAGTAAATTGCCAGAGAAACTGGTATGGACCCAAACCATGCATAGATTAACAAGCGAGGTGACAACTAAGGGAAAAAAAAAAAAAGATAAGTAAACAGATATATAAGTAAATGCATAGATACATAGATATATACAAAATAAATAAAAAACAAAAACAAAAAATTAATCAAATAAACCAATGAATAAATGAAATGAAATGATCAAATATATAGACACAGCGCACACGTGGACAAAAATATATAAACAAATAAATAAGTAGATAAATAAACAAATTAAATAAATGGAGAAATAAATTAAATGATGACGATTCAGTTTAACGTTGCGAACTCCCCCTATCAGGAGGCTAGGACGGTGCCCCTTACAGAGGACTTTATATAGTCAAATGTATAGGCAGGAGAACGCACACGTGGTCATGTCAACCAGTTGGAAATAGGCGAAGGGGGCGACGGCACCCCACGCATTCACATTGTTCAAAGAGACCAATGATCAAGTTTTGTACACACACACACACACACACACACACATACACACGACTCGGTGGCGCGGTTGGTAGAGACTCTGACTCTCACTACGGCGGTCCGGGTTCGAATCCTGCCCAGGACTGAAAGAATTTCAGTATCTCTGCGCTTCGAGTCGTTACTTCAACTCTCGTGGGCGGGGAGTTGGGTGTGTGTGTGCGTGTAAGGTCACAGCATTACCCATAGATCGGTCATACGAGCTCTGAGCTCTCTTCCGGGAGGGAAATAGCTGTCGAAATATGATTAAGTTCACACACGCGCGCGCATGCACACACACACACACACACATATTAAGGTAAAGTTTGATGAGTGGAGAAAAAGAGACGGGATCCCATGAGCATAGCTCAAACCCCATATACCTATGGTTGTCAACCTTTTTGACTCCATTTACCCACTCAAGAATTCTCAACCTTTGTATTGAGTCATCCCTTCCTTTTTCTCCTAAATCCAATGCAGGAAAAGAAAAGAAAAATTAAAAAAGAAATAATGATAAAATGTTGATGAAGAGAAAACCCTTTGTTTTATTACAAAGTTGACAGACATAATTATCTTATACATCTTCTGCCAGGACAGAGCGATGGAAGTTTTATTATTATTATTATTATTATTATTATTATTATTATTATTCAGATTCTTCACATTGTACAGAAATATATAGAAATGGTAATAGCTGTCGATCACGTGTCCAACACGTGACCCAAGACTGTGGTGAAACACAAAGAAGCTAAACTTGACTTCTAAGCTGAGCTAAGGAATATTACTGAGCTTACCCAACACTGCAGCGCTCAGCAAGATAAGTGCAACAAAGCAAACACACACACGCACACATACATACACACACACGCACACACACACACACGCGCGCACACACACACACACACACACATGGCTTAATAGTTTAATGGTAAGCGATTTGGGCTCCCACGGTGTACTACCGAGTTCACTACATGTCGTTAATGTCCCCCCTAAGCAAGACACGGGTATGTGGAGTATGTAAAAGGTCATATTAATCTATGGATTGGACTACATGAGGTATGAGCTCTCGTCCGTAGGAAATAGCTAGCGATCACGAGCCCAGCACGTGATCCGTTAATTAGGTGAATCACACACAAACACACACACACACAGACACGCTCTTTCCCACTCATCTCCGCCTCCTCCCTCCCTCCCTCCCTCCCCCTCATTCTATTTTCGTCTTTACCAGAATCCCAATCGCCCTCACTCTATTTCTATTTCCATTTCTTCTTTATCTCCACGCTCTTTCTTCCTCTCTATCATGATCTTTTTCTCTTCCTTCTTCCCACTCTTCTCTCTCTTTTTCTGTCTCTGTCTTTGCTCTGTATGCCTCTTCTCTCTCGATTTTTCTCCTCACCCACTTCCTCGCTTGTCAACTCTCTGTCTTTCTCTCATCCTCATTCGGTTTGTGGGTATCTGGCGCGGGCGTGCATATCACGCGCGCGCACACACTTACACACACACACACACACACACACACACACACACACACACACACACACAAACACACACGCACACACTTACACACACGCGCGCGCGCGTATATACAAATACACACGCATAAACACATACATACACAAATACACATGCGCATCCACGCATACACACACACATATATACACATAGATACACAAATACACACGCGCATGCACGCATACACACACACATTTACACAAATACACACGTGCATGCACGCATACACACACACACATATACACAGATACACAAATACACACGCGCATGCACGCATACACAAACACATATACACACACGCACGTATGCATACACATACACACATACAGGCAGAGAGAGAGAGAAAGAGAGAGGTACACACAGAAAGAGAGCGGGAGACAGAAAAGGAGAGAGAAGTACATATACACAAACACACACACACACACACACACACACTTACAAACATATGCATGCACAAATGCACACATACGCACACACACAATGTGTGTGTATGGTGACAGCATTATCCCTAGCTCGGGCCATATAATTATGAACTCTGAGCTCATATTCGAGAGGGTAATAACTATCGATCATAGGTCGAACACTTAATTCAAGACCATAGTGATTCACACACACAAACACACACACATACACACACGCAAACATACACATACACACACACGCACGCACACACACACACACACGCACACACGCGCGCATTAAATCTTCATTTACTTAAAGCAGTTCAATTACTTTTTTCTCTTCTTTTTTTTTCTCCCGAGGTCTGCGTCAAGAGACATCTTCATTGACACCTACGCTATGATGGTTCACTTTTTCAGTCATGTTCTGGTGGTTAGCGTCAGGCGATTTGATTCAAGCGTGGTGACGCTGGCGACAAAGGAATTAATACCCGGAACGACAGTGACGCCAGAAGGCGAAAAGGTCCTCTTAGCTTACTCCTCCTCCCCAACTTATTTCTTGGACTTTTCCTCCTCCTCTTCCTCTTCCTACTTTACGTCCTCCCCCTCATCATCATCACCTTTTTCAATCCTGACCTCATCCTTATCCTTGTACTCTTCTTCATCATTTTCCTCCTCCTCCTCCTCTTCCTCTTCCTACTTTACCTCCTCCTCCTCATCATCATCACCTTTTTTCCATCTTGACCTCATCCTCATCCTTTTCCTCCTTCTCATCATTATCACATTTTTCCTTCTTGTATTCATCCTAATTCTTGTACTCTTCTTCATCCTTTCCCTCCTCCTTTTCCTCATCTTCCTCCACTTGTACTTCCTCTTTAGCCCTCTCCTACTCTTCCTCCTCGTAGGCTATCTCCTACTTTTCCTCCTCCTCTTTCTTCTCCTCTTCCTACTCCTCCTTCTCCACCTCTACACCTTCCTCCTCCTCCTCGTAGTCTACATTCTCCTCCTTTTCTTAATTTTCTTTTTCCTCCTCCTCATTTTTCTTCTTCCCATTCTTCCTCTTTCTACTCCTCCTCCACACCTTCCTCCTCCTCTTCCTCCTTTTGCTAATCCTCCTTCCTCAGATCTAGGCTCTCCTTCTCTTCCTCCTCCTCCTCGTAGTCTACCTCCTCCTCCTCTTCTTACTTTTCGTCTTCCTCCTCCTATTTCTTCTCCCCTTTCTTTCTCTTTCTCCTCCACACCCTCCTCCTCTTCTTCCTCCTCCTCGTCTTTAGCCTGAAGGCTCGCAACTCCCTGCGCAGGAACGAGAGAGCCGTGTAATACTAAAGCGAGCCAATCCGTGATGGGTGGAAAGCGAGACTTACTTGTGTGTACAGGCAGCTTTAGATCTGAATGGGGAGCTCAAGTTGGTCCGTTCATGTGTGTATGTGTGTGTGTGTGTGTGTGTGTGTGTGTGTGTGTGTGTGTGTATGTGTGTGTGTGTGTGTGTCTGTCTGTCTGGGTGTAGTTGGGTGGATGGGTGGGTGTATTATTACATCTACACTTATTCCTCCTTTGTTCAACTCTGAGAGGATTTTCCCAAGTCCCCGGAAAGTTCTGGGTCAGGAAAAGTATCAGAAACATAATCCAGGGTGGGTGGGGGGGTGGGGGTGGATGGGTGGGGGTAGGGGTAGTGGGGGTGGGGGACGGGGGAGTAATGACACACCATGCGTAGATTCGAATATCCCACAGCTGAGACAACCTTAGTAACCAAATATGAACTACTTAGTATTACACTACGGCTTATACCAATGCCCAACATATTCCCAATGTATTACGAAAATTCGTAGAAATTTCGGGTAGGTGGGAGGGGGTGGGGGGTGTCGCCCACCTCCCTTAGATGTGGCACTGTTTTTGGCTCAGATGGCCCCCTCAGCTGGCACTGTCCACATCAAGTCCGTCATTGCTCTGGCGTGTGCCGGAAGTTGAGTCCTTAGACTGATTCATTCGTCGACTTAGCTAATCTACATTCCAACTCTGAAAGCGGCAACTTACAAAGCCATGCATGCACACGTGTGTGTGTGTGTGTGTGTGTGTGTGTGTGTGTGTGTGTGTGTGTGTGTGTGTGTGTGTGTGTGTGTGTCTGTGTATGCGTGTATCTGTGTGTGTCTGTGTATGCGTGTATCTGTGTGTGTGTGTGTGTGTGTGTGTGTGTGTGTGTGTATGCGTGTATCTGTGTGTGTGTGTGTGTGTGTGTGTGTGTGTGTGTGTATGTGTGAGTTTGTATGTATGTGTTTGCCTGACTGTATTTACCTAATTGTAGCATACAGGATAAAAAAATGTTTTCCAGTGTTTTAGAATTCTTGCATTTGAATTGATTTCCCACATCTATCCCAACTACTCAACGTACGAGTATAGTCAAGAAAACAATACAAAACTCTTCCGTAATTCTAAAGTAAATTCACTTCATATGATAATTAGAAAGGTCTTAGTATGTCTTCCAATTAAAACATCATCAGATGCATTGTCAAATTTCTTATCAATAGACCAGATGATCTTAAGAACATAATAACATAATAATTAAAGAGACTGCAAGAGACCATAAGGCCTACACTAGGCAGTTCCATGTCCATTACCACCTATCACCCTATCCATAAAGTTATGTAACCTAAAAGAACAAATAGTTTCAGCGCTCACTATATGGTTACTAGGTCTATTCTATTCGTTAACTACTATATTAGTAAACCAGTTTTTGCCCATTTCTTTCATAAATATAAATTTGTAAATTTTAAATCCATTACTGCGAGTCCTGCCCTGTTGTCTTATGATGACCTTGTCTGCATAACACTTGTCAAAAACCAGGTCATTCACCTCTGACAGTCACTTGAGAATGAGTCATCTCATCGAGGAAGTCACAAGAATAATACAAGTCTCTGTGTTCCTCATTTGTAGATCACGAAAATGATACTAACTCGGTGGAACAAAAGAGGAACACAACGCGACATGCAAGGGGGGACAAAAAACAAGTTTTATAAGGTTTCTACAGAATCTCTTTGTAATGGTACGGCTGCAACAAAAATAAAAGGAAAGATCAATATCTACAGAGAAGTAGGCCAGGGCGATGAAATTTCACGGAAGTTGTTCAAAACCTTTCCAAGACGGGAGCTTCAGAGTACTTAGAAAGGGTTGACACACCACAAGGAATATTGTGATAATTCTGTTTAACGTCACGAACTCCCTCTATCAGGACGCTAGGACGGTGCCCCTTACAGAGGACTTTGCAGAGTGGAATTTAATTAACTATACCCTTGGTCCAACTCGCTGGGGGTGACGTCTAGAACCATCAGGAGATTTGCAACTCTGTTTAGTTAAAGGGTTATCACACTGAGCTATTTTTCCTCCGACATCCTACCTCCAACCTCCATTTGAATAATTAGAATATAACTTTGTTTACAGAAATCTAGACTTCTCTAAGAACATTTGAACAGTATGTCTAACATTCGTATAGGTCTACAATCTCTTAGTTCATTATTCATCTTTGCTATACTCGTATGTGACGGAAAGATAATTTGATATTTGGAAATTTGACAAATTAAATATTGTAACCGAAGTCGTTTTCACTCAAACGAACTCTCGACTGTCGGCGCTTGTGGAAGACCAGTGTGATAGGCCCTTTACTTCAGCAGGGAAAATATCAAAGATCTTTTGAACTCTTAAAGTCATTCCCTGAAGACGGCTTTGAGTAATGACTGGAACTGTTGTCAGTGAAGAATCGATCAACATTCTGACGCATTTTACATTTTTCTCCAGATTTTGAACTCTGAAGAAAAGAGAATATAAAGGAAGCTGAAGAAAAGTTTAAAGAAAAAGAATTGTAATTATTGACAAGGACCTTACACCCGAGGACTGTGATGTCTTAGTGATGTTTACAAAACACAGAGAAACTTCAGGATGAGATGAGGGCAAGTAGTGTTAGAGAACAGATCCAAAAGACTGAAGGACACAATAGAGAAGTTTGCAGGAGTGATATGGCAGAGGTTGGCGCGGTTGTGATATTAGTGAGAGAAGTTGGGAGAGGCTTTTGTTCAGTAGGAGAATCCATGTGGTTGATGACTTGAACAAATCAACCAATTGGGGGCATACGCCAGGGGGCGCTTTGTTTTACTCACTCGCCAGCGACAGTCCCCTCGGTCTCCCCCGAGCAAGCTCTCATGCAGACACCCTTCCCATTCCAAGCAACTCTCGACGAGTTCTGATCAACTTGCCCCAGGCATGAATTCTTTATCTATATTCTCTCCCAGGACTATAGATAAACCCTTCCTCCTTAAATCTTGCCAGTGACAGCTTTTTTCGGTGTGATATTGTCTCCTTAGGATGGAAACGATGGTTATTGGGTTTGAATAATTACGTGTTCACAGAGGTAGGGGTCAACAAAGGTAAACACGACCACGTTTAGCGCAAGAAATACAAATGTACACGAAGATCACTCGGTATCAAAAATAACAACAGGGGGTGCCCGCCTTTCAATGCACGCGCGCACGCACACACACACACACACACACACACACACACACACACACACACGTACACAGGGAAGGTCATAAGATAGTGTTGAACTTTGAACACAATATCAACATCAGCGCGCACTTATAGTTACTCATTCTTGTGAAAATGTACAGTGAAATAAATCACACACACACACACACACACACACACACACATACACACAGAGAGAAAAGGTTGACGTAAAAAATGATAAAAAAAAATAGAATATACTTTCTCAACTTTGGCAGCAAGCATCTTAAGTATACAAAGCGGCTCGAACCGCGGACCAGCAGCGGGAGGAGTGGCGGCGGCGGCGGCGGCGGCGGCGGCGATGTTTGTTTCACGTGGGTACGGCATGACACTAGATGATCTCCGGCAAGGAAGCGATAGAGCACTGCGTGCATTTAAGAGCCCTCGAGGTTCCAAGAACGTCGTAAGGAAGGCATTGACGAAGTCGAGATCGAGCTGGGAAAGAGAGGCAGAGGAGAGACGCGAGTAAATAAAGACGGAAGGGGAGGAGTAAGGATGAGACGGGAGGTGAGTAGGTTGCAGGGGTAAGGATGCGGTTGGGAGTGAGAGTTGGGGAGGGAAGGGGGTGGGGGATTAAGGACGGACGAAGAAGGGAGGGAGGGAGGGAGGGGAGGAAGGGAGACAGTGTGTGTAAACGCACCGAGGAAGGGTGATAGTGGGAGGAGGAGAGGTCGAGATAAACACCGACGTGGGGGTAGCCTGCAGTCAACAAAGTGCGAAGTCATGCTTTGGATGTTCGTTCTCCCTGCTGCCAGGTGATTTTATTCAGTTGAGAGAGCTTCCCGACCTCACTCCCCCCCCCATAAGTCGTTCGGAAGTGATCTCAGGACACAGCCAGGCAATTTCGTTTCAAAATTTTATTTTAAAAGGAGAAACTATTCACGGCATCTCGGCTTGTCAAGACGAATTTTCGTGTAGTGTCTCCTTGAACTTGGCATACGAATAACACGCGCACACACACACGCACACCCACGCACACACACACACGCACGCACGCACACGCACACATACACACACTCACACACAGTGATGTTCACCAAAATAACAATGTTAGATTTTTTAATTTGCTTTTTATTTATGTTTTTTTTCTTTATTTCATTTTTATGCTCTTATCAAATTCCTTGCTTCAGCGGAAATCATCCTAACCTTCTCTGAGATGAGAAGTTCGCAAAGTTAAAGCGGGTCATGATAACAATGGGCAGAGCTGGGCGCGTTCTTATGTGCGTTTCTCAGTGTCCTGACTGGCATGACTTTGCTCAGGACACTGAGGCACGTACCTAGGAACGCGCCCACCTCTGACAATGGGAAGTAATTCCTTATTTGCTTTAGTTATGTGGAGACTTCAGAATTAGAATATTTAGTGTCGCGAAGGGAAGATCCGAAACCCACGTACAGGATACAAGGGGAAGGGGGACGAAAAGGAAGAGGGAAAGAAGGAGGAGGAGGAAAAGAAGAAGGAGGAGAAAGAGGAGGAGGAAATTGGAGAGGAAAAAATTGGAAGAGGGACGAAAAGGTAGAGGGAAAGAAGAAGGAGGAGGAAAAGGAGAAGGAGGAGGAGAAAGAGGAGGAGGAAATTGGAGAGGAAAAAATCAGAAGAGGAGGGTGAAACTGGAGACGAGGAAAGGAGGACGAAGAGGAGGGGTAGGAGAAAGAGGAGGAGGGAAGATGGAGAGGAGATAAGCAGAAGGAAGAAGAGGAGGGAAATTGGAAAGAAGAAAAGGAGAAGGATGAAGAGGAGAAGGAAGAATAGGAGGACGAAGAAGAGGAGAAGAGAAGTTGGAGAGGAGAAAAGGAGAAGGAAGAAGAAGAGGAAGGAAATTGGAGAGAAGAACAGAAGAAAGAAGAATAGAAAAGGAGAAAGTAGAGGAGGAGGGAAGTTGGAGAGAAGAAAAGGAGAAGAAAGAAGAGAAAAGGAGAAGGATGAAGAGGAGAAGGAAGAAGAAGAGGAGGAGGAGGGAAGTTGGATAGGAGAAAAGGAGAAGGGAGAAGAAGAAGAGGAGGAGGAGGAGGAGGAGGAGAAGAGTAAGTTGGATGTTGGAGAAGGTTGCAGAATAGATTATGTCAGAAGCAGCAGAGTCTTGTTAGTTTGTTGCGTCCACACCTTTGACTCTGCAGCCTTCATTGCCACGGCTGTTGTTGACTGCTTGCATCATTATGATGTCGGCCTTTTACCCAAACCATTTTTATTTTTAGCCCTACTGTATTTCTCGTGTGTGTGGTTTAATGTGATCGAAAGTCCGGGTGTGTGTGTGTGTGTGTGTGTGTGTGTGTGTGTGTGTGTGTGTGTGTGTATGTGTGTGTGTGTGAATTTGTGTGTAAGGTGTGCATGTGTTTGTATGAGTGTGAATGTGAGTGTGTATGTGTGTGCATGTGCGTGTGTGTGTGTGCGTTTGTGTGAACGTGAATGTGTGTGTGTGTGTGTGTGTGTGTGTGTGTGTGTGTGTGTGTGTGTGTGTGTGATTTACCATGAATCACCATGGTCTTGGATCACGTGTTGGACTCGTGATTGACAACTATTTCCCTCCCGTAAGAGAGCTCAAAGCTGACCAATCTGTGGGTAATCCTGTGACCTTACACGCACACACACACATCCAACTCCCCGCCCACGATAGTTGGAGTAACGACTCGCAGCGCAGCGATACTGAAATTATTTCAGTCCTGGGCGGGATATGAACACGAACCATCGTAGTGGCAGCCGTAGTGTGTGTGTGTGTGTGTGTGTGTGTGTGTGTGTGTGTGTGTGTGTGTGTGTGTGTGTGTGTGTGTGTGTGTGTGTGTGTGTGTGTGTGTGTGTGTGTGTGTGTGTGTGTCGATCACGTGTTGGACTCGTGATCGACAACTATTTCCCTCCCGTAAGAGAGTCCAGAGCTCATATATGACCGATCTGTGGGTAATCCTGTGACCTTACACGCACACACACACCCAAGTCCCCGCCCACGAGAGTTGGAGTAACGACTCGCAGTGCAGCGATACTGAAATTATTTCAGTCCTGGGCGGGATCTGAACCTGGACCACCGTAGTGGCAGCCATAGTGTGTGTGTGTGTGTGTGTGTGTGTGTGTGTGTGTGTGTGTGTGTGTGTGTGTGCCCGCGCGCGTGTTAATACTACAGAATTGTTCCCGGACGGATCGCTTCCCCGCAGCTCATCTGGCAGAGCGTGATCCCAACCAGCCAGTTATTAGTTATCATCGATGAGTGGCACCGAGAGCAAGATAACAGACTCTCTCACACCGGTCTCTTGATCGGACACTTCGATGGCTTGATAGTCGCCCGCGCAATGACCTCGATAAGAACAAGTGTAGACGCATTCAAAGGTGAATTTTATGACATGATGAGGGAAGTCGCCTAGTTTGTCAATTAATAGGTTCTTTCACTTGGGTCATTCTTGTTTTCCAGACACATTTTTTTTTTTTTTTTGTCGTGTACTTATTATTATTTTTTTTGTATCTGGTTAAGTTTAGTTAGACTAACCTAACCTAATCTAACCTAACCAAACTATCGTTCCCTTGTTTTTGCAGCCTCTGGTTAAGCTTGGTTAGGCTAAACTAACCTAACCTAACCTCGTTAACCACCTTGGGTATGCCTGCCACAGCTTTGATCTCGGGAAAATAAATATAACCCTTTAACTTTGTTAGTGCCATCCGCTGATATCACGAAAAAAGAAGAAAAAACAGATAATGTAAATGATGTATGGAAGGCAGATGAGTAGCAGGGTGGGTGAACAAAGAAAACCTTTGGAGTTTTATTCACTGATGTTTCGTCCTTGAGGTACGTTTAATTTATCATTAGCTTACCACAATCAATGACGGATGACGCGTATCCTATCTGGCATCCTATTTGGGGTAAGCGCGTTAGGTAGGTTGGGTTAAAATTATCAGCCTCGTTCCTTGCAGCTCGAAGCAAAACAGCCCCATTCTAAAACAAGGAATTAGTGCTCTAGACAATCGTTTGAACGATCATCATTGATCCATGAACGATCATCGTTGGGCGATAATCGTACCGAGGAAAACCTACCGTTTACCAGAAGGTCTACCGATAAATAAGTCTTGGTGAGGACGAAACGTCAGTGAATAAAACTCCAACAGTTTTCTGAGTTTAACCAACGTGTCACTCATTCATGTAAACTTGTGTGCAGGGGGCATCTCAAATGGGGCACGAGTTAGAGACTTCAGAGACCTCAGAGACTTCAGCCGAGTGTTGCCCATGAAGTGATGGAGTCTTCAGACGACGATTTACATCCAACTAATCAATACCACGGCTTTCTAATTTAGAACGCAAATACGTCATTCAAGAACCTTTTATATCTATCACTGTAGCATGAGGTTATTATGCCGCAAATAGAAGTATTGTTGAACACGTGAACGTTCATAAACAGGATATTATCATTGACGAATGATAAATGTTCGGCCAGTAATGATTAGACTGTTTTGTGAAACATATGAAGATATCTGTGAGTCAGGAACTATCTGGAGGTCTTTCGCTCACCTGCATGCAAGCTTCCCCCCACCCCCACACCTCCGCCCGCAACGCAACTGATTTAGGCCCGAGATAACACGGTTGCTGCCACTAGTTTCAGAAATCTTGAAAAACCAATCACGGTGGGATTTGGCCCAACGCCATGCGGGGGAGGGGGAGGGGGAGGTGGAGCGGTGAGTTCTGGCACACTTCTCCGTCAAGGGCAGAATTCCCTCACCCCGTCACCTTCTCAAAAAAAAAAAAAAAAAAAAAAAAAAAGTACATAATTTTTTTTTTATTACTGTTAGGATAGGAACTCCATGAGTCAGTAAACCTATTTCTTATGTTATTCACGTCGGTGTGATCTCTTTAATGAATATGTTATGGCTAACACAGGATGGTTTTATTCAGCTCAAGGAAGCCACGCAGGTGTTGAATGGTCGGAGTGTTCTCTCTCTCTCTCTTTCGTGGTTTCCTGGCTGGTACCTGTCCGGACCTCAACCTTGCAGGTGCTCCAGAACAATTCACTCATGAACGCAGGAGAGACCGTGTCCACGCTATAGCCACATCAGTGACGATATCCGTAAGAACATAAAAACATAACATAAGAATGAAAGAAACTCCAAGAGACCACAAGGACTTCACCAAGCATTTCCACGCCCATGACCACCTGTCGTGCACATCCATAAATTTATATAGCCTTGACTGAAAACAACCAATGGTTTCAGCGCTCACGATATGGTTTTTAAGTCTGTTCCGTTCATTAACGACCCTGTTGAAGGTGAAGTGTTGTTTACTATTCGGTGGAAGCGCATCCGGGTCGAGATGAAGGAGGTTTTTCATTGAATGTCGCGTCTTGTCTCGGGCGGCCACTGCCGAGGTACCGTAAGTGATTGGCGACCGTGGCTGGGCATTGATTAAGAAGGTCTCTTGAGAGGACGTTGACGCTAAAGCTCCGGCCACACACAAGCGACTCAAGTGGGTTCATTTGAGCAAGAAACGACTTAGGTTACAGTCTTCCATTTCTCCAAATCTTCGTCATATACTGAAAAGCTGAATGACGAACTAAGAGAAGTTAAATCAGTACGAATATTAGACACATTGTTGAACTGTTCTTAGGGAATTCTAGAATATTGTAAGTAAAGTCGTCTTCCAGTTTTTCAAATTCACAATATTTGTCGAGAATCTAGAATGTGAGACGAGGGCTTATGAGACCAGCTAGCAACAATCTACACCACTTAGATGAATACCTACTCTGATAACAAATCAGAGTTTCTACACGGACTCTGGTTCTTTTTCCTTTAGGATAATCAGTAGAGGTTGTCAAGGGTCAGCCAAAAGGTAGCCACACTCTACTTATGCGCAATGTAAAATATCTATTCTATATACCAAAGGCTTCTTCCCCCATATAGGGGGAATAGCCAGGCAAGACATGCACCCACTTCCACCCACCCCATTCCCCGCCCATTGTTCGTGTCATAAGCAATGTAATGAGCCATACTACATCCACAACTCCAAAGATTCTTCTAACCACAAATATATATATATATATGTGTGTATATATATATATATATATATATATATATATATATATATTAACAACCACAATGCACTTTAATTCTAAGCCATCAAAGGCCAGCATGCTGAAATTGAAATGTGGTACTGCCCAGGACTCGAACCCGGTATCCTCATATATCAATTTCAGCATGCTGATCTTTGATGGCTTAGAATTATAGTGCATTGTGGTTGTTAAAATGTATCTCTAATCAATGGGACCCATTCAGTGTTGTACATATATATATATATATATATATATATATATATATATATATATATATATATATATATATATATTCTTTTTTATATTAGAATATGTCGTGGAAATATTGAATTGTGAAAATAGCTCACTGCAGCCGTAGACAACAACACTGTAAGTGTGATACGGCTGCAAATAGAGTAACATTTGGATATCGATGCCTGGCAACTTCAGCAACCTCTAACGGTCATTGTGGAGAGGAGTAATGTGTGCGAGCTCAGTGTTGCACCTTGTGCCCCCTCTCTCTCTCTCCCTCTCTTTCAATCTCTCTCTCTCTCTTTCAATCTATCTCTCTTTCTCTCCCTCTCTCTCTTTCTCTATGTCCCTCACTCCCTCTCTCTCTCTCTCCTTTCTCTCTCTCTCTCTCTCCAGTCCCGAGTGCAAAAATATTGTTGTTATCAGGCCCAGCGTTCCGAGTTCATCGAGTTGTGCATTCACCTAATTGCAATATACAGAATGAGAGCTATACTCGTCGCGTCCCGTCTCTGTGTTTCCATCCCAACTTGGCTTTAAAGTCACATAAGCTGACTGTAGTCTTTCTTCTTCCATATCATGTCATGAATTGGTGGATCCGTATGAAAAATTGCATTTATCAATTTTTATTTTTTTTCATGTCCCTTTTTCACATTGAGAAGTTTCCTTGGTCGATTATCTCCACTTTCATAAATTTTCAGTAATAAGAAGAAGATTGCAAGAGACCATAAGGCGTACACTAGTCATTTCCATGTCCATTACCACGTTGAAACCATGCTGTTCTTACATCCAAAATCTGTTACGTAACCCTGGTCCTACCAATGTCTAAGATGATTAAGAGGGTGTAAGACGAAGTGTTGTTGCTGGTATATGCATTGTCCCTCTTTAGTGGAAACCAATGGAAATCCCATGACTGTTGAGATGAGCATACGGATCGGCGGATGAGGAGAGTTGAGCCCGCGCGGTTTCCGCTGGGAGAGAGAGAGAGAGCCGTCTTGGCTCTTATCTCCCCGTCGTTGCTGACGTCTTTAACCCCCTTCAACCCTGAGACGCTGTTTAAGATCTTCGTTTCGCCTAAAGTACAAGCATCTTTACACCGTGGAAAGGAGAATTCCAGACAAAATTAGGGTCTCGATCTATAGAGACAGTCTTCAACACGGTGTCCGGGTCCTGAGCTCCATTGAAGCCACAGTCTTTAGTCAAAATAAACTTCACAAGTCGTGTGACTGTATTGAAGGTGTTAAGGTCTGGTCCGGACTCTGCCGCCCTGGGGCGAGGGAGTGAGTCAACATCACCAAGGAGAGGAGCTCGAGAAATCGCCGACCGCCTAGATAAAGCTTCTAGGAAAGATTTCTTAGTGGATGGAGGACCTTTGCGAAGGGTAATGTCATCTTACACCACTCTTGTAATTCCCCGAAATCTGTCGCCCGGGGATGTAACTTTACTTGTGAGTAAGGCAATTTCCGAACATGGCGTATTAAGAAATGACGGGACACGGGAGAGATGTGAGGAGTGATAGTGTGTTGAACTAATGATTTGACGTTCTCTAGAATTCATATGAAATAGACCTAGTAACCACGTAGCGTTGAAACTATTGGTTATTTTAAGAAGTTAGATAACTTTATGGATGGAGATGACAGGTGGTAATGGACATGGAACTGCCTACTGTAAGCCATATAGTCTCTTGCAGTCTCCTTCATTTTTATGTTCTTATATATTCTGACATGGCTAACGCCAAACTGTTTTATTCAGCTAGCAGGAGACTTGACCACTCATTCCTCGAATCGAGTGAATAATGGACCTTCGATTTTTTTTTTTTTTTTTCTAATCTAAAGTAACTAAAAGCACCCGGAGAGGGCCAATCTTCGCCAAGAGAGTTGCGCACTCTTCGTAATATGTATATATATAATATATATATATGTATGAATATATATATATATATATACATACATATATATATATACCTATGTATATATATATATATATATATATATATATAATCGGTCTTGGGATTGTAATTTCCCATTTTTGGGATAATAGTACACACACACACCAATATATATATATATATATATATATATATATATAAAACAAATGAAAAAAAAAACAAAACAGTCGAAATCAGTTCATTATTTTTTTGCGTACAAGTTACCAACAAGCCAAATAAACAAATGAACACGACCGGAGGCATATCCATCTTGATGGTTAGGTTTAGATTCGTCACCTCGCCAAGGGTTTTACCAAGGGTGTTGATGAAAAGTTCATCATATTAAGACAGTAGGGCAGGACTCGTAGTAATGGTCTGAAATGGAACGAATTTAGGTTTAAGAAGGAAATAGGTAAGAATTGGTTAACCAACAGAGTGGTTAACGAATATGATAGACTTAGTAACCATGTACTGAGCGCTGAAATTATTGGCTGTTTTGAGAGAAGATTTGATAATCGTATAGATAGGCATGGCAGGTGGTAAGAGACATGGAACTGCCTAGTGTAAGCTTTATGGTCTCTTGCAGTCTCCTCCATTCCGACGTTCTTATGTCAACATTGATTTCCCAATGGCCTAGAAACACATGTGCTTTTTTTTATATGGGATACACACACACACACACACACACACACACACACACACACACACACACACACATATATATATATATATATATATACATATATATATGTATATATACATATATGTATATGTATATATATATATATATATATGTATATATATATGTATATATATATATAAATATATGTATATGTATATATATGTATATATATATATATATATATATATATATATATATATGTGTGTGTGTGTGTGTGTGTGTGTATTCACCTCGGATCTGCTGCAGTCTCTGTCGAGACAGCCAGACACCACCCTACGGCAGTGAGCTCAGAGCTCCTTATTAGCCGATCTCTGGGTAGGTCTGAGACCACTCACACACCACACACCGGGACAGCAAGGTCACAACTCTTTGACTAACGTCCCGTACCTACTCGCTGCTAGGTGAACAGGGGCTACACGTGAAAGGAGACAAACCCAACTTATCTCCGCCCGACCGGGGAATCGAACCCCGGTTCTCTGGCTTGTGAGGCCAGTGCTTTACCAATCCGCCACCGAGCCGTGTGTGTGTGTGTGTGTGTGTGTTGCTATCAACGATCTTTTGCAGTCTCCTTCATTCTTATGTTCTTATTTGTGTCTACTTGTAATATACAGGAAAAGAGTAACGATCGTGGGGAACTGTCTCTTTGTTTCTACTGGAATTTGGCTTTGATTTTCCCTTTAATATATATATTTTTTGTATCTACCCGTATGTGTGTGTGTACGTGATTTACCACGATCTTGGATCACCTGTTGGACTGGTGTGTGTGTGTGTGTGTGTGTGTGTGTGTGTGTGTGTGTGTGTGTGTGTGTGTGTGTGTGTGTGTGTGTGTGTATTATATTTATGCGTGCGCACTTGTATACGCACGTGCAACCGTGTCTGTTTACAAACATAACCGCGAGTTCATCACACAACGAAGTCAGCTTCCAACTCCGTTCTCAGAGAGAGAGAGAGAGAGAGAGAGAGAGAGAGAGAGAGAGAGAGAGAGAGAGAGAGAGAGAGAGAGAGAGAGAGAGAGAGAGAGAGAGAGAGGAAGAAGAAGAAGAAGGAGGGAGGTTGCACCTGCTCGGAAGCAGGTTCCCCCGCACCTGGGCTCCGCTTGTTGCCAGGGGCGGAACGTCCCGTCCCGTCTTGCTCAGGGTCCGCACTGACCCGTCTTGGGCGTAGCCGTAATGAACGGCCACGGTGTTGAGAGGGTCAGGCCGCCGAAGTGAATTGATCCAACCGAGTGAAGCTTCAACTCCGCGAATCAAACCCTCTTGTGTTTGTTTCTCGAGTTCACCTTGAGTGTAGGTATATGAATCAAATGACCTGGGAGTTTTCTTTAAGTGAAAAAGGAAAAGAAACGAAAAGAAAAGAAAACAGAACAAGAGAACAATCGACCCGAGCGCTTTGGCAGTAGAGGTCACCCTCACATTGGGCTTGTATTTATTTTTATTTTATTTTATTTTTTATTTTACCAAATAAGATTAATTGACGGTAGAGAGCAAAATAGATAGAGCACCTGGTCTAGACTGATAAATAGAATATATATATATATATATATATATATATATATATATATATATATATATATATATATATATATATATATATATATATATTGGGGACATTCAAGTTCAAGTACAAAAGAATTCCTGGGTAAAATAAATCGTCATCATTAATTTCTCATATGCGCATCTTTCGATAATGATCACCTTGGGCAGTACAGAGCAGCCCTGGGGCCCAGCTGTCCTCATTGCAGGTGCGTGGGCCGTGCCACCCCGGGAGACGCGAGGCGGGGAGTTACTCTGCGATGAGGTGCGTCGTCGCCTTAGCAACCAACCGCCGCGCGAGATCACAAACTCACTTGGCTCGTTTCACACGTACCAACTTTTCGCCGTCCACGACACGACGTCATGCTCTCAAATAACCTTGGGTGTCTATAGACGTTTTCACATGTCACGACCACGCGTGAGTGTCCATAGACTCCCATTGAGACCACGACGTCGTGTCGTGAACGGCGAAAAGTCGGTACGTGTGAAATGAGCTTTAGTGCTAACACTCGGCTATGACCTCTGGTGAGAAGGGAGGGAAGCAAGACCAAACGAGTTTAAAAGAACCCTAATATAATTATTTCTTTACAATGACGATAATGTCCATGCATATGCCATTGACAGCCATTACTTCAACCTTAAACTGCAATTTCTAGGGTTCTTGTTATCAACCTGATACATTCAAACGTAATGATGTGACTTCAATATTGTTGATAAGTTATCATTATAGTTTTAGGGATCCCAAGTGTTGTTGTGAGGCAGATGAGTGGTAGAATGGTGTAGGTAAACACAGAGAAGCGTTGGAGTTTTACTAATGACGTTTCGTCCTCACCAGAACATCTTCAGGGTACATGATGCAATCTGAAGAAATCCTGGTAAGGACGAAATATCAGAAATAAAACTCCAACAGTTCTTTGTGTTTACATCACCACATTACCAAATCTAAGTGTTGTGTTGGCTGGGGTAGACTACGTCAGGACAGAATGACGGAGAAGAGATGAAGATAGAAGAAGAGAGAAGAAGGCCAAGGTGAATCAGTGCCAAAGAGAGGATGGGAGTGGAGGCGCTGTTTGCTGGGCGAGGGAGAGGAAACTGTAAACACAGTAAAGCCCGCTTCACACTGGGCAGATTCTCGCCAACTTTCGTGTGTTCGTTCGAGTAAAAATTACTTCGGCTACAATCTTTTCTTTTTCGAAGCTCCAAACGTCAGATTACCTTTGCGTCGTGTATTCAGAAGTTAAATGGAGAAATAAGAGAAGTTTAACCTATATGAATATTGTTGTTTGAATGTTCTTAGGGAAGTCTAGAATACCGTAAGCGAAGTCTTCTTCTAGATATTCAAATTCACAACATTTGACGAGAATTGGCCCAGTGTGATATAATGGGGACCTGGCGGGCATAGGGTACAAGGAGATGGGGGTGGGGGAGTGTGAGGTGGAAGATGGAGGGCGTTGGCCCAGGTGGAAGAGAAAGGTGGAGGGAGGTGGAAGAGAGAGGAGGTGGATGAGACTAGTGACAGACTACTTAAAGATGATTCTAAAACATAAGAACAGAAAAAATAGAGGGTGTTGGCCCAGGTGGAAGAGAGGGGATGTGGATGAGATTAGTGACAGACTACTTAAAGATGATTCTAAAACTTAAGAACATAAAGAATGTTGGAGACTGCTAGAGATCTATCATCCCATAGGTAGGGGGGATGAGGGGGGGGGGTCACACAGGTGACTAGTTGTTTACAGTCAGTCTTCAGGCTTTGGCATCGTTCCATAGTTTCTGTCTACATGCAAACTTACTCACCGCTGGGTTTTCCGTATATACTTTTGTATAGTGGAATTTCACGTGTTATGAAATGTGCGTTGTGTAGAAATATATAAGATAATGAGTAATTAATATGATATCTTTATAACAAACTTCAGAGGGATGTAAAAAAAATTGACAACGCCTGTGCAAAATATAGAACCTCTGGAGGTAATGTGGATTGTGTGGAGAGTAGGCAGCACTAGACTGAGGTGACTTCATCAAATTACCTTCTGCCAAACCGCATTTCGCCAAACTCATTTAGATCACGTTAGGTTAGGCAAAGTTACGAAGTTTGGCGAAATGGGAATGTGGGAAAACGCAATTTGGCGAAATGCAGCTTGGCGAAATGGAAATTATCACCAGAATGTCAGCTCGACTTCGGACACATCAGCTGATAATGACGCGTTGTGTCAGCGTGACTGACAGCAAGGTCAAGGTCGTGGTCAGGTTTTGACTGACAGCTGTCAGCTGCCCCACCTACAGCGTGCTTCGCTGACGTGATTCTGACCAAGAACTCAAAACTTCCTTAGATTTAAGAATCAAATAGACAAGAACTGGTTTACCAATAGAGTGGTTAACGAATGGAATAAACTTAGTAACCATGTAGTGAGCGCTGAAACTCTCTGTTGTTTTAAGAGAAGGCTAGACAACTTTATGGATTGGGATGACAGGTAGTAAGGGCGATGGAACTGCCTAGTGTAGGCCTTATGGTCTCTTGCTAAGTGCCTGTGGGGTAGTGAGGAAACTCCACCCGCTTGAATAAAATCGCCTGACGACAGCCTGAATACACAGCACAAGGCGTCGCAACCTCTGGACGGGTTAACAGGAACTGACTTTAAATCCGTCAAGGAAATCTGCTATTAAAGGTTCCGTGGGTTCGAACGAACGTCCATGGGGCCTTTGATCATGAGCATAGGCCCTTGCCTCATGCTACTACTAGGGGAGCGTCCGGCGTCCATCCAACGGAGCTCCACGTACACAACCGTTGTCCCGTTTTTCCTTGCCCTCGCCATCCTTATCATGATCAGTCTGCATATTTCATCATTTCCTGACAGCCCTAGACGTGAAACAGCCCCGTGTAATGCTACACTCAGAAAGTGATACATGATATCTGTTCGATTTTATATGTAACTGATTATATCTTTTTGTCAGTTTCATTGATCTGTTTTATATCAGACGTGACAGCTTGATGACTGAGTTAGTAGTTCTCTTAGATGAAGATGTGTAATACATATAAAGTGTGTGTGTGTGTGTGTATGTGTGTATTACCTAGTTGTATTTTACGGGAAGAGAGCTATGCTCGTAGCAAACCGTCTTTGTATATTTCAGCATCAAGTTTGTTCTTAAATTCTTGTATAGTTTTTGCAGTTTTATCTACCTCACTCTGCAAAGTGAGGTGTGTGTGTGTGTGTGTGTGTGTGTGTGTGTGTGTGTGTGTGTGTGTGTGTGTGTGTGTGTGTCCCAGTAGGCTAGTATTGGTTCTTTTAAACAAAACAAAAATATTGAATATTTCAAATACTGCCATAATCTTAAGACCCATTTCTTATTATAGTGTTCACTGAATTACAGCCGATGAAGTGGTATGAATATTCAGACTTATGATTATGAAAATGAAGAGTATTTTGTGTTCATTAGTAATTAAGACAATAGAACAAGTGTGTCACTTTTACTCAGTGTGAGATTTGCTGTTGCACAATAATAATATACTTTTGAAAAAAAAAACTCCATTCCCAATGCAATTTGTCCAATTTCCCATGTGCATATCGACTTAAAAATATTTGCGGTGAGTTGGTGTATACGCGTCGTGGAAGAAAAGATTTCAGAGAAAATTTTGAAGAAAAAAAAAATAAATAAATAAATAAATAAATAACCTCAGTAGCCATGCCGACGGCGCAGCCTGAGCGTGGTAACATCCACCAGCTCCAAAGGGAAAGGACGATATCCTGGAATTCGACGTATGGCAAGGTGGGACCCCAAGCATTGCCCCCTTTTCATTTACATATACACATATATATATACATATACATATATACATACTGTACACATATACACATACATATACATATACTTATACATGTACATACACATATACATGTACATATACATACACATGTACATATACATGCCCATATACATGTACATATACATATACTTATACATGTACAAGTACATGTAATATATACATATGAATATACATATATATACACATATATATGCGTGAGTGAGGATGGGAAGGAAAGTGCATGAAAGCTAATATGCTACATTCCTCCGTCTCGATCTTTTTTTTTTTTTTTTTTTTTTTTTTTTAAGTACACTAGCTTCCTCGCTCTTCTCCCGCCCTCACTCACGCATTTGGAATGGAACTGCCTAGTGTAGGCCTTATGGTCTCTTTCAGTCTCCTTCATTCTTATGTTCCTATTTGTCATGTTTCCAACATATACATATGCATAGTACACACGAGGGGCTTTTTTCGATTTGAGTGATGGAGTATCTTGTGTGACCTTTCCATGTTCTTTACCATGTCTTCATCTATTTAGTGTATATATATATATATATATATATATATATTATATATATATATATATATATATTTATATATATATATATGTGTGTGTGTGTGTGTGTGTGTGTGTGTGTGTGTGTGTGTGTGTGTGTGTGTGTGTGTCTTAAAATGGACAAAAACGTTCGGAATACGTTCCTTAATTCCAGTGTTTTTTTTTTTGTTTTTTTTTCATGTGTCTTTGTGAATTGCCGCAATATACATATATATTTATGTATTGATCCTGTCTACATCACTCCTGTGATACAGATTAATTGGCCTCTGCACCTGATAACTGAACCCGAGGACTTTGCACTCTTGTTAGGCGAACCGATAAGACACGGGACTGGCAACTCAGGAGATCTGAGTTCGAGTATCGGATGCGGAGGTCAAATATGTATTATACCTTACAAAGATATTTGTGTGCAGAGGGAATTGCCTCCCCCTTTTTATGCTTTGGTTTTTATATTTTTATTTTTATTTCCAATTACATTTTTTTTTGCGTTTACTTATTTATTTAATTGTTTATTTTTGGATTTTTTTTATTCTTGAAAGACTACAAATTCCCCATTTTTTTATATTTCGTATTATATACATACATACATATATATATATATATATATATATATATATTTATATATATATATATATTTATATATATACATACATATATATATATATATATATATTCCCATTTAATTTTTTTCATTTATCTATTTGTTTATTTTTGGATTTTATTCATTCTTGAAGGACTACAAATTCCTACTAAGCTAAATGTGTTCAACAGAACAAATTCATTAAATTAACCACTGGGACATTTAATGACTTAAGATGGGTTAAAAATCATGTTTTAAGACACTGAGCGAAATCATTAAAGTGGTCAACTGTCTTGGATGACGTCATCGAATTTTTGGTCCCAATTTTCCTGGCGCTGTCGTCATTTTTGAAAATGGCGTCAAAACAACGGACTGGTGGAAGGAGGCGACCCCAATAGAATTATGTTAACCCTTTGACGTCTACAGAAGTTTACCATACCTTAATGAAATTTCATGATGGAAGTTAGAATATATGTAAGTCGTATATCGAGACCAAGAAGTTAATCCTCATTCGTTTAACCCTTGGCGCCTGTGAAAGGGTTTGCCTAAGCTTATTAGAGTCTCCTGGTATCAGTGATAGTAAGCATGAGAATCGAATATAGATTTCTGTGGGTTGATAGAATCCAAACCTAGAGAAAAATATCTTCACATTACATGCTCACGTCCCTACACTCTGATCAGATTACAAACATGTAATCTGCAGATGCTAGAGGGAGTTCTGTTAAACAAAAAATTTTCAGTAATATTCGAATGTTTTTGTGTAGGGCAGTTTTACACGAGCAAAAAAAATCATACTAGTGGATGAATTCTGGGTCGAACGAAGAATGTTTGTTTACGCTTGCACACGAAAAAAAAGAGAGAATCGCCGACAGTTTATTTCTGTGTTGTTTGTTTTTTGTTGCAGAATAAAGGCGGTTTCCATTTATTTATTTATTTATTTATTATTCATTTATATATTCATTACTTATTTTTTCTATTAATTCTATTTAATCTAATTTTTCTACATATTCTGTTAATGTTTTTATGCCATATATGTATCTATTCTTTTTATTTTGTCTACGTATTCAATTTATATTCATTCTATATACGTATCTATTCTTCCTATCCTATTTACTTATTCAATCTATCTATTCTATCAATTTATTCTATTTACTAATTTATCCACAGGAAGGCCGCTTTATCTATAAGAGGGAGGGCTGGTGGATGAGAGTGGAATGGGTGAGGATAAAGTGGATAGGAGTGGAATTAAGCTTTAGACTGGCTCCAACCCTTGTAAAGGGGAAGGAGCATTTGGTATATACGTATGTACTAATCTATTCATTTATCTATATTTATTTATTTGTGTCACGTGAAGATTTGTCACCCCAGAACGCCCACATGAAGAATAGTCACCCCATGAGATCCCACCTGAAGAATTGTCACCCCAGTTCGCCGAATATCAGCAGTGGAATAAAGATTAGGTTAGACTGGGTTAGGTTAGGTTAGGTTGAGTGAGGATTATGCTTATTGTCATCAACTTATACAACCGAAGAATCGTAAACCCTAGGATGGCCCACATGAAGAATCGTTGTTACCCTAGGATGGCCCACATGAAGGATTGTCACCCTAGGATGGCCCACATGAAGAATTGTCACCCTAGGATGGCCCACATGAAGAATTGTCACCCCGTCGAAGTTTGGGGTGACGATTCTTCATGTGATCCATTTATTCATATGCATTTATTTACTCCATTTATTTATTTATGTATTCATTTCTCCTTTGCAGAGTGAGGGCGACGGTTACGACAGCGGGAAACCGTCGAGCGTGAACCTGCAAGAGGGCCAGCGACTCCGCGAGGCGCCTCCTTACGACGATGACGACGATGAATCGGTCGTCTCCTTGCCCGCTGAGCTCCCGCCTCCTCCCGACGGAGGCTGGGGCTGGGTCATCGTCATCGTGTCCTTCTTCGGGAACATGGTCGTGGACGGCGTCGCCTACTCCTTCAGCCCGTTCTTGGACGTCTTCTCCGTCGCCTTCGATCAGCCCAACGGCAAAGTGGCCTGGATCTCGTCCTTGTTGGCCGGTGTCTACTTAAGCGCAGGTGAGTTCATACCTATAATCAACCCTGTTCACACTAGCGGTATCAACCGCCGCGGTTTGAACTGTGGCGGTTCAGTTACAATTAAATCAGTGGAGGCGCTCACACACAAAAGCGCAGGTTTTTTTTTCTTGACTAGGCGGAACCGCCGCGGTTCCGCGCGGTTCAAACTGCTATTGTGGACAGGGCCTAGTATAACACAGGCTCGTTTTATACATATCGACATTTTGCCGTGCGCCGTCCACGACACGACGTCGTGCTCTCAACTAACCATGGATGTCTGTGGACGCTTTCACACGTCACACCCACGACCACGCGTGAAAACGTCCACATACACTCATGGTTATTTGAGAGCACGACGTCGTGTCGTGGACGGCGAAAAGTCGGTACGTGTGAAACGAACTTCATAACGTCCTTGTCTTTAAACAAATCCCAGCAACAAATGACAATTGTTTTTATATATCCACTTACCACATAATAAGACATTATTCCGTAGTATTGGTTACGGACTCTGAATTTGGTCGTCATAATGATAATTCTGATTATGTCGCTAAACTCACCACTATCAGGAGGCTAGGACGGTGCCCCTTACAGTGGGCTTTATAGCGTGGAGTTTAATCAACCATGCCCTTGGTCCAACTCGCCGTTGGCAGAGTTCGAACCGCTGTCACCTCGACCTCTAGCGACGCCCTAACCCGCTCGGCCAGAGCGCAACAGAGGTGAAGGCCTGAATGAGGGAAAGGCCCGGAAACAGAAGGGTGTAAACGTGTTGGCGTTTTCTGGCAAACGATACGACCTCAGTTACGCGTTGGTGATCATGACACAAGACCCTGTCACGTTGCCCAGTGTTTGTTCGTTTCTTTATCAACTTACGGTATTTGTGAATTTATTTGTTTATCCATTTATCTGTTTGTTCACTTGTTTGTTTATTTATTGTATTCATTCTTTTATTTAGTCATCTATCTATAGTTTATCTACTATTTTAGTTTGAAATTTCGATATAGTAGTTTACAAATGCGCGGAGAGATCCCTCCACTTTGTAACCTGTTTTCATATCACGACTCCATGTTTTCACAACACGTCATGCAAACGAAATCGCTTTCCATTCTCAATAACACAATTGAAATGTGTTTTCATAGTTCATCATGCAGTCAGAAACGAGCAGAGGAAGTAATAATAATTTTGATTTTCATTGAGGTCACGTTTTATTGAGATTTCGCCCGATCCGCATTTTCTGATAACGAAACTCGATCGCAAATCCGTCCGCGTGCGTGGGTTGGGCAACAGAGTGATCACAATGTTTGTAAAAAAACAAACGTGGATGGAGGAGAGAGAGGAAGGGAGACGCCAAATACAGGGTGGTTCAAAAGGGTTGCAAAATGTGATCATATCTTCGTTAACTGACCTTAATCCCGATATGTGGTTCCGGCAAGATAGAGCTACTGCCTAGTGTAGGCCCTATGGTCTCCTGCAGTCTCCTTCATTCTTATATTCTCACACCGTAAGAGAGACAGTACAGTTGATGAGGCAATGTTTCTACATTAACATTCTAGAAATGTATTTGTAACGATAAGGCAGATATTAAAAATCAAAACCACTCAGTGACTTTTGGGATATCCTGTACTTGTATATCAGAAAACGGGAGAAAAGAAAAGGAAAATATGGAGGAGGAAATCGAGAAGGCAGAAAAGAAAGAAGATGAGGGGAAGGAGATAAGAAGATAAAAGAAGATAGAGGAGAAAGAAAGCACGGAGGGATAAGAAGAAAACATATGAAAGCTATGAGTAAGGTAACAAAAAACTCTAAAGAATGAAAATATGTATTATAAAAAAGGAGCTAAAATATCGAAAGCGAAGCTTAAACAAAATGCAGATAAATAGAACACGATAAAAGAGCATAATTACGATGCATAAGAAAAATGAAAGGGAAATGAAAAACCAGGCCTAATAAGGACGAGAAATAAACCTTAGGGAAAAAAAACCTAAAGAGGAAAAGAATATATATCTTTGCTAACGAGAGAAGAGGGTGAAAATGGAAGACGGGAAATGGGGAAGGATGGGAGGGGGACTAAGGTTAATGAAGCCTCTTGTTCTGGTCAGATCTTTCCTCCCTTCCTTCCCTGAGATGAGTGAAGTTCGTACACAGCCGTGACTGCTTCCACTTCGTGTTGGAAATCTGTCCATAGTATAGTAACATCCCTCAGAAATTGGAATCTGGGTAACAGACACTTATGTAAATCAAATAATCAACCCGGTCGTGGTAAGCTTCAAACCGATATCTACTTGTGAATCCCGCTCGCTACCATTTTGCACTAAAGTGGACCTCGGTTCGATGCTCGCGACGGCCAGGTTGATCACTTGAATTACATCGTTGTTACTAGCGAGTCTTTACATAAACGTAAGTAAATGTTTGCTAAATAAAATATTGGACAAGTGGAATGACCCCCCTGAACAGAAATTATTATACTGTGCTGTTCATGACAGACAAATTTATTCAACTGAGCCCTTTTGCCTTGGCTGTTTATGGGCTAATAACAACCGTTATCCTTTCACGTACTGCTGTTATCAACTTTGATATTGATAAATAATTCTGCTACTGACGAATACGTTTGAGATAGTCAGGTTTTATGCACATATGAAATTGGATTATCAGCAATAATTAAACATCTTTTTATATCAGATAAGATATACAAAATGTTTACATATTAATCGCAATGTAAACCGGTATTTCTTCCTAGAAAGTTCGACCTAAATTCGTTCATATTGCATCTTCTAAGAAGTTGAGAATATATGTTAGAGGAAAATGCTACAGACTTTGTGAAATAGTTTAGCATATGGTGTAGAGCAGGGGTTCTCAACCTTTTTCCCGTTTTCTACATACCCTGAGGGTCATCAGACCATCGACCCGTACCTCCATTAACCTGACACAGAATATAGACTAATTGAAGATACAGTGGTACCGCAATAGATATAAAATGGTTTAAACTGTAATTACATGATATGGTGTACACTTTTGTAACAATCATTTTCTTCCTCTGTAGATTTAAATGTTTAAGTAATCTTTCGCTAGTCATCCTAGTAGTACCCCAAGTAAATCGTCCCGCGAACCCCAGATTGAGAACCACTGGTGTAGATGATTAACGTTATGGAAAGTTATTTGAAGATGTTTTGTGTAAATACGCGATTAAGTTAATGTTTGTTGAACACAGGAGAAAGGATCCGGGATTCAGTTTGATGATACTTTGCAAGCACGATGGAGATCTGTCAACAATAATTTGACCAACAGTTGTGTCCACCCCATGAGCAGGTGGTCTTGAGTTCGATTCCCGGAACCCTCCACGTGCTTCTTGCGTTAGTTCCCGACAGCCCTGGTCGATCGGGGAGGCGACCAATAATCGAAAAAAAAAAAAACTACCAAGCGGGGAGGCGACCGAACATCGGCCATAAAAAGGGGGAGGGGGCTTTCTCTACCACGGGTTTCTCACTTCCCCCATTGCGTGAAAGTGGATTTATTTTTCTTTTAAGTTATGTTCAAAAGTCACATAAGGAATAGAAATAAGAATGCGCGGTGAGAAGGAGAACGGATACGCTCAGGTCTGTGGCGGAAGTAAGCCATTTGTAACATTCAGGAGTTTAAGGGCGCTGTGAGAACAACCTCCCGTGCACATTAGGCAGCATAAGAAGGAGCCGAGTTGCGCTTGAGGTATTTAGGGTTGAAAAAAAATACGTCAAATACGAAATAATCGCCTCCACAACAACATATACATACATAAGAATCATCTTTGCCGTAAACAATGAAAACTTTAAATTTTAAACTCACCACCCTACTACCACAAGGTGGGAAGTGAGAAACCTCTGGTAGGGCAAGTTCTGTCAATTACGGCAAGCAGCTGTTTTTTTTTTTTTTTTTTTTTTTTTTTTTTTTTTTTTTTACGATGTTTGGGTCGCCTCCCCGCCTGGCCAGGACTGCCAGGAACCAACGCAAGAAGCACGCAGCGAGTCCTGGGAATCGAACTCACGACCACCAACTCATGAGTTCGACACGGTATCCACTAGGCAAGTGACAATGTTGATAATTCCATACGAAAGGAACGAAAACGATAAAAATAAAGAATCATTTAGATAAACACCTAAGCAAGATGCTGTAATGACTGTCATTTATTTTATATTATTTGTTTATTTGTTTTGTTATCATTTGTCTGTTTATTATCATTTGCTTGATTTACATTTATTGTTAGTTATATGTCAATTTATTATTATTTACTATGTACCTGTTTCTTTATTATCTAACTATACCTATGCTTTTATCTATTCATTTATTATTATTTACATCATTATATTTTTATTTATTTATCTATTTATTTATTTATCAATATTGATTTTCTCACACCCGACCTAGTTATGGACCAAAAGGTCTCCTGTCGGCATGCACTGCCTTTGTAACAAATACATGGTATTACTCACAGGTTAAGCAAATTAAGATGCGGGTGAGACTTATTTATAGTTAGAACAAGGTTATGCAATCAACACCCGAGGCTGTTAGATATACCACGATTGCGTCGTCGTAATCAAATAGGAGACACGTTTACGTTAAGTACAGGGTCGTTCTTCATGTGATGCACTCAAACTACTCCGCTATTTCCTTATCCAATCTTGGTATTACCCGTCTTTTGAAACCAGATAAAGACGTAGTTAATATAATACTATTTTAGTAAAAGATAATGGAGGAAGATTTTGATCTTTATATAGATTGTTTACGCCTCGAAATTTTTTATCTCACCGTCCTCCCTCCCACGCTCCCTCCTACTGTCGTCTTCTGTCGTCCACTACGCAGTGACCTTCTTATGTCATCTTGATTTTCTATATATCAGCGACGAGATAAACCATCTGATGATAGCCTCGTTTTTTCGTACTTGAAGTACTTCTGCTCTGTTTGTCCATTTTATTTCTTTCTTTCTTTTCGGGAATGAGCACGTTATGCTGTTGAGAACATACGTACTGTTAAGACCATACGTGCTCAGGCAAGTCGCCCAGCAATAGCTATGCGTGGGGTGAATTTCTCTGCACTAACAAGTACTCAGTGGTTTTCTCAGACCATACGGCATTTTTGTAAGTCGATTAGCCGGATCGCATGAAGAATCGCTCTCCCCAGACTTCAATTGGGTGACATTTATATTCATGTGGGCCATCCTGAGTTTACGATTCTTCGGTTGTATAAGTTGATGACAATAAGCATAACCCTCAATCAATCTAACCTAACTTAACTTAACCTAACCCAATCTTTATTCCACTCTTGATATTCGGTGTACTGGGGTGACAATTCTTCAGGTGGGATCTCATGGGGTGACAATTATTCATGTGGGCGTTCTGGGGTGACAATTATTCATGTGACCCGATTCACCTTTTCCTAAGTCGAAGGACAAAATGGACTTTCAGATAGACCATAAGAACATAAGAAAGAAGGATAATGCAGGAGACCTTAAGGCCTACACTTGTCAGTTTCATGTCCCATCCATAAAATTTTCTAATCTTCTCTTAAAACTTTAACCAATAGTTTCAGTGCTCAATTCATGGTTACTAAGTCTATTCATTAACCACTCTATTGGTAAACTAGTTCTTGCCTGTTTCCATTCTTAAACCTAAATATGTCCAATCTAAATCCATTACTATAATTCCTGCCCAGCATCACCTTGTCTGCATCACCCTTGTTAAAGTCCTTGACCCATTTGATTACCTCTATTAGATCAGCCCGCATTCTTTATCCGATACGAAACGTACGAAAACGAAGAATATAAAAATTACTCTGTGAAAGAGAGATCACAGACATAAGAACAAACAAGAAGAAAACAACACATTTATACGAAAGTAAGTAGAGAGGGGGGAATGAATCTTCAGATAGGAATTGTGGTACTGAGGCGTGAAGCAGAACTAGATATAGTATGTGGACATGTGAAAAAATAGGTATAGGTAAAGAACATTAGACATCTATGGAAATGTAAATAAATGGCAGCTGCTGACAGGTCTATATAAAGAAACACCATGTATAACGGAGCCTTTATTAACACGGCGTTTCAATTATTACAGCTTTATCAGGTACTTGATAAAAGCTCTTACAGCGTACTAAGAAAGGCTCCGTTCTCATATAGTGCTACTTTAGATCCATCTATCTATCTATCTATCTATATGCCAAGAGATTTTTCCCCCTTATAAGGGAGGTAGCCAAGTCAAAGGCACGTACCTACTCCCACCCATTCCACTCCCACCCACCACCCTTCCCCATCTCTCATCTTAGCTCCTCATGGATGACGGGTCATCCCTGTATCCCACCCACTGCCCTGGGTCAGAAGCAATGTAGCAAGACACAGCACATCCACAGCAAGGCCGTTTCACTTAATCGGCGGCCCATCCCTCTCCGTCCCCTCATGCAGAAAGAGAAGACGGGGAGAAATCCTTTCGGGCTGTGCCAAGGGTTGCTTTAGGTAAACAATGGAAATGTCTAGTGGCAAGAAAACTTACGGAGGAGAAAAGGAGGTCACGTTTGAGAGACAAAACACTCAGTTTCGTGAAGTCTTCACACTGGAAAGGAACGTGAAAGGAGTTTCGACACAGAAGGAAACAAAGACGAGACGAAATAAACGAAAGAAAGGACGAAACTATCGATGATGTTCGGGGGGAAAAGAGCTGAAAACGGATATGATCCAACTGAACAAAATGCATTAAGTAATAAGAGTCTACAAGTACACATAAACATATAAACTCACGCACGGACTGGGCAGTAGGTAGGGCAAGGGATCACGAATATAAAGTACAAAAGTAAATGACTGAAACAGTGATATCTAGAAAATGAACATCTGTTTCATAACCTGACCTGACCTAACCTGACCTAAACTAACCCAATCTGGCCCAACCTCACCTCACCTCACCTCACCCAACGCAACCTGGCCCAACTTCACCTCACCAAATTCAACCTGTTATGCAGAATCAGGTGGGAGCAATCACGTAGGGATCACAGACATGCAGGTGCACACGCCCAGGCTCACACACACACATGGACGCACACACACGTACACACACACACTTTCCTCTACCGGGGACAAAACAACATTCGTCTATGTCCTGCAGTGCACAAAACAATACTGGTCAACATGCACACACGCATACGGATACATGCAGTCACACACACCAACACACACACACACACACACACGCACATGCACACATACGCACACACACACACACGCACGCACACAAATACGAAGGAGTAAGGCATTGGACTGCTAACTTAGTGGTCTTGATATCGGTTCCCGATCAGGTTTTGAACAACATCACAATATTCCAAACAGATAAACCCTCCCTTGGCCAAGGAATTGGTGTGTGTGTGTGTGTGTGTGTGTGTGTGTGTGTGTGTGTGTGTGTGTGTGTGTGTGTGTGTGTGTGTGTGTGTGTGTGTGATTCACCATGGTCTTGGATTGTCTTGGACTCGTGATCGACAGCTATTTCCCTCCCGGAACAGAGCTCAGAGCTCATATATGACCGATGTATGGGTAATACTGTGACCTGATGCAAACAAACCCACCCAACTCCCCGCCCACGAGAGTTGGAGTAACGACTCGCAGTGCAGCGATACTGAAATTATTTCAGCCCTGGGCAGGATTCGAACTCGACCGCTGTAGCAGCAGTTGCGAACGCTACCACTGAGCCATCAAGTCATGTGTGTGTGTGTGTGTGTGTGTGTGTGTGTGTGTGTGTGTGTGTGTGTGTGTGTGTGTGTGTGTGTGTGTGTGTGTGTGTGTGTGTGTGTGTGTGTGTGTGTGTGTGTGTGTGTGTGTGTGTGTGTGTGTGTATGTGTGTGTGTGTGTATCGTCACAGAATTATCCATGGATCAGGCCCTATGATCTACAGAGCTCTAAATTGGAAGAGCAATGATTATCAATCACGAATCCAGGTCATGGGCCAAGACCGTGATGAATCACATATAGGTACAAGGTATTTAAAGGATATTAAGAAATACAATTTTTAGTACGGATGCCATCAATCTTTGAACATAGAAATAGTACAGTCAGATAACATAAGCAGTTTTAAGTCCACGTTAAACTATTGGAAGCACAGAGGCGGGACCTCTAGAACATAGCTCTTGTCCTGTATATTACAATTAGATAAATCCACACAATATTATCCTCCTCTTATCCTCTTCATTTTCTCTCTCTTTTTGTGTTTCTCACTCTTTCTTTATGTTTCTCTTTCTCTCAGTGCGTCTTCCTCAGTCTCATTTTCTCTTTATCTCTGAGTCTTTGTCACATAAACACACAGATACTCGTTCCTTTGAGACTTTTATATGGTTGACTGTATGAATACAAATCGAGGGCCTTGGCTTAATGAGAGTATCGCGTCTGATAACCGCGTGGGGATTTAGGGCGTGTGTTCGAATCCTGCCCACTGCCCAGATGTTAGGAAGGGCGTCCACTCTGAGTAATAGGCCCCAACGACTGCTCACCTCTGACCTGAGCTGACCTCAGCTTCCTCCGAGTATCGTCACTGATGTGGCTACACCGTCTCTCCAGCGTTCATATATTATGAACAGTTCCGGATCACCGGCAAGGTTGAGATCCGAGTGGACACGAGCCCCGCAAACAACGAGAGAAAGCGAGAGAGAGAGAGAGAGAGAGAGAGAGAGAGAGAAAACATCGCCGGGGAGAATGCGGCAATCGATATTGTTCTTCCTGAGGGATGCCTTTCTCTCGATCTCACCCGTCCTGGAGACGCACCCTCAACGCTCTCCCCCCCACCCACCGTTGAAGTGCAGAAGAACGTTTCTCCTCTTTTTTTTTTCCGAAACCTTGTGGCGCACAGAAAGATTCCGACGAATGTTCAGCCCGTATTTAATGCATCCGAGGAGGCCCCTGCCGGTGTCATCCAGGTTAATGTCAGCCTGCATAAGACATCAGCAGTCATCCCTTTGACCTGCAGATACTGAACGGCCGGGGTTCAAAGGGTCCTGAACCGCCCCAGTGTTTTGTAACGCGCAGACACAACATCTGTTTTTTGATGTGTTTTTCATCACAACTTGGCCTGATATTCCATCCAAGAAAATTTGCTTGACGGTAATATTTCTTATTTGGAAAATTATGCATGTAGAATATAAGAATGGAGGAGACTGCAAAAGACCATAAGGCCTACACTAGATATTTCCATGTCCCTTCCCACCTGTCATCCCTATCCATTACATTATTTAATCCTCACTTAAAACAGCCAACAGTTTCAGCGCTTACTACATGGTCAATAAGTCTATTCGTTGACCACTCTATTGGTAAATCAGGTTTTGCCTATTTCTTTTCTAAACCTAAATTTGTCCAATTTAAATACATCACTACGAGTCCTGTCCCTTTTGTCTTGATATGATGACCTTGTCTCTTGCGTTTATTCAGATCTCACTAGACGGTTTTATTCAGTTAAGGAAAACACCCCTAGACGTCAGAGGGTTGCCACGTAGTTCTTTTACAGGGGTCCCACTCTTTGTCAGTTTTTTCATGACTTTTTAAGGACTTTTCATGACCCATTCTTGCACTTTTTCAGGACCTATGTACAGAAATTCATAGTATTTTATATAGCCCAACACTTGCAAAAATTAATAGAAAAAGTCATTCAAGGACAGTGGACCTAAAGAACAACATCTTGTACACTATTGGAACGACCACAGTTGAAGAGGGAATTGTTTATATTGCCAATTAATTCAACAGAAAACGCATGAAATAATTTTAGTTTGGTGGAAAAACATAAAATTTATGACTTTTGACATTTTAAGAATTTAAGGACTTTTCAGAACTGGATTTTTATTATATAAAATCTAATTAACTTTTGGGTTTTTAAGGACCTGTACGAACCCTTTTTTGGACGCTGTAAAGATCAGCAACCCCAGAATATTAATGTAAAGATAAGTTACTACCCCAGTAGCAACCCCAGAAATGAGATTGTAGATATAAATCGTCCCAACAGTGACGACTATTTAACCTAGCCTCTTGCAGTTTCTTTCATTCTTATGTTCTTATGTAATATCCCTTGCTTATCCTGCCTTCCATAGATATTCCTTTCATCCTCCGCCAAGGATAGAATCGCTAATGAATCATTAGGAATTAGATATAAAAACGAACCACTTTCGCAGTTTTTCTTGTTCTGCAGACCATATGCAACAATTTCAAAGCACTCGTTTTCATATGCTATATATTTTTTTTAGTAATGCCCTTTTACACATCTTTTTGAGTATAACCCAAAACGTCTCTCGACCACTATCCTAACACACACCGCGACTGGAAGCTAGATTCTAAGTTTAATTACAAGCCCACTGAGAGAATCTGACAGATCCTTTGATCAAAAGAAATACAAATGGGCTTGCTCTTGTTATTTATTTTCTCCTAGGCTCTACCGCTGCAGCTTGTTGTTGGATATAGCAAAGTCTCCCTTATGAGTCATTACACTCGAAAGGTTATGATAGTACTTTAACCACGGGGAGATGGTGGTCATTATATCAAGTTCTGGCTATTGTTCGGTGATACCATTAAGCTAATTGACATGGCCCATAATGACGCCGCATCCGGCGCTGTCGCATAGTGTAACACCAACATGGAAGACATGGAAACATGGCGTGTCGTTTCCCTAGACTAAAAAGAGAAAGGATGTGCCTACAAGATGAGTGAAACATGGTGGGGAATTTTCCTTAGACTTGTTCTGAAATAGTGTTCTATCAAACTTAGAGGAAATATAACGCTCCTTTTTCTTAAGCCCCCGTTTCACATGTGCAACTCAAGTGAGTTTGAGTATAAACGACTTGGGTTACAATACTTTATTTTTTTAATCTCCAAATCTCCAAATGACCTTTGCGTCATATATTGAGACGCTGAATGACGAACTAAGAGAAGTTAAACCTAAAATACGAATATTAGACACATTGTTGAATTTTATTTAGGGAAGTATAGAATACTGTAAGCAAAGTCGTCTCCCAGCTTTTCAAATTCACAACATTTGACGAGAAACTTGAATGCATGACGAGGGCTTTAGACATGTAAGGAAAGGGCTTTAGACATGTTCAGGAAAGAAGGAGGACAAAACACAAAGCTTCTGTGACTCACAAAATGTCCAGAGTGTGGAACAGATATTTACTTCTTCAGTAAGCAACAACACCACTCTCGTTTATAGGTGTGTAAGATAAGTTAAACAGTTAAGATTTTCAGTTAATTGGCGTAGTAAGACTTCTCTGCGTTTTTCTAATCGGTGCATGTTTTCGAAATGAAAATCTGCGTTATTTCATGGCGACTTTATAACAATGGTTCATGTTTTTTCTCTTCCCAGGTCCCATCGTGTCCGCGTTAACCAACAAATTCGGATGCCGCGTGGTCTGCATCACGGGGGCGATCATCGGCTCCTTCGCCTACTTTCTCACGATTTTCGCCAACTCCGTTGAGTATCTCATGATCACCCAAGGCGTCCTGGCAGGTGAGTTCTCCAGATTCAGTCAATTTAACAATTACCTAGCTGAGCTTGGCAGGGTTAAGTGGATCTCAGAACACCGCACACTCGTTTCCACTTGTCAACAGCTTTTAGTTTATTGTGGATTCTCTAAACGCTATAGGTGTCACTCACTTCTTTCTTTATCTGCATCTACCTATCTGCGCACGTGCATATACTTTCGCCTGGATGTAGGACTATGTATATTCATTATGTGTACTTGTTGCTAAAATACTTACATGTGTGTGTGTGTGTGTGTGTGTGTGTGTGTGTGTGTGTGTACGAACACACACACACACACACAGCAAATACTTTCTTATCTCAGAAGTTATATTACCCCATATTTCCGACTCATTGTTCACTGTAACCTCTGATATTAAACGGTTCCTAACCAACGTTCCCTCTAAGCTGTGCGCACGTGCACGTGCACATGTTTTACAACAAGCGCACATAAAGAAAAAATGTGCGCACACAGGGTTTTCAAATGATATTAAAATCCATTCAATAAAAAAGTTCCACCCAAACATCAACTTATAAATCCTCTAGAAACATAGTAACTTGCCAACCGTCAAACCAATAATTGCTTTGGTGGTGGTAAATATGTAATACAAACTTGCAAATTGTGGCCGTATTTGCTTAAATGATCAGATGGTGACTTGCGTGGGTGCGCTCATATTTTTCAGAGAAGGCAAAGTTTGTGCACAAGCAAATTTCTGCACACACTCACAGCAAAAATTAGAGGGAATATTGCTCCTAACTCAGGTTCTTTTTACACAGGGATCGGGTTCGGTTTGATCTACCTGCCTGCTGTCGTGTGCGTGGGATACTACTTCGAGTCGAAGCGAGCCCTGGCCACGGGCATCGCCGTCTGCGGGTCCGGCGTGGGGACGATGGTCTTCCCTCCCCTTGTCAACTACCTGATCGCCGAGTACGGCTGGAAAGGAACCAACATCATCATCGCTGGAATGATATTGCAGTGTTGCGTAAGTGTTCTCACTGATTCCTGCGCTTCTAAGGTCATATGTCACGTGTTGAGATGTTGAAGTGACCCTCTGTAGTGTTCACATCTTGGGAATGATGCCTGTGATTGACCTATTCCTCTGGGGATCATGCTTATGATAATGATAACTTAAGGTTCAGTGGCTGAGAAGCCGCTCTCTTACAGCAACGGATGTCGGGGTCTCCCATAGATCGTTGTGGGTTGTGTTTATGTGGGTCTTCTTCTGTGGGTCTTCTTTTGTGTCATCAGCTATGGGGACTAGTAAGAGGAGGGGAACAGTCACTTGTTGTCAACTCTTCTGAAGAGGAAAAAGTGTAGTGGGTGGAGTTGATAGATAGGAAAACTGAGTACTACCCCTTCAGAGTTTCGCCTCTAAACGTTGTTGACGCCCTTGGTATTCGATGCTATTTTTACTCGTCTTGCAATATTCTTACATTGTGTTGCTTGCAATTCTACAGATTTCACAGCCATGCCAAGAGGTTTTGAATGTCCAGTACTCACATTATCTGCATACACTTCATGTTAGATGTCCTGAAATCTTCTTCCAGGAACCCATAGTGTGCTGGACGTTCGTGAACCTGTAATTAGAATAATAATGATAAATAGGAAGAGAATTTTGTCCATAAGCAATTATATAAATTATATCTCATAGAATCACGAGTGCCCGTGGATAGATATACGGCCGCTTTTATAGATAGTGGTTGTTTCCCTTTATATAATTCCCTTTCATATTATATGACGATGCTCGCTGGCTGACTGGGTTACGGCGTCGATACTTGCGGCGAAGGTCGAAGTGATGGTGGTTCGAACCCTGCCACCGGCGAGTTGAACTAAGGGAATGGTTCATTAAATTCCATACTACAAAGTCCTAGCCTCCTGATAGGGGAGAGTTTGTGACGTTAAACCAAATCATCATGATCATCCTCATCATCTTATATGAACATCTTTGAAAGTCAGTGGTTCCCAAGGATACAAGGATACAAGGATGGGGGCATGAAGTCATCTCCTCAAAAATCATTGTTCAATAAAAATAATTAAATCATTCCAAGTACAAGTATCTGCCGTTACATATATGGAAAGTACAATTCTTTGTCACTCCAACCCGTTTTCTATTTAGTTCTCTATTTATATTATAAATAGAAGAAATATATAATTTCGTATAAATACAAAAAAGGCGGGGCGGGCGTGCGGATCTGCTGGAGGTAAAAAGGGATCGTCATATAAGAAAGTTTGGAAACTACTGCGTCTAACTGTACTAGATTCTCTCTAATTCCGCAGCTGTTTGGCTCCCTTATGAGGCCTCTTGAAGTACCCAAGATGCGCAAGAAGGACCTAATGCAGCGCCTGGCCGAGGAGAAGAGGGCTGCCCTCGAGGCCGGATCCATCTGCGGCTCGACCTACCTCACGGTGCATCACCCAGACGGCACCGTCGAGCGCAAGCTTAAGGTGAGAGGGATGGTGACCTTCTTTTTCACACGTACCGACTTTTCGCCGTCCACGACACGACGTCGTGCTCTCAAACTTGGGTGTCTATGGACGCTTTCACATACGTCAAGATCACATGTGGAAGCGTCCATACACGCCCATGGTTATTTGAGAGCACGACGTAGGTACGTGTGAAACGAACTTAAATACACGGAATTGAATAATTCATCCTCTTAGGAGGGTGTAGTATCATGGTTCTGGAGTACCGAACTGCACACACACACACAAAACACACACACACACACACACAATACACACACGCACAAGACACACACACACACACAAAATACACACACACACATACACACACACACAATACACACACACACACACATACACACAGACAAACACACACACACACACATTTCTCTGAAACGTGTCTGACTGAACCGAACACAGAGAGAATGAGTGAATGAAAACGTTTGAAAACACTAACGAGATGCACAAAATGTGCGAAATCATAATACAGAATGAAAATGGGAGTCATCTAAGATAAACAAGTCATGCGTATGACGGCCATCATAATGCTGATCATCATCACTTTCATCATTATCATCATGCTGACCACCATCATTACATCATGCTGATCATCATCGCTCTCATCATTATCATCCTACTGACCATCATCATTATCATCATGGTGATCATCATCACTCTAATCATTATCATCATGCTGACCATCATCATCATGCTGATCATCATCACTCTCATCATTATCATCATGGTAACCATCATCATCATCATCATGACGCTTTTCAGAAACCCTACAACCCGGACCCAGGAGTCCACTCGCACCTCAACCTGTCGGGCTACCTGACACCAGTGCCAACCACACTGGCACTGCCCACCATCGAGGAAGCCCAGGGAGGTACGCCCCCAGAGGACGAGTCACCGCTCCGTGCAGCCGTCGCAGAGGAGAAGGAAAAAGAGAAGAAAGAAAAGGAGAAGGAGAAGGAGAAGGAGAAGGAGAGCAGCATTAAGATTGAGGATGTGCAGGATGGGAAGAAGATCGAGGATATGGACGAGGAAAAGAAGATTGAGGATGTGGAGGAAGGAACAGGCAAAGGTGAGAAAAATGGAGAGGTGATACTTTGGCGTGAGGTCTACCAGGTCATTTACATTTTTAGCGTGCGGTTTACCTGCATTTTTCTACTTTAGCGTGCGGTCTACACGCACTTTTGCACTTTAGCGTGCGGTCTACGTGCACATTTACACTCTAATGCGCGGTCTACCTGCGTTTTTCTACTTTAGCGTCCGGTCTACACGCACTTTTGCACTTTAGCGTGCGGTCTACGTGCACATTTACACTCTAACGTGCGGTCTGCCTACGTTTTTCTACTTCAGCGTGCGGTATACCTGCACTTTTACACTTTAACGTGTGCTTTACCTACGTTTCACCACTTTAGCGTGTGATCTACATGTACTTTTACACTTTCACGTGAGGTCCACCTGCACTTTTACACTATAGCGTGCGGTCCACTATAAGAACTTTATACTACAGGGTCCACTATAAGAACTTTATACTACAGGGTGATTTAGTGAAGAAAAAAGTAGGAAAGAAACTAAAGGTTCCTTTAAGACCTTGATGGACAATTCAACAAATGATTAAGGTGGACTTGAAGGAAGTAGTCATACAATAGATTGAACTTGACAAGGATGACCTTCCAAGGCAATTAAGTATTTGTGAGGTTAAAAACTTGCACCCTTATTGTTTATCTTCTAGTCAACCACAGTCGTAATATATATATATATATATATATATATATATATATATACATGTATATATATATACATATATATATACATATTATATATATGTGTGTGTGTGTGTGTGTGTGTGTGTGTGTGTGTGTGTGTGTGTGTGTGTGTGTGTGTGTGTGTATTGTACATATAGTATATATACAGTAAGTGACCCTTCAAAATATTGTCATTTACTGAGATTTAACCACTAATACCTTGAGGTCAGTTTTCCAAGAATCACCTCATATATTCATATATACATATACACATACTTTTCATTCCGTAGGAGACAAACAAAGCCTGGTCAGCAGCAACGGGACAAAGCCCATGATCCAGGCTCTGAGTGCAGCGTCGCCGCTCGCGCGCGTCCAGGCGACCGCTGCCCAGTTCGGAGGCAACCAGAAGATTCCCCGGAACTGCTCGCAGCCCGTCATGAAAGACGGCAGTCGATTCATCCCCAAAATCGGATCCGTCCCTAACTTTGAACGCAAAATGTCCAAAACTGATCTAGTTAACGTTATGAAAGTAAGTAGTGCAACCAATCAATATGTGCATGTAATGTGTAAATATGAAATAATGTAAACACGTGTAATAAGTGCATCTAATACGTTTAAATACCACCTTACTAATGTATATATATGTACATATATATATATACATATGTATATATATATATATATATATATATATATATATATGTGTGTGTGTGTGTGTGTGTGTGTGTGTGTGTGTGTATGTGCATACACATACACACATGTGTGTGTTATTTATCTACTTACTCATTCGTTTATTCACTTACCTATTTATCTACCTATTCAACTATTTACTTTAATCTTATATTTCTCTCCGCAGGTAGTCCCCGCCACACCGCGAGCTTCGCAGGCGGACCTGCGCCGCGTGGCCTCTGGGGTGCGCCGCATGTCCTCGACGGCCTCCTTCGGCGACCCGGAGGCTCATATGGTTCTCCGGAGGCGCTCTTCGGCAGTAAGCTCTTTGTCTCACGGTCTCCCTCAACTAGCGAGTGAACACCTGATTAATGCCTATGTGCAATGGTTCTCGACCTGGGGGGGGTGGGGCTCCAAGGGGGCCATGAGGAGAATTTAGGGAGGGGGGGGGACTATTTAACGTAAGGAATCTGAATAAAAAAAATCCATTACTCTGTCCAAGCAGAAGAAGTATAAGATATTTATGATTGTAAACTTTGTGATAAAGCAAAATGTTTCTCTTCAACATTTTATCATTATATATGTATATGTATACAGTATATATATATTTATATATATATATATACATATATGTATATATATGTATTCTTTCCTTTTTTCTTTTTAGCGGGGTGAGATTTGGGAGAAACATGAAGTGGAACCACACAAATGTCGAGAATTCATGAACGGAGTGAAAAAGGTTGAAAACCATCGCTCTAGTATGTTAATAAAAATAGTATCGGATCACAGTTTGGGGTTTTAAGTGTGCTGTGATGCTGAAATGATTATCAAAGTTTTTCATGTCGTTTAAAAGTAAAAGAGTGGATTGAATATCCATGAAAGTACATTTCTCATGTAACCAAAAAATATAGGGAAATTTGGTATTTAATATGATTAGATATCTTGGCTGGGGATAATGATTTATTCAAAAGATATATGTAGTTTTCACATAGGGCCCTACAACAGCTTGGATGTAACTCAACTCACTATCCCACTTCCACGTAGTGGTAAGTGAGAAACCCGTGATAAGGCAAAGCCCTGTCAGTGGATCCCGGGAATCGAACTCACGACCGCCTGAACATGAGTCTGACACGGTATCCACAGGGTAACCGCGCGGCCCGTTCGATGTAACATCACAAAAAAAAAAAAAAAAAAAAAAAAAAAAAAATATATATATATATATAATAATATATATATAATAATAATGATAATAATAATAATAATAAACGTTTTGCGTTGTTGTCCACGTGTAACGAAGGAGAAATGATAATCCATTTTTTGTTCTAAATTGCAGGACAGAACTATGATGTTGAGGCCCATGTCACGACAAGACATTTTCTACTCCGGAAGCATTGCGAACCTCCGAGAGTACAAGTCCCAGATGTCCATGCTGTCGTACAGAGAGTCGTCCTTAAGCGTGCAGGGCACAGGAGCCTCCCAGGTCGTCATGGACGCCATTGATGGCTACCCCGACGACGGGCGATCATGCAAGTACTCGAGGTCAAAATGTTTGTCAAAGTGTAGGAGAGAGGCCAAACGCAGAGTATGGGATCCAATATATTTGACATTTCACCCAGCAGGGCTTCTTCAGGAGAAGCCCTGCTGGGCGAAACGTCAAATATATTGGATCCCATACTTTGCGTTTGGCCTCTCTCCTACAGTGCTGTTGCAGTCGTTGCTGCTTTAACTCATATGTTTGTCAAACGCTGTCCCGTTTCACCTCTTCGTCCTACTCTGAAATGCTAATGTTCCTTTGTGTGTCTACAATAAAGGACTATTTCAGACCATCATCACTTTAATTGTACAGACACTCCTCAACTTACGAATGAGTTACGTTCCCAACGGCCGTTCGTAACTCGAAATGTTCGTAAGTCGTTATTCAACATCATTTTAAAGGTACTCAAATCTACATGCATAAGTATGATATAAAGTCAATACATGTTTTCTTATCCTAAAACACATTACTAATGATACATAAAACAAAAATAAATTGTAATACTAATACTTTAATGTTGGATTTCTTACCTTTGAAACTGGTAAAGTAGGCTTGAGGCTTCGTTCGTATGTCTGAAAGTTCGTAAGTCGAATGTTCGTAAGTAGAGGAGCGTCTGTACTTTTCTTGTTATTCTTTATAATTATGTTCGAGCTCAAATTATTTGTCAAACGCTATCCTGTTTCACCTCTTCTCTCTACTCTTAAATATTGATGTTCCCTTGTACATCTACAGTACAACGAAGGACTAGACCATCATAATTTTAATTATTATTTTTCTTTTTTTTTTCTATTTAGCATTGTGTTCGTGTTTACCTGAATCCGTAAGAGGGACCTTGAGCGAGATGATGGACTTCTCCTTATTGAAGAACCCGGTCTTCCTGCTTATTGGAATGGCCAATGTATTTGGTATGCTTGGGTTCTACACTCCTTTCGTCTACCTTCCAGCAGCTGCCATAGAAAAGGTGAAAAATTAATCCTAGATTTTGCAGTAGGAGTGTAATTATGATCGTGTAACTAAGGATAGGTTTTTGAGAAATTAAATAAGTTAGAACCATCTGATGGTAAAGTCTGGAGCAAAATTTGCTACTGTTACGATACGGGAAACTTGTCCTGTTTGTAGTTTACCACTAATACAACATAGCACATCCACACAAAAACACATTCACACTCATATCACTAAACAAGCTCTCCAAGACAGGCTACTAAACTTAATATTCTACCAATACCCACCAGAAATCAGACTAGAAAAAGTATCATAAGAAGTAAGAATCACACTGATAACCTTGCATTCAGAACATCATCCAGCACTAAAACAATACCAATACAGAATAGGTGTGGCCACAGATTCAAATTACCCAAGATGCAATAACTCACAGAAGACATAGAACTCCCCATTTCATAATGCCCTACACTAACAATCTCTAGACAACGACACGGTATGTCTTCCCTGACTGACTTATGGTCCCGCCCAGTGGCCGTAGCCGGTTACCTGGAGGCCGTGGCTCTCCTGCAAGAGAGACCTGGGGCAACAGACTGTAGATGACGTCATGACTAGTGCAAAGGTGCGCGCACCAATCGGATCACAATGCTGATTCCTTTTGTACACCTAATTGTACTTCCCTAAGTAACAATTAAAATTTCCCGTTACAGGGTGTTGAAAAAAGCTCCGCGACACTCCTCATTTCTATCATTGGAATCACCAACACTGTCGGTCGAGTCCTGTCCGGTTTGATCGCCGATATACCCAGAGTCGACGCTCTGTTTGTCAACAATATCTGCATCGTCCTTTCCGGCCTCTGTGTCTTCCTCACGCCTTTTGCCTACTCCTACACATCCTTCGCAGTCATAGCAGTCTTCTTCGGATTCTTTGTCTGTACGTATCTCCGGAAATTATTTACTACGGTGTTTGAGTATTTATTATTAGTCGCTTCTGTCTTTTCCATTTAAGCAGTAGGGAAGAAAATCATAGCATATAAGTGTTCTTTGTAAAGTGTTAATTTTATTTGACCTAACCAATTTTTTTCAAGTGTATTGACGTTATTGACATTTGTTACAGTTTTGTTTTGAACCAGAATGGACAAAGATATTTCTAAATTCATTCATTTCATGATTAAAATAATTTATAAACTTTGCATATGTAATATAACACATTATAATTATAAATCGAGGCACAACTTCATAAAAGTATTTTTGCTTACCAGTAACATTAATTGTTTTATTGTGATGGTGGTATTGCCTTAGGAAAAGGTTTACTATCACCCTTGTTATATATCAACAACAACAATAACAAAGTAAAAATTAATCAAAAATAGTCAGGGCTCAATAATTAGAAGTTAGATATATATTATCACTTGTGCTTTTGGGGCTTGAGCAAAATGAAGAGTACAGTCTTGTCATGTTAAGAGATGGGAAGGCCACGTTTAATTTGATACGTATAGAAGAAAATGTGTTCAACAGTCATTTTCTTTCCTAAATCATGAGTGTAGAAACTGTTTCATAGATTATCTTGGTCATTACCTTGTACCTATATTCAGTGTAATACCATTTCTTGACATTTGGTGTTAAAATACGTATGCAAAGTACATAAATTATTTATAGAAATATATAAGTGCACTTGATATTTCTTGTAAATGATGCAGGTTCTCTTTAATCAACCCTTTTTTTTTTAATACTGTGTATATTTTTCTCAAATGTCTACGTAGGACGCTCATGCAAAGCTGGTTTTGTCATCATACATTTTCTTCCAATTCATGAAACACATTGTTTATTTGTTGGTGTTAGAGGATCGTATATATTATGAAAATTAACCTTTCACAGCCTAAGAGGAAGAGTTTGTCCCCTTAAAATGATTATTACCTTCATGGACACTTGACTTCATGCCATTTTGTTCAGTTTAGTCACAGTGTTACTTAACTTGGGGAGCTAGCACGCCCTGGGGACTCTGAAATCAATCTTAGGGAGTGTTGGGAATACATGGCCGTAAAATATCACTTCCTAACAAGGCCCCTTACTTCACCTTACTTCCCTTTATCCTATTAATCAGATGTTAACCAGAGTTAGGGTGACGCTACATTGCCTAGACCTCTCTACAAAAGTGTTACGGTTGGGAAAGGTTAAGAAACACTGGGTTACTTTAGGTGAATCTCTCTTGGGGTGGGTCGAAGACTGAGCTTAGTGGTTCCCAAACCAGCCCGGGCTCCTAGTCCTCCCTCCTTTGAGGCCCGCGCTGGGAGACCCCTTGGGTGGTCGACAACAGCTTGAGAGAAGGTTGGCAGACCAAAGGCCAGTAACAGTGGGTGGATGTCAGACTATTTTATTCAGTGTTGAATTGGTCTACCGGAAGGTTAAGAATAAGAGAGGATCTTTGAGCAAAGAGGGCGGGAACCACTAAAGAAAGAACAAGCTTCATGTCTGAGGACCCCGTGTTCTGAAACCTATATACCATTCACCAAGCTCATTTCACTAATATTTACCCATTTGTGTTACTGTTGCATTTTCCTTTTGCACCTAAATCATGCACATTTACTGATAAATAAGACTTCATAACATTGTCCTAAAATGCATAAAAAAAACATGTTCATATGCAACAGATCTAATTATATGATATACTTTTAAGGTCTGCGTTGAATTTTGAATGGTATACTGCATCCCTAATGTGCATGCTTAATGTGCTTTTTATGCCTGTTGTACTGATGTATAGAGTAAGCATTCTAATCAGCCCTTCACACATAATACTGTGTTGGCAATGTATTACTGTTGTATACAAATCTTCTCCGCTTTTGTAAGGTGGTTATCGAGACAAAGATAGAAACCACTGACGTTCTATTTTGGTAGATTTACTGCAATTCTGAAATAACAACAGCTTCTCTAACCGTGCACATGCTTAAACGAGATAAATGCACGTTAGCAACGTCAAGTGATAAGTGTTATCATTAAGATCTATCTATAATGAAAACTTAAATTACATCGGGATGAGAAATTACAGAAATTCAAAATATTCGTTTCATATTGCATCACCTTCAGCATCATTTGAGTTACATAAATATTTCGTCTCTTCCATACCCCTTATTCGCTCATATTCATATCTATATCCCTAAATTTATATATATCCATGTCTACATCTATATATATATATATATATATATATATATATATACCAATTGTGTTAATTAATACAACATTGACAGTAAATCACTCTATGAGCATGACGTAAGAAGTAAAAAAAAAAAACATTAAAGGAAATGAGGTTTGAATGAAGACCGTAGAATGTGGGGCAACTGCGCCAATTCATCACGTAACTGCGGCCGAAGCCGTCACTTCTGCCCTGTGTGCAACAGTCACTGCTGGCAATCGGAGAGAAGTGCGGGATTCGAACCCACAACTAAGGGAATGCAAGACCAGCATGTTACCGATCACGGTGTCATATTAAAGTGTGGATATGCGGGACCCATTAATATTATAGTTTCCATAATCATACAAAAAGAATGAGATTGGGATTCTTTAAAGTGGCTCACTTTTTCCCAGTATTGGCGCAGTTAACCCCCTTTCTGTGGTATACATAAATACGTGTGCGCGTGTGAAGACACACAGACACACACGCATACACACACACACACACACACACACACACAAAGTGGAGGACACTTGGAACAAGCTGGACGAAACAATAGTGGGTGCAAAAACCATACACTAATTTAGGAGCAAACTTAGATACTGCGAGATACAAAGGCGGGACACCACGAGCGTAGCTCCCCTTCCCGTAAGATACAACTAGGTAAACACACACACACACACACACATGCATTGACCAAAGAGATCATTTTATTAGGAATGTAAGCGTTTTAAGAGGTCATGGGAATAAACTGAGAAAGGTTAAATGTCTAAGATGTAAACAAATACAGTTTTCCAGGGATACATAAATACTTGGAATAGCTTATGAGGTGATACACCCCAAACTGAAACAATACATAAATCAAAATCTAAGTACGATAATTAGACAATGAGTATATAGACCAAGTTGGGACAATACATGCATTTTAAGCTAGGAATGATAAAATGGACAGTAAGAGACGGGACCTCACGAACGTTTCTCCTTTCCTGTAAATTACAATTAGGTAAATGCAGTTAGGAACACACTCCACAAACAATACACACAAACACACACACCCCGTGGCGCAGTGGTTAGAGTTCCCGGCTGCCACTACGGCGGTCCGGGTTCCAATCCCACCCAGGGCTGAAATAATTTCAGTATCGCTGCGCTGCGAGTTTTTACTCCAACTCTCGTGGGCGGGGAGTTGGGTGGGGGTGTGCGTGGACGATCACAGCATATATGAACTCTGAACTCTCTTCCGGGAGAGAAATAGCTGTCGATCACGAGTCCAACACGTGATCCAAGGCCATGGTGAATCACATATACACACACATACACACACTGCTAAAACAATTAGAAACCTGTGTGAGATGATTAATGTATGCATAAGGTCATGCACAGGAGTGGTTAAGTGTGGAGATCATCATTGTCATCTTCATTACCATCATCATTGTTGTTAACATTATTACTGGCATTGTCATCACTATTATTCTGATAACTTGTCTTTATTACGAGTATGTAATGAGTGGAAACGAGTGAGTGGCAAGTACTCTTTAATTCAAGCAGACTCATTACGATAGAGAAGACTCAAATGTCTGAAGTTGTATAGGAGGATCATTATGGCTTTAGCTTTGAGTACAGCAAAAGTAGTGGGAATTGATATTCTCTAATGAAAGAATATAGGATACTGCCCAGAAGCAGTGAGTAGATTTTAATATTACTGAAAAAAGTTAAGGGCAGCCGGCTCATCAAAGACATAATCTAGCAAAAGAAAATTCATGAGATGATAGATCAGAATGCGTTAGATTGGTTTAATTTAATGTGCTATTTATTACACAGCTGAGCTAGATCGTTTTATGTTTCACAAACTAGTTGTCCAATCAGTAGAAAGTACTTTGGACAACCAAGTTGCATCATTGGCATAATAGTAGGGTTAGTTGCCGATTACACTAAGAAAGAAAAAAAAATAGTTGAGAATAAAAAGTGACGGACCAAGTACATCACCGTGTGGTACTCCCGAGCGCACCATCCGCGGAACAAACAAAAATCTGTCCACGCTGACTATGAGAACGATTGCTTCGTGAGATCCAGAGGGGTCCAAGATAGAGAAGTGTAGTCTCCCAATGACTGTTCAAGATATTTATAGATGAAATCATGAAGGGAATGAAGGCATGGGGATGTGAAAGGGTTGGTAAGTTGGATTTTTAATGAATGCATACAGTCCCTTGATGGGAGGCACTATGAATATTGGTTTACAATTTTGAAAAATTTTGTGAAAAGAGGATACATATAGAAACAAATAATGACAAAGGTATGAAGATTGGAGAAAGAAGAGAAAGCACCTTAAGAACTGATCTGAAAATTGCCAAGAGAGAGGAAGTAGAAAAGTTCGGATGCCTAAGGGTTGATATGGAGGCGGATGGAGGAACAAGTCTGTAGGTGACGCGCAGGGTGATAGGTACATAAGGCAGGGACGAGACAGGGACATGTCAGGTACATGCCGTCAGGCAGGAACTGAGATAGGGGGATCTCACCGAGACCAAGAGAAGCGATAGTGGAGAGCGTAGTGGAGCACTTGTATATATTCGCACTTACATGTAATTAAGTAGCACTTGAGAGCCATTGTGACACTGTCAGCTGGAAACACCAAGAAGGTGAAACGATACACGGTCTCCAAAGTGGTTCCAGAGTAATTCCGTTGCCTACGTCAAAGACTACACCGATGCAGGAGAAAGCTTGATTCCGTCCTCCCTTATATGTAGGAATTGTGATGTTTCCACGCATGGAAATAGTGAAGAATGCCTCCCACAAGGGAGAAATGGCCCATCGCAATGGTCTTTCGTTTCCTGGGAGCATGATTTTTACTCAAAATATTTTTTTGAAGTATCACGTAGCTTAGATTTTGAGGAACAAACGTATTATTCAAGGTAGCGTTGAGACCGAGATAGGTGGCGAGAGAAAACAAAAGACATCTTGCAAAAGACTAATATTTTTATATCTGTTCTTTTAATTTCCTATTTCTCTATTCATGATTTTCTTGTAGTGGACTGTCGTAACTCGAGCTGACGTAAGTCGAGTGTGACGTAAACCGGGACTTTACAGAAAGAAAATGTCATATATATATATATATATATATATATATATATATATTTATATATATACATATATATATATACATATATATATGTATATGTATATATATATATATATGTATGTATATATATTATACATAAGCATACATACCATAATTTTTATGTGTGTGCACTTTTATTTGCATGTGATTTTTCAGGACATGTAAACTTTTTTCCCTTATCTATGTATCCCTAATGTTTGATGACCAAAGGACATTATTATCTAACTTTTCCTGCATTCATGCCATTTTTACATCAACTTCGCTGTGTGGACATCCCTGCCGCAGCTGCATATATCGCCCTCACCTCCATCCTCCTCGTCGACCTTCTCGGACTCAGGAAGCTGACCAATTCTTTCGGGCTCCTTTGTATCTTCAGGGGAATTGCTGGGATCCTCGGACCGCCAGTTTCAGGTATAACAATAAAAAAAGATCAGCACCGGAAAGCGAGTGAGTTTAGGGTCCTGGGAACCTTCGGCCGTGGTCACACTAGTCACTAAGAACGCTGGAACCCTGGGTTGGCACAGGATTTTCGCCCATCGGTCCAGTGAATTGGGGTTTTCTTCGCTTGTCCATATGGGCAGGCAGGTAGACGTCGCGACAACATTCGGCGCGGATCGTTTCCTCCTCAACAGTTCTTGTCTTGGAGGTGCCCAAATTTACTGACATTTACGTTTCAAAGAACTATTGGACAACACACGCGCGAACGTATTCCCTGAAAGATTGATATATATGGCATATCAATGTATTCGAAAAGAATCCACAGATAATCTGATTTATACTGATGAAAAAGTACAACAAAAAACAAGACACAATTCAATTATAATAGTATTAGCGAAATAAGTTTCTCGTGTTGGGCAATTGTTGTGATGTCCACGTCTCCAACAAATTTGAACACATTCTTTGTTCTTTTTAACTCGTTCTAGATCTTGCTTATTCCCATGGGCTTGTAAATAGCTTACTAATGCTAATGCTTACAAAATGTGCTTTTTTTCATCGCAGTCGTTTTCATTTGGATTACAACGCTACAATGTAACCGCATTGTATCGGTGGGCGACCTTGTGCTGACTAACGCTCTGCCTGCGGAGGGATCTTCCCTTAGCCGAATAGAATCACCTGGCGACCGTTAGAACAAACTATTACTCGCAAAACACAGCGACAGGGTTAAAGACAAGCCTGAATGTCTCGGGCACAGCGGTTTCGACGACTAGTGTGATCCCGGATAGAGCTTTTCCAAGACATCTCTTTGTCGGTTGTCTTGACAAAGAATACACTGGCTGGTGCAGCCAGTTGGTGGGCATTTCCCGGATGATCAACCTCCATCTAACCGTTCCTATTCGTACCCTGACCATTCCAGATAAAAAGGATGGGACATCAGCTCTAGATGGGCATTATGTGTTAACTTTATAAAACACTAATACATTAAACATCCTGAAGACCAAAACTGTTCTGCAGTGATCAACGGAACAAAGTCCACTGAGTGGTGCTTGACAAAATGAAGACCGTATTTACACACTTATGGAATGAAGTACATTTGCTAGAGTACGGAAATCTTGTATATGCTCGTGAGATTTCTGACAAATTGATACCACTGACCGAACCGTTATGCTTGATATCTATAACGTGCACGCTGCAGCGCCAATGTACTTCAGAGTACAGTACTTGCGTTCTATTTGCTCAGCATCGTATCTAACCTTTAGCAAGTAGAAGAGAAAGTCCAAAAAAACGGCTCGCAGTAGTTAGCAATGCTCAAACAAGGTGGAATGAGAAGTAATTAACGATAACCCGTAAAACTCGTGATGTTGCATGCTACTGCATGGTATGGGCTTAGCCCTGTAGATCAGGTGTTGTATGGAAGTGTTCCTGCTGGGCATGTCAAACAACACCGCTAATTAAATACTTTTATCCAACAAGTGAATGGAAGGCTTAAACAAACGCAAGAGCTGCAGATAAGTAAACCCGCACAAGACTCTGGACAATCTTTGGGAGCGCCAACGGGCGCAGGATTCATGCCGTAGGTAAGTTTGCTGAGACCGTTCGTTGCCAAGGTACCGCGCTACTGAATGGTCCATGACTAAAATAGGGGGGCGGGGATTTTTTACAGCTGCCTACATCTCTCTGTCTTCAATCATCCTGGTGGAACTGATGGGACTGGCGAACCTCACAAACGCGTTCGGACTCTTGATTCTCTTCCGGGGTCTTTCCTCGATGATCGGGCCGCCGCTTGCAGGTAACCAAGTCCCTTCCGTTTCCGTCCCAAGAGAGTAGTCTTTGCCTTCTTTGCATTTCCACTGTCAGCTTTCCTCGTCTAGTAGTCTGTGGCTTGATTTTTCTCATTCGTTTTGCCTTGCCCGAAACTAACTCACCATATACTGAACAGCATGAGGCTAAAAGATTGATGGTACCCTCTTCTTGTCCCCCTTCTTTACTTGTCTGTTTGCTTGTAGAATGTCTGTGATGGTTTTCTTATGTCCCAGTCTAGATAGTACATGTGATCATATATAGAACAAATTTTGTGGTTGAATAGTTAGAACCAATTTTGATGTAGTTTCAGGATTGGCACTGTCAGTGACCAAGAACCATCGAATCAACGATTGCTGAAGCATTTAGTGCATTTCGTCATTCAGATGGGTTTAGATTCGTATTGTCCAAATTCCATCGTCAAGGAAGTCTTTTGAGAAGCTTAAACTTATTCAAAGCACAGGGAAATTGGGTGTAAAAGGCTCCAATGTTTCGAACATCCGACAAAGGCATCCAGGATTGTGGATGAGCGGGTGATCACTGGAGGCGACCATTGTGTAATCAGTAAGCACATATACTCGGCAAGTGGTAGATCCTGGGTTCGAGTTCTGATTGAAGCTAGCTTTTCAGTGACACTCCCTACCTGTAATAGTGAGAAAGAGAGATGCACTGGAGGAAGTAGGAGACATGGATGCGATAATAGGTAACAGGGTGATGGAGCGAATAACAGATTTGTAATAGAGGATGAAGTTGATGATAGTAGAAACTTGATGACAAAAGTTTGCGCAGAATTAGGTTGTCATTATTACTTATTGGGAATGGGTCTAGGGTGAGGTAAGGTTACATCCTGACAGAAGAGTGAAAGGGAGATTGCTGGCGTGAACATTGTGAGAGAAATTGGGTGAGTACCGGGTCATGAAACAGTGAAGGCAGGAGTGGGAGGTATAGAAAAAAAAACAAGTTGGAGATAGGAAAGAAATACAAAAAGAATATTCGAGGTAGATGAATTAGGTAACAGAGAAATAGAGATAAAAAGATAAAGTATTTATAAAGTGTATGACTGACATCAAACAGTTTTATGCAGATGAGTGTCAGATTCACGACATATCGATCGATCAAGACCCATTTTTTGTCTCCAATCTGACCCTTGGTCGAGTGAAAAAATATTCTACCATGAGCCAAATTAAAATTGGTTAGTGGAGATCAAAATAGAAGAATCTAACATTGAAAGGGAATGGGAGAGATGTAAGAAGGAAGTTTTCGTAACTGCGTGGAGGATGATTCCAAGAGAACAGGAGCTAAAGGAGGAGGAAAGAACTATAGGAATGGATTAAAGGTGAATGGGAAAGAAGAATTATATGGAAAATCTTAGCTATGTCGAGATGAAAGGGACAAAAACTCAACGAAATAAGTAATGAACTGAGGGAAACTTTAGGCATTCGAGGAAAACAATATAATGGTTAGGTATGAGGTTAATAAGGCAAGATGCATGAGGGACGAGATGAGGACGCAACTAAAAACAGTGATTTTTTTTTTTTTTTTTTTTTTTTTGAGGAACAGAACTATCAATCCTACAAAACGATTACGACGTGGAACAGACACAAATGAGAGCAGAGGAAGAGGATAGGGAGTTCATGTAAGAGAAAGAGAAATGCAGAATACAGAAGTGGAAATTTAAACGAGCGTTTTAAGTTCAGGAAAAGTCTTTGGTTGGACAGAACATAGGGAGTGGTGCCGAAGAGAGGCATAAGTAGTATTGAATGGAGGAACAACCGCCACAAAAGGATCTTTAGGAGATGTGGCCTGAGAGAGGGAGAAATGCTACATGCCATTGGAGCAAATATATTGTGTGGCCTCTGTTTATAAAAGAAAACTACTCAAATCGCAAGGGTTATAGAGTAAAATACCTATTAGTATCCAAGGAAAGTGTATGATAGAAATTTTATAGAATAAAAAAAAAAAAAAAAACAGAAACGTGTGGGGGGATCCAGGGTGGATTTGGACTATAGGGGGGTGAAGTCATAGAAAAGGTCTCCGCATTCCAGCAAGTAAATGAAGAGTTTATGGATGATGAGAAGAGTATGTCACTTGTATCTGCATAAATCATTTGATAATGTGGACAGAGAAGCAACGTGGATTGTAATGGCGAAAGGCCTGTCGGGATAAAAAACTGATAAGGGTTCTGAGGAATAGATTAGTACTGGGATAAGTTGTATAGACACGGTAAAGGAAACATGGACTGGAGGTGAAGCTTTATTCCTGACGTTTCGTCTACCGACTTTCTCTTTGAGAAAGTCGTTAGACGAAACGTCAGGAATAAAGCTTCACCTCCAGTCCATGTTTCCTTTACCGTGTCTATACAACTTGTTCACATGGATTTTCATAGTACTGGGATAGATGTAGTTAGTGGCAGATCCAGTGGGGTGTCTGAGGGGAGTAACCCCCCCCCCCCAATTGTTCTTTCATTGCCTCATTGCAGAGATCGAGAAACCTGCCTCGTGTACACCGGTACGTGGCAGAAAGACAGTAATACAGTGCCAGATTTTCCCCAGCATTTAATAAGCTACTTCACTGAGAATAATTGGAAGGATATTCTATACACTATTAAGGGTAAATCTTTAAAAATGTAGGGTTAAGTATTACTTTTGCCCAATATTTTGAAAGAAACTAAATCAACTGAAAACATATACTTCAATTTATATTCAGAATCATTGCATTCGTGCTACAGAGTACATCTGTTTAAAAGCGTCATCTATATTTACAAAATTCAGGTTAGCCCACCCCCCTCCCAAATTTTGATCCTGGATCCGCCATTGGATATAGTTATGTGAAGATAGGAGACAGAGTAATTTAAGTCACGTATATTTGATACATTCATGGACAGTTCTAAAAGAATGGAAGAAAAGGGGAGTGAAGAATGAAACTGTGCTTGTTATCTTACAATAGATAAATTCAGAGGAACGGAATGAGATGTCTTAGAAAGTCTAGTTTTGTGTGATCTCTGAGTTATCCACATTAGGGCAAAACAGATGGACCAGATCAGATGAAGCTATCAGAAAAGGTGGACAGTGGTTCTTATATGTTTCCATTAAAATATGGAAATAATTGTGTTGTCAAGAGTAGAATACATTCATATTGATAGAAGTTCCTCGTTTTTAATCCGAATTACATCAAACTAAGGTTAAATTGATCTTTGCCCTCTTTTGAAGATATAATTCAAGGGAAGATTAGATAACTTTATGGATAGAGATGACAGGTGGTAAGGGATATGGAACTGCCTGATGTAGGCCTTATGGTCTCTTGCAGTCTCCTCCATTCTTATGATATTCTATCATAGGCGAGGTTCGTCGCGTCTGGTACTACACGTTTGTGTCTCTACTGCAACCTGTCTTAGGAAAAATGATTCATAGTTCGTCGTTACCATGCTTCCAAGGATTTGGAGAGAAATGCGTCTGTATGTATGTTTGTACGCACGTATGTATGCATGCATGTATGTATGTGTTCGTCCATATTTGTATGTTCATGGAACAGAAGTCAGAATTCAGTTCAAGTCAAACGACAGTCCACTGAATGATAGCCATAAAACAGGTGACGTGCATTGTTTCCTTAATATTGTTTTTTATCATTATTTAACCTACGACTTCGTTGTTTTCATTTGTTATCGTGGCCTGTCTCTCCACAAAGGGTAGACTGTTTTTTTATAGTCGCATTTGTAAGTTTCCTTTAGGCTTTTACTTTGGTCGATGTGCAGACTAAAGTTAGGGAGTCGAGGTCATGAAGTGGACCGAACCCCGTTCGCTCTCCAGAAATCGTAAGTACTCTAAGCGGAATGCTACTGCTTAGTCCTTTAACAAATGACCTACATTCTATACCAGTAAACACTAACAACTTCCCCTAAGAGTTAACAAGACAGTTTAATGTAAGTTCTGATAGAAAGACTTTCCTATGGGTGATGGTATCCACTCTGTACTACAAACGAGCCCTCGACGATCAAGTCTTCAGTTCTACTAACCTACTCAAGCCTTCTAATGAACTTAATCCAATTACGGATCCTGGAAACAGCCTCGGGTAGGTTGACCTACTTACAAGAAGCTCTACGCTTGGAGTAACGTCTGAATTATGCACTACAGTGGGATACATTGTTGATAGATTCTAAAGCAGCTCTGTTATATCATATCTGTGAGACATTACCACTTAGAGGATCACGCTATAGTGCAACTGACATATATCATTCTAAATGTACACATGTCAGAAGTAGTTATGATAACAGCACCTACTCAGTGCAAGAAATACATGTGATCAAACTTGAACTACGTAATGAAGGTATGAATAATGAGACTTTTATACACAGAGAAGAAGTTGATGACAATACGACCATACTGATTAATTACCCTGACATATTACAATCACGAACGGTCAGCCAAAAAAACGAGCGAATGAAATTGGTCTTCTTTAAGTCCAGAAAAGGTATCTTACCTTTCTAATTTTCCTACAGGATTCTATATTACTTTAATATTTTCTTCTCAAATTACATCTAATTTTAGATCCAATATTTGATGTGTATTTCTATTTTGGGAAGGTATTTGGAAAAACGATAAGCAAATTATTCCAAGTACTCTATCGATAATGAAATTTGAAAGATGAAATCCATAAGATATATCTTAAGTGTTTGGATTTGGAATCTTTGTGATTTTAATCGAAAAAAAAATTCACAAAATCATGATACTAGAAGACCACATACGAACATTCTACTTACTGCATTTGAAGGACGAATCCTAGAGTGATGAATTTGTACTCAATATCTCTAGGTTTACCGTGAATATACTTATTTTTTGTATTGTTACTATATTATAAGTAGATCTTTATGGTGTTTGATTTACATATTTAATAGTATCTTACCATTTTTTTAATATTATTTTCAAAAGTATTTTCCTAATTACTCCCAAAGCACAACTAAATTCGAAAATTTCCCTATCTCAGTTTTTGAAATACAAATTAGTCTCAGTAACTCCAATCCTTGTAAAACATTTTTTTTATGTGAACTGTATCATTGTACCACAGGAAGCATCTACGATGCGACGAAGAACTATGACGTCTCCTTCTACTGTGCGGGTTGCCTCCTGTTCGTGTCCGCGGGAATGCACTTCCTGATCCCGATGGTCCGGCGCATCGTCGAAAACCAACAGGTATAAGCACACACGCACACATACTTCTATACCTACCCACATGCACAAACCTTTACACATAATTTTCCTTCTACAAAAGTCCACTTCCTTTTTAACTTTCATTCTACATCTTCTCATTTCAGTTTACCTCTCACTACGTTTTCCTCCGTGTTTCTATATTTCTCTACAACCATGTGTCCGATCATATTCCCCGTTTTTGGTTGATTCAGATCCAGGGCTCAACGTCCAAGTCTCCTTCCACATGCCTCCTGAGCCGAGGCACAAACCCTAGTAAATATCCCTCGAAAGTGCTCAGTAGCAATATCCCTCTTTTATACACTACTGTCATTTCATTGTCCTAGACTTTTCTTCCCCTCCTATAAAAACCGATCCCTTGCGAGCGGCTGGTCTGTCCTAGGTAATCCATAACTCATACCTGAATCTTTTATCGCTCCCTCACTTTCTTTACCCTTCACCCTTCTCTTAAATGGCCGCTGTTACCCTGCCCATTCATTCCCCGTCTCCATTCCTTTCTTTATCGCCCTCCCTTATCCGGCACATTCCCAAGTCCGGACTCCGATCTCAGTCTGGACGCCAGGCTACAGTGACCTACACCCATCTCTTAGCTCGCACGCTGTTACCATGCCCATTTATTCCCCGGCTCCATTCCTTTCTTTATCTCTATCGCCCTCCCTTACCCGGCACATCCTCAAGTCCGGGCTCCGATCTTAGTCTAGATCATGATTTAGATCTAGATCTAGTCTACATTTAGTCTAGATCTAGAGTCTAGATCTTAGGTCATCTAGATCTTAGTCTAGATCTAAAGTCTTGCCTACAGACCTACGCCCTTCCCCAATCCCAACCTTTATCTCTCTCAAGATAATTTTCTGTATTTGCCAGTTTTTAAGATACTTGACTCCTTTGTTACAATGATGCTATTCAGATGTCTTGTTCGAAAAGAAGCCAGATGATTTCAGTCAGATGAGGACAAGACTTCGTGCTGGATTAAGGCCCTGTTCACACTAGCGGTTTGAATCGCGTCGGTACTGCATAGTCAAGGAAAAACGTAGCGGTTGTGTGTGAACGCCCCCATTGACTTACATTGTAATTGAACCACCGCTGTTCAAAACGCTAGTGTGAAGAGGGCCTAAAAATTCTTAGGGCCGAAATGAGGGTGAGGTGCCGATCTTCCGCATCTCGTCGATCAACTCCGAAAACGTTCAGTAGCCCATCTTTTGCATTTCGTTCGCAGCTTTGTGTATTCACCTCATATTTTCCTTACAATAATATTGTCTAGTTTTCTACCCATACCCATCTCATGTCTTTTTTTTTCTTCTTCTTCTTGTTAGTGCGCAATCCCAGTTTGAGTTGATAATATCTTGAACCAAGTACAAATGAAAACTCTTTTATTTGCAATTTATCACCGATACCGGCCAGTATATGATGGTTTACGCTCGCTTCTTTCGTTGTCTTCAGGTACAATACATAACCAATGAGGAGTACTTAGCTGACGTCCCTGAGGAAGGGGAGAGCGAAGCAGGGATGTCCCCTGACGGGGGCGAAGGAATCGGGATCGTCCTCGACATCAAGCCGAAGGCGTCTGTGGTCGAAGATGAGCGAGAAGATATCAACGGAAGCCAAAACATGACGGAGTTCTCGGAGGACAAGAGTAAAGTTTCTTCGCTGTAATAAGAGATGATGGGTGTTCTTCGAGCTGTCTCGATTTGTTATTTAGAAGCTTTGGCAATGGGTGATGGTACTGCAATAAAAGACAAACGAGGCGGAGATAGCTAGGTACAGGTGACTTGGTATGGGTATGGTCACTTTATGAGAGGGAAGTTTGGTGTAAGTTCCGTATTGGGTGTCAACATCATTATGTTTGTTTCAGAATTAGCAGGATTTATGTAGGCCAGGAGGATGTTAATCCTTCTTAGATAAACGGCAATTGGAAAGAAAAACTGTAATGGGGATTTAAGAAAAAGAAAAAAATTCGGATTAATTTATCCATAACATATACCCGCACATAGTCTTCAAGCTAGGCAGTATTCTCAACCATACAGTGAACTAATACTTTCAATTTCTTCATAATTTATATAGCAAAAAACCTAGTTAGTTTGTTCACTGCAAGGGCAAATTTCGAATATTGCGGGGAATTACTGTCTTAGACTAGAAGACGAAAGGGTCATTTATGATTATCATTAGCGTTATTCATAGCCTCGGACAAATCAAGTAATCACCTCACACTAACAGAATCAGTGGTGTGGTTCTTATTATTACCTGGCGGGATGAGGCTTGTTTCCAGTTAAATATGGCATTGAGAATGGAATGAACGGTAAAGGGGTAGCTGACAGTGAGATTTGACTGATGAAAGAAAGGAGATTTGTGTAGTAAATTTGTCTTTCGACTAGTCGCCCTCGGCCTGCCAATGAAATGCCTTAGATGGTCAGTGCACCGGAACGTCTGTGAAAGTCTGTATTTAAAAATCTGTATATGGGGAATTGAAAAAAATAATTGACTGATTCTTGTTGTTGAAAAACGTCAGTCATCTATAGTTTTACTCATAACTCAAAAGTGAAAAGCAGACAAGTCTATAAGGGATTGAAAATAATGACTGATTCTTGTTAAATAGTCAGTCATCTGTAGTTTTACTTCTAACTCAGAGTGAAAAGCAAAGAACAAATCTATAAAGGGAATGAAAATAATGACTGATTCTTGTTAGTCAGTCACCTATAGTTTTGCTTATAACTCAAAGTGAAACGCAAAGACTAAGTCTATAAGGGACTAAAAATAGCTGACTGATTCTTGTTGACATTGTCAGTCATCTGTAATTTTACTTATATTTCAAGGTGATAAGCAAAGAGTAAGTCTATGAAAATATCCTGAGGTCATATAATTAACTAGAGCTTGTGTATGATAGATCAGTTCGCGCAAAAAAATATATGAATTCTCTGCCAAATATAGAACGTGTCAATCTATTTTTAGAATGTGGGGGATTTTTCTTCGAAACTAACCCTTACGAGATGGACTTCTAATATGCCACGAAAATGAAACGGATTGAAATAGATTAGCAAACAAGAGCCACAGCAAGCAAATCACAACAGGAAGGAAATTTCGAGGACCTAGAAATCCTGGATTGGATGCTTAGAAAGTTTTGCCCCAATAAGTCTTTTGGATTCATCTCAGCATTGAGGCCAAAATTAGCAGAAGTGTGTCGGATGTGTTTTTGCTCATTCACCTCTGTATAGAAAGCAGCCAAAACACTCCTTCATGCTTCAGAGTTTCATTTTTAGTCTTTATCAATATCATGGTATTGTTTTAAGGTGGCGGCACACTAGGCTAGCATGCTACTTGCTTTTGCTATTTCGTTTGAGAGGAAACGACTTCGGTTACAATATTTTAGACTTCCGTATAGGTTTAACTTCTCTTAGTACGTCATTCAGCTTCTCAGTACATGACGCAAGAATAATCTGACGTTTGGATATTTGAAAAACAAACGATCGTAACCGAAGTCGCTTCCACTCAAACGAAGTCACAAAAGCAAGTAGCAAGCTAGCGAGAAATGCTTAGTGCACCGCCACCTTTAGTTAGTGACGAGACTATTTTGTAACCAAATACCGGAATTAAGGCTATATTTTTTAACCAAAAACTAGGAAATCATGGCTACTCATACTGTGTGATCACTATCATGGTAGTTATGTTGCTACTATTACTCTCTCTCATAACCACTTATCATCTCTGATCACAAACATTCCTACAACCGACGGCTGTGTACGGATATTGTACTTTGTCCTAAGCCCCCCGGTCGGTTGCGCTTAAGCCACGTTTACACGGGGCAAGTTGAGAGGCAAGTCAAGTGTGCAAGTTACTTAAACTGGAGAGGAAAGCGAGCATGTTCACACAGGCCAAGTCAGGGACAAGTGGCCTGTGCTTGCTCGCTTTCCTCTCTTGCACACTTGACTTGCTTCTCAACTTGCCCCGTGTAAACGAGGTTTTACTCTGAGCCTGTTTGACCAAGAACAGTACAACTAACGGAGTGCCCCCAAGGAACTGCTCCTGACGTTTATTCTTTGTTTGTTACAAAATATAACTTATTAATAGTGATGGGACAATAACAAAATGTTTAACTATTCTGATGCAAGTCCACATATTCCTCTCAACCTCCGATTCCGATACGAGTTTAGATACTGCTCGAAACTTCCGATAAATGACTAATAAATGTGCTTTGTTCATCAAGTACTTGTTTCCTAAAAACCAACTGTTGTGCCTGAAAATAACCATTGCAGGTATCGGAATCGGAAGTTTAGATCAGTATCGTGACTTGTATCGGAATAGTTAAATATTTTGGTATCGTTTATGTTAAAAAAAAATGCATTATTTCAATCACTGGTATTGGAAATGCATCGTCCTGTATTATTTAAATAGCTTTCCTATCGGACAACAAATGCATTGAAAACGCAGTTTGATGTGTTAGTGAAGATTGGGTTCATTTTATATCTTGTAACTTGTATGTATTTTTGTGCACTGCTTCATGGTTTAAACAAAATGTAACGCAATCATACTCCATATTGGCAAGCACATTTTTTTCATTTGAAGTGTGAAATATGTTTTGTACTGATCCCACCATCGCCCTAAACATGAAACCACAGCAAGACTGTTGTATGAACTTAGGTTAGAACTGGCTTACTTGTCAAGACAGTCGAATGTATTCATGCCTTCAGAATATACACAAATTTGATAATTTTGTTTGTATTTGGCATCAGCAAAATTTATTCACGTTCTAAATACTCAGTGCTCGATTGGATGTTCGTCAAAAACTCTTGTGATCGGACAGTCTCGAAACCATTGGAAACCAACCAGACATTGACTAATAACACAGTAAAATATCTTTGTTCCTTCCGTACCAGTAGTGAGTGGGTTATTAGAGGTGTTTAGAATAGAAAGGGATAAATACCACACCTCCTTTGTATGGAAATTTGGTTCTTAGAGCATTTGATGTTAAGAGGCAAAATGGCTCACGCGTGACGCCAGCATTTTCCCCTTTCTATTCTACACCTTAACTCGATGACCCCCTTCCTTACCAGGTGGTACTTTATATTTCTTCCTGTTGGCGCCGGGCTATTCTATCCATCTCTATGGCATCTCTTCAGACGAGAGTATAA
>NC_134804.1:32171281-32176281 GCF_046742065.1 Oratosquilla oratoria | reverse complement strand
CTGACAGGAAACCCGCTGCCCCGCAGAAGCCGGCAACGATCTTCGGGTTTTGTTCGGTGCGATTATCACCCAACGATGATCGTCCAACGATTGTCTATAGCAATGATTATTTGTTTTTAGCAACTCTAGCGGCAGTCGCTAGAAGCCGAACAGCCCCATCATTCAAAAACAAAGAAGGCTCTAGACAATCGTTTGACGATCATCATTGAGCCATGAACGATCATCGTTGAACGATAATCGCACCTTAAGATCGTTCTGGGAAAAAAACGTTAGAATGTACTGTACTATGCGTTACATTCATGTGGGGTCTTTCTCTGTGTCACCGGTTAGTAGGAGGAAGAGAAGGAGGAGGAAGGGGAAGAGAAGGAGGAGGAGGAAAAGGAGAAGGAAGAAGAGAGAAGAGACCAGTCGAAGTTGAGAGACACCTTGGATCCAGTACAGAAACCGAGTGCCAACCCTTCGGGCTGCAACTCCAGATGGAGGTAAGGGCGTTGATGGGGTTTGGAGACGAGCGGCGGGGAGATCCGTCTCTCCGACGCCCGTCTTGCAGGACCACCATTTGCAGGTATTCATCATTGGTCCCAACTATACATTGTATCTCATTCAATCATTCGATAAGACCCATTGTTTGGGTCCTTGAAGACATTCAAGACTAAAGAGCTGCCCGCCTATCCCGGGAATCAGAGGTCGCCACTTGTCCTCTGAGTCTCGGAATCCGGGGGGTTTGCCTCTGTTTAGCCGAGCAACCCTTTTTGTACCATTTCCTTTTGTAAGAAGTTGTTTAGCAGCTGTGATATTTCGCGTCATGTTCGTAACTGAATGTATCAAATCAAATATATAATGAACGCCTAAAGTAACTCGTTCTTTAATTCCTTCCTTTCTCAGCTATACCGTTTGTCCACATAGACCTCGCAAGAGCTAATAGGCTGTTACTTTCTAATGGATATGTCTCATTATAGATACTTTTACTGGTCATGTGAATCACCACGATGAGTTAAAGACAAAATGGGACAGATCACTAGCGTATAGTGATGTCAAACCAAAAAGTACGGCCACGGATCAAACCCGGGTCATGGAGTTACCAGGCGAGTTTCTTACCACTGTCCTACAAAGAGTGCAATGGTTCAAAACTACGTTCTGCTCGGTGCTATCATCGCTCACCGATGGTCGTTCATGGCTTAATGATGATCGTCAAGCGACTGTCTAAAACACTAATTTTTTGCTTCTGAATGAGGCTGTTTTGCTTCGAGCTGGAAATTACGAGGATGATAATTTAAAACCAACGTGTTTACCCAAATAGGATGCCAGGTAGGATGAGCCTCATCTGCCATTGGCTGTGGCAGTAGCCTAATAATCGCACCGAGCAACGCTAGAACCTCATATCGTCACCCTCATAAAGCAAGGGCCTAAGTCCAACTTTTCAGGAAATCGAAAAAAAAAAATCGTTTTTCTATTTTATAAATGTACGTAATGTTCCTCCTAACGTAGTTTAAACCTACTCAGACACTAAATAAAACATTGGGAATTGTACAACAAGGAGTTATGAAAATTTGACTTAGAAAAAAAAAACAGAAATTGACGAAAAATGACTTAGGCAATATCTTTATGAGGGTGACGATTATGATACTCTTTGTAAGAATCTGTCGTCGACCACAACTGTGAACCAACTACTTATCACTTTCTACTCAACCAACAGGCGTGGAATCATTTGAACGATACTTCTATTCGCTTTAAGAACATAAAAAGTATAAGAATGGTAGAGACTGCAAGAGACCACAAGGCCTACACTACGCAGTTCCATTTCCATTACCACCTTTCATCCCTATCCATAAAGTTCTATCTTCTCTTAAAACGACCATCAGCTTCAGTGTTCCCTACGGGGTTACTAAGTCTATTCCATTCGTTAACCACTCTATTGGTAAACCAGTTCTTGCCTATTTCCTTATCAAAACTAAATTTGTCTGATTTAAATCCATTACTACGAGTCCTGATCTGCTTTTAGTGTTATGGTATAAATTTCCAATAATGGCAAGCTAATAAAGGAGCTGGATAAGAAATCATTCTCGAACCACATTGTGGTTGGTATCGACTTCTATATGATATGGGATACCAATCCTTTCAATCCTTTACAGCACACTGGTGAGAAATTGATTTGGTATTACCGTGGCTTGGGTTCGATCCTTAGTTGTGATAGCAGTTCGAGTATATTCCCCTTTGTCCACCAGGGGTGATTAAGACCCTATTCACACTAGCGGTCTGAACCGCGCGGAAACCGCGGCGGTACCGCATAGTCAAGGAAAAACTTCGTGGATGTGTGTGAACGCCTCCATTGACCTACATTGTAATTGAACTTTGGCGGTTGAAACCAATAGTGTGAACAGGACCTATGGTATCACCACCACGGGCTCCATGTTTAGATCAGGTTAATCTATTTCAAGTTGACCATTAGGGTATTTAACCCTGAAACGCTCAACTCTGGTGCTTGCTGAGGCATCATCGATGATGTCTGAGAGTCCTTCACGTCCAGAGAAAAAGAAATGCATGACAGGAATCTTGACCTTTTCTTCACGGTGACGTCATCTGCGGACTTCATTCTTACAAATGTCAGACGATTTTGTGCATCTGAGAATAGTATGGGGATAACATGGGCTCTCAATCAATGTTACCCCTACCTCCATTCTGCCTAGACCAGCGTTCCTCAACCTTTTCCGACCGTAGCACCACTATGAAATTTCGGATTTGGCCTGTAGCCGATGTGGACTACGGTGAGAAGTGAAGTGTGTTAGATTAGTTCGCCTCCTTTATTTCTAAAGTAAAACCGAATTGATTGAACATGCGGCCAGGAGCCGATATATATATATATATATATATATATATATATATATATATATATATATATATATATATATATACATATACCTCATGGGTAGTCACCCGTAGTGCGTAATTACATAATTGCACTGGATTAGGTTAGGTCGGGTCAAGCAGGGTCCCACTATCATAGGCGCGTCAGGTCTACCCTTGTGGGCGACATAAGGCGCGTTCCATGCCACGTGGTTATCGTGGTTTGTACGGCCATTAGGGCGTCGTTACTTGCGGTGAATGTCGAGGGGATGGCAGTTCGAACCCTGACACCGGCGAAGTTGAACCAAGCGCATGGTTTATTAAATTCCACGCTACAAATCCTCTGTTAGGGGCACTGTCCTAGCCTCCCGAAAGAGGGCGGGGAGTTTGTGACAACCATATCATCAGCAGCAGCACCTCTGTAGTCCGATCTACGTAGTCTAGCAGCTCCTTGACTTTAGTTTACATCTGATTACTAGAATGATAAAGGAAAGTGCGGTGAAGTATCGCCATGTATTCACCACTTCCCAGGACCTCCTAGAACTGATTTCATCACCCCAGGCTAAGAAGCGTTGTCCTAGACCAGTGGTTCTTAACCTTTTTCAATGATCGTACCCCTTGATTATCTATAAAAAAAAAAAAAAAAAAAAAAAAAAAAAAATCTCCTACCCCCATCCAATAAAAATACAATGCAAACATATGAAAAGGATTAGTAATACAAACCTTGCTGAGAAATGATTAGATATATTAAATTACTGAACAAAGGTACTTTTCTATTTCTAATTAAAAATGTCAGTTATGCTTCCTCATGGTAAATAGCCAGTACCACTGCACTGACTATCATGCCTCATACCCCCATTTTTAAGGTTTCGTACCCCAAGGGGGTACAGGTGCCCCAGGTTAAGAATCACTGGCCCAGACTCTGCTCCCATTTAGCTAAATGAAAAAGTCTAGCACACACGTTTGGGGTGGAGGTTGTGCAATTGAATGTTGCTAGGATTGACATTCTACAGTTAAGCATGGCTCATGATACATAACCTAACCTTGCCTAACCTATGTTAGGGTGAGGATTCTACGGTTGATCGGTGTGTACGTGGGGTGGAATTCTACAATTGAGTGTAGTTGAGATAGAGAATTTACAGTTGCTCATTGTGTGTTGGTTGGGGAATCTAAAAATGGTTCAAATATGCTGATGACGTCACGCACGGAAGTGGTGGTGGGGAGGGGGAGAGTGAGGGGGAGGGGCGTCACCGTGATATGCCCTTATTACACAATCGTATAACTGCATTCCCCGCCACCTGGACGTGCGATCAAACCACGCGGACAAAATCAGCCACAACCATCGCACCACTTGCGAACATAGTGATGCACCATGGTCTTGGATTACCTCCTGGACCTGTGATCGACAGCTGTTACCCTCCAGGATGAGAGCTTAATTGCTCGCATGGTCCGATCTATGGTCAATCCCATCAATGGTCAGTGTAACATTACACACACGCACAGAAACTCTCTTTGCTCAAGGGGGACAGTAACGGCCTGCAGTAGTGTGACTCTTCATAGACAAGTGTGGAGGTAAATCCTGAGCGAGGCGTTTGCACATTCTTTTTTTTATCTAATTAATTATCTATTTATTTATCTATTTATTTATATATTTACTTATTTATTTACTTATTCATTTTTTAATTATCTATTTTTCATTTATGTATATATATATATATATATATATATATATATATATACATATATATATATATATTCAGTCATTTAATTCCTCGTGCCTTCTTCTGTTGTGCTTCTTCAAACCTATGTTAGTTGGGTTGAAGAGGAAGAAGAAAAAGAAGAAGACGAAAGGGAAGAGGAAGAAGAAGAAGCAGAGGGAGAAGGGAAAGAAGAAGGGAAGAAAAAGTAAAAGAAGAAGAATAAAATGAAGAAGAAGAAGAAACATTTCAAGACAGCAGCCTGAGTAATGCCGATTCTGTAAGAAAGTGAAGTACCTTTGTATCCTACGAATATTGCCCATCCACCTCCTCACGACCATAAAGCCATTGTCAACAGACACATATATTTTAGTTTAGAAAAAAAAAAACACTGATTACTTGCAGTGGTAAAATCAAATTACTTTTGTACAAATGATCTAAAAAAAAAACGAAATAGTT
>NC_134804.1:32158781-32166281 GCF_046742065.1 Oratosquilla oratoria | reverse complement strand
TAATGATAATAATAATGATAATAATAATAATAATAATAATAATAATAATAATAATAATAATAATAACGATAATAATTATAACAATAATAATAATGATAAAATCAAATCAATAACAATAATGATAGTAATGATAACAATAATAATAATAATAATAATAATAATAATAATAATAGAATAAAAATAACAATAATAATAATAATAATAATAATAATAATAATAATGATAATAGTAAAAATAATAATAATAGCAATAATAATGATAATAAAAATAATAATGATAATAATAATAATATTGAATTGATAACAATAATAATAATAATGATAATAATAATAATAATAATAATAATAATAATAATAATAATGGTAACAATAATAATAATAATAATGATAATAACAATAATAATAATAATAATGATGATAATAATAATTATGATAATGATATTAAAATAAAAATAACAATAATAATAATGATAATAATAGCGATAATAATAACAATAATACCAATAATAGTAATAATAATACTAACAATAACAATGATGATATTCAAGCGTAGCCGTATTCACTTTTATCAGTACTAAATATCTTATGGAATGAGTTTACGGAGAGGCAGGAAGGAACGGTAGTGGAAGACACCAAGAAAAATAAAAAAATAAACAAATCGCTTGTGAGGAAACGAGTATCTCAGCCGTTCATCAAGAACATGTGGAAGCGGGTTGACAACGACACAAGCACCCGTAAACTTCTTTGCGTGAACCGCATCGCGACTGTGTCGATGCTGAGCTTTTGCGGTTGGTCCTGGGCTTCTGCAGCGCCTCCCAGAGGACCCTCAGCTCTCTGCGTCAGTTGTCGACGCGACGCGTGACGGGGCGGATGTACAGTGCGCATGTCTCGGCGTACAAAAGCGACCCAAGACGACAGGGCCAAATCCCTCTTGCGCCCACACGGAGTGCCGGGCACTTGTACACGCTCACACAGGCGTTATGTTCCTGTTTGCCTCACAAGGAGAAGAGGGACTTAATTAAGCGTCGTTGAAGGAAGGACCTTGTCAGTTTCTCCTTGAGTATCATCAGCTGTGTGGAAGATTGCTCCAGTTGCGAACCCGCGGGCTCCGGATGTGTGGCAGGTGGCACTGTGCCTCTTGTGCCTCCTGGAGCTTGAAGACGTGGCACCGTGGACCAGGTCCTAGTCTTCGGCTCATGTCCGAAAACAACTGAAGAAGTGAAAGAAGATGTCGTGCCGCTTGTAGACAACAGTAGATTAGAACAAATGTACTAAGAAGTGGAGGAAAGTGTCGCGCCGCTGGTAGACCACGGTAGATAGGAACAAATCTACTAAGAAGTCTAAAGTCTAGCGCCGCTTCTAGATTGCGGTAGATTGAAACAAAGATTAATTTCCCCGAACACCAGAATGCCAACTCTCACATCCTCGTCGATCTGGGACTTCGGGAGAGGCCGGAGGAACACGAAGAACCAGACCACGTCTTGGTCTTGGACTTCGACACAGTTCCTCTTCATCGTCGTTCTTCTCTTCGGTGAGTCTAAAGATTCTGTTTACTGAGCTTTCAAGGAGGCGGAAGGACTCAGATTGTGGGTGTGGGTGTGGGCGTGGGTGAGGGTGTAGGTGAGGGTGTGAAGAAGGAGCTCTCAGTCACCTGAATAAAGTACATGTGAATGGAGTAGACTTAGTAACCATACAATAAGCGCTGAAACAACTGACTGTTTTAAGAGAAGGTTAGATAACTTTATGAATGGGGATGATAGGTGGTAATGGACATGGAACTGCTTAGTGTAGGCCTTATGGTCTCTTGCAGACTACAACATTCTTATGTTCTTAACTCGGGTGTCTAGTATGCGAAGGGGGAGGGGAGAAGGAAGTGTTATGTCACTTACAGATAAAATCACTCAGATGCACTTTAACAAAATCACAAAAAGGACCAACAATCACAGAAAAAATTATGATTAAATGAAAATAAACGTTAACCAGTTTTTTGAGAGAGTAAGAGGCTTCCTTTAGATGAATAAAATCTTGCGGCAACTCGATCAACATAAACGAAGAGGACAGTTGTCACTGCAGAAGCGGGTAAGGGGTTGTGTGTCGGGAGGTTGAAGCCAATACTTCATGACCACTGCAGCGAATATGCAGGTAAAAGCCTTTTATTAAGGAAGAATGATGATTGATAATGATTAATGATGATAATGATTGATGATGATGATGATGATAATGATGATGGTGGTGGTGGTGGTGATGATAATGATGATGATGGTGGTGGTGGTGATGATGATGATGATTGATGATGATTATGACTATGACAATGATGATGATGATGATGATGATGATGGTGATGATGATGATTGATGATGATTATGACTATGACGATGTTGATGGTGATGATAATAATGACAATGATGATGATGATGGTGGTGATGGTGATGATGATGATGATGATGATTATGACTATGACAATGATGTTGATGGTGATGATGATAATGACGATGATGATGACGACGACGACGACACGGTCCACGAGCATTGTGACGATCGCACGCGAGGCGCGCAAACGAGCGAGACAGTGGCGAACCCGATGCGATATTAAGGTATTAAGGACTTACATCGATTGCAGCTGTCGCCCAGAAATGTTCAATAAGTAAGTAGTGCGCGCAGCTCGGGCTTGCTAGCAAACAGGCCACCAACCCAACACACAATAAACACAGAGAAATGATCGTACAAGCTCACCCTTATTGCATTCAATATAGTCTACAGGCAGACTAATACAGTTCTCAATAGGCTGCACCATAACAGTGGAGACTGCAAGAGACCATAAGGCCTATACTAGGCAGTTCCATGTCCCTTACCACCTGTCATCCCTATCCATAAAGTTAACTCGTCTCTTAAAACGCTCAGTAGTTTCAGCGCTCACTACATGATTACTGAATCCATTCAAGCTATTGATATCAGCAAAAGAGTTCATGTAGCGTCTTTACGGAAGGTGCCATCAATCGGTGGGGGTAAACCAGTCTCTGCTGTGCCTCGCTGCATCGCTTCTGACCTCAACAATGTGGCGGGAGAAAGGGCGACCTTTCATCCCTGAAGTGCTGAGATGGAAGACGTCGTTCATTTAGTTATATTTGATTATGATGTGGGTGGGTGCTGTGACTCCACCGTCCCCGTGTGAGTGGGAAGGGGCCTTTAACATATATACATGTATATATATATATATATATATATATATATATATATACATATATATGTATATATATATGTGTGTGTGTGTGTGTGTGTGTGTGTGTGTGTGTGTGTGTGTGTGTGTGTGTGTGTGTGTGTGTGTGTGTGTGTCTTTGTGTGTGTGTGTGTGTGTGTGTGTGTGTGTGTGTGTGTGTGCGTGTGTCTTTGTGTGCGTGCGTGCGTGTGTGTGTGTGTGTGTGTGTGTGTGTGTGTGTGTGTGTGTGTGTGTGTGTGTGTGTATGTGTAATGTACAAACACATTAGTACTACGTCATCTTACATTCACTCAATATAACGCGTACACACCTTCGGCATTAAACGTGCTGGCTGTACAATATGCTTAAGTATCTCAACAAGCACAACTTGCCATGAGCACGCGACAAGCATGCATAGACGTTGGAAGTCATAATAGACTGTGGGTAGGTGCAGTGGGGTTCACTTGTAAGTACTACAGCGTCTGGTGTCTCCTTCTACGAGGCTGTCGTATACTTACGATATGCGTAAGCTTACGAGTCGTAAAAGAAATTGTAACTTTAAGACCTGAAGATATAATGAGACTGTCATGTGATACTCAAAGGATTACAAAGGCGGAGCATGCCGACAGGAGACCTTTTGGTCCATATCTAGGTCGGATGCGAAAAAATAATAATAATAATGAATTGATAAATAAAAACTACGATAATGTAAATAACAAATAAAATACATAAATAAATGCATAGGTGTAGTTAGATAATAAACAAACAGGTAAATAGTAAATAATAATAAATTGACATATAACTAATAATAAATAAAAATCAAACAGACAAATGATAACAAAACAAAACAAATAATATAAAATAAATTATAATCATTACAGCATCTTGCTTAGGTGTTTATCTAAATGATTCTTAAAGCTTCGAACTGAACTACATTGCACTACCTGTGCAGGAAGTTTATTCCATTCATTAACTACACGGTTGGCAAAGTTGTTTCTACCTACTTCCAAATTTAATCTATTTCCGGACAGTTTGAGACCATTATTTCTTGTCTGATTCTCATTCAATGTGAAAATTTGGTCACTTTTGATGTTGTCAATTCCCTTTAGATTTTAAAGACCTGTATCAAGTCACCTCTGAGTCTACGCTTTTTTATGTTTTAGTCGATTTTCGTATGATTTATTTTTGATATTTGGAATCAGTTTTGTGGCTCGCCGTTGTACTCTACATAGTATAGTTACGATAAGCTTACGAGTCGTAAAGAACATCGTAACTTTACGACCTGTAGACATTCACGGTGGCTCAAAAGTCACTGAGGAAGTTGCAATTTGTGATAATTTCTTTATTAATTGACCTTAGTCCCAATATTTGGTTCCAGCAAAATGGAGCAACTGCTCAGACCACAAGAGAAACAATACAGTTGTTGAAGGAATGTTTCTATGATGCGTATTTGTAACAATAAGGCAGTTATCAATAATTAAAATTCCTCAATCACTTTTGTGCCAACCTGTATAAGCGCCCCCCACCCCCACCCCAGACCACTCCCCAGAAGAAGACATCATCAACCAGGGGTAAATTTGCCCCGTGCTGGTAAAAAATGACATGACAAGAGGTAAATATTTCATGTGCATGATAGTTGAATAATAATTAAATTCAATTTAATTTTGTAATTTGTGTGTGTATGAGAGAGAGAATGCTAAGTATGTATGTACTGAATGTGTGTGTGGGTATGCTAAGTATATATGTATGTGTAAGTATGCTAAGTATGTGTGTGTGTGTGTGTGTGTGTGTGTGTGTGTGTGTGTGTGTGTGTGTGTGTGTGTGTGTGTGTGTGTGTGTGTGCGCGCCGAGAGAGAGAGGGGGAGAGGAAAGGAAAGTGTCAGTCAATCCTGCTCAATCCTGTTCAATCCTGTTGCATACCCTCACGAAAGTAAAGAAGTAAATGGAGAAATACATCAATCCGAAGGGTGTATACGAGTAAGTGGTGGCGATTGCACACTACATACTAAAAGCATATCAACATTATGTATTTCGTAGCTGATAACCAGCGTTTCTATCTTTGCAGACGATGTCATAGAACATAAGAACATAAGAATGTAGGATGCTACAACAGGCCATAAGGCCTACACTAGGCAGTTCTGTAACCATGACCATCTACCATCCCCATCCATAAAGTTAACTAGTTAACTAATCTTGTCTTAAAACAACCGATAGTTTCAGCGCTCACTACATGGATACTAACTCTATTCCATTCGTTAACTAATCTGTTGGTAAACCAGTTCTTGCCTATTTCCTCCTTAAACCTAAATTTGTCCAATTTAAATCCAGTACTGCGAGTCCTGCCCTGTTGTCTTAATATGATGACCTTGTCAAAACCTTTGTCTTGTTGATAAGTTCAATAGAGTTGCTCAAGGAAAAAATCTAAGGAAATCAAAGTAAAGGAAATATAATTACCGAAATTAAAAATTATCAGGTTTCTTCTTTGACTTCATATCATTCATCAACCGCAAAATAATGATGTGTGACCCTGCTCCGTAGGGGTGGAACTAAAACAATTCAGTTCCCGTGGCAGGTTATCAATATTAAAGGTACGTTTTTTCGATGTGCGATTATATTATTAGATGACGCGCACCCTACTACCTGGCATCCTATTTGGGTAAGCGCGTTAGGTAGGTTCGGATAAGATTAATTCAATTATCAGGATCGTACTCTGAGGCTCAAAGCTAAAGAACCACATTCAATAACAAAGAATTGATGCTCTACATAATCGTTTGACGATCATCGTTGAGCCATGAACGATTATTGTTAAACGATAATCGTATCGAGCAAAACACATCTTTACTCTCCTTGGGGGTTATTCTGTCCATTTTCGTTAACCCGGTTCTCTTACGTAAAGGAAGTTAAGCTTAACTCGATTAAAAACTTTCTCGATTAACTTCTTTACCCACAAGGCTCCAATAACCTTAAACGTTAATCTCCATAACGACGCGATATCCTTAAGGCCCTGTTCACACTAGCGGTTTCAACCGCCACGGTTCAATTACAATGTAAGTCAATGGCGGCGTTCACACAAAACCGCGCAATTTTTCTTTAACTATACGGTACCGTGGCGGTTTCAGCACGGTTCAAAGCGCTAGTGTGAACAGTGCTCTAGACAATCGTTGGACGATCATCGTTGAGCCATGAACGATTATCGATGGACGATAATCGCACCGAAATAAATGTACCTGCATATCATCTCGTGATTTTATCAAAATTATCTATATGACCCATTACTCTTAGAAACGGATCTAAATTGGACAAATTTAGATTTAAGAACCAAATAGTCAAGAACTGGTTTACCAATAAAGTGGTTAACGAATGAAATAGATTTACTAACCAAGTATTGAGCGCTGAAACTATCGGTTGTTTTAAGAAAAGATTAGTTAACTTTATAGATGGGGATGACAGGTGGTAATGGATATGAAACTGCCTAGTATAGGCCTTATGGTCTCTTGTAGTCTCCTCCATTTCTATGTTCTTATAGATGATAGATCCTAGCAATGGTTGAAAAGTGTTCAAATTGTTCAGAAAATGGATTTTTTTTATAATTAACAGTTTTGTGAATTTGATGTTGTTTTTCTGTCGCCGGACGATTCCATTCGGCTGAATGGGGGAATACCCATCTCACCACCCTTCACTGCACATTTGGTGTCTATATCAATAACCACATCCACTACTCCTTTTATATTTTTTCTTTGTATTCATTTTTATTTTTACGTTTTATCTTTATTTATAAAATTTTATATTTTAGTCTAAATGCCGCCAGGCGATTCTGTTCTAACGAAAGAACTAAACCCCACACACAATTTACGAGATTTAATAAATCATTGGCAACGAATATGTTCTGATCGACGTGACGTTATCTCATCGAGGTGACGTCATGTCAGTTCGATTTTATAAACGTGTTGGCAATGGCGACTCCTAGAAACAAAGACAGAAGCACACTTGTCGCAAATAAAAACTAAATGAATTAATGAATAGATAAATAAACATATAGATAAACAAATTGATATCTTTGATATATAAATCAATCAATCAATAAGTCAGTGATATATATATATATATATATATATATATATATATACATATATATATATATATATATACATATATACATATATATTATATATATATATATATAAGTAAATTAATTAATTAATAGATTTAACAATAAATTAATAAACAAATAAATAAGTTACTGATATGTATATATATATATATATATATATATATATATATATATATATATATATATATATATAT
>NC_134804.1:32148781-32151281 GCF_046742065.1 Oratosquilla oratoria | reverse complement strand
TGATATTCACCGCTAACGATTAATCTCTTGTTCCCAGTTACGAAACAAGCACCAAAAAACATCAACAAGACGGCAGACCGTGACGGGGCCCATTGCCAAAACTAATTGTTGCTCTTTCATTTCGTCACCTGGTATAAAGCTGTTTATTTAGGTTCGCTTGTGTTGACTTCACAGACACAGACGCGCCAAGCCCTAGCACCCACGCACCTGCACAGTTGTCCCTCTTCCTCCTCTTCCTCTTCTTCCTCTTCTTCTTCTTTCCTGTATACGCATACCCCATCACTCCACAGTCATATATACTTTGATTTCCGTTCCGTTCCTGTACACAGCCCACGCCTCCTTGGCTCGAGTCCCTCGAGACTCATCCATCTTCATTTCTCAGTGGCACTACTCCAGTGGTTCCTGCATGAATGTACGGTACAGTACGTCCCTTGCTACCATGCATCCACCCATTCATCCATCCATCCATTCATTCATTCATCGACATACCCACGTCCACCGTTCGATCCGTCTGTAATAGCTCTCTAATTTTAGGGTAACGTTCCTCGTTCTGCCTGGACAATCTGTGCAATTACTGGTAATAGTTCCTTTCGTGTTTCGCTCACCACTACCGGTGGTAATGTAATGAATTATCCATCCACTAATATGGCTATTTCTTCTTGCATTCTTCGGTGTTCGACATCTTGCACGGTTTGCCAAAATCACAAATAACTCTTTTGACTTCGCTGGTGTTCTGGTGCAGGAAGAAGACTCGGGAACTCCTCTTCTGCTTGGGTCGCTTCCTGCCACAAGCTTCTCTTCCTCCATCCTCCGTCCTCCCAAATAAGCAGAACTGGGCGCGTTCCTCGGTGCGTTCCGCTTTAGTTTGGCCGCAGTTAGCGCTCCCAAGCTATTAAAACAATATAGGTGCCGGTATAGTATGTGACCTACCTTTTGGATGAGGCCTACGAAACTTTTCTTTGGTATAGTATGTGGCCTACCGAACTTTTATTTCGGTATGAACCTGTCTCTTAAGCTTTAATAGTTTGGGAGCGCTAACCGCGACCAAACTAAATCGAAACGCAGAGTAACGCACCTAGGAGCGCACCGAGGAACGCGCCCAGTTCTGCAAATAAGCCACCCATAGCTAGCTTACTAGTTACTAGTTATCTAGTTGGGTTTATATAATAGGAGCTGTAGCTGACTTCAGCATATCAGCCTTTGGAGGTGCTGATCTCCTGACAGCGTCAGTTCTTTGGCGACAGAAGCACTTCATCTTCAAACGAAGAACGATCTGACGATGTTACTCAAGGATCACATCGCTAAGCCATAAAGAAGCACTCACGTCCCTACACAATTCGTGACGCAGTTGGTAGGGTTCCCGGCTGCCACTACGGAGGTCCGGGTTCGAATCCCGCCCAGGGCTGAAATAGTTTCAGTATCACTGCGCTGCGGGTTGTTACTCCAACTCTCGTGGGCGGGGAGTTGAGTGTGTGTGTGTGTGCGTATAAGGTCATAGCATTACCCATAGTTCGGTCATATAGCTCTGAGCTCTCTTCCGTGAGGGAAATAGCTGTCGATCACGAGTCCAATACGTGATCCGAGACACTGGTGAATCACACACCCGCATCCTCTGTGGGTATCTACTGATTGCGTAAGTTTTTAGGAGTCACTGGTGTGGAGGAGCTTTAGTAACACCCCTTTGGCTCAGAGTTACACAGATTTCTTTTTTTGAAGTTGGAGATTAGTCTCTAATCATGGAGGAATGTTGGTCCTTTTTGAACTTTTCCTGTCCATAGTTTTTTGTCACTTTCCTCCAATCTCTCCTAATCCACCAACTTTTCAATTTTTCCTAAAGCATCTCACATCTTCTGTATTCAGTTCTTTACCCTCCTCTTCCACTCACGGTTGGTGTTTATATTCATAAAACCTGTTTATTCTTAAGGTATTGACTAAACCATTTCAAAGAAAAAAGTTTATCATTTTTAACTCTTACTATTTAGGTTTAAGAAACAAACAGGCAAGAACTGGTTTACCAATAGAGTGGTTAACGAATGCAATAGACTTAGTAATCAAATAGTGAGCGCTGAATCTATTGTTTGTTTTAAGATAATATTAGGTAATTTTATGGATAGGGATGACAGGTGGTAAGGGACATGGAACTCCCTAGTGTATGCCCTAAGGTCTCGTGCAGTCTCCTCCATTCTTATCCCTCCTTTTACTTACCCTCCTTATATCTCTTTTTGACCGCATTTGTGACTTCATTTCTTCTTCGCGATAATGTGAACAAACATAGAAGCGCTGATTAACAGGGACTAAATACAGCACAAACCACAGATAACTAAACGCATCCCCTGATGTTTCGATCCCGGGTTCTCTCCTACGTATTTTGCGGGTAAAATTTACGGCGCGCTCTCTTTACTTAATGTATACGTAGATCATGGCGTCCCGACGGACAAACGCCCCCACACACCTCAGGGATGAGTTCTAAAGGGGTTTGTGCATATTCCCCAATGTTTAT
>NC_134804.1:32133781-32138781 GCF_046742065.1 Oratosquilla oratoria | reverse complement strand
TATATATGTGTGTGTGTGTGTGTGTGTGTGTGTGTGTATGTATTATTCTATTTATTTATTTATATATATATATATATTTTTTTTTTCTTTCTTTTTTCTTTTTTTCTTTTACTCTTATGTATCTTTTCCGTCACACTTTCTCGGGTCGATGGCAGGGGGATAGTCTCTGACAACGCACCACGTCGTGTGTAGTCAAAGTAAATATACTTTTATCGCGACCTCCTTCTTTCAGTAAGGATTCAATCAAGCGTCCTCGACCCGACCTGACCCAACTTAACCCAAGATTAACTTTAAGAAAAACCCCTGTCGATGAAACTGTTTAGTGTAGGCCTTATGGTCTCTTGCATTCTCCTTCATTCTTGTGGGCTCCATTTATATTTATCTTATGGCTGTCAACAAGTACAGAAGAACATAAGAATGGGGGAGACTACAGGAGACCATAATGCCTACACTAGGCAGTTCCATGTTCCTTACCACGTGTCATCCCTATTCATAAAGTTATCTAATCATCCCTACAACCCATATTTCAGCGTCCACTACGTGGTTACTAAGTTTAAGCCATTCGTTAACTACTCTGTTGGTAAACCAGTTCTTGCCATCGAATTCGGTCGCAGCTTAGCGTCTCCAGGCGTAAACAACTATTTCTTTCATTTCCCTGTCGCCAGGATATTCCAATCACCTCTGTCGTAACTCTTTAGTTTCCTAAAGAAAATAGGACTATATACCAACCTAGGGCCGCGGGCTATGTCGTGTTGGTTTTCCGACAGCCCTGGCCAAGCGGGAAGGCTACCCAACATTGGCACAAAAAAAAAAAAAAAAAAAAAAAAAAAAAAAAAAAAAAAAATTGCAACTGACAGGGCTTTGCTCGACCAGGGAGAGAACGGAATGGTAAATTTAACCAACCTACTAAACTATGAATACCCTAACTAAACTAACATATGAAAAATAAGGTAACGTACGACAGCGGGGCAAGGTTGCCTACAAGGATAGGAGCGCTGGTAAACGACAGCTCATACCATCATAGCCCCTCGGTAGGGACGGCGCTGAGATACAATTAGGTGTAACGAGGTGAAAAAGGGAAGGAAGTGCGTCAAGAAGCACAGTATTCATAAGAGAATCCTGGATAAATGGGACCAAATTCTGGTCGAGGTAGCCGGGACCCAGACTGTCGAGGATTCCAAGAAAAATATGATGACAGAAAAAAAAAAGCGGGACATAAATTTTGGGACAAAGTTAGACAACATCCATATCACCAGCAAGGAAACTGTCCCCACATATAATATACAGTACCTACATTATGAAATTGCTCTCTCTCTCTCTTTCCAGTGCGTCATTTCTCTCTTGTCACATCCTTGTAAATTCCCTTACAGCGATCGTCCCTGGTGCTCAATTGTCATCAATCATTTCACTCATTTATTTTTCCCTCTCTCCCCTCCTTCTCTCGCTTTCCAGTGCATCATCTCCCTCTCTTGCTACAGCTTTAAGTCCATTCAGAGCAATCGTCCCTAGTGCTCAAATGTCACCATTCATTTGTCTCTCTCTCTTTCTCTTATTCTCTCTCCCTCTCTCTCTCTCACGCTCTCGCTTTCCAGTGTATCATCATCATCCCTTGCCACAATTCTCTGAGTCCCTTCAGAGCAATTGTCCCAGGTACTCAACTGTCACCATTCATTTCATTCATCTTTCTCTCACTTTCTCTCTGTCTCTCTCTCTCGCTTTCCAATGTGTCATCTCCCTCTCTTGCCACAATTCTCCAAGTCCCTTCAGAGCAATCGTCCCTGGTGCTCAACTGTCACCATTCATTTCACTCGTCTCTCTCTCTCTCTCTCTCTCTCTCTCTCTCTCTCGTCAGCGTTCCTCAACCTCCACTTGTCCCTGTCTCACTCTGGTTCCTCGACTCGCTTTTCAGGCCTCATCAGTGCCTCTGGACAGCTTTTGTTGCCCCTGAAAGGGATCGGGTCGGAGGCAGCGGCGAGGAGGGAAGCGCCGGGGGAAGGAGGCACCGAGCACCAGGCTCCACCACCTCCCTCCCTTCCCGCCTGTCTGCCTCCTTCGCAAGGTGGTGGTGCTCCTCGGGGTATATACGTCGTGTCTGTCACTGCCACTCACAATGTAACGCGCCCATCAATCACACAAAACGCCATCGTTAGAGTTGGGATTAGTTTAATCGCATGCCACTGTCTGGTACGAGAGAAATAAGAGCCGGCGAGAGGATAAGTCGCTAGGTACGATGTGACAGAGATGAGGGTGATGCAGAGGTGGTGCTTGTGGTAGTGGTGGTGGTAGTTATGGTGGTGGTGGTGGCGATTGAGGATTGTAATGTCGAGGCCGTCCTAGCCGTCATCTCCGTCGTCCTCGTCGTATGAGCTGATGGCCTCAATGCAAAAGGTTTGATGATGAAAACTGGTATAAAAATGGCGGTGGTCTTGGTGGTGGTGGTAGTTGAAGCTGATCTCAAGATGGATGTGGGAATAGATGAAGACGACGGTGGCGTTGTTTGAGTCGTCAGATGTGATGATGGTAAAGGAGAAGGAGGAAGAGGAGGAGGAGGAGGGAGAGGAGGAGAAGGAAAGAAGAGGAGGAAGAGGAGGAGGAGGAGGAAGAGGAGGAAGAGGTGCAGGAGGAGAAGGCGCAGTAGGGAGGAAGGGGGGGTCACATGTTTGCTGTAGAGTTCATGTAAGTGCAAGATAAAAGTGGAGGCGAGTAAATTAGAGTCGCCCGGACGGACGCTGTGCAATTTGCGGAAGAAACGGACTCTGTCAGAATTCAAAGCGAATTCCGTAATGGCGTTCAAGATGGCGGCTTCGGTAGTGGCGACGTTTGTAAACACTTATTAGATTTGGTTTAACGTCGTGAACTCCCCTTGTCAGGAGGATAGGACGATGCCCCTTACAGAGGATTTTTTAGAGTGGAATTTAATTAACCATGCCCTTGGTCCAACTCGCTGGCGGCTTGGTTCGAAATGTCGTCACCTCGACCTTCGCCTCAAGTGGTGACGCTCTACTCACTTGGCCAGCGAGCATCCTTATTTACATATCAGATTAGTCTCACAACTGGTGGTGACCGAGAGGAGAAAGAGAAGCGTCGGAGTAGTGTTGGTGAGAGGCTTATCACACTGAGCTATTTTTCCTTCAACCCCCCCCCCATTAATCGTTAGTACCGCCCACCTCTAGAAATTTTTCCACAGTAAAATCACTATGGCAAACTGTTCTGTTTTCTCAACAATAGACATGGAATGTCCTTTGACATGCTGAAGGAAAATTAACTTCCTCCAGCATCTCAGACGCCTTCCCGAAAGCGGCGTGCTATAAATCTGTTCTAAGAGTCGGAGGAAAAATAGCCCAGAGTGATGACGCCTTTAGGGTCTTCCTTCCTGAAGGAGTGGGAGAGGAGGCACGGAAATGAGCCCATTCGTTGCTGAGGGAGTGTAATTTCTCTTCAACTGAATAAAGTCGCTTGGCAGCATTAATGGGCCCAGCGCAAGGGACCTCGTGGCGGGGTCCTCCATCGATCGAGACCCCGTTCGGGCATGGGTCCATCCCCCAGCGGAAGAATAGCATCCCGTGTCGCTAACAACCGAAATAGATAAGTAAATAGGTAAATACATTGATTAATAAAAATAAATAGATTGATAAATAATAAATAAATTATTAGAAAATAGACAAACTGACAGATAAAAGAAATCAAATAGAATAGAATAAAGTAAAAAATAATATAGATAAATAAATTAAGATAAATAAGTGGAGAAATAAATTTGTCAATCAAAAATAAGTAGATAGATGATTATATAACAAGTAAATTAATAGAAAATAAATAAACAGATAAATAAAAAGAAATAAAATAAGATAAAATAAAAAATAACATATATAAATGAATAAATAAATCGATAGGTCATATGAAAATTGTCACCCCAGAACGTCCATATGAACAATCGTCACCCCATGAGATCCCACCCGAAGAATTGTCACCCTAGTACGCCGAATATCAACAGTGGAATAAAGATTAGGTTAGGTTAGGTTAGGTTAGGTTAGGTTAGGTTGATTGAGGGTTATGCTTATTACCATCAACTTATGCAACCGAAGAATCGTAAACCCAGGATAGCCCACATGAAGATTTGTCACCCTGTCGAAGTCTGGGGTAACGATTCCTCATGTGATCCAGATCGATAAACAAATATATAAGAGAGAAATAGAATAGGAAATAGAAAAGGCCGGATAGAGGAGAGGGGGGAGGGGGAGGGAGGTTATGCACCGGTGACGTTTTTGGCCCCCGCCGGGCTCAGAGGTGTTGTCTTGTTGATTCACGGGCGGTGAAGACGCGTCAGTTCAGCCGGTCGTCGTCCAATGCAACCACACAAACACACACACACTCAGTCACCGGGCGGGCGGGCGTGTGGACGTGTGTGGGTGGCACGATCACAAGTGCCGTGGTACCTTCGGTGTCACAGAGAACTTTCGGTGCCAGGAATAGTGGCTCTTATTTAGGGGATAGAGGGTGGAGAAAGAAGAGGACAGGGAGTGAGCAAGAAGAGGAGAAGGGGAGATACGATAGAGGAGGAAGAGGAATAGGAGAGGGAGGGGAGTTGGAGGAAGAGGAGAAGGAGAAAGAGAAAGAGTGAGAGTAGGAGGAGGAGAAAGATGATGCGTGAAGAGGGAAAAGGAGGAGGAGGAAAAGGAGGAGGAGGAGGAGGAGGAGGAGGAGGAGAAGGAAGAGGAGGAGAAAAAGAAGGAAGAAGAGTAGAAAAGAGGAGAAGGAAGAGGAGTAGAAAAGAGGAGGAAGAGAAAAGAGGAGAAAGAACAGGAAGAGTAGAAAGGAGGAAGAGGAGGAGGAAGGGAAGAAAGGAGGAGAAATCTTCCGAATCGTCTATCCTTTCTGAGCCCCACCCAGACCCTCGTTGAAGGCTTCGTGACGGCAACGGGTGATCCTGTTCACCCAAAGGCGGAATGGAGGAGGAGGGGGAGGGGGGCGGGGAAGGAGGAGAGGGTTTACCACAGAACTGA
>NC_134804.1:32116281-32118781 GCF_046742065.1 Oratosquilla oratoria | reverse complement strand
ATAGAGTTCCCGGTTGCCACTGCGGCAGCCCGGGTTCGAATCCCGCCCAGGGCTGAAATAATTTCAATATCGCTGCGCTGCCAGTCGTTACTCTAACTCTAATGGGCGGGAAGTTAGATGTATGTGTGTGTGTGCGTGTAAGGTCACAGCATTACCCATAGATCGGTCACGTATGAGCTTTGAGCTCTCTTCCGGGAGGGTAGTAGCTGTCGATCACGAGTCCAACACGTGATCCAAGACCATGTTGGTGAATTACACATACACACACACACACACACACACACACACACACACACACACACACACCTCGGGAACCTCGTGACGATTTGCGGCCTCGTCGAGTATACAAAGGTAGACGGAGCAATATGCACACGCTGGTGCAGACACGGCCTCATTAGATCCTCATGCAGTAGCAGCAATAAAGGGCAGATTGCAAGAGGAGCTGAAGAAGGCGTGGGGCAAGAGCATGGGAAGGGAGGATGAGAGGAAAGTAAAGGGAAAAAGGAAAGGAAAGGGAATGGAGGAGGGCATCCTGTGGGAAGGGGGGAGAAGGAAGGGGAAGGAGGAAGGGGAAAGAAGGAAAGGGAAGGGGGAAGAGAGGAGGGCAATCAGGAAGGAGGAAAATTGGAAGAAGGAAAGGGAAAGGGGAGAAGAAAACGAAAGGGGGAAGAGAGAAGGGCAACCAAGGGTAAGGTGGTAGAAGAAAGGGGAATGAGGAAGAGGGAAGAGGGAAGGTGGGAGAGGGGAAAGGCAACCAAAGCAAGCCACACGGACTATACAGAGTTGGCCATAACTCGTGCAATCGCTCCACAAGTGACCCGACCCTAGAGGGCGCCTAAGGACCTCCACAGTTCCCCTTTCCTAAGGACCACTGAAAGAGCCGAAATGTACCAAATAATGCTTCTGTCCGCCTGTATCCAGCCCGGTGCCATCTGGGCATTCCTCGCCTCTTTACGAGACCTTTGCTCAGTCCCAGCTGCTTCCCCGAGCCTCCTCTCCCGCTTCTTCCTATCGCGCTGAAAATTGTGGCGCAGATGAACGTGAGGGCTGCGGCTGCGGCTGAGAGAGACAGAGAGAGAGAGAGAGAGAGAGAGAGAGAGAGAGAGAGAGAGAGAGAGAGAGAGAGAGAGAGAGAGAGAGAGAGAGAGAGAGAGAGAGAAGACAGGGTGATGCACAAGGTAAGAGAAAAATAAAAGAAGACACAGGGTGATGCACAAGGTAAGAGAAAAATAAAAGAAGACACAGGGTGATGCACAAGGTAAGAGAAAAATAAAAGTGGGAAGAAGAAAAGAGAGAAGTGAAGAGAGAGAGAGAGAGAGAGAGAGAGAGAGAGAGAGAGAGAGAGAGAGAGAGAGAGAGAGAGAGAGAGAGAGAGAGAGAGAGAGAGAACAACAACGAGGGAACGAGATAGCTCGAGGAAGAGGCGACAACGCGAAACAGAGACTGTGAAAAGAGAAAAGAGAGAGAGAAAGGGCACGACGGAGAGGAAGAGAAACTGGAAGAAAGAGCGTAGTCTATCAATGAGGGAGCAAAATATATACTTAGATACATAGATGGACTATGTGTGTGTGTGTGTGTGTGTGTGTGTGTGTGTGTGTGTGTGTGTGTGTGTGTGTGTGTGTGTGTGTGTGTGTGTGTGTGTGTGTGCGTGCATGCCTGTTTAAGTGCGTGTCTATACGTGTAACCGCGTGCACACAAACACCTCTTCATGTGTTCATTCGCTAAGACATCGAGAAGAACCCGGAAAGCCTGATGCGACGGAGCAATACAGGATTATCCTCACATACAACTATAATAAATTAAAACGCTAATACCCCTCACGAAGGAGACCAAGTTAAGCGAGTAAAAATTCCGCTCAAAGGTTAAACAAGTGAATTAAAAGGACGCATGAAAGCCAGCCAGCCGGCGGCTCCGTCAATTTCTCCCTCCGGCACCGCGACGCCCTCCTGACGAAGACGGCGACGAAGACGATCTCGGAGGCCGAGAGGTCGTCTCTTACGAGATGATGATGATGATGATGATGATGATGATGAAGACGACGAAGATGGCGACAACGATTCTGATTCTGATTCTGATGATAATGATGATGATGATGATGATGATAATGAAGAAGATGATGATGATGATGACGACGACGACGATGGCGACAACAATTCTGATTCTGATTCTGCTGCTGCTGATAATGATGACGATAATAATGATGATGATGATGACGACGACGATGATGATGATGATGATGACGACGACGACGATGGCGACAACAATTCTGATTCTGATTCTGCTGCTGATGATGATGATGACGATAATAATGATGATGATGATGATGACGACGACGATGATGCGGGATAAAAAAAAAAATTAAAAGTCCTACTCAACTCACAAAGAGTCCACTTTTCCTCGGAAGGGGAAGGCACGAATTGATATCCCGATCCTTGTCGTCATCGTCATCATCATAATCACCATAACCGCGTCATCATCATCATCATCATCGCTGTCATCA
>NC_134804.1:32101281-32106281 GCF_046742065.1 Oratosquilla oratoria | reverse complement strand
GAAAAGTTTGTTTAATAACTGCTATATTGGAAGTTTATCAATGTACGAGTAAAATAGAATACAGTAACAAAATAAATTAATTTTTATTAAAAATTTCTCTTGCTATGCGATGCTAAGTAAAGCATGCAATACGAACTTTAAACAAACGTTTGACAAAATTTGAAAGAAAAAGTAACATTTTCCCTCAAGTATAAATAAAATGTCTAGAACTACATAGCGTTCTTTATGTATGATCTTTGTGAATCTATATTTGAAATATCCTAAAGAAAAAGATAGGGCAGGTTTGTTTAAAGTATGCATGCTAATGTGTGACAACCTTTCAACAGCCGTTTGTGTAACATTTGCTTTCTGGGGAGGGATCCGAAGGCACTACAACATGACGTTGGAATTTATTCCAATTCGGTTTAACGTCGCAAACTCCCCCTATCAGGAGGCTAGGACGATGCCCCTTACAGAGGACTTTGTAGTGTGGAATTTAATGAACCATGCTCTAGGTCCAACTCGCTGGTGGCTAAATTCGAACAGCCGCCTTTTTGACATTTTCAATTGTTTATTTCGGGATTTATCTGCAATATCAAAATTTGCTGTTATCTCGATATATGCGGTCGATAAATATAATAAACGCAATGGTAGCGTCCACAGGCACATTAGTAAACAAGGATTTAAGATCCAATGTAGACACAAGTCTGTATCTCTGCATGTCCTATTCCAGTGTACAATCGATTTGTCTCGTTTTTCTAAACATTTCTCGCTGAGGAAGACCAGTTGTAATCGAAAGGCGTCTCGGAATATTAGAATTAATTAATTTTTTTCAGTTACACGCACTCATACCTTCCCAAGAAGGTACCGCACGTAATCTTGAATAGTTTTAATACAAAATAAGCAATGCCAGCGTTACTCTCCTTAATATATGTATATATATATATATATATATATATATATATATATATATACATATATATATATATATATATATATATATATATATATATATATATATATCGGTTAAGTCACTGTCACTTGTTACGTGCTAGCGGAGGTTCGAGTCCTTAGCTGTACCACGTATCATTTTCTGCATGCCTCCTCGAGTTTCTCGATGTTGGTGGATTAGAATTAAAGTGAACTGTGGTTGATAAATGTATGAAATATATATATAGTCTAATCTACCGCTTTGATCCAAAAGCACGGTCAATATTTGTACAGTTACCTTTGTTACAGCAGATTTTGTAATGCATTTTGCCTCTATCCTTGGGGACAATATCGCACCGAACAGAGTCACATAAATAGTAATGGTAATACTAACAAGAGACAGCGGAAGCTATAAATGACGGGCATTGTCCTCTGAGTAAAGATCAATCTCTAATCATAAAATAATGCTACGTGACTTCTGGTCCGTTAGGGTAGCCCCTATTCCCTAAATTACTGACAGGTTTTGTTGCAGAGGGAAGATTCCTTCAGTTGAATAAAATCAACTAACAACTAGTGGGACAAACGTGTGTGTAATGGTAGCATCAAACATTCCTTGTATATTATACATACGTACTTATAGTATTGTATATTTATTATTGTATATTGATTTTATTATTGTCACTGTATATTTATTTGCGCCTTTTTATAGGAGAACCAAGACGAATTGTGTATGTTTTCCCGCGCTAAGTAAATTTGGCGTCGGTTAGTCTTGGTCTCGTCTCCAGCGTCAGCGCACGTATTGTCTTTGTAGTGCCGTACAATTACTAATTTATTCATATTCAGTGTTTCATTGGCCACTCTTATCACATGAGTAGACCATTGTCAGTGGAAGGGACTAACCAAGATGGGTTTAACCCGATGCCGCATCAAACCTGTTACCCACTTCCATTTCACACAAACGTTCCAATACTTTTTCCTCGCACCCCCTCCGTTATCTGCCCCCCCTCCCCCAGCAAACCACCAGAAAGGGGGGAGGGGGGAGGTTGACTCATCCGCACAGGTGGGAAACCACTGTTCAGTCCGCCCAGCACGACGTCGCTGTCACAGCGCCCGTCACAATCTCATAATTATCAATCATCCAATTCAGGGACGGTTGTTGTAACCGCAGCCAGCCAGCCAGGCAGCTAGCCAGTGCTCGCATCAGGTGTCCGCCGTGCAACAGCAACAACAACAATATAAACATCAACAACAGTAACATCAACAACAACATAAACAATAACATGAAATAGCGCACTTGTTCGAGCCACAATCCCCTCCACCTGTTCCCCTGTTAACACAATGGAGGGAGCTGCTGCTGCACGCACTCTGAACCCTTCCATACCTGGTGCCCCCTTTCCCTTCACTGCGGTTGCCAGCATCAGATTTATTTAGCTCCGTGGCAAGGGGGTTATAGCAGGTTTTGAATGACATCACCCCCACACCCGTCCCACCCCTTCTGATTATGATGATGATTATTATTATTGTTGTTATTATTATCATTGTTATCATTAATGTTATTACTATTATTATTATCATTATTGTTATCATTATTATCATTATTATTATCATTATCATTTATATTATTATTATTATTACTATCATTATTATTATTATTACAATAATTATTATCATTATTGATACTATTTTGGCTAAATATCATTATCATCATTATCACTATCGCCTAGTGATATGACCATCTCGGTGGCATCCCCTCATTAGCGAATTAGGTGGTAGGCTACTGAGGGTTCCTCCCACATGACCGAAACCAACTGAGGTCGCCCTCGTGTCGTTGCGCCGACACACCGGAGGCGCACGCTTCCAACCCTGCCGCCCTCTTTACCATACCATCGCCGCCGCCGCCGCCACCGACGCTGCTACTAAAAACACCATTCCGTCCGTTACTTAGAACGGCCCAAACCCCGCAGAGATTACGTCATCTATGCGCCCCGAACGGCAACATCATAAACAATGCGCCTGCGTCTACTCCCGCGCCACAACAGTAAACATACCCTCACATACTCCTCCTCCATTGCTCTACAATTAGAAGTAGACGTCATTCTTCATTCTATGTTCCCTTGGAGATGTCATTACTAGTGCTATGGTTTAGCAAGTCCTGTCGCTATCCTAGGCACCCTTGCCTTTCCTTCCTCGCTCGCTGTACATGCACCGACCCGCCACACACTCGGTAACAATTGCTCACAATTGCCCAACCCGTCTTGTGAGTGCGCACGCGCGCGCGCGCACTCAAGACGCTCTGTGTATTAATACAAACTTCACGTTGCATGGTGCGATGGCAAGAGGAAGCAGTCATGAGCATGATTCTGGGGAGGATTGCATCACACACAATGCATGGGCGTGCTTGTTATGTGCGGAAGAACGCTTTTTTTCTCTCTCTTGTTGTTGTTTTGGGTATAAATGCGCAGAATACGAAGGACAACACGGATACAAACACAAAGAATGAATTTCTCCAGGGGAGAAGGGAGGGATGGGGAGGGAGGAGAAGGAAGGGAAGGAAAAGGGAGTGGAGAGGAGAGGAGGGAGAGAGGGAAGGGAAGGAAAGGGAGCAAACGGAAGGGAAGGGAAGGGAGCAAAGGGAAGGGGAAGGAAAGGGGAGGTAATGGAAGGGAAGGAAAGGGGAGGGGTCGGGAGGGGAGGGAAGGGAGGGAGGGGAAGGGAAAGGAAGGAAAGGGGAGGGAGGGGGGAAAAGGGAAGGGAGGGAGGAAATAGGAAGGGAAGGAAAAAGAAAGGAAGGGGAGGGAGGGAGTAGGGACTGAAGGAAACGCGTAAGAAGAAAACGCGATCAAATTATACTTTGTGTCTCTTAACACCTAATTGGTACCTACAAGTATCAAGATCCCTTAATGAAGGCATACGAAGGGGCAAAAGGAACGACCCACAGACACCGGTGTCAGATGTCAACATCTGTGTACAGGTGTGTGGACTCTGGTCCCTTTTGTTTATGTAAACAAGGCAGAAATAGTTCCTTATATAAGCATCCACAGAATGTGTGAACTTGTGCAAAACACGCGTGCAGTTCACTTGGGCACTGATTTAAGCAATATACAAAAAAATGTGTGTGTGTGTGTGTATGTGTGTGTGTGTGTGTGTGTGTGTGTGTGTGCGTGTGTGTGTGTATAGATATATAGGTACGCAATGCATGAACACCTACACACACACACACACACACAATATATATATATATATATATATATATATATATATATATATGTATATATATATTTATATATGTGTGTGTGTGTGTGTGTGTGTGTGTAGGTACGCAATACATGAATACCTACATTCACCTGCGTACTCAATGAAATGGTAAACTTTGTTATAAAATGAAGAAAAGAACTTGGGGTATGCACATACTATCGGCTCCAAATTCATGTTTATCTATTCTTTTTGACATTTTAAAGAAAATCTAACACAGTTGATTTCATTATATTTGAAAAATATTATCAGGAATCATACTTACTGTACAGCATGTCTGCCATCAAATTCAAACAGGTATTTCAGTGATTCTTTGTAGTTTGTAAATTAAATTCCTCAAAGTTATTATGATCTGAGTCACAAATTAAACTAAACGGAAATCTACTCACTTCTGTAAATATGGCAAAAGTAAACAATAAAAGACGTATAGATAAAATCGAAATTAATTAAATACCTGGGCACGGCGGTTGGCATCCAAGATTGTTTAATGAAATGACGGTTAGATGTTATAGAAAATTATCATTACAGTGAAATGTATCAACAGAAAGGAATTTAACAAACATTACTCCAATATTCAAACAGGAGAAGATACAGCTTGACTTCAATGAGTAAAAAATATGGAAACATTGATAAGTGTCACACAGAAAACGAATGTCCAATAAATAACAACTAGCAATATTTCAACCGTAAACAATCTTGTGGGAGTAACATACCATTTCTCAAAATTAACACTACAAACACAACTCAAACTTAAGTCAACTTACCAGTAAATTACAGGGGACACAATGTTTTAAAAATGAACTCATGGTTTCTCCGTGGTTGGTTAAGAATTGCACAAA
>NC_134804.1:32093781-32096281 GCF_046742065.1 Oratosquilla oratoria | reverse complement strand
AGTCTTTTACATCACTGGGCATTCTGTACCATGCTGGGCGAGTCCTCCATTCTGGACAGCACTGAGGCTTCCAGAACAAACGGCCCCTCGACTCTGGAGTCAATCCTGATGACCTCCAGTTGGCCCGGTTTGCGGCATTGGATGGAGTTCCTCTCCAACTTACCTGCCGTCCTGACATGGCTTCCCCATCTACTTTCCTGCAGTTCACAACACCGCAATGGAAACCACTTCCGCAGGTTTCACCACTCTTGAGGGAGTCTAGGAGATCGTCGATCTCGTCGATGCGGAGAAGTGGAGGGCTTCGTTCCTCCGCGATTTTGGGCTCTCTCGAGTCGTCACTGCCACCTCTGCAGTTTACGGAGCCACATTGGCACTCATAGCCGTTGCCTGGATCAGGACGATGTTCTTCTTGCAACGCATCTATTTCGTGAATGTGAAGATGCGTTGCTTGGGGCTGGTCGGGCTTGTTTTTCACATCCTTTCGGGGACTTGAAACCCCGTCTTCACAGGGTCTGAGGGTCTCCGTGACCCTCTCCTCCGCCAAAGCAGTGCCGGAGGACCTTCTCCTCGTCTCCGGTTGAGTACGAGGAGGCATTCTTCTCCATTCGGGCACTGCTTGGCTGTCAGCGATCTTCTCGATGCGGGCCCTTGTCGGAGGTTTTCTTCTCCAAGACGGGATGATTGGCATAAGACAGGAACTCCTCCACGAAAGCGCGTCGACGGTCATTCTTGCTGCGGCCACAAACCAACTCTCCAGCCCGACGAAGACTTTAGCCTCACTCCATGTTTTTTCATATCTTGGTTTGCTGTTAATCAATTAGGTGCTTACTGGCTTTTCGCGCTGCACATAATAAAAATTTCTCTAAGAGGTTAAGAATAATAAGTTCCAGTTGTGGATTAAACTGAAGGATGTTTTGAGAGTCTCCTGGGATCTCAAGAACAGCAAGAAGAGGGTAGAAAGTATGAGGAAATAGGAAAGAAAAATATTATGGAGTGGTTTAAAAATATATGCAATGAGCCACTTAAATCTATTTTATTGATGTTCTCTTATACATTGATATATATATATATATATATATATATATATATATATATGATTCAGTACACACACACACACATACGCCCACATTCACAAGCAAACACACACACACACAAACGACTCGTGGCGCAGTGGTAGTTCCTGGCTGCCACAACGGCAGTCTGGGTTCGAATCCCTCCCAGAGTTTAAATAATTTCAGTATCCCTGCGCTGCGGCTCGTTACTTTAATTCTCGTGGGCGGGGAGTTGTGTGTGTGAGCTTTGAGCTCTCTTCCGGGAGGGAAATAGCTGTCGATCACGAATGCAACACGTGATCCAAGACCATGGTGAATCACATACACACATATATACTTCCACACACACACATGATATGTATATATATATATATATATATATATATATATATATATATATATGTGTGTGTGTGTGTGTGTGTGTGTGTGTGTGTGTGTGTGTGTGTGTGTGTGTGTGTGTGTGTGTGTGTGTGTGTGTGTGTATGTATGTATGTATGTATGTATGTATGTATGTATCAATCAATCAAATCAGCCATCCTGAGTCCACTGCTGAAAAAAGGCCTCCTTCATAGCATTCCATGATTCACACGACCGCGCCATCCTCTGCCACGTCACTCCTGCAAACTTCTCAATCTCGTCTCTCCACCTTCTGTCTGGTGTCCCTCTTCCGCGCTTCCCATCTCGCGACGTCCACTCACTAACTCATTTGCTCCATCGCTCATCAGTCGTTCACACTAACTTACCTGCCCAATTCCACTTTCTCTCTTTTACTGTTTCCACAATATCTTTCACTCTAGTCTATTCTCTCACCCAACTTGCTCTCTTTCGGTCTCTCAGCGTTATTCCCATCATTGATCTCTCCATTCTCCTCTGTGCTGTCCTTAGTTTTGTTTCCATTGCCTTCGTTAGTTTCCAAGTCTCAAACCCGTAGATTATTGCTGGTAGAATGCATTGATTGTAAACTTTACGTTTCAAACATAAAGGTAGAGAGCCTCTCAGGATCTTATTATACTTACCAAACACTTTCCAACCAATTGTAATGCGTCTTTTTATTTCATTATCATGATCTTTCGTCACCTTCACCATCTGCCCTGAATAATTATACTCTTCAATTTCCTCAAGACACTCATCATCAATTACAATCTCTTTACTTTAAACTTTCGTATTGAACATTATTTTGGTTTCACTTTTATTCATTTTTAAACTTACTTTGACATTTTCCTTGTTTAGATCACTCAGCATATCTTGCAAGTCTTCTGCTCTTTCTGAAATAAGAATGATGTCATCCGCAAATCTTAGGTGGTTCAAATACTCGCCATTAATCTTTAAACCTTTCTTTTCCCAACTCAATCTTTTGAAAATATCTTCCAAGCAAGCTGTAAATAGTTTGGGTGAAATTGTATCTCCTTGCCGTACTCCTTTCTCGATCTTGGTCTTTTCTGTATCTT
>NC_134804.1:32086281-32088781 GCF_046742065.1 Oratosquilla oratoria | reverse complement strand
CCGGAGATCCTTCTCCTCGTCTCCGGTTGAGTACGAGGAGGCATTCTTCTCCACTCGGGCACTACTTGGCTGTCGGCGATCCTCTCGGTGCGGGTCCTTGTCGAAAGTTTTCTTCTCCAAGACGGGATCATCGGCTTAAAGCAGGAACTCCTCCACGAAAGGGCGTCGACGGTCATTCTTATTTCGGCCACAAACCAACTTTCCAGCCCAACGAGGATTTAAGCTTTACTCCATGTTTTTTTCACATCTTGGTTTGTTGTTAATCAATTAGGTGCTTACTGGCTTTTCGCTCTGCACATAACAAAAATTTCTCTAAGAGGTTAAGAATAAGTTTCGGTCGTGGATTAAAGTGAAGGACATTTTGAGTCTCCTGGGATCTCAAGAACAGCAAGAAGAGGGTAGAAAGTATTAGGAAATAAGAAAGAAAAATACTAAGAAGGGGCATGCAAATATATAAAATGAGTCAGTTGAATCTATTTTATTGATGTTCCCTTATATATAGTTTTATATATATACACACACACACACATATATATATATATATACATATATATATATACATATATATATGTATATATTATATACATATATATTTATATATATATATATATGTATATAATATATATATATATATATATATATATATATATATATATATATATATATAATCCAGTACACAAACACACACGCAAACAAAAATAAATAAACACGTACATAAACAAACGAACACACACACACACGTACGCACACACACTCACACACACACTCACACATCATATATATATATACATACATATATATATATATATATATATATACATATGAATATATATACATATATATATATATATATATATACATATGAATATATATATGTATATATATATATATTTATATATATATATACATATGAATATATTTACATATATATATATATATATATATATATATATACATATGCATGAGAAATCACATAAACTCGTGATTCTAAATATACGGAAAAAAACACCAAGGAAAGAGATAAACTGATGATCAAGCGCTTTAGTCTATTCAGACATCCTCAGGGTACATGTACCCTGAGGATGTCTGAGTAGACGATAGCGCTTGGTTATTAGTTTATCTTTTTCCTTGGTGGTTTTTCCGCTTATACACAAACACGCATACACACACACATATATATACATATATATATATATATATATATATATATATATATATATATATATATATATATATATATATATACATACATATTATAGTAATGACCCACTTTCGGAGAATAGGCGAAAGTAAAGAGGTCCGTATATTTCGATCACAGATAGTGACCGAAATATACGGATCTCTTTGCTTTCGCCTATTCATCTCAGAAAGTGGGTCATTAGTATTGTTTTGCATATGTGCTATGACATTATTTTGTTTTTGTCATCGGTAAGATCCCAGGTTCGGCAGGCAAAGGCCGTCGATGGAGCGATGCTAAAAAATAAAAATATAAATAAATAATGGAGGTAGGTGTATCAGTCTGTATCAGGGCCGTAGCCACGGGGGGAGTATAGGGGGCTTAGCCTCCCAAAATCTAATTAGCCCCCCGAAATTTATTTTTACTGATAGGTATTATAAATGCACTACACCTGTGGTGGGGAGTGGAATATATAGGAAATGGAATGGGTGGGAGTGGTTTCTATGCCTTTTTCTTTTTGACTACCCCCGTGTAGGGTGAAAAAGCCTTTGGTATATGTATGTATGCATCACTACTAAATACCATTTGAGTATCTTTTTATGGTCTTATTCTTTTAATATATTTGTCTTTTCTGTGACCATTTTGAGCAGTGAAGTACAACAATTAGGAGATGTTATTACAGTAAGCTTCTATTGAGAGTTCGTTTGAGTAAAAACGACTTCGGTTACAATATCTTATTTTTCAAGTCTCCAAATATCAAGTTATCTTTCTTTTACATATACGTCAAAGTTGAATTAATGTAAACTTGTACGAATGCATGGCATATAGTGGAAGTAGTCTTAGAGAAATTAATTTAGATTTCTGTAAGCAAAGTCATATTCTAGTTATTCAAATGGAGGTTGGATGTCGGAGGAAAAATAGCTCAATGTGATAGACCCTTAAAGGCAGAATAAAGGCTTGACTAATATGGTCGTTGCCAGGTGATTTTATTCAGCTGAGGGAAGAATGTTCATCTTCCGGGCTTTTGGCCTAGTTTGGGCTATGAAACGCGGATATCGTTATATATGCATTTTTGGGTAAAGTCCATAATGCATACGATTTTGGTTTTCATGAATTTTCTTAATTTCAGAATTCATAAATTTCCATAGGCATTTTCCTTTTCTTTTCATTTTTATTGACTTCTTTTTCTAATCAAATTTGAGTACAGAATAGAGCTTTTATTTTCTCCAGTCTTTTACGTCACTGGGCATTCTGTACCATGCAGGGCGAGTCCTCCATTCTGGACAGCACTGAGGCTTCCAGAACAAACGGCCTGTCGACTCT
>NC_134804.1:32073781-32078781 GCF_046742065.1 Oratosquilla oratoria | reverse complement strand
GTCTAGAATACTGTAAATGAAGTCTTCGTCTAGCGACTCAAATTCACAACATTGGCTGGAATCGACCCAGTGTGAAGCGGGTGGTAGGTACCGAAGTACGTGTACAACAGTTTAGAATATTTTCTTTTTTTTTTCTTATTCTTTTTTTCTCCTCTATACAGTCCACCTGTGGCCACGTCTAACCCAGGCTATGGGACATTTGACCCAAGACGCTGTAGATCTCAAGTCGTGTTCTTTTACATAGTTAATCGTTATATCTGCGAATTAATAATTGTATATAATCAAAGTTATGTAAGAGCAAAGTACGGACGACGTAACAATAATCAATCTGCTTCGTCTTAATCTTTCTTTGATAAGGCGTTCATTTGTCCGATAACACTGACTTCTCCCATTCCGATGAAGTACCACTGATTCGGTTTAATCTCGCGAACTCCTCTTATCAGGAGGCTGGGACGGTGCCCCTTACATACCAATATGTAGAGTGGAATTTAATTGCCTATACCCTTGGTCCAACTCGCTGGTGTCAACGTTCGAACTGCCGTCACCTCGACCCCCGCCGATGCTCTTTTATCTAAGAGTTGTTTCTTATGTTTTGATAACTGATTTTCCCAAAATCATATAATGTCTATTTGATTTTCTAGATGTTGCTTGAATTTATACTTATTTCCGATGCTCTTTTTTCTACAGATTGTTTCTTGTGTTTTGATAACTGATTTTCAAAATTTCGTTTTTTTTTCTTGAATTGACACATATTTCCTATGCTCTTTTTTCTTTTGTTTACAGATTGTTTCTTGTGTTTTGGTTACCTGATTTTCCAAAAATCTTATAATGTCTTTTTATTTTATCTTTTCCCAATGTTATCATTTCTAAATACCATTTGAGTATCTTTTTATGGTCTTATTCTTTTAATATATTTGTCTTTTCTGTGACCATTTTGAGCAGTGATGTACAACACTTAAGAGACGTTATTACACTAAGCTTCCATTGAGAGTTCGTTTGAGTAAAAACGACTTCGGTTACAATATCTTATTTTTCAAATCTCCAAATATCAAAGTATCTTTCCGTCATATATATCAAAGTTGAATGAGTGTAAACTTGTATGAATGCTTGGCATACATTGGAAGTGTTCTTAGAGAAATTTAGATTTCTGTAAACAAAGTCATATTCTAGTTATTCAAATGGAGGTTGGATGTCGGAGGAAAAATAGCCCAATGTGATAGACCCTTAAAGGCGGACTAATAGCTTGACTTATATGGTCGTTGCCAGGTGATTTTATTCAGCTGAGGGAAGAATGTCCATCTTCCGGGCTTTTGGTCTAGTTTGGGCTTTGAAACGCTAACACCGTTGCTGATGCATTTTTGGATCAAGTCCATTATGCACACGATTTTCTGACGAAAATGCGCTTTAAATTGGGCTATTCTTAATTTGGCCTTTCATGAATTTTCTTAATTTCAAAATTCATATATTCATATGGGTATTTCATTTTCTTTTTCTTTTTCTTTTTTCTGGACTTTCGTCTTCTAATAACATTTGCGTACATAATAGGGCTTTTATTTTCTCCAGTCTTTTACGTCACTGGGCATTCTGTACCATGCAGGGCGAGTCCTCCATTCTGGACAACACTGAGGCTTCCAGAACAAACGGCCTCTCGACTCTGGAGTCAATCCTGATGACCTCCAGTTGGCCCGGTTTGCGGCATTGGATGGAGTTCCTCTCCAACTTACCTGCCGTCCTGACATGGCTTGCCCATCTACTTTCCTGCAGTTCACAACACCGCAATGGAAACCACTTCCGCAGGTTTCACCGCTCCTGAGGGAGTCTAGGAGATCGTCGATCTCGTCGATGCGGAGAAGTGGAGGGCTTCGTTCCTCCGCGATTTTGGGCTCTCTCGAGTCGTCACTGCCACCTCTGCAGTTGACGGAGGCACATTGGCACTCATAGCCGTTGCCTGGATCAGGACGATGTTCTTCTTGCAACGCATCTATTTCGTGAATACGAAGATGCGTTGCTTGGGGCTGGTCGGGCTTGTTTTTCACATCCTTTCGGGGACTTGAAACCCCGTCTTCACAGGGTCTGAGGGTCTCCGTGACCCTCTCCTCCGCCAAAGCAGTGCCGGAGGACCTTCTCCTCGTCTCCGGTTGAGTACGAGGAGGCATTCTTCTCCATTCGGGCACTGCTTGGCTGTCAGCGATCTTCTCGATGCGGGCCCTTGTCGGAGGTTTTCTTCTCCAAGACGGGATGATTGGCATAAGACAGGAACTCCTCCACGAAAGCACGTTGACGGTCATTATTATTGCGGCCACAAACCAACTCTCCAGCCGAACGAAGACTTTAGCCTCACTCCATTTTTTTCACATCTTGGTTTGTTATTAATCAATTAGGTGCTAATTGGCTTTTCGCTCTGCACATATTAAAACTTTCTCTATGACGTTAAGAATAATAAATTATAGTTGTGGATTAAAGTAAAGGATGTTTTGAGAGTCTCCTGGGACCTCAAGAACAGCAAGAAGAGGGTAGAAAATATGAGGAAATAGGAAAGAAAAATATTAAGGAGTGGTTTAAAAATATATGCAATGAGCCACTTAAATCTATTTTATTGATGTTCCCTTATACATTGATATATATATATATATATATATATATATAAATATATATATATATATATATATATGTATGTATATATATATATATATATATATATATATATGAGTACACACACACACACACAGACACACATACGCCCACATAAACAAGCAAACACACACACACACAAATGACTCGTGCCGCAGTGGTAGTTCCTGGCTGCCACAATGGCAGTCTGGGTTCGAATCCTTCCCAGAGTTTAAATAATTTCAGTATCCCTGTTCTTCGGCTCGTTACTTTAATTCTCGTGGGCGGGGAGTTGTGTGTGTGTGTGCGTGTAAGGTCACAGCATTACCCATAGATCGGTCATATATGAGCATTGACCTCTCTTCCGGGAGGGAAATAGATGTCGATCATGAATGCAACACGTGATCCAAGACCATGGTGAATCACATCCGCGCGCACACACACCGACACACACGCATTATATATATATATATATATATATATATATATATATATATATATGTATGTATATATGCGTGTGTGTGTGTGTGTGTGTGTGTGTGTGTGTGTGTGTGTGTGTGTGTGTGTGTGTGTGTGTGTGTGTGTGTGTGTATGCATATATATCAATCAATCAATCAATCAAATCAGCCATCCTGAGTCCACTGCTGAACAAAGGCCTCCTTCATAGCATTCCATGATTCACACGACCGCACCAACCTCTGCCACGTCACTCCTGCAAGCTTCTCAATCTCGTCTCCTCTCCACCTTCTGTCTGGTCTCCCTCTTCCACGCTTCCCATCTCGTGGCGTCCATTCAGTAACACACTTGCTCCATCGCTCATCAGTCGTTCGCACTAACTTACCTGCCCAATTCCACTTTCTCTCTTTTACTGTTTCCACAATATCTTTCACTCTAGTCTATTCTCTCACCCAACTTGCTCTCTTTCGGTCTTTCAGCGTTATTCCCATCATTGATCTCTCCATTCTCCTCTGTGCTGTCCTTAGTTTTGTTTCCATTGCCTTCGTTAGTTTCCAAGTCTCACACCCGTAGATTATTGCTGGTAGAATGCATTGATTGTAAACTTTACGTTTCAAACATAAAGGTAGAGAGCCTCTCAGGATCTTATTATACTTACCAAACACTTTCCAACCAATTGTAATGCGTCTTTTTATTTCATTATCATGATCTTTCGTCACCTTCACCATCTGCCCTGAATAATTATACTCTTCAACTTCCTCAAGACTCTCATCATCAATTACAATCTCTTTACTTTAAACTTTCGTATTGAACATTCTTTTGGTTTCACTTTTATTCATTTTTAAACCTACTTTGACACTTTCCTTGTTTAGATCAGTCAGCATATTTTGCAAGTCTTCTGCTCTTTCTGAAATAAGAATGATGTCATCCGCAAATCTTAGGTGGTTCAAATATTCGCCATTAATCTTTAAACCTTTCTTTTCCCAACTCAATCTTTTGAAAATATCTTCCAAGCAAGCTGTAAATAGTTTGGGTGAAATTGTATCGCCTTGCCGTACTCCTTTCTCGATCTTGGTCTTTTCTGTATCTTTATGTAGTCGAATTATAGCGGTACCTTTCTTATAGATATTTTCTAAAACTTTTACTATCTGTTCCTTTGTACCCTGCTTGCGTAGTGAGTTTAGTATTGCTATTTGTTCTACCGAGTCAAAGGCCTTCTCGTAATCTACAAAAGCTAAACACAGAGGTATATTGTATTCTGTCGTTTTCTCGATTAGTTGGTTTATCGCCTGCAAATGATCTAGGGTCGAATATCCGCACCTAAAGCCTGCCTGTTCTCTCGGTTGATTTCCATCTAAAACTTGACTTAATTTATTTGTAAGGATCTTGGAGAATACTTTATATACATTTGATAGCAAGCTGATCGGTCGATAGTCACTACGGTCCTTTTGGTCTCCTTTTTTATGAAGCAAAATCACTATAGCATTGCACCACGCATTAGGAACGCTTTCTTGACGTAAGCACTGGGTGTACAACTCAGCTAATTCAATATGAACTAATTTTCCTGCGTCTTTCAAGAGATCTATCGATATCCCATCTTTCCCAGGTTCTTTTCCTCGTTTCATATAGCTTTCAGAGTAAATTCTACTTCTTCCTTTGTAATCTCTGGTACATTACTAACGTCTACACATGAGTTTCCTGATTCAACTACGTTCTTTGACGGGTAAAGGTCTTGGTAAAACTCTTCTACTCTTTTTATCATTCTGTCTCCATTTCTCCATTTCTATCTCTCAAACATATAATTTGCTCCCTAAAGCATGTTTGCGCTCGGTCATTTTAATACTTTTACCCTTCCGAATAGTTTCCTCTATTTCATCCATGTTTCTTTTTCTTTTCTCTAATCTCTGCCTTTTGTTTATAAGCTTATTTAGTTC
>NC_134804.1:32063781-32068781 GCF_046742065.1 Oratosquilla oratoria | reverse complement strand
ACACTCACACATCATATACATATATATATGTATATATTTACATATATATATATATATATATATATGTATATATACATATATATATGTGTATATATATATATATATATATATATATATATATATATATATATACATATATATATATATATATATATATATATATGCATGAGAAATCACATAAACTCGTGATTCTAAATATACGGACAAACCACCAAGGAAAAAGATAAACTGATGATCAAGCGCTTTCGTCTATTCAGATATCCTCAGGGTACATGTACCCTGAGGATGTCTGAGTAGACAATAGCGCTTGGTCATTAGTTTATCTTTTTCTTTGGTGGTTTTTCCGCATATACACACACACACACATACACACACACACATATATACATATATATATATATATATATATATATATATATATATATACATATTATAGTAATGACCCACTTTCGGAGAATAGGCGAAAGTAAAGAGGTCCGTATATTTCGATCACAGATAGTGACCGAAATATACGGATCTCTTTGCTTTCGCCTATTCATCTCAGAAAGTGGGTCATTAGTATTATTTTGCATATGTGCTATGACATAATTTTGTTTTTGTCATCGGTAAGATCCCAGGTTCGGCAGGCAAAGGCCGTCGATGGAGCGATGCTAAAAAATAAAAATATAAATAAATAATGGAGGTAGGTGTATCAGTCTGTATCAGGGCCGTAGCCACGGGGGGAGTATAGGGGGCTTAGCCCCCCAAAATCCAATTAGCCCCCCGAAATTTATTTTTACTGATAGGTATTATAAATGCACTACACCGGTGGTGGGGAGTGGAATATATAGGAAATGGAATGGGTGGGAGTGGTTTCTATGCCTTTTTCTTTTTGACTACCCCCGTGTAGGGTGAAAAAGCCTTTGGTATATGTATGTATGCATCACTACTAAATACCATTTGAGTATCTTTTTATGGTCTTATTCTTTTAATATATTTGTCTTTTCTGTGACCATTTTGAGCAGTGAAGTACAACAATTAGGAGATGTTATTACAGTAAGCTTCTATTGAGAGTTCGTTTGAGTAAAAACGACTTCGGTTACAATATCTTATTTTTCAAGTCTCCAAATATCAAGTTATCTTTCTTTCATATACGTCAAAGTTGAATTAATGTAAACTTGTAAGAATGCATGGCATATAGTGGAAGTAGTCTTAGAGAAATTAATTTAGATTTCTGTAAGCAAAGTCATATTCTAATTATTCAAATGGAGGTTGGATGTCGGAGGAAAAATAGCTCAATGTGATAGACTCTTAAAGGCAGAATAAAGGCTTGACTAATATGGTCGTTGCCAGGTGATTTTATTCAGCTGAGGGAAGAATGTTCATCTTCCGGGCTTTTGGCGTAGTTTGGGCTTTGAAACGCGGATATCGTTATATATGCATTTTTGGGTAAAGTCCATAATGCATACGATTTGGGTTTTCATGAATTTTCTTAATTTCAGAATTCATAAATTGCCATAGGCATTTTCCTTTTCTTTTCATTTTTATTGACTTCTTTTTCTAATCAAATTTGAGTACAGAATAGAGCTTTTATTTTCTCCAGTCTTTTACGTCACTGGGCATTCTGTACCATGCAGGGCGAGTCCTCCATTCTGGACAGCACTGAGGCTTCCAGAACAAACGGCCTGTCGACTCTGGAGTCGCTCTTGATGACTTCCAGTTGGCCCGGTCTTCAGCATTGGATGGAGTTCGTCTCCAACTTGCCTGCCGTCCCAACATGGCTTCACCGTCTGCTTTACGAAGATCCTTGGAGTTCATGACGCCGCAATGGAAACCACTTCCGCAGGTTTCTTCGCTCTTGTGGGAGTCCTGGAGATCGTCGATCTCGTGGATGCGGAGAAGTGGCGGGCTTTTTTCTTCGGCGATCTTGGGCTCGCTTGAGTCGTCACTGCCGCTTCTGCAGTTCACGGATCCACAATGGCACCCAGTGCCGTTGTCGGGATCAGGACGATCTTCCTCTTGCAACGCATCTATTTCATGAATGCGAAGATGCGTTGCTTGGGGCTGGTCGGGCTTGTGTTTCACATCCTTTCGGGGACTTGAAACCCCATCTTCAGAGGGTCTCTGGGTCTTCGTGACCCTTTCCTCTGCCATAGCAGTGCCGGAGGACCTTCTCCTCGTCTCAGGTTGAGAACGAGGAGGCATTCTTCTCCATTCAGGCACTGCTTGGCTGTTGGCGATCTTCTCCTCGGTGCGGGTCCTCACCGGAAGTCTTCTTCGCCAGGACGGGATAATTGGCATCAGGCAGGAACTCCTCCACGAAAGCGCGTCGACGGTCATTCTTGTTGCGGCCACAAACCAACTCTCCAGCCCGACGAAGACTTTAGCCTCACTCCATTTTCTTCACATCTTGGTTTGTTATTAATCAGTCAGGTACTTACTGGGTTTTTGCTCTGTACATAATCAATTTTTCTCTAAGAATTTAAGAATAATAAGTTTCAGTTGTGGATTACATATACATATATGTATATATATGTATATATATATATATATATATATATATATATATATATATATGTGTGTGTGTGTGTGTGTGTGTGTGTGTGTGTGTGTGTGTGTGTGTGTGTGTGTATGATTCAGTACACACACATACACACACACATAAACAAGCAAACACACACATACACTCACGCAAACAAAACACACACATATACTCACACACACATCATGTATACATATATATATATATATATATATATATATATATAAATATACAGTATATATATATATATATATATAAGTTCGAAAATGGTTTATTGTGTCGCCGCAAATTGCAACAGTGATTCGACGAAACATTCTGCTTCAGATCGACTTCATTTTTATTTTTTATTTTTTATTTTTTCGAAAGATCCTGTTCACAAAAAGGACTGGATCATTCGATGCAAACGGCACGAGTCATGGAAGCCTGAAATGAAAGCGAAACTCTGCTCGAAACATTTCGAGAAAAAAAAAAATTACATTCGGGGCCCTGGCCTTGCCGAGTCAATAGGAATTAGCATGAATCCCATTCTAAAAGGAGATGAAACACCGACAATTTTTGTCATCGGCAAGACCCAGGTTCGGCAAGCAAACGCCGTCGAAGGAGCATCGCTATTGAAGAAAAGACAACGCCTGGAGGAAGATGTATCAGTCTGTATCAAGGTCGTAGCAACGGGGGACTATTGGGGGCTTAGCCCCCCCAAAATCCAATTAGCCCCCCGAAATTTATTTTTATTCAAAAGTATTGCAAAAACACTACACCGGACAACTTACAAGTTTATGGTGAATTTGTGATACATGATATATATATGTACATGAAATATAAAATTGTAGCTATCATTACGGGTATATAAAGTATTATCAATGACTATATATATATATATATATATATATATATATATGTATGTATGTATGCGTTTGTGTGTGTGTGTGTGTGTGTGTGTGTGTGTGTGTGTGTGTGTGTGTGTGTGTGTGTGTGTGTGTGTGTGTGTGTGTGTGTGTGTGTGTGTGTGTGTGTGTGTGTGTATGTGTGTGTGTGTGTGTGTGTGTGTGTATGTGTGTGTGTGTGTGTGTGTGTGTGTGTGTGTGTGTGTGTGTGTGTGTGTGTGTGTGTGTGTGTATGTGTGTGTGTATGTGTGTGTGTGTGTGTGTGTGTGTGTGTGTGTGTGTGTGTGTGTGTGTGTGTGTGTGTGTGTGTATTCACTTGGTCTTTGGTCTTTGGATCACGTGTTGGACTCGTGATCGACAGCTATTTCCCTCCTGGAAGAGAGCTCAGAGCTCGTAGGTCCGATCTATGGGTAATGCTATGACCTTGCACACACACACACCCCCAACTCCCCGCCCACGAGAGTTGGAGTAACACCCCTCAGCGCTGCGATACTGATATTATTTCAGCCCCGGGCGAGGGTCGAACCCGGACCTCCGTAGTGGCAGGCCAGAGCTCTAACCACAGCGCCATGAGAGGTGTGTGTGTGTATGTGTGTGTGTGTGTGTGTGTGTGTGTGTGTGTGTGTGTGTGTGTGTGTGTGTGTGTGTGTGTGTGTGTGTGTATGTGTGTGTGTGTGTGTGTGTGTGTGTGTGTGTGTGTGTGTGTGTGTGTGTGTGTGTGTGTGTGTGTGTGTGTGTGTGTGTGTGTGTGTGTGTGTGTTTGTGTGTATTTGTGTGTGTACACAGTACAGTGGTACCACCTCCTAAAGCATGATTAGCCCCCAAAATTTAATTCCTGGCTACGGCCCTGGTCTGTATCATGTGTATAGGTAGCCCTGTGTTATCTAAGCTGTCACTGACAATCGTTAACAAGCATGGTTAGGCATGACTACCGAATTATGGGCTAGGCCTAAGCAGATTAGGGGTACAATCATTACATAGGCTAGCTAGGGTGACAGACATGACCATAATGACAAGGGCTTCCGTAATAGGCCTATGGCCACGTCTTGTCAATTGGAGTCAACCAAATTAAAGTCCGTTTTTTTTTTTTTTTTTTTTGAGAGAGAGAGAGAGTCAAACAAGTTGAATCCCCACCCACCACCACCACCCCAGCAGGACTTAAGCCTAATTATCCTGCACCAGAAAGAAAGAATTCGTACTGATATAGACCATTTGAGTATCTTTTTATGGTCTTATTCTTTTAATATATTTGTCTTTTCTGTGAGCATTTTGAGCAGTGAAGTACAACACTTAAGAGACGTTATTACACTAAGCTTCCATTGAGAGTTTGTTTGAGTAAAAACGACTTCGGTTACAATATCTTATTTTTCAAATCTCCAAATACCAAAGTATCTTTACGTCATATATATCAAAGTTGAATGAGTGTAAACTTGTACGAATGCTTGGCATACAGTGGAAGTGTTCTTCGAGAAATTTAGATTTCTGTAAGCAAAGTCATATTCTAGTTATTCAAATGGAGGTTGGATGTCGGAGGAAAAATAGCCCAATGTGATAGACCCTTAAAGGCGGACTAAAGGCTTGACTAATATGGTCGT
>NC_134804.1:32048781-32053781 GCF_046742065.1 Oratosquilla oratoria | reverse complement strand
TTATATATATATTGATAAGTATTTTAGACAAATGATTTGGATGATGGAGAACATAAACATAAGTGAAGGCTCGGAACCCTAAACACTAACGTTTCGTTCGCGTAAAAGTTCTACGCGAATGAGCCTTCCCCTGTGTTTATGTTCTCCATCATCCAAATCATGTATATATATATATATATATATATATATACACAGTATATATATATATATATATATATATATATATACACAGTATATATATATGTGTGTGTGTGTGTGTGTGTGTGTGTGTGTGTGTGTGTGTGTGTGTGTGTGTGTGTGTGTGTGTGTGTGTGTGTGATTCAGTACACACACACACGCACACACACACCCAAGTACACACACATACACTCAAAGTCGTAAAACAGTTAAGTTCATTTGACTGGAAACGACTTCGATTACAATCTTTTGTTTTTCGAATCACCAAATGTCAGATTACCTTCGCATCATATATTGAGAAGCCGAGTGACGAAATTAAGAGAAGATAAACTAAAAGAATGCTGGACATGTTGTTTAAATGGTCTTAGGAAAGTCTAGAATACTGTAAATGAAGTCTTCGTCTAGCGATTCAAATTCACAACATTGGCTGGAATCGACCCAGTGTGAAGCGGGTGGTAGGTACCGAAGTACGTGTACAACAGTTTAGAATATTTTTTTTTTTCTTATTCTTTTTTTCTCCTCTATACAGTCCACCTGTGGCCACGTCTAACCCAGGCTATGGGACATTTGACACAAGACGCTGTAGATCTCAAGTCGTGTTCTTTTACATAACTAATCATTATATCTGCGAATTAATCTTTGTATATAATCAAAGTTATGTGAGAGCGAAGTACGGACGACGTAACAATAATTAATCTGCTTCGTCTTAATCTTTCTTTGAAAAAGGCGTTCATTTGTCCGATAACACTGACTTCTCCCATTCAGATGAAGTACCACTGATTCGGTTTAATCTCGCGAACTCCTCTTATCAGGAGGCTGGAACGGTGCACCTTACATACCAATATGTAGAGTGGAATTTAATTGCCTATACCCTTGGTCCAACTCGCTGGTGGCAAGGTTCGAACTGCCGTCACCTCGACCCCCGCCGATGATCTTTTATCTAAGGGTTTTTTCTTATGTTTTTTATTTCTGATATTCCCAAAATCATATAATGTCTATTTGATTTTCTAGATCTTGCTTGAATTTATACTTATTTCTGATGCTCTTTTTTCTATGGAATGTTTCTTGTGTTTTGATAACTGATTTTCCAAAATTCATTTTTTTCTTGAATTTACACATATTTTTTCTTTTGTTTACAGATTGTTTCTTATGTTTTGGTTACCTGATTTTCCAAAAATCTTATAATGTCTTTTTATTGTATCTTTTCTCAAGGTTATTATTTCTAAATAGCATTTAAGTATCTTTTTATGGTCTTATTCTTTTAAAATGTTTGTCTTTTCTGTGAGCCATTTAAGCAGTGAAATACAACACTTAAGAGACGTTATTACACTAAGATTTCGTTGAGAATTCGTCTGAGTTAAAATGACTTTGGTTACAATATCTTATTTTTCAAATCTCCAATTATCAAATTATCTTTCCGTCATGTATATCAAAGTTGAATGAGTGTAAACTTGTACGAATGCTTGGCATACAGTGGAAGTGTTCTTAAAGAAATTTAGATTTTTGTAAGCAAAGTCATATTCTAGTTATTCAAAGTGGAGGTTGGATGTCGGAGGAAAAATAGCCCAATGTGATAGACCCTTAAAGGCGGACTAATAGCTTGACTTATATGGTCGTTGCCAGGTGATTTTATTCAGCTGAGGGAAGAATGTCCATCTTCCGGGCTTTTGGTCTAGTTTGGGCTTTGAAACGCTAACACCGTTGCTGATGCATTTTTGGATCAAGTCCATTATGCACACGATTTTCTGACGAAAATGCGCTTTAAATTGGGCTATTCTTAATTTGGCCTTTCATGAATTTTCTTAATTTCAAAATTCATATATTCATATGGGTATTTCATTTTCTTTTTCTTTTTTCTTTTTTTCTGGGCTTTCTTTTCTAATAGAATTTGTGTACAGAATAGAGCTTTTATTTTCTCCAGTCTTTTACATCACTGGGCATTCTGTACCATGCTGGGCGAGTCCTCCATTCTGGACAGCCTTGGGGTTTCCAGAACAAACGGCCCCTCGACTCTGGAGTCAGTCCTGATGACCTCCAGTCGGCCCGATCTTCGGCATTGGATGGAGTTCGTCTCCAACTTACCTGCCGTCCTGACATGGCTTGCCCGTGTACTTTCCAAAGCTCCTTGGAGGATCCCCTGCAGTTCATGTCGCCGTAATGGAAACCACTTTGGCAGTTTTCTTCGCTCTTGAGGGAGTCCAGGAGATCGTCGATCTCGTGGATGCTGAGAAGTAGTGGGCTTCTTTCTTTGACAATCTTGGGCTCTCTTGAGTGGTCACTGCCACCTCTGCAGTTGACGGAGCCACACTGGCACCCAGTGCCGTTGCCTGGATTAGGCTGAAGTTCCTCTTGCAACGCATCTATTTCATGAATGCGAAGATGCGTTGCTTGGGACTGGTCAGGCTTGTGTTTCACATCCTTTTGGGGACTTGAAACCCCGTTTTGAGAGGGTCTCTGGGTCTCCGTGACCCTTTCCTCTGCCAAAGCAGTGCCGGAGATCCTTCTCCTCGTCTCCGGTTGAGTACGAGGAGGCATTCTTCTCCATTCGGGCACTGCTTGGCTGTCACCGATCTTCTCGGTGCATGTCCTTGTCGGAGGTTTTCTTCGCCAGGACGGGATGATCGGCTTCAAGCAGGAACTCCTCCACGAAAGCGCGTCGACGGTCATTCTTGTTGCGGCCACAAACCAACTCTCCAGCCCGACGAAGACTTTAGCCTCACTCCATGTTTTTTCAAATCTTGGTTTGTTACTAATCAATTAGGTGCTTACTGGCTTTTCGCTCTGCACATAATAAAATGTTCTCTAAGAGGTTAAGAATAAGTTTCAGTTGTGGATTAAAGTGAACGACATTTTGAGTCTCCTGGGATCTCAAGAACAGCAAGAAGAGGGTAGAAAGTATGAGGAAATAAGAAAGAAAAATACTAAGAAGGGGTATGAAAATATATAAAATGGGCCAGTTGAATCTATTTTATTGATGTTCCCTTATCCAGGGATATATATATATATATATATATATGTATATGTATATAGATATATATATATATATATACATATATACATATATATATATATATATATATATGTTTGTGTGTGTGTGTATATATATATATATATATATATATATATATATATATATAATATTGCAGTAATTCACAAGGTACAAGTAAAAAGAATATGCAGAAAAAGAAACACTGGTAAATAGGAGGCTTAGCCCGAACGTTTTCTTAAGAAAACTTCCTATTTACCAGTGTTTTTTCTGCATATATATATATATATATATATATATATATATATATATATATATATATATATCTATATATGAGAATATATCTATATATATGTGTGTGTGTGTGTGTGTGTGTGTGTGTGTGTGTGTGTGTGTGTGTGTGTGTGTGTGTGTGGTGTGTGTGTGGTGTGTGTGTGTGTGTATGTATATGTGTGTATACGTGTGTGTGTGTGTGTGTGTGTGTGTGTGTGTGTGTGTGTGTGTGTGTGTGTGTGTGTGTGTGTGTGTGTGTGTGTGTGTGTGTGTGATTCAGTACACACACACACACACACATACACACACACGCAAGTTCACACTTATACACTCAAACTCGTAAAATAGTTGAGTTCATTTGACTGGAGACGACTTCGATTACAATCTTTTGTTTTTCGAATTACCGAATGTGATATTTTCTCCGCGTCATGTATTGCGAAGTCGAATGACGAAATTAAGATAGGATAACCTAAAAGAATGTCAGACATGATGTTTAAATGTTCTTAGGAAAGTCTACAATACTGTAAATGAAGTCTTCATCTAGCGATTCAAATTCACAACATAGACTGGAATCGACCTATTGTGAAGCGGGTGGTAGGTACCGAAGTACGTGTACAACAGTTTAGAATTTTTTTTCTCTCTCCTCTATGCAGTCCCCCTGTGGCCACGCCTAACCCAGGCTATGGGACTTTTGACCCAAGACGCTGTAGATCTGAAATCGTGTTGTCTTACATATTTAATCGTTATATCTGCGAATCAATGATTGTATGTGATCAAAGTTATGTGAGAATGAAGTACGGACGACGTAACAATAATCAATCTCCTTCTTCTTAATCTTTCTTTGATAAAGATTTGATTTGTCCAATAACACTAACTTCTCCCATTCCGATGAAGTACTACTGATTCAGTTTAATCTTGCGAACTCCTCTTATCAGGAGGCTGCGACGGTGCCCCTTAATATGTAGAGTGGAATCTAATTGCCTATACCCTTGGTCCAACTCGCTGGTGGCAAGATTTGGATTGCCGTCACCTCGACCCCCGCCGATGATCTTTTATCTAAGGGTTTTTTCTTATGTTTTGATTTCTAATTTTCCCAAAATCATATAATATCTATTTGATTTTCTAGATGTTGCTTGAATCTACAGTATACTTATTTCCGATGCTCTTTTTTTTACAGATTGTTTCTTGTGTTTTGATAACTGATTTTCCAAAATTCTTTTTTTTTTCTTGAATTGACACATATTTCCTATGCTCTTTTTTCTTTTGTTTACAGATTGTCTCTTATGTTTTGGTTATCTCATTTTCCAAAAATCTTATAATATCTTTTAATTGTATCTTTTCCCAATGCTATCATTTCTAAATAGCATTTGACTATCTTTTTATGGTCTTATTCTTTTAATATATTTGTCTTTTCTGTGAGCATTTTAAGCAATGAAGTACAACACTTAAGAGACGTTATTACACTGTTTCCATTGAGAGTTCGTTTGAGTAAAAACGACTTCGGTTACAATATCTTATTTTTCAAATCTCCAAATATCAAAGTATCTTTCCGTCATATATATCA
>NC_134804.1:32041281-32043781 GCF_046742065.1 Oratosquilla oratoria | reverse complement strand
TTACAAAGGAAGAGTATGCCGACAGAAGAGCTTTTGGTCCATAATTAGGTCAGATGCGAAAAAATAAGATAAATAAATAAATAAATAGATAAATAGATAAATAAATAGATAATGATAGATAATAAACTGATAAGATATAGTAATTTATGATTAATTATTCATGAATAAATAATAAAAATAAACAGATAGATAATATTAGATAGATAGATAATAATAAATGGATAAATAAGATAAAATATATGGCAGGCATTTTAGCATTTTACTTAGATATTTATCTAAATGAATCTTAAAACTTCGAACTGGAAGGGTAGTAGAAATTAAAAGTGAACATATTCTTCACTGAGTATAGATAGGTCTCCAAACGAAGAGAAGAAGGTAACGGAGAGGAGGAAAACAAGCAAATGTATAGTAGGCAATTGATACTGCGGTTGACCGCGTGCTAGCCCAAGTCACACCAAGCTTACGACCTGTTTCCGACCGCCTTCGACGGTGGCACTTTTGTTGCTCTCATGGTTAGCGCCAGGTGGCTATTTCATATTCATCTTTACTATTGGGAGATTCATTCCAATCACTTTGTCGTGAATTATTTTTATAAACGGAGGAACAGCACAGATCAGCCTGATCGCCGGTGGTCGGAAACAGGTCGTAAGCTTGACTTGACTGGGCCCTCAGCACCCAACTGTGAGTGATGAAGTATTTAGTATTCTCCATAGTACACTTTCTTCTTCTTGAACACAGTTATATTAACACTTACAAGAATGCCTATTTGTTGGAGTCTATCTCCTCCATAGTCTTGCGTAAATATAAAACAACAATTCCACAAGCAAACGTATTGTAGGGAACTTTGAGTAATGAAGTACTTAGTATTCTCCATAGTTCACTTTTATGAGAACAGGGATATCTTAATGCTTACGGGAAAGCCTATTCTTTGGGCTCTATCTCCTCCGTTGTCTTGCGTAAATATAAAACACCAATTCCACAAGCAAACGTATTGTAGGGAACTTTGAGTAATGAAGTACTTAGTATTCTCCATAGTTCACTTTCATGACAACAGGGATATCTTAATGCTTACGGGAAAGCCTATTCTTTGGGCTCTATCTCCTCCATAGTCTTATGTAAATATAAAACACCAATTCCACAAGCAAACGTATTGTAGGGAACTTTGAGTAATGAAGTACTTAGTATTCTCCATAGTTCACTTTTATGACAACAGGGATATCTTAATGCTTACGGGAAAGCCTATTCTTTGGGCTCTATCTCCTCCATAGTCTTATGTAAATATAAAATGTCATGAGCGTCCAGAGGTGGGGAAGGCAGTTACCTTCTCCCCACTAGAAATCCAAAGTGTCTGAAAATTTGCCGGTCGTCACGTATAATTTCGTTAGTTTTTAAGTTACACTATATCAATGTATGCAACTCATGTAGATAATGTAAATATATGCCTATGAGACCTATTTGAAGTTTGTATCTTGATACAACCCTACACCATTAACCATGTATGTACAGAACCTTTAACTTTGCCCCCACCCTACCAAAATTCCACCGGACGCCACTTTGAAACATCCTAGACACGATGGAAACCCCGTCGACGTTCACCATACCTTGATCCCCCGAGATCGTAATGTCCTTCGACATGGCGAACTCAGACATCGACGGCTTCCCCTTGCGGTCGACTCACCTCTAACAGAGATACTCAAAAGGGTCAAGAGCTTCAACAAGAGAAATGCACGCAAGGTCATCATATTAGGACAGCAGGGCAGGACCCCTAGTAATGGATTTAAATTGGATAAAATTAAGTTTAAGAAGGTAATAGGCAATTAAGAGTTTACCAACAAAGTGGTTAACCAGTGGGTTAGACTTAATAACCACATAGCGAGCGCTGAGACAATTGGTTGCTTTAAAAGAAGATTAGATCATTTTTTTGAATAGGGATGACAGGTGGTAAGGGGCATTGAACTGCTTCGTGTAGGCCTTATGATCTCTTGTAGTCTCCTCCATTCTTGTGTTCTTATGACCCTGAACCGGATTCCCCCTTTTGCAGCTGACAAAAGCGTTACGTGGCGACGCGGGGAAGAGATCCTGTGGCTCATGCAGAAGAAGCCCGAGGGCACCGTGCTCCGGCAGGCAGTGGACAAGGACGCTCGCCTCCACATCCAGCAGGGGACCATGCTGGAGCTGCGTCAGGTGCGATCGCAGGACCAGGGCAACTACACGTGTGAAGTCTCGTCCGGTACTTCTCACAGCACGGTGACACATCATCTTACTGTCAGAGGTTTGTTACATCGCCCACTGCAATGAATGTGGGTAGACAGGCTTCACAACAATATATATATATATATATATATATATATATATATAATATATATATATATATATATATATATGTATATATATATATATATATATATATATATATATATATATATATGTACATATAACAAGACTTGTCTACAAGAAATTTCACTGCCAAAATACACTAATATAAATACACATACATACA
>NC_134804.1:32016281-32033781 GCF_046742065.1 Oratosquilla oratoria | reverse complement strand
TGCCCGCCCACTGTTTGTTTGTTTGTTTTTTCTAAAGACGAGAAGAAAAAATGAGAGAAGTTTTGTTTACCCCTCGTTTGGTAGGTATTGAATAAAGGCTGCTAGAGGCCGAGCAACCTGCGAAGCCAGTGGCTCGTTTTTATATTATTATGTTTTTATGGAGTCTTTTTGGACATATTTGTCTTCCTAGCTAGTACAGTGAGCCCGCTGGCCTCGTGTTCGAGAAGTAAGTAGATCGAGTCCTGCCCGGGGCCAGTGGATTTAAGCTGTTAATGGGGAGGTTACTGCCGTGGCTGGACCCACGGTGGGGTGAGACTTGCCTCGGCAAACGTTCTAAGGAGAGTCTTTGAGGAGATTTATATTGGAACTGAAACCCGGTAACATTAACTTTCGATTTTCAACAGCTCCACCAAGCGTCGAGGCGACATACGGCCACAGTGTGATCAGAGAACGAGAGGGAGATGCTGCCACGCTGGCCTGCACGGCGACGGGACAGCCAACGCCGACCATCACTTGGTCCAAAAAGGTGAGTAGCCTACGCCAGGAGGCGCTAACTGGCTGCGGCCTAAGCCGTCACCTATGCCCTATTATGCTCTTTGACTGATGGGGCAGGTATTAAACAGTCACTGCTGGGAATCGGAGAGGAGTGCGGACACACAACTATAACCCTTGCGCTCCAAGGCGTCCCCTCAGGGTGTGGCATACGTTGGAAGCCATTTTGTCAAATCAACCTTAGTAAGTGCCTGCCTCTCTCTCTCTCTCTCTCTCTCTCTTATTTCCCATCTATATGCTATTTGATTTTTTTCATATTCTGTATATAGTAAAGGAAGCTGTACATTACAATGAGTATCACTTTTTAGGATTATAAGAACGATCTGAATAAATTCTATGCCACAACTGCGTTCCCACCCCCCACCCCCCACCCCATGGTGCCGAGGTGTCACTGGGTGACAGTGGCGATCCGATAATTGGTGGTCAAATTGGTGACCTCGCACTCGGTGGGGAATTCCCGTTTCTGCCACGCCCTGAACGGACTCCTTAAGCCCCGGTCACACTATCACAACTAGAGTTCGTTTGAGTGAAGACGACTTCGTTTACAATTTTTTGTTTTCGAATCTCCAAATGCCATATTACCTTTGGATCATATGTTGAGAAGCTGAATGACGAAGTAAGAGATGTTAAACCTATACGAATATTGGACACATTGCTCAATTGTCCTTAGTGAAGTCTTGAATACTACAGGCGAAGTCATCCTGCAGCTTTTCAAATTCAGAACATTTGACGAGAATCGTGATAGTGTGACTGGAGCTTTAAAGGGAATGCGGGATTACTTTATGAAGGAGTAGGGGGAGTGAAGAACAAGAAGTGGTGGATTATTCCGTAGGTACAATTGGTACAGTGCCTAGGGTATACGGAAACTTTGGTGGTGGTGGTGGTGACCGTGGGGCTAGTGAAAATACAAATAATGATATGAAAATTATGTCCCCTCACCTACGGGATAGGCGCACGCACACACACACACACACACACACACACACACACACACACACACACACACACACACACACACACACACACACACACACACACACACACACACACACAAACTAACACACACACAAACAAACACACACACATATACATGCGTCCTACAAAAGTCACAACAAGGAAAACAAACAACCTTTAAGCAGATGGAATGTAGAAAATAATGTTAGATATAAGATAAAACTAAGATGGCCTCGAAGTAGGAGACGCCAATAAAGTAATCTTCCACCAAAAACCCCAGAAAACAATCGTATCACCCGGGTCCTCTTGACAGAACGGTGTGTTACCTCAAAGTGTGGTTTCATCGTCGTCTGCCGGACCTACTCTTACCATCCACTCCACCAGGAAGGAGGACGCAGGCGTCTACGTGTGCACTGCGTCCAACAGTGTCGGGGCTGATGACCAGGCTTACGTTGAGCTTCTCGTCATGCGTGAGTGCTCGATCACAACAATATTGTTCTTATGACACCATGTTTTCTCCACTAACAAAATCTATTGAGAATTTTTTTCCTTTATCCATGCCGTAGGTTCAGCGTGCATCGAGCTACGTGTGAATACTTGGAATGTTTTTCCATTGCAGTCTTGTTTTTATATACAGAGATGGGAAACAAAATTCCTAGATTTGCATGTACTGAAGTCTTATCAGTCGAAAGTCTAACTCTTACGAGAATAGTTCTTTCCAATGAGCCTAGGGATGACGATGAGATTATAAATAGTGTTCTCATGAAAAATAAATGGTCAGAGAATATACCTAAGGCTGAAGAAGGTTTATTTCCTTTAAAAACTTGTCCTTGCATTTTATATACCGCCCAGATTAGTATTTTCTTTCATAAAATCTATATAAGTCTGTGTATGAGTGATAGTGCTTTAAACAAACGCATATTGTATAATCGACGTTCATTGAATGTTGTGGAGATTGTACTAGAATTATATTAAAGTTTAAGAAGGAAATAGGCAAGTAATTGTTTACCAATAGGATGGTTAACGAATGGAATAGACTTACCAACAATGTAGTGAGCGCTGAAACATTTTGTTGTTTTAAGAGAAGGTTGGATAACTTTATGGATGGGGATGATAGGTCACTGATATGGAACTACCTAGTGTAGGTCTTATGTTATCTTTCAGACTCCCCTATTCTTATGCATTGTTCCAGCTTTCCTCAGCAATTGTACTAAATATTTAATTGTAATATTTTTCTATTTATCCCTGCACGTAGCTTGGCTGTAATGTTGTGGTGATTCGTCAGTCTGTGTCTTGTTCCCACGATGATCTTTCTGTGAATATCGATACGAACCTGAACAACTTTCAAATTGGAGCCGGTAGTTCTTACGGTGGTATTCTTAAAAAAATCCTTATACAAATCTTTCCCTTCCAGAGATTTATGTAAGATTTATATAAAGAAAGATTTTTCTAAGAACACCACCGTAAGAATCTTACGGGACTATTCTTAAAAAAATCTTTCCTTATATAATTCTTTCCCTTCCAAGGATTTATATAAGATTTATATAAGGAAAGATTTTTTAAGAGCACCACCGTAAGAATCTTGCGGTGATAGTCTTACAAATATTCTTTCCTTATATAAATCTTTCCCTTCCAAGGATTTATATAAGATTTATATAAGGAAATATTTTTAAGAATACCACCGTTAACCTTTTTCACTCCATTCCCTCCTTGAAATTTCAACATTCATGTGGCTCCCCTTCATTTTTCTCCCAAATCCCACCCAGCCAAAAAGAAAAAAAAAAATCAATAATAATGATAATAGCAATAATAAAAAAATAATGAAGAGAAACCCTTTTGCCTTATTACAAAGTTGACAATCATAATTATCTTATACATCTTTTGCCAGGACAGAGTGATGGAAGTTCTCTTTTTTATTCAAATTCCTCCCGTTATATAGAAATGTGTAATCTTTAACAACAGGCCATGCCCTCCACCCTCGCCTAAACTCTTGCCATGGCTCCTAGGTTGAGAATCATCTGATTAAGGCCACTCTTCCTTATATTCCTGTGATTGTTCGTGCCACTCTGTGCCAATGTGTGCCCTGTTGGCGTGCCATTCTCTCTCTAATCCCATCCTCATCTGCTCCCTCCTGAAACCCTGCTCAATCAACTGAGGAAACACCTACTCCACAGATGCACCCGAGATCCATCCAAGGGAGCGGGTGGTTTATAGCGGCGTAGGGTATGACGCTGTTTTGTCCTGCGTCGTGCAAGCTTATCCACAAGCCTCCGTGAAGTGGTTCCGCAAAGGCGCGCCAGCCGACCCGATGCGCCTCACATTCTCCATGAAATCCAGCAAGGAGTAAGATCTAGTTTCATGTACTTTGTACGGTTCTATGTGTTAGAATATTATATCTGGGGATTGACACAAGCAGGATGATCAGGTTTAGTGTGATTATACTAAAATTAAGATATTCTCACATAAAATAATGTTATGTTAATAAAAACATATAACAGAAACCGAACGTAATAAGAGGAACAAAAGATTTAGCATAATTTTTGCCAATCTAATATAATTTCAGCTGCTGTCTAGCATATTCTGGTCACCCTGGACACTAGGGCTTCCTTACGGTCTCTGAACCGTTTGTCTATTATTTACAACTGGACAGTGACAAATATTGCTTAAGTGGGTATTCCATCTTTAGGAAATATACGTAATACAAAAAAGGAAATGATTAATGAATCATTCAACACTGTAACACTATGAGGGATAGCCAGCGTTGTTAAGATGAAAGACACTGTACTACACTAGAATTCTAATTGCTGCACTGTGACAGTAGATTAAATTTGCATTTTGTTCTTATATACCTAAAATATTATATAAAAATGGAGAAAGTATTAGATACATACCATCTTCCTACATGTTATTCGCCTGCAAAAACAGTTTCACCTATATTCACGATTTCCTGTTTGAATACTTGTGAAATATTAAAAAGACATGCATGTTTTATGAAAGAAAACGCTGGATTAATATTTTTTCTTGACTGCTTGATGTATTTGTTTATATGTTAGTTAATTTTCTATTTAATTGTTTATTAGATTGTTCGTTGATTTAGTTATATATCTATCTATTCTTTTATTATTATTCATTTTATCACCCGGCAAGGCGTAAGTAAGATCGAATTCGTATGGTCTACCGTACAAATGTTCCGTTTTCTATGATGACTCTCCCAAACAATAGAGTACAGTATACATCGCACAAAGCGGTACAAGGTCCTGACACAAAGAGCATTCTACACATCGGTGAGAAAAAAATAAATAATTGAGGCATTCATAAGAAACATTGTGAGGAAGTTGTGGCTCAACATGAAACACCAAAATTTATTAAACAGCAGTTGATGGACGCGTTCATTCAGGAGAGAAAGGTGAAACTCGCGATGATTAAATTTGCAACTTTTGAACATAAATTCGTCTGTCGTGTTTGTATATCGTTATCGATAACCAGCGTTTCTATCCTTGATGTCAATATCACATGGAAGAGATGGAATCATAAGGGTATTGGAGGAAAGATGTGGAGAGATAGCAACAAATAAATATATAAGAAAACAAATAAATAATGGAGAGTGTAGAAATTAAAAAGTGATAACCATTCTCATTTGAGTGAAAAACATTCCCTAGTTGTATAACAATGCTGTATGACGCTGCTCTGCAGGGGGGTGTCACTAAAATTCCTTGAAATACTGATTGGATTAAAGTATACCAAGAATACCCTCGTAAGGGGTTTTCAGTGATTATTTCCATGAACTTTTGAATGATTGTTCGAGTGAATGAAATAAGAAGCACAAGCCCTCAGAATACCTGTCGAAGTCGACTCTGCGAAGTGGAGAGGCTCTTCTTTCAACCGAATAAAATTACCTGATGTTAGCCAGAATGGAATCCTTAACTGTCTCTCATTTGTACATTTATTCCATCTCCCGCCAGGAGATTTTATTTAACTGAGGGAAACCCCATCACCTATCTAGGACGCGGTGAAAGAGTTGACCATTTAATGACACCTTTTCATTCGATTCACAAAATATTCCCTTGTAACTACCTACCTACTTTCCTACCCACTTACCACATATATACCTACTTACCTACATACGTACCTACTTATCTATTTCCCTAACCACCGACAAAATAATTTACCTACCTATCTACGTACTTCCCTGACCACCTACATACGTACCTATCTACCTAATTCCCTTACCACCTACATACTTACCTACCTATTTACCTATCTATCTGCCTACTTACCAGCACATTTACCTATATATCTACCTATTTACTTATCTATCTGCGTACTTACCTACCTACATACTTACCTACATGTCTACATACTTACCTGTCTATATTCTTACCTACCTATTTACCTGTATATATGCCTACTTACCTACATATCTATCTACTTACCTATTAACCTACCTACATACCCTCTAACCTACCTACCTACCTGAAGGACCATTGTGAAGCAACTAGATCTTACTAGCATCTAGAAACTTACTTTCCTGTCTATCTACTTACCTACTAACCTACTTACCGGCTAACCTACCTACTTACCTACCTACCTGCAGGACCATTGTGAAGCAATCTAGCTCTGTACCACCAAGAAGAAAATACAGGTCAGGGTCAAGCCCTATACAGGTTACATGTGTTTATCAGATGTTCCTGTGCGCCAAGGACATCGTAATCACCAGCAGCCGGCGATATATAACACAACCAGCTTGTAGTTATAGTTAAAAAGAAAAGAAATGGAAATCCACTTACCTTACGGTTATTTATTCTTTTTATAACACAAAGATAGATAGATAGATAGATAGACTTTATTTGGCAATAAATCAATGTACATGAAGTGCAAATAATGACAAGAACACATAGTTCGAAATAATAAAAAAAAGTCCTAATACGTTTTAAACCTGCTCAGGGTAAACGGTGAAATGTTTATATTTCACATCTAGCAAATGCTCTCAGAGACATTCTATCAAGTTTGCAGAAAAAATATATATACACACTATTTATATGTGTATACTTATATGAATGTAGATATGTAGTTAGGATCTGCATTGGATATTTGGTGGGGTAAACGGGGTGAAGTCCGTTCGTTTTAATTTCTCAGTCTTCCCTCCTTTACAAACATGGAGCAACCTCCGAGGAAGACTCGGGGAGTTGCCAAAATTATATTTACGATTTTTACTTACAAATGTTGATATATGCTGATCGGGAAAGGTTGGTAGAGTTGGACGGATATGTCGCTTGTTTCGCCAGGTGTTTAGGCGTAGTCCTAAACGCCTCGCGTCTCTGGTCACTGACAGATCCGGTGGCAATGGAGCGTCCCTTGGGAGACAGATCCTAACACAATGGAGGATCTGAAGACGTTGGAGTTCTCTGCCACTCTCTGTGCATGCGTGCGCGTATGTGCACGCTAGACATATAAAGGAATGACTCCTTTCAATCATCTTGCAGCAATATATATATATATATATAAATATATATATATATGCATATATACATATGTATATATACATATATACATATATGTGTGTGTGTGTGTGTGTGTGTGTGTGTGTGTGTGTGTGTGTGTGTGTGTGTGTGTGTGTGTGTGTGTGTGTGTGTGCGTGACATGTTGACGTAAGTGAGAATAAGATACAGAAGAGTTTCATTTTATTCCTGACTAGTCTCGCATATACTCTATACACACACACACACACACACACAAACACACAAACACATACATATATATATATATATATATACATATATACATATATATATATGTATATATATATATATATATATGGAGCGTATGTGTATATGAATGTATATGTATTTTTATTAACATTAACATTTCCATTTGTAATTGAATGTGTTGTATGTATAATGTCCAAAGGTTTTATGTGGCTTTGATCTCTCCCAGTTTTCTTTCTTCTGTATAAGTATTGTGATCTATTTTTTTCTTTTTTTGTACTCTGAGGATGTCGTAATAGACGAAAACGTTCAGTATTCCGACTTTAATATCCCTGTGGTTTCTGCAATATATATATATATATATGTATATGTATACATATATATGTATATATATATATATATATATGCAATAAAAACACCAGGAGCGTGTGTTCACAAATGCGTAAATAACCACTAGGAAAAAGTAAACTAACGAAGCAGAGCGCTTTCGTGTAATTACATCTTCAGTGCAGATACAAAGAAGGAATTCCTTCTTTGTATCTGCACTGAAGATGTAATTACACGAAAGCGCTCTGCTTCGTTAGTTTACTTTTTCCTAGTGGTTATTTACGCATATATATATATATATATATATATATATATATATATATAACAACACCCTAAAGCAAGCGAATGTGGTATACCAATACTCCTGTCCCGAAGAAGGTTGTAAACTTCTACCTAACATGAATTATATTGGTGTTACCACTACTTCACTTAGCCAAAGGCTCACAATGCATACCCGCGATGGTAGCATACGGAAACATATGACTCACTATCACAACTGAAGTCCAACAAGACAAGACCTAATTAACAATACCAAAATACTCAAACACTGTAACAATCACAAAAAACTACACATCCTGGAGAAAGTCTACATTTCACAACACACACCAATCATCAACATACAAACAAACACATTAGGCACCTTACTCTTAAACAAAGAATCCGTCACACCAGGACAAAATTCCCCTCGACAATATGACATATAACATCAACGGACACCTTGTCCAGTTCCCCCCCCCCCCCAGTCATAATGATCTGACTCGAACCTCTCCTAATTCCACCTCACTGTCCATCCCCCCCCCCCCGTCATTATTATGATCTGAATCGAACCTCTCCTAATTCCACCTCACTGGAACCATAAAGCCTTGTCATCTTGTGACCCCTTAGCATAATTGACATGGACCTTTTCCTGTCATTTTATCTGCCTGAAGATGGTTGTATGTAACAACCGAAAGCTTGCGATTGTATTTATATAATTAGTGTCAATATACCATGGATCTCGGTAGACTTGTGTTTAATCTACCCCTGGACTGTAAGAGGAATGGAAAAAAACAACGAAGAAGATAGTTGAAACTGACTTAGCATTGGTCTTTAACAAGACATGTCTACAAGAAAATTTACTGCCAAAATATACTAATATATATATATATATATATATATATATATATATATACATACATACATATACATATACACATGTCGGAATATGTAAGACAGATGAGTGGATGGGTGGTGAGATAAACACAGGGAACCGTTAGGGAGTTATTCTGACGTTTCGTCCTTACCAGGACTTCTTCAGAGTACATGCACCTTCCAACAATTCACACCCTAAATACCCGCCGAATCTATCCGCGTTCCACCATGATCGACCTGACCTCTCGTCCTCCTACGCTCTGCCTCGCGAAGTATCAAGCGGCTGGCCGTTTTTGTTAATTCAATAAACCCATCGCGCTGGCTGTTGTTTGGATGGGAAGCGATGTAAGCTGCTCTAGTTATTTTTCTTTTTTTCTTAGGAAGTCCTTTCTGCAGCACCTCTACTCTGTCCCAGTCTGGTAAGTGGCCATGAGTATCTACATGAACCACTAGCGAGTTTGATACTCGGTGTGCCTTGACGTCATTCCTGTGCTCAACTATCCGCTTCTTAATACCTCTGCTGGTTTCCCCGTAGTGGCTCATAGGACAGCTTCCACATGCTATCTTGTAGACGACACTGTTTTGCTCCCCGTTGGCCACGACTTTGTTCTGGTTCGGGAACGAAAATAGGAGACATTGTTAAGAACCAGAACAAAGTCGTGGCCAAAAGCCCTTCATAGCAAACATGACCAGTACAAACAAAACAAAACAAAACGCATTGCCTCATGTGCTTACGGGCAGTGTGCCACAGAATGTGAGTAAGCACTGTCCAAGAAGATCCAAGCCTTGGACATTAAACAGTATGAAGAAAATTAAGATCTATACTTACAACGTAAGAACTCTCTCAGAAGACCACAGCTGGAGACTTTAAGGGAAGAACTGGACAGCATCAAGTGGGACATCGTAGGACTGAGCGAAGTCCGAAGAGCGGAAGAAAAGCCGATACAATTACAAGATGGTCACCACCTGTAAGGACAAAGAAAGATCTAGTGGAGTAGGATTGTTGATCAACCGAGAGGTTGCTGGTAATGTAGTCTAGTTCAGTAGTTTATTAGACAGGGTAGCTTGGATTGTGATTAGGCTGTGTAAAAGTTACACTCTAAAAATAGTTCAGATTTATGCACCAACTTCACTGAGTTCACACGATGAAATTGAATCCTTATATGATGATTTAAGTCAGGTAATGGACCAAGAAAAAAGTAAGTACACGTTGGTAATAGGCGACTTTAATGCTAAGTTGGGGGAAATGGGAGATTATGGTCTAATTCTTTAATATTTAAGGCTTCAAGTAAGGGGAGGCGGCGTGTGTCCGGGCATGTTGTGATGACGACTATGAAGTTGAGCAGACGTCTTAGTTACCACATTTCGTCTGGAGCCCCAAAAACCCACTTACGCCAGGAATATTACGAGGACATAACGAGACAATTGCTCACAGAGAACACAGAGATCATCACAACATGCCCGGACACACGCCGCCTCCCCATACTTGAAGCCTTAAATATTAAAGAGTTAGACCCTAGTCTCAACATACAATTATCAGACCTGCAAGCATTACCAACCATGAGAAGGAACACAGCCCCTAGTACCAGCCAATCTGAGACGAGGAGAAACGAGGCAAACGACACAAGCACGCCTTGAATATCGGCCAGATCCCCAAAAGCCAACATTTCGATCTCTCCCACCGTGAAGACAAGACCCACTTCCACGCCACTGAGGAAGAGTCAATGTGACTCGAAATCGCGATATGGCAGCCCCGATGACCTCATACGGAGAAATCATCTCACATCTTGCAAGAGAGAATAAGTCTATCTTGCGTAATAAGAAGAATATCCTTAAGAAAATTCAGCATGCTGAGTTGTCTATCACTTTTAATTAAATATATATATATATATATATATACATATACATATATATATATATATACATATGTATATGCATATATATATGCATATATATATACATATATATGCATATATATATACATATATATGCATATATATATATACATATATATATATATATATATATATATACATATATATGTACAACACGGAATGGGTCCCAGTAATTAGTGATACATTTTAACAACCACAATGCACTTTAATTCTAAGCCATCAGCATCGGGAAACCCAAAGGAGGTTATAATGCAGAAATTGAAATGCGGTACTGCCAAGGACTCGAACCCAACTAGCGCATGACAAGTGCTTTAGTGACTTAACGATCACGCTATAAAGAGTGATCGGTAAGTCACTACAGCACTTGTCATGCACTGGCTGGGCTCGAGTCCTTGGCAGTACCGCATTTCAATTTCGGGTCTCCCGATTTTGATGGCTTAGAATTAAAGTGCATTGTGGTTGTTAAAATGTATACATACATATATATATGCATATATATATATATATATATATATATATATATATATATACATATATATATATATTTATATATATATATATACATATATATATATTTATATATATATACATATATATATATATATATATATTATATATATATATATATATAGCCATGTATAAGGGAACATCAATGGATAGATTCAGCTGGCTCAATTTATATATTTCATACCCCTCTATAGTATTTTTCTTTCTTATTTCTTCATAATTTCTTCCCTGTTCTTGCTGTTCTTGAGATCCCGGGAGACTCAAAACATCCTTCACTTTAATCCACAACTGAAACTTATTATTCTTAACCTCTTAGAGAGATTTTGAATATGTGCACAACGAAAAGTCAGTAAGCACCTAATTGATTAATAACAAACCAAGATGCGAAAAATCATGGAGTGAGGCTAAAGTCCAGTTGGGCTGGATAGCTGGTTTGTGGCCGCAACAAGAATGACCGTCAACGCGCTTTCATGGAGGACTTCCTGCCTAAAGTCGATCATCCCGTCTTGGCGAAGAAGACTTCCAGCAAGAACCCGCCCCGAGAAGATCGCCGACAGCCAAGCAGTGCCCGAATGGAGAAGAATGCCTCCTCGTACTCAACAGGAGACGAGGAGAAGAATCTCCGGCACTGCTTTGGCAGAGGAGAGGGTCACGGAGATCCTCAGACCCTTTGAAGATGGGGCCTCATGTCCTCAAAAGGATACGAAGAATGACCCCGACCAGCCCCAAGCAACGTATCTTCGCATTCATGAAATAGATGCGTTGCAAGACGAACTTCGGCCTAATCCAGGCAATGGCACTGAGTGCCGGTGTGGCTCCGTCAACTGCAGAAGTGGCAGTGACGACTCAAGAGAGCCCAAGATCGCCGAAGAAACAAGCCCACTACTTCTCAGCATCCACGAGATCGACGACCTCCTGGACTCCCTCAGGAGCGATGAAACATGCAGAAGTGGTTTCCGTTGTGACGTCGTGAACTGCAGGGGATCCTCCAAGGATCTTCGGATAGCAGACGGGCAAGCCATTTCGGGACGGCAGGCAAGTTGGAGACGAACTCCATCCAATGCCGAAGACCGGGCCCACTGGAAAACATCAAGACTGACTCCAGGGTCGAGAGGCCGTTTGTTCTGGAAACCCCAAGGCTGTCCAGAATGGAGGACTCGACCTTCATGGTACAGAATGCCCAGTGACGTAAAAGACTGGAGAAAATAATAGCTCTGTTTTGTACGCAAATGTTATTAGAAAAAAAGCCCAGAAAAAAGAAAGAAAACGAAAAGCCCATAGAAATATGTGAATTTTGAAATCAAGAAAATTCATGAAAGGCCAAATTGAGAATAGACCAATTTAAAGCGTATTTTCGTCAGAAAATCATATGCATAATGGGCATGGTCCAAAAATGCATTAGCAACGATGTTCGCGTTTCAAAGCCCAAACTAGACCAAAAGCCCGGAAGATGGACATTCTTCCCTCAGCTGAATAAAATCACCTGGCAACGACCATATTAGTCGAGCCTTTAGTCCGCCTTTAAGGGTCTATCACACTGGGCTATTTTCCCTCCGACATCCAACCTCCATTTGAATAACTAGAATATGACTTTACTTACAGAAATCGAAATTTCTCAAAGAACACTTCAACTGTATGCCAAGCATTCGTATAGGTTTGCAATCATTCAGCTTTGTTATACATGGCGGAAAGATAATTTGATATTTGGAGATTTGAAAAGTAAGATATTGTAACCGAAGTCGTTTTTACTCAAACGAACTCTTAACGGTCAACCCCGGTTAAGCCCGTGGAAGCCCAATGTAATAACGCCTCAAGTCCTCTCGAGCATAAAGGTTGTCCTCGTGTGTGTGTGTGTGTATGTGTGTGTGTGTGTGTGTGTGTGTGTGTGTGCGTGTGTATGTATGTATGTGTGTGTATGTGTGTGTGCATATACCTAGTATTATTTACCTAGTTGTATTATACGGGAAGAGAGCCATGCTCGTACTGACCCGTCTTTGTATCTTTCAGCCTCTACTTTATTCTTAAATTCTTGTATCATTTTTGCACACACTGTTGCCTCATCCAGTTTGTTCCAGGTATCTACCACTCAGAGTGGGAAACTATTCTATTTCAGATCTCTTCTATAACTATCCTTTTTGAGTTTCTTTTCATGCCCTCGTGTTTTTCTCTTATCCCACTTTGATAAATCATCTCTATCGAGGATGTATGTGTGTGTGTGTGTGTGTGTGTGTGTGTGTGTGTGTGTGTGTGTGTGTGTGTGTGTGTGTGTGTGTGTGTGTGTGTGTGTGTGTGTGTGTGTGTGTGTGTGTGTGTGTGTGTGTGCGTGTGTGTGTATGTGTGCATGTGTATTTACCTAGTTGCATTACACGGGCAGGGAAGCTATGCTTGTGCTGACCCATGTTTGTATCTCGCAATATCTAGTTTGTTCTTAACCCATTCAACTCCGATGACAAGATGTCTTGTCATTTGGTCAAATAAAACAAAAAATCATAAAACACCAAAATGTTTGATCAAACACCAGAAAAATATGACGCCAGTCCTCCTCGCTGCGAGCAAAGCGAGGAGGACTGACGTCATATTTTTCTGGTGTTTGATCAAACATTTTGGTGTTTTATGATTTTTTTGTTTTATTTGACCAAATGACAAGACATCTTGTCATCGGAGTTGAATGGGTTTAAATTGTTGTGTTGTGTTCGCACACACTATTTCTTCATCCAGTTTGTTCCATATATCCATCACTCTGTGTGGGAAGCTGTTCTTTTTTCAGGTCTCTTCTGTAGTTATCCGTTTTGAGTTTCATTGCATGTCCTCTTGTTTTTCCTCTGTCCCGTTTTAATAGGTCCTCCCTATCAAGGCATTCTTTTCCTTTCATAATTCTATAGATGGTTATTAGGTCCCCTCGTCCTCTTCTTTGTTCCAGGGTTGGCAATTCCAGTTCGGCCAGTCTTTGTTCATATGTTAGGTTTGCAAATGTTGGGACCAGCTTTGTCGTTGCTCTTTATATTCTTTCTAATTTTCTTATATTCTTTTTTGTACTGGGTGACCATATCAGCGCTGCATATTCCAGTTTTGGCCTTATTAGTATTTGTAACATTTTCTTGATCATTTCCTTATTTAAAGGCCACCTTTATTGATCTCAACAAATTGTATGTTTCTCCGAATATTTTATTTATATGTTTATCCGGCGACACGTCTTTGGTGATAATTACTCCTAGGTCCTTTTCAGAATTCACTTTCTTTACCTCTTTTCCATCAATTTTATACCGTCCTGTTATTCTCTTCTTGCTTTTTCCAAATTCAATTATACTGCACTTCTTGATGTTGAATCCCACTTCCCATCTCTTGCTCCACTCCGAGACTTTGTTCAGATCCTTCTGCAATGAGTCACAGTCTATTTCGGAGTTTATTCTCTTTAATAATTTTGCATCATCTGCAAAGCAGTTCATGTAACTTTCAATGCCCTCATCCATGTCATTTACATATATAGCAAACATTATCGGAGCTAGTACTGATCCCTGTGGGACGCCACTACTCATTTCTTCCCATTTTGAATATTTGTCTCTGAGCACCACTCTCATTTTTCTTCCATGTAGGAAGTCCTCCACCCAATTCAATAGTTTTCCATGTATGCCTCCTATTGTTTCCAGTTTATATAGTAATTTTCTGTGTGGTACCTTATCAAATGCCTTTTGTAGGTCCAGGAATGCACAGTCTGTGTGTGTGTGTGTGTGTGTGTGTGTGTGTGTGTGTGTGTGTGTGTGTGTGTGTGTGTGTGTGTGTGTGCGTGCGCGTAAGTGCGTGCACATTTATTCCTTTTTCGTGTGCAAAAATTTTACCTATTTGCTACCATGGGGGGAGGGGGAAGCAATGAGATGAATAATAAAAGGATAAAGTGTTACCTAATATTGAATGTGTTGAGGTCATGCAGTGGGTTTTATTTTATTTATTTATTTATTTATTTATTTGTTTGTTTATTCATTTAATTTATTTATTTTCCTATTTATTCGTTTATTTATCTTTATATATATTTTTTGTAAGGGATGGTAATTTAATAGATTGCTATGGTGAATAGGGTACTCATTTTTGTTGGACGTCTGGTGTATTTGGAGGAGGAAAAGGATTGGAGGACAGAAGACAGGGGAGAGGAAGAGGAGACAGGAACAAAAAAGAACAATGAAAATGCTGATATGGATAAAACTAGAAAGAGAGCGAAGGGATGATACAGAATGAGAAGAGGCGGGGAATGGAAACCGGAAAGAAATGGAGGATGGATTGAGGAGAAATAATACGATCGAGTGACAGAAAGGAAAGAAAACGGAGTTCCTTGTGGGAGTTAAGGTGGAACTGGTTTGAATAGCCTGGCCCCAGTTCCTTTGCTGTCGACGTGGTGGACTGGAAAATAATTAAATTGCTTGACGCCAAGAGGAAGGAGAATTTGACTGCCACCTGGTACGAAAGGGATTAGTAAGCTGGATTCGAGGTTGACTGAAACCTCAGTTACTTTAACTAGGTTTATATTTATTAATAGTTCCAGATGAAGTACACTCACACACTCTCGTACACACACATGCGCGCACGTATACATGTACACGCACGCGCTCGCGCGCACACACATACACACACAAAAACACACGCAGGAAAATATATATATTATATATATATATATATATATATATATATATATATATATATAAAGATACGGAAAAGATCAAGATCGAGAAAGGAGTACGGCAAGGCGATACAATTTCACCCAAATTATTTACAGCTTGCTTGGAAGAAATTTTCAAAAGGTTGAATTAGGAAGAAAAAGGTTTGAACGTTAATGACGAATATTTGAACCCCCTAAGATTTGAGGATGACATTATTCTTATTTTACAAACAGCAGAAGATTTCCAAGATAACCTGAGTGATGTGAACAAAGAAAGTCTCAAAGTAGGTTTAAGAATTAATAAGACCAAAACCAAAGTAATGTTCAGCACAAAAATTCATAGTAAAGAGATTATAATCGATGGTAATAGTTTTGAAGAAGTTGAAGAGTATAATTATTTAGGCCAAATGGTGAAAGTGACAAAATCTTATGATAATGAAATAAAAAGACGTGTTACAATTGATTGGAAAGTGTTTGGTACGTATTATAAAATCCTAAGAGGCTCTCTACCTTTATGTTTGAAACGTAAAGTTTTCAACCAATGCATTCTGCCAGCAATAATCTATGGATGTGAGACTTGGAAACTGACGAAGGCGATGGAAACAAAGCTAAGGACTGCACAAGGGAGAATGGAGAGATCAATTATGGGAATAATGCTGAGAGACCGAAGGAGAGCAAGTTGGGTGAGAGAGCAGAAGAGAGTGAAAGCTATTGTGGAGGCAGTGAAAGAGAGGAAGTGGAATTGGGCAGGTAAGTTAGTGCGAAAGACAGATGAGCGATGGAGCAGGTGTGTTACTGAGTGGACGCCGCGAGATGGGATACGTGGAAGAGGGAAACCAGACAGAAGGTGGAGAGACGAGATTGAGAAGTTTGCAGGAGTGACGTGGCAGAAGTTGGCTGATTTGATTATATATATGTATATATATATATATATATATATATACATACATATATATATTTATACATATATATACATATATATATACACATATATATGTATATATATATATATATATATATATATATATATATATATATATATATAGCCATGTATAAGGGAACATCAATAAATAGATTCAGCTGGCTCATTTTATATATTTCATACCCTTCTCTAGTATTGTTCTTTCTTATTTCCTCATATTATATTCCCTGTTCTTGCTGTTCTTGAGACCCCGGGAGACTCAAAACATCCTTCACTTTAGTACACAACTGAAACTTATTATTCTTAACCTCTTAGAGAAATTTTGAATATGTGCACAACGAAAAGTCGGTAAGCACCTAATTTATTAATAACAAACCAAGATGTGAAAAAACATGCAGTGAGGCTAAAGTCTTCGTTGGGCTGCAGAGTTGGTTTGTGGACGCAATAGAAATGAACGTCGACGCGCTTTCATGGAGGAGTGACTGCCTAAAGCCGATCATCCCGTCCTGGCGAAAAAGACTTCCAGCAAGGACCCGCCCCGAGCTGAAGATCGCCGACAGCCAAGCAGTGCCCAAATGGAGAAGAATGCCTCCTCGTACTCAACCGGAGACGAGGAGAAGTTCCTCCGGCACTGCTTCGGCAGAGGATAGGGTCACGGAGACCCCGAGACCCTCTGAAAACGGGGTTTCAAGTCCCCAAAAGGATGTAAAAAACAAGCCCAACCAGCCTAAAGCAATGCATCTTCGCATTCATGAAATAGATGCGTTGCAAGAAGAACTTCGGCCTGATCCAGGCAATGGCATTGGGTGCCAGTGTGGCTCCGTCAACTGCAGAAGTGGCAGTGGCGACTCGAGAGAGC
>NC_134804.1:32008781-32011281 GCF_046742065.1 Oratosquilla oratoria | reverse complement strand
TCCTCCAATACCTACCCCACTTCCTTTTTCTTCCCCTCCCCCTCCTCTTCCTCTTCCTTCTCCACCTCTTCCTTCTCCTCCTCTACTCTTTTTCCTCCTCCTCTACCTACTCCGAGAGTGCGGGTGCTCTTTTCTACGTAGTCCATAGTCCAAAGCATAGCATGAGCCAGTCAGTCTGTCAGAGGTTATCGTAGACTGGAGGTCAGCCCTGTGTAAGTTTTCGATGCGTCCGCATTACAGAAATACTTGAGTTTGCTCCCAGTGCCAGAAACTCATCAAGATAAGATATTTGGTCCAAATTCGTGTTTGGTGTCAAATACCTTCTTGTTATCTTCTTCAAGATAGTCACCTCTTGGACCTGATTCCTCCATTACTTTTTCCACAAATGTCGAAAGGAATTTAAAGTAGGCAGACTATAGGACAGGAGAATTGTGGAATTATAGAGGGTTGTTGTTGTTGTTGTTGTTGTTGATGGGTTTTTTTGCTGCTGCTGTTGCTGCTGCTGCTGCTGCTGTTGTTATTGTTGTTGTTGTTGCTGTTGTTGTTGCTGCTGCTGCTGCTGCTGCTGCTGCTGCTGCTGCTGTTGCTGTTGTTGTTGTTTACTACTTTTGCTTGAATTACGGAGGGAAGTAAGCGAATAGAAAGAAAGAGAGGGAGAGAGAGAGAGAGAGACGATGAGAAAGTGATTAAAAGGAAAGAAGGAAGTTCACGAGAAGGAAGAACGAAGATATAACTTGATACGTAGTGGAGGAGTAGGGAGATGATGATGATGAGGAGGAGGAGGAGGAAGAGGAGATGTTATTGGTGGAGTTCGCTCGTTCTTGCGGTTTAGCATCTCTGCGTGAGTTATGTCTTTCATGCAGCAGTCTTGCAGTGGTTACAGTGCACGGAATTGCGCATGCGCGCCGTTCGATGACATGCACGTGCACTGTGCACGGCTGCGCGTGCGTGCGCGCGGGTGTGGGTTACCTACTGCGTGTGCGCACTTGTCTGGGTGAATTTACTGACCCCGCGTGCGCGTGTGTATTTACCTAGTTGTATCTTACGGGACGGGGAGCTACGCTCGTAGTGTCCCGTCTCTGTATCTCCCCATATCTAATTTGCTCTTAAATTCTTGTATTGTTTTTGCACACACTATTGTTTCGTCTAGTATGTTCCATGCATACACCATTCTGTGGGGTGTGTGCGTGTGTGTGTGTGTATGTGTGTGTGCGCGCGCGTTTACCTAATATCTGCTAATGTAGAATGTACAAGAAAAGAGCTACGCTCATGGGTTCCCTTTCTTCGTCTTCAATCAAATTTAACTTTGGGTTCGTTTATGGACTTTAGATAGATTAATTCCCATTTTAAGTTAATCCAGAAGTTGATGTATCTGTACGCAAGATTGAGTTGCTTGATATCCGTCAAGTACATTTTTTTCATAATATCATTACTGATGCATATTCTGATCTGGGATTGGTGAGGTTCTCTAATATGTGTGTGTGTGAGAGAGAAAGAGAGGGGAGAGAGAGAGAGAGAGAGAGAGAGAGAGAGAGAGAGAGAGAGAGAGAGAGAGAGAGAGAGAGAGAGAGAGAGAGAGAGAGAGAGAGAGAGAGGGTACTGATACTTTAAAAAAAAAAATCAGAGCTGGGCGAGTTACCGCCCGACGGGTAGTGCATTACCGTCAATGCGTTACCGACAATGCATTACCGTCAATGCGTTACCGATTTTAATTTCCTTTAGAATGATTTTGATGAAAAAAAAAATGGAGAAGTATTTGCTTCTTACGAATATTTTCAATAGAATAATACCTAAACTACAACATTAATATTCCCTATCCTAAAGCATAAAATAACCAGACCTGGGCACTTGCGTTACTGCGTTAGTAACGCACTACCTGTCCGGAGGTAACGCGCCCAGCTCTATAACAAATATATATGTCTAATAATATATCTTTTTTTTTTTCATTTGTATCTGCAGCTGACGGACGGTGAAGACGCGTGGTTTAACCTGACTGTTCCTGGAGCATCGTCCCCTTCTTCGATGTATCTCAGCCAGAGCTACACGCTGGAAAGCCTGGACTCCGGCGCGGAGTACGCTGTCATCATCTGGGCTCGCAATGAATTCGGCTTCAGCGAGCCGAGCGACGTCTTCCAGTTCCGCACGATGGAGATAACTGGATCCACGGAAGGTAATAAAAGTGCGTTGACGTGCATAAATCCTCGCGTTCTGAACGCGTTGCCCTCGTCTCCGTCGCCACGGACACCGATAGGAGTTATCACACTGGGATGTTTTTCCTCCGACTGCTGGAGCAAATCTCCAGCACGCAGCTTTCGGGGAGGAATCTGAGAAGCCGGAGGAAAATTATTATCCTCTTGCGCATCAAATTACATTCTATGTGAATTGTTGGGAAAACGAAACGGTTTGACACAGTGATTGTACGGAGGAAAAGGTTCTTGAGGTGTGCCATTACCGCCAGTTAATCGGAGGTTGGAGGGAAAATAGCTAAGTGTGATCACTA
>NC_134804.1:31768781-32003781 GCF_046742065.1 Oratosquilla oratoria | reverse complement strand
ATGGCCTTCCAAGTTGCAACGCCACACGCGAGGTGCGGAGCCTACGACAGGAGACGCTGAGTAGATGTAGCCAAAGCCGTCACCTTTGCTCTATCATGCACTCTGGGGACTACTGAAGAAGGTAGCAGGCACTGCTGGGTATCGGAGAGGAGTGCGGGATTCGAACCCACAATTAAGCGAATGCAAGACCAGCACGCTTCCGATGACGCCGCTAGTAGGTAACAGTCACTGCTGGGAATGGGAGATGGGTGCGGGATTCGAACCTACAACTAAGCGAATACGAGGCCGGCACGCTTCCGATGACGTACCAGGGGGGGGGGGGAGGGAATTGCTGGTGCAGGTAACTACAGTTACGGCTGGGAATCGGAGAGGAGTGCGGGATTCGAACCTACAACTAAGCGAATGCGAGACCAGCACGCTTCCGATGACGCCACGAGCGTGAGAGAGAAAAACAAATGCATGTCTTTGACTCCCCAGCCGGAGAGGAACTCCCGTACTCCCCGACTGCGAACTCTAACGTCTTTCGTCTCTCCTTCAGGAGGCGCAGAGGCGGCCAAGCTGGACGAGACGTCGAGTACCGGAGGAGCAGGCGGCGGGGCTGTGTTGATGACGCCCAGAGAGAAGCGAGCACAGATGACCGCGCTCGTCACAGCAATCAGCTTGTCCACGTTTTTTTGGTAGTCTGCTTCGAGGTGAGTCCCCTTCGGGGGAGGGTAGACTGTGTCCCCTTTGAAGACTGACCACAGTGTTGTTCAGTCCCCCCAATAGCATCCCCACCTCAGTCACCTTACCCCGCCATCTCTCTCTCTCTCTCTCTCTCTCTCTCTCTCTCTCTCGTGCCTACATACACCTTGCCAAGCTCTATAACAAAAATGTATGACAGTCCTCTCTCTCTCTCTCTCTCTCTCTCTCTCTCTCTCTCTCTCTCTCTCTCTCTCTCTCTCTCTCAGCAGTTAGCAGAAGAGAGAGTATGTTAATAATCTTAGACAGCACTGGCTTCGGGTCACCAGACTGATTTTGATTTTAATCTAACCTTCTCGGCCGGTGATGTCTTTTACAGAGTCTAGTCTGTTGAATGGACGAGGTTTTCCTTAAGGATATAAAAGGTGGTGAATCCCCCAGAAGATGAGTCACGTCAGTGAAGAGGTTGACATACCCCATCAGCGGTAAGATCTGGTCTTGAGGCCGGTCGGATCCGACCAGGTTGGATCGTGTATGTCGGTCGGCACAGACACGATCCAATCCGGTCGGATCTGACCAGATCTGTCCGGCGGCCTCAAGATCAGATCTCACCGTGGATGGGGTCCCTAAGACCGCCTTTCGCCATGTTGATGCGATTACAGATTTCGTTCTGGTTGTCGCCAGGCAATTTTATGCAGCTTCTGCGTGGGCGTCACCGCGGGCGAGGCGTGGTTGCGTGGCATTCTTGCAATCTCAGGTTGCTACAGTCTGCAATCCGTCGTTCGGTCGGTCGGTTCCACAGGGTGCAGCTTCCGCCACCCGCAGAAGATGGTATGTAATCATGACAAAAGCTGACTCTCAGCGCTGCCGCTAGCATGATGTCAGGCAGTCGAGGGCTTGCAGAAAGTGTGACGTCATCATTCGAGTCGGTCCTGATACTTACGAAACCCAGTTTCTGGCATCACTCGTTCGTTCATTACGCAAAGATCACTTTCTACGCAATCGTGACGCATCCAGCATCCAGGATTACTCATGGGCGTCCTGCGCTGCCAGGGTGTGGCACCACACAAAGAGAAGATCAGCAACAGCAGCTCAGCCAGTATCCCTTGCAACTGGTCTCTAATCTCTTCCAGTATCGTACTTTTATTTTAAAGGAGACTAGATTTCTTGACAATGCAGTTCTCGTGTTTCCAGACCAGTAACAAGAAGAGAGAGAGAGAGAGAGAGAAAGAGAGAGAGAGCACGAGAGAGAGAAAAAGAGAGACCAGGAGAGAGAGGAAGAAAGAGAGAGAGGAAGAAAGAGAGAGAGCAAGAGAGGGAGAGCAAGAGAGAGAGGAGAGAGAGATTGAGAGAGAGAGAGAGAGTAAGAGTAAGAGAGAGAGAGCAAGAGAGAGAGAGAGAGAGAGAGAGAGAGAGAGAGAGAGAGAGAGAGAGAGAGAGAGAGAGAGAGAGAGATATGCTGATCCTAATGGTTTTGTTAGTGTCTACGCTTTGCTAATGTCAGTCAATCTAACCAGTGCAACACACCCACATAATTATCTAACCTCCTTTTCTGACCTTTCATGCAGCCGCCCCTGGAATTCCGGAACTCTCTCGGTAAGTGAAGCACAAGAGTGAACTGGAAAGAGTCTTTTTGTTTTTAATTTATCAATTAAGTTATTTATCTATCTTATATGTTTATTCATTTGTTTATCTATTTGTTTATTTCATTTATTTATTTGTTTATTTTTTTTTACTTTATATATATATATATATATATATATATATATATATACATACATATATATATATATATATATATACACACACACATATATATATATGTATATATATATATATATATATATATATATAGATATATATATACAGATTTTGTTTTTAAGATTTACGGGGCTACCCGCCCAGGCTTCAGGTTTCTATGTAGTTTCGTTCTATTCCGTCCTTCTCCGATGTCGCGCCGTCCCCAATCCACTGCAGCCTCCTCCTCCTCCTCCTCCCTCCTCCTTCACCTCCATCACGCCTCCCTTCAGTCTCGCCCTTGACCCCTGACCCCTCCCAGAGGCAACGCAGCCCACTCCAACAACAAGAGGCTTTGTTGTTCAGCACTTTCTGACGGTTCCGTTCTCACCCTCGTTCTCGGCAAGGGCAGGTTTCTCTCCTATAAATATATAGTCGTTTCCCATCCCCCCACCCTTTCCCCGTTCCCCTCCCCCCTCTCTTTCTCTCTATCTCTATCTCTCTCTCTCTCTCTCTCTCTCTCTCTCTCTCTCTCTCTCTCTCTCTCTCTCTCTCTCTCTCTCTCTCTCTCTCTTTCTTTCTATCTGTCTATCTATCTATCTATCTATCTATCTATCTATCTATCATCCGCGCTCGTTGTCCCCGTATCTATTTTCTTGTCAATGGTTCTCCTGTCCCCTAATTCAAAATCCGTTCCCCGTCAGACTGTTTCTCGAACTTTCACTCTACAAAAGACAGACAGACAGACAGTGGCGGTGATTTTTATGCCACGTGCGTCAAGGCTGAGTGGTGATTGCCTGCAAGCACAACGTGGGGGGAGGGGGGAGGGGGAGGGGGGAAGGGGGGAGGAGGCAATGCAGAGTGCGAGGAACTATGCAACTCACGTATGTAGCATGACACTATGATTTCCAGCATATCTATGAAAAGAAAACAAGTAGATATGTGTATGTGACACTTCATTATCGAAATCTATAACATGACGTGACTTGACGATTGATTGATTTGTTGTTTTTGGCGCCGCAATATCATGGTCATATGGCGCAGCTAATTAAACGGCAAAGATGGAAGGTTAGAACATTTACATTGGAAACATTTATTTTTTTGTCAAAATCACTCAAAAGTACCTAAAACGTGAGAGTACAAATAGGAAATGGGTTGAGATAGTAAAATAATCATAATGAAAAATAATCTAAAGTGGAGCTATTAATTATTTCTTTAAAAATCCAGCGCTGTCTACGAACGTGAGGAAACACGTTTTGCTGTGACTTGACTGAAATATTACGATGCACGTTTTAATCAGAGCTGGGCGCGCTACCGATGGACATGTAGTGCGTTACCGAAAAATCTGGGGGGTGCATTTCCGTCAATGCGTTACTGATTTTAATTTCCGTAGAGCAATCCGCGTTACTGCGTATGTGCATATGTATATACACATACGCAGTATGTATACGCAGATTTTTTTTTTCGGTAACGCACTACCTGCCCGGCGGTAACGCGCCCACCTTTGGTTTTTAATTGTTGTATAACGTGTGACGTGGATGAGTACTTCTGTTACATGCATCATATAGGTCAAGTGACGTTTCTAGGTGACATGGGAACGATCCATGGAATGATGTAAGGCTGTGATATTTGTGATAAATGAATATATGTTGCATTGCATTATGCAACATGACCTAAGAGGATAAAGTGTTTATACCTAACATATAACATATTTCATGAAATAAATAATATGCTTATCTGCATGCATATATGTATATGTATATGTCAGTATATATGTATGTAGATTATATAAGTATGTATGTATGCATATGTAAATGTTGGTTTGGAAAATTAAGAAAGTAAAGAAAAATATAGATAATAAGTTTACTGTGTTATTCAGCAAAATTTGTATTCAATAGAATATTTCCCAGATTCATGAATATGCATATGTGTATATATATATATATATATATATATATATATATATATATATATATAAGTATATATATATATATATATATATGTATTTATATGATATGTATATGTTTATGTATATGTATGTGCATACATATATGTATATTACATGCGTATGTTTGTGTATATGTATATGTGTACGTGAAGAAAGCCGTGTTATGAAGCCGCATCAAAGCGAAAAGTAATTCGCCGTTGTGAGAACAGGTCGAGCCAACTCAGCTTATCGTGTTGTGAAATGTACAGTCACGAGAAAAAGCTTTGACCCATGCCACAGTTCTCACGTAATTTTTCTTCTTCTTTTTTTTTTTTTTTTTTTTGGTCCAGTACGTGATACATTTTCCTATGTGGTATTTAACTTAAATTTTGGTCATTTTCTCGAATAGATACAAGAGAATTGTTAGACAAAGAATTTGAATTTTGCATCATGAAAAAAAATTTGGGTGGTTAAAAACTTTTGCTCACGACTACTTTGGACGGTGTTGTGACGTATAAAATTCAGATTTAAGAAGGAAATAGGCAAGAACTGGTTTACCAATAGACCGGTTAACGAATGGAACAGACTTAGTAACCATATACTGAGCTCCGAAACCAGCGGTTGCCTTAAAAGAAGGTTAGATAAATTTATGGATGGGGATGACGGGTGATCATGGGCATGGTACTATCTAGTGTAGGCCTTATGGTCTCATTTAATCTCCTCCATTTTTATGTTCTTATCAACTTGCCCCAATTACATAACACAATAGGTTTCTCTGAGATAAAACACGCATTGTATTGTCTTCATTCGGTGCTGCTCTCGCGGTGGAGGTGTGCGTTATCACATGTAATTTGAATAGAGATGACAGTACGAGAATAAAGGGGTTATCGCACTGGGCAATTTTTCCTCCGACTGTTGGAACAGATTTGCAGCCCGTAGCTCTCGAGAAGTAATCTGATATGCTATAGGAAAATGAATTTCCTCCCGCATATCAAATGACATTCTATGTATTTTTGTTTAGAAAACAAAATTGTTTGTCATGGTGATTTTATGGAAGAAAAATTTCTAAAGATGGGTGGTATCACCGATTAATTGGAGGTTGAAGGAAAAATAGCTCAATGTGGTAACCTCATAAGCTAGAGAATGTAAACATAGATGGCAAAGAGACAATGAAACTGAAATTATATAGTATCTTTATGATACATTTGTAACTATATTGCATTAAGAAGGAATTCCATTGGAAAAAATAGATATTTCATATATATATATATATATATATATATATATATATATATATATATATATAAATAGAAAAAAAATGAAAATTTGAGTTTCGTAACACTAGAATACTACCGGCATTATGTGCCGAAGTGACACTAAAGGATGAAGAATGTGACGCGACGTGACACGGCGATATCTGAAGCCAGAATGCTGTGTAGTGTTACGTCACATGCGCGATTATGGATGTGGTGACGTCATCACGACGAGTGACGTGTGACGAGGGCGATGACGTTGGTTGAGAAGCTCGCGGATGTGTCCTGCAGGATGGGGCCTTCTAACACTCAACTCTAGAAAAAAAAAATGGTGTGTGCGTGTGGTACAATAGTGATGATGAAGTTCCCTATGTTTTCAACCATTTGACTGACCCCTAGAGGGATTTCTTTAGCTGAATGAAATCACCTGGCCATAGCCAGAACATATATATATATATATATATATATATATATATATATATATATATATATATATATATATATATATATATACACATATATATATACATGTACATATGTAGCAAAAAAGACTGGAGACAGGGTATCTATATATTTCGATTGCAAACTGTAATTCTCTTCAGTAGACACCTACTGAAGAGGATTTCAGTTTTCAATCGAAACATATATATATATATATATATATGTGTGTGTGTGTGTGTGTGTGTGTGTGTGTGTGTGTGTGTGTGTGTGTGTGTGTGTGTGTGTGTGTGTGTGTGTGTGTGTGTGTGTGTGTGTGTGTGTGATCAAGTTGTCAATTGCAGTGACTGAGTTAATCGAAGCAACCAACAGGTGTGACTGACAGTGTGCTTTTTCGCTTTAGAATCTATTAATAAAATTTAATATTGTGTCAATATTGATTAACCTATTCGCTACGCTTTAAGACTATAGTCTTTATTCTGGTTGATGCTCGGTGATTTATATCATACGGTTGTCAGAAATACTTCTCTCTCTCTCTCTCTATCTATCTATCTATCTATCTATCTATCTATCTATCTATCTATCTATCTATCTCCTGAAATGACACTAACCGTGATAAGAACATAAGAATGGAGGAGACTGCAAGAGACCGTAAGGCCTACACTAGGCAGTTCCATGCCCATTACCACTTTTGATCCCTATCCATAAAGTTATCTATTTTTTCTTAAAACAAACAATAGTTTCAGCACTCGCTACATGGTTACTGAGTCTATTCTATTCGTTAAGCACTCTGTTGGTAAACCAGTTCTTACTTATTTCCTTCTTAAACCTAAATTTGTCCAAATTAAACCCATTGCAACGATTCCTGCCCTGATATCTTAATATGATGCCCTTGCCTGCATCATCCTTGTTAAAGACCTTGACCCCTGTGAATATCTCTAGTATAAGAGGGAGGGAAGAGGGGAGTGGAGTTTGTTGAGGATGGAATGGGTGGGAGTGGTTTATGCCTTTTTTTTTCTACCTCCCTTGTAAGGGGGGAAAAAGCCTTTGATATATGTATGTATATCTTTCCCGCATTCTATGTCTTTCCAAGGAAGGTAAGCTACGGTGCCTAAACCTGTCTTCATATGGTAAACTGATCAATTTTTGTATCATTTTGATAACTCTTGAACGACCTCACGACGCTTCCTGATGTCACGTACAATCATCCTCTCTGACGTCACGTAAAATTGTCCTCTTTCATTACAGGCAGTGAGGAGGATTGTTTTCATCCCTGGTCTGGACCTGCACATCGCTGGAGGCGATCCCTACGAGTGAGGCGCGTGGGTGACCAGGGGAGGCGACGCGTCGTCGTCACTTTCACTAAAACGACGGCACTGGGACAACAAAACGTTTCCGGGACGTTCTGAAAGGAAACGATCACTGGCTCGAAAAAAAAAAACGTTCTTGCAGTGGGAAAGTGGATTCGCGGCTGTGGTTGGCCCTATGTAGTTGGTTGGTTGACTTGAGTATGAGCTGTTTCAATGATACGATGGCGCCGTGAGAAGAAGAAAGCGAACTCGGGAAGAAGTGTCCAAGCCAAAATGAAGTGTTCACCTGGTGGTGTTTATGTTCATTTGATCAAGAAAGGAGAAAGGGTTACTACTGATGCAGATGTGTCATCTTCGTCTCGCACTGTAAATTGACGGATATGTCTTGCAAATGGCCCGGAAAGTTTCAAAGTATTTTGTTGACAAGAGTTTGTTTACGTGGTGAGACAGAAAAGTGATTTGGATTTTTTTTCTAGAAAATTATATTCTTATCAGTCTTTGGTAAATATTAACATATGATGACGATGTGCCTGTTATGTCGTAGTGACAAGAACAATCGTATCCAGTGAAGACGAAGTGTTTCTGTGCACTGAAGGAAGGTCATTGGAGAGAACATTGGCACTAGGTCGAAGACACTTCCTCCCCCATTGCTAGTTCCTGTAACCGAAGGCTCGGGGGGGCAATTGCCAGTTCCCTCCAGAACTCTACACAGATGACGTAAGAGCCAAAACCCGCCATCGCGTCACGCTAAATATCGCCTCTACGTCATCGTGGGAGGGGGTGGGGGTGACTTGAAGCTCTGAGAAACCTGGCCCCCGGGACAGGTTGCATGCCTGAGCACCTGATCATCGGTGATACGCGTATGGACGGTCACTCGCTCAGCGTGCATCCGCGTTCTGACCCAAGTAAACCAGCATACAGGTCAGGTCAGGTCAGATCAGGTCAGTATAAGAAGATTAGTCAAGGCAGATGACCCACCTGTCTGTCTGTCTATGTGTCTGTCCTCATATCCCACCATACGGTCCTACCCTTCGCCCACCACGTCTAATGTGACCAAAAGGATGATCCGGCCTGAATCAATCCGTAACACCCAAGAGTAACAATGTGTTCTGACATGATTTGTGATATGTGAGTATGCCTTTGTAAATACATATCGCTATCGGACCTTTGTCTGCCGTTTGTTCGTTCGCTCCTTTGCCGGGTCCTTTGTACCCCTGTGCCACGTAGGGGGACGTCTTTGTCGCTTTCTACTGCCGGCGGCGGCGGAAATAAGAAGGTATGACTCCTGCTGTCCGCTGGTGGCGTCATCGGAAGCGTGCTGGTCTCGCATTCGCTTAGTTGCGGGTTCGAATCCCGCAGTCTTCTCCAATCCCCAGCACTGAATGCTGTAGTTACCTGCCCCAACAGGGGAAAGGAGATGGCTTCGACCGCAGCTACTCAGTGCCTCCTGGCGTAAGTTCCTCAGCTACCACCTTAATGCAGTTGGGCAAGACTTAGGAAGCGTTACGTGTCCACTGATACTAAAAGAGCCTTAAACCAAATGTGACCGGAAGGAGCGTTTGGTAGCCAATGAAGAGTCTTCGTAAGAGAGACTTTGTGGGTTATTTTCTTTTTTAATCTTTGTTGCCAGATACCAAGACTCTGTCACGGTAGAACCTGTCGAGGAACGTTTGTCTCCAACTGTATCTCTCTCTCTCTCTCTATCTATCTATCTATCTATCTATCTATCTATCTATCTCTCTCTCTCTCTCTCTCTCTCTGTTAGTTTTCTAATTTTTCACAATTCGGTCCCATTGCCAATGAGTCCATCCAACTCCCACACCTTCCTTACTTCCTTCCTCTCTTCCTTCCTCCATTCTTTTCTGCCTACTCTTTTTTCGTCCTTACTTCCTTCCTCCTTTCCTCCTACCCTTCTTCCTCCCTTTCTTCTTTCCTTCCTTATTACCTTCTCTTTTTTCTTCCTTCCTTCTTTCTCCCTTTTCCTTCTTCCTTCCTTCCTCCCTTCCTTTATGCCTTCTCCTTTTTCTTCCTTACTTCCTGCCCTCTTTCCTCCTTCCCTTCTTCCTTCCCTCCTTTTTTACTCCTTTCTCCTTTTTTTTACTTCCTTCCTCCCTTTCCTTTTTTCCTTCTTCCTCCCTCCCTCCCTCCCTCCCTCCCTTCCTTCCTTCCTTCCTTCCTCCCTTCATGTTGTGCATCTTCCAAATATCGGCATTTCCTCTTCCTGCAGTAAATATTCAGACGAACTTTGACATTTCTGAGCTGCTATCACATACGTTATTTCTGCGCTGCTATGAATGATATATATATTTGCTCCGCCTGCCGCCAGGCGATTTTATTCAGCTAAGGAGAGACCCTCCTCCACCCTTGGGCGCAGCGAAAAGGGTAAAGATCCGTCTGGATTATCCTTTCCACTGCCGTTTATTTGTACACGTGATCTGGCTGCCACTAGATTTCAATCACCCTGGGGATGAAAACCGGCCACCCGACCACCCTAGGTCAAGGAGCTGCATCCAAATGGTTGAACTGTGTCATCATTAATAAACAACAATAAACAAATAAAAATTATATATATATATATATATATATATATATATATACATAAATTGGTTGCGGCCAGGCAAACACTATATTGTTAGTCTGAATTCTCCTTTTAATTTATTTTTTTCTCTTAGGCTCTATAATTCACTTCACTCATGAAATATAGATTAACCCTTTCGCTACGCAGGGGAGGCTTCCCTCGGCTGAATAAAATTTCCCTGGAGACAGCCAGAACAAGAAGACAAGTCGTGGGTGGCAGCAGAAGGATTACACTCGATGTAGTTCGGAGGCCTCACGCTCTTCTTCCTCCTCCTCCTCCTCCTCCTACTCCTGAGGATGAAGAAGGCGCAGCAGGAGATGACGAAGCTGCACCTTCGGAGGAGGAGGAGAGGAGGATGGGGGAGAAGAAGGAGGAGGAGGAGGAGGAGGAGAGAAGGAGAAGCAGGAAAAGGAACCCTTGCGAAGGAGAAAGAGTAGGAAGACGAAAATGAGGAGGAGTAGGAGAAGACGGAAGAGAAGGAGGAGGGGGGAGGAGGAGGAGGAGGAGGAGGAGGAGGAGGAGGAGAGCAGGAAAAGGAATCTTTGTGAAAGAGAAGTAGGAGGAAAATGAAAAAAGAAAGAGAAAAAGGAGTAGTAGGAGGAGAAAGAGGAGAAGGAGTAGGAGGAAGAGATGGAGCAGGAGGAGGAGGAGGAGAAGGAGATGGAGAAGGAAAAGGAGCAGGAAAAAGAACCTTTGCGAAGGAGAAGTAGGAGGAGGACTAGGAGAAAAAGGAGAATAAGGAGGAGGAGGAGGAGGAGGAGAAAGAGGAGAAGGAGAAGGAGCAGAGGGAGGAGGGGGAGAAGGAGGAATAGGAAGAGGAGATGGAAGAGCAGGAGTAGGAGGAGGAGAAAGAGAAGGAGAAATAGAAGGAGGAGCAAGAAGAGAGGGAAGAGGAGAAGGAGGAGGAGGAGGAGGAGGAGGTGGACGAGTAGGAGGAAGAGGAGAGGGAAGAGGAGGAAGAGGAAAAGTAGAAGGAAGAGGAGAAGGAAGAGGAGGAGGAGGAGGAGGAGAAGGAAGAGGAGGAGGAGGAGGAGGAGGAGGAAGAGTAGAAGGAAGAGGAGAAGGAAGAGGAGGACGAGGAGGAGGAGAAGGAAGAGGTGGAGGAAGAGGAGGAGGAGTAACCGTTGCGAAGGAAGTGACGGAGTGGGTGCAACAGTTTGTTGCCTTCAGCATTGGCCGCACGCTCACTCACCCAATTTCATTGTCGCCGTGAACACAATAAGCCGTTGGTTCAATTAGAATGGCATACTTCGCCCCCCATTAGACGTAAATGGAAAAGAATGCTGACGTCATCGTCATTGTCGTCGTCGTCGTCATAATTATCGTCGTCATCGTCGTTGTCGTAAACACCATCATAGATGTCGTCATCTTCACCATCATGGTCGTTGTCGTCATCATCATCATCATCGTCATTGTCGTCGCTATCATTATCATCATCATTATAATCTTCGTCGTCAGTATCATCATCATCATCATCATCATCATCATCATCATCATCATCATCGTCATCGTCGTCGTCATCATCATTATCATCAATATCATCACTACCATCAGCATGACCATAATCATCATCATCATCATCATCATCATCATCATCATCATCACTATCATCATCATCATCATCATCATCATCATCATCATCACTATCATCATCGTCGTCGTCGTCGTCAATACCATAATCATCATTACCATCATCATCCCAGTTTGAAAAAAAAATCGAAATTGATAGAGATCTTGGGCGCATTCCGGAGACTGAGTGCCAGCCCCTCGTGGTTGTCCTTCCAGATGGCGGTGGGGATGTGGAATTAAGAAAAGGCAAAACAGGGAGATAATTCTTCTCAAGAGGATCGCCCTATGCATGGCCACCTATCATGGATCCCCTGACATGGATTGAATATGACTGGTTCGGTGTAACTCCCCCTATCAGGAGGCTAGGACGGTGCTCCTTACAGAGAACTTTATACCGTGGAGTTTAATTAACTATGCCCTTGGTTCAACTCGCTTGCGGCAGAGTTCCAACTGTAGTTACCTCGACCTCCGCCGCAAGTAGCGACGCTCTCACCCGCTCGGCCAGCGAAGATCAATGAACTTGACAAAATATGGGTTAGTATGGGGTGGAGGGTAAAGACTCAGGGATTGGTACTGAGAGATTGTATAGACATTAAACTTACCCTATTACTGTCATATTCAATAATTCGTTATAGAAAGAGAGAAATGTTTGAAATAGAAGCTGGTAGACATTGTCACTCTGTGAAAGAGAAATATATAAGAAAGAAATATATAGAAATATAGAGAAATGTGGAGAAATATAGAAAACCCGACAACTATAACAGACATTGTGTGGTGAGACATTAGATCAAATGATCAGGTGATGCATGGAAAGATGAACTAGAAAATAAGATAAATTAATAAAATGAGATAAAAGAGGAAAATAAAACTCAGATTTGATTTTGCACGTCAAACCTTAAACTACTTTTGCCTCCATCTCATAGATATGATGAAAGGGGGAAGTAGATGGATGAGAATATATACTCAGATTTCGGGAAAAACATCGGACGCTGTAAATTTCAGCAACCCCCAGAGTACCCATGTAAAGACAAGCTATCCCACATATTACCCTGTAAAGAGTAGCAACCCCAGAAATGAGCTTGTAAATATAACTCGTCCCAACCTAATACTGTATAATCAAGCCTAACCTAACTTAACCCAACCAAACCAAACCTAACCTAACCTAATTTACCCGAACCTAACCTAACCTATCCTAACCTAACGTAGCCAAACTAAAACCTAATCTAACTTAACCTAACTCAGCCAAACCTAACCTAGCATAACCTGACCTAGACGAACCGAACCTAACCTATCTCAACCTAACCTAACCTGACCAAACCTAACCTAACTTAACCTAACTTAACCTAACCAAACCTAACTCAACTATCCCCTGAATGAGCTTAAGATCAGCCAAAACCCCAAATATTAGTTTCTAGGTGTAAACAACCCTCAGGTATTTGGGATTGTGGATCTTTACAACGTCCAAAACATGCAAATGACATAAAAGAAAATTATATGAAAACAAGACAAGCAAAAGGGGATTTCCAAGAAAAAAGAATCTTAGTCGCTGCTGGTCTGTGGATGAAAATTAAAAACATAGCCTTCATAAGGTAAAAGACAATATTTTTCTATTCATAACCAATTTCGAAGTAAAACATTTACGCAAATAGTTGAAAGAGCATAAAAGCTATGCATGCAATTTTTCATAATTACAAAGGAAAATTGTGCATGAATGTATGTATGTGTGTATGTATTTATGTGTGTATGTATGTATGTATGTATGTATGTATGTATGTATGTATGTATGTATGTATGTATGTATGTATGTATGTATGTATGTATGTACAGTATGTGTGTGTATGTATGTATGTATGTATGTATGTATGTATGTATGTATGTATGTATGTATGTATGTATGTATGTATGTACGTATGGTACGTATGTAGGTACGTATGTATGTACGTATGTATGTACGTATGTATGTATGTATGTATGTATGTATGTATGTATGTATGTATGTATGTATGTATGTATGTATGTATGTATGTATGTATGTATGTATGTATCTACGTATGTATATATCTACGTGTATATGTACGTATGTATGTATGTAACTATATATGTATGTATGTATGTATGTATGTATGTATGTATGTATGTATGTATGTATGTATGTATGTATGTATGTATGTATGTATGTATGTATGTATGTATGTATGTATGTATGTATGTATGTATGTACGTACGTATGTATGCATGTATGTACATATGAATGTATGTATGTATGTATGTATGTATGTATATATGTATGTATGTATGTATGTATGTATGTGTGTATGTATGTATGTATGTAGGTAGGTAGGTATGTATGTATGTATACATGCATGTAAGTATATATGTACGTACGAACGTATGTATGTACATGAATGGACTATATCTACGACGAAACAAAATTACTACACACACAGGACACAATCCCAGAGGTGACAAAGACTTGTCAAATGGTCTGTCTATAACAACAAACACCGAGCCCACCGCTTGCACCCTATAGTGGGGTGACGGGGGATAAGGATATCGCCACCATGTCCTATGCCACAATGTTCTACGGCCGAACGAAGCGGGGCAATAGGACTGGGAATCCCTCTCTCCTTTTCTTCTCTTCTATCTTTATTTTCGTTCTTGTTCTTCTTCCCTCTACTTTTTGTATCTTTATTTTCCTTCTTCTTGTTGTTGTTCTTCCTCCACTTCGTCTTCTTCTTCTTCTTCTTCTTCTACTTCTCTTTCTTCTTCTTCTTCTCTTCTTTTTCCTCTTACTCCTCTTCTTCTTCCAAGTGGAGTCAGGACTTGAAAAGGGTCTGTTTTGATTCGGTCACACTTTAGCCAGGACAAAATATGCAAAGACACCACCCTTTGACACCTACAAAGGGTTCCTTTAGTTCCAGAAACTCACTTGGTAGCAGCCGAAAAAAGAGTAGAAAATATACGCCAGGAGGGGCGGGGAGGGAGGGAGAGGAGGTTGGTGTCGCCTGAATCGCGGATTTGATGTGCTCCAGCGGCCCACCGACATGGAAGATCCCCGGCGAGATGAGGAAGGAAAGGACATCGACGGAAAATGAGACCGACATCCACCCACCCACCTCCCCCTCCCTCCTTTCCCCCCCCCCTCTCTCTCTCTCTCTTTCACCGGAACTTTCCTAAAAGGACAGAGACATTACGGGTCACAATTGTCTTCCCCATCGAAAAGATATTCTCACTTCCATGGTCATGGAAAGAGAACAATCCTTCGCGAACTAAACGAGTACAAAGAAAGAACAAAGTGTAACGGACTTGTAAAACAAAGCATCTGGTGTATAAAACGCAAACCAAAGAAGCATCTGATAACAAACGACCATAAGTGCTTCTTTGAGTATCAGAATAGACCAGAATCTAGACTGAATTCTAGAAATTATCTAGTCTCTTGCTAGAATAGACTCCTAGTAGCCGGAAGAAGTGTGACGACACGACGCTGAAGAAAATAATAAATCAAACGAAATAGAAAAAAATATTGGAACCAAGGAAGCCTGTGTCTTGACCATGGGCTATGTGTTGAAGCAGATAAAAACTTATCCTCCTTTAAAAAAGTTAATAAACATACAAATAAACAAACAACAGATAATATATATATAAAACCAAATAAACAAATCAAATAAAAAAAATAAGAAATAAAGAAATATAAAAACAAAAAACGTAGACAAATAAACAACTAAAAATAAGATGAACAAATAAAGCAGAATTAATAGATGAATAGATTTATGAATATAGATAAATAAAGACATGAATAGTTGAAATAAAGTGAAATAGTCATTTTTCAATCATGATATATATTTTGTAATTGAATATGACGAAGATTAATTATCAATCTTCTTACAAAAGTTATTAATGGCAATGCGATTGTGTATTTATATCATCAGTGTTGTCCTTACGAGTTCACTTATGTAACCAAACAATTAAAGAAAACAAAACAACATCGAGTAACACTTAATAGAACAAAGAATAATTTCAGGGCAATTGAAGCCTTAAACTGAACCAAGTTAACGTTCATTAATCGTGGTTAAAGTGACTAAACAAAGTGGTTGAGAAAAACAGAAAATATTTTCTCAATTTTTCCATTTTACTACGAAATAATTTAATATTTCATATGTAACTTATAAACAAAAATGGTATTGATATAATTTGGCTCTATATGTGTAGTTGTTCCACGGTCCACCAACGTGTTTTTATATATGTTAAGACTACAGATACGTGTAATTTATAAACTAGACTTTATAGATGTTTATTATGAAATGATATTTCATTCCTATAATGCTTTAGTTTCAATATGTTTAGAAGTGTGAAAAAGAGCGAGTGAATGATTCTCAAAGAGAAGAAGGAGAAAGAGGAGGACGAGGAAGAGGAGGAGGAGGAGAAGGAAGAGGCATCATCACATTGGTGTTGATTCATATACCCTCAGATCTGTTGGATCCACCATGAAAAATAAATGAATAAATTAATGAATAAATAAATATATAAATAAATGTATAAACAAATAAAATAGCTAATTCTCAGGTTTATTTGACCCATGGAAAACAAGTAAATGAATAAATGAACAGACGAATGAACAGATAAGATAAAGATCACATATTTGTAACTGCAAGGTGAAGAAAATAAAAAACACATTTCCTGTTTTGTTTCTTGTTTTTACCCAAATAAACGCAAAAAAAAAGAAAAAAAAAATTGTGAGAATACTGACATGAGGTGATTTTCTTCCCATACCCGAATGTAAACAAACAAAAGCAATGACGCATTTGATAAACAAACTTGAAGTCACTATGACCACTTCAGTCAGGAATTTCGAATGATGAATTCTGGGACACGCTCTCTCTATCTCTCACACACACGCACTCACAAACACACACACACACACACACACACACACACACACACACACACACACACACACACACATACACACACACACACACACACACACAATACATGAATTCAAATTTAAATATTATTATTTGAAATCAAAGTTATAGATTAAGTTTGAACTGTACATGAATTTGAGACTGTATGGTAAAGATAGAGAGTAGGAGACGGACCCCAACCAGCGGTGCTCCTTTCCTGTGTACTACAATTAGACACACACACACACATATACACACACGACTCGATGGTACAGTGGTTCCGTTTGCGGCCGCCACTACGGCGGTCCGGGTTCGAATCCCGCCCAGGGCTGAAATAATTTCAGTATCGCTGCGCTGCGGGACGTAGTCCAGCTCTCGTGGGCGGGGAGTTGGGTGGGTGTGTGCGTGTAAGGTCACATCACTACCCATAGATCGGTCATATATGAGCTTTGAGCTCTCTTTCGGGAGGGAAATAGCTGTCGATCACGAGTCCAACACGGGATCCAAGATCACATACACACGCGCGCGCGCGGTGGCGCGGTTGGTAGAGTCCCCTACTGTCACTACGGCAGTCCGGGTTCGAATCCTGCCCAGGGCTGAAGTAATTTCAGTATCGCTGCGCTTCGAATCATTACTCCAACTCTCGTGGGCGGGGAGTTGGATGTGTGAGTGTGCGGGTAAGGTCATAGCATTACCTATAGATCGGTCATACGAGCACTGAGCTCTCTTCCAGGAAGGAAATAGCTGTCGATCACAAGTCCCAACATATGATCCAAAGACCAAGGTGAATATAGGCGGGCATACCACCCCAACTAATCATCGGCTGGAGGACATATGATACCCCATCCTTGTTTTGTTTTGTTTTCAAAATCAAAATTAGGCACACGCTGCAAGAACTACATAATCGAGGTCATACATCAGATGACACACTCAGAATAAGCCACAATATTTGGAGTTAGATTAATCTCATGACTGAAATTATTGAGGAATGTGTGAATAGTGCTTCGCAGGATTTGATTGTGTCCTGTACTTCTGATCACAGGTGGCTGGTGCACACACACACATACATATGTGTGTGATTCACCATGGTCTTGGATCACGTGTTGAGCTCGTGATCGACAACTATTACCCTACCGGAGGAGAGCTCAGGGTTCATATATGACCGATCTATGGGTAACGTTGTGACCTTACACGCACACACACACACCCAACTCCCCGCCCATGAGAGTTGGAGTAACGACTCACAGCGCAGCGATACTGAAATTATGTCAGTTCCAGGCGGGATTTGAACCCGGACCGCCGTACTGGCGGCCGCAATCGCTACCACCGCGCCATCAAGTCGTGTGTGTGTGTGTGTGTGTGTGTGTGTGTGTGTGTGTGTGTGTGTGTGTGTGTGTGTTACCTAACTGTAGTACATAGGAAAGGAACAACGTTCGTCTGGTCCCTCTTCCTATTTTCCAATCGATTATACCTAACCTCAAATTCATGCACAGTTCCAACTTAATCTATATCCTTGATTTCCAATTATCATATCTAGATGTGATTTTATGTATTGTGTGTGTGTGTGTGTGTGTGTGTGTGTGTGTGTGTGCGTGTGTGTGTGTGATTCACCATGGTCTTGGATCACATGTTGGACTCATGATCGACATTTATCAACCTCCCGGATGAAAGCTAAGAGCTCGTATGACCGATCTATAGGTAATACTGTGACCTTACACGCATACACACCCCCAACTCCCCGCCCACGAGAGTTGGAGTAACAACCCACAGCGCAGCGATACTGAAATTATTTCAGCCCTGGGCGGAGTTCGAACCCGGACCGCCGTAGTGGCAGGCGAGAACTTTAGCCACCGTGCGCGCGCGCGTGTGTGTGTGTGTGTCTTGTGCGTGACTCTCCCTATTCGCATTTACCTTAGGCGAATTCCAGAAGAATGATTCAATATCGGTATGTCCTCTTTCTCTTTCTCTCCCTCTCTCTCTCTCTCTCTCTCTCTCTCTCTCTCTCTCTCTCTCTCTCTCTCTCTCTCTCTCTCTCTCTCTCTCTCTCTCTCTCTCTCTCTCTCTCTCTCTCTCTCTTTATATATATATACATATATATATATATATATATATATATATATATATATATATATATATATATATATATATATATATATATATATCCCTATAGTCTTGCGTCTTTGTCTTGCACGACCTAAATGATATCTAGGTTATTCTAAACTGCAAATGCTTGTGCTTAATCCTCATGCAGACACCAACACAGACTGTAATATCTATGTCGGCCGGCGCGCACACCTGCTAGCTCAGATGGCCGAGACAGCGGCAGACTTAATATTACGAGTCTGGGGCTGCTGAGGGGAGAAACACTCTCTGCAATTGTAACAATGTGTGTGTGTGTGTGTGTGTGTGTGTGTGTGTGTGTGTGTGTGTGTGTGTGTGTGTGTGTGTGTGTGTGTGTGTGTGTGTGTGTGTGTGTGTGTGTGTGTGTGTGTGTGTGCGTGCACGTGTGTGTGTGTGTGTGTGTGTGTGTGTGTGTGTGTGTGTGTGTGTGTGTGTGTGTGTGTGTGTGTGTGTGTGTGTGTGCGTGCACGTGTGTGTGTGTGTGTGTGTGTATGTGTGTGTGTGTGTGTGTGTGTTTGATTTAATAATGTCTTGGATCACGTGTTGGACTCGTGATCAGTAACTATTGCCCTCTCAGATGAGAGCCCAAAGCTTATATATGGCCCGATCTACGGTTAATAATGTGACGTGTGTGTGTGTGTGTGTGTGTGTGTGTGTGTGTGTGTGTGTGTGTGTGTGTGTGTGTGTGTGTGTGTGAGAGAGAGAGAGAGAGAGAGAGAGAGAGAGAGAGAGAGAGTGTGTGTGTGTGTGCGCGCGCGCGTGATTTACCACGGTCATGGATCGCGTGTTGGACTCGTGATCAGGAACTATTACCCTCTCAGATGAGAGCCCAGAGCTTATATATTTCCCGATCTACGGTTAATAATATGACGTGTGTGTGTGTGTGTGTGTGTGTGTGTATGTGTGTGTGTGTGTGTGTGTGTGTGTGTGTGTGTGTGTGTGTGTGTGTATGTGTGTGTGTGTGTGTGTCTGTGTGTGTGTGTGTTTGTGTGTGTGCGCGCGCGCGTAATTTACCAAGGTCTTGGATCGCGTGTTGGACTCGTGATCGGTAACTATTACCCTCTCAGATGAGAGCCTTATATGGCCCGATCTATGGTTCATGCTGCGATGTGTGTGTGTGTGTGTGTGTGTGTGTGTGTGTGTGTGTGTGTGTGTGTGTGTGTGTGTGTGTGTGTGTGTGTGTGTGTGTGTGTGTGTGTGTGTGTGTGTGTGTGTGTGTGTGTGTGTGTGTGTGTGATTCACTCTTTCCACTATCCTCTCATTTAAACCATTCCAAAGTCTTCCTCGTTTCTCCGGCTGAGCGAAAAAACATTACAATTACCTCTCCACAACTAACAGAAACCAGAAGGTGAGGAGGCAAGCTATGGCCGAAGCCCTTGGACTGTTGAGGGCAGGTACCAACAGTCACTGCTAGGAATTGGAAAAGAGTGCGGGATTCAAACCCACAACTAAGCGAGTGCGAGACCAACACGCATCCTATGACGCCACTCAAAAAACAAAGCACCTTAACTAACTTCACTAACAATACCGGAGCGAGATTGCCCAGAAGGACAGAAGCTCTGGTAAACAGCAGTCCATAAAAAACTTGGCCTTCACGGCACCTTACCCCTGTCCGCCGCCGTTGCGTCGCCTGTTTCAGACCTCCTCGTGCCTGTGAATCGACCTCCGTTGACGAGCCTCTTAAAATGGATGATCACACGGCCTAACCCTGCAGGCCAGCAGTACCCCCCACCCACAACCGTTTCCGGTGTTGCCACCTCTCCCTCCCCACCCCCACCCACCGTTCATTTTGGTGTCATGCCATTCCCCCAAAGAAAAAACAACATAAAATAAAATAAAAAAAGAAGATAAAAGAAAATGAAGAAAAACGAAAATAAATGAAAAGATAAAAAAAAACGAAATTTTAATTATTTTGTACAGTGGTCCTGCTTTCTATCAATAAGTCAGTCGTTGTATGCCGCTTAACATAGACCTCTCCTAAAGACTTCCATGAGTCGAACGTGTATTGGGTTTTTACATCCCTACGAACTAGTCACGAAGCCTTAAATAAATGATCACTTGCATTTAATCTTCCTCCTTTCTACTTCCTTCCAATCACTTTCTTACCACCTCTATGATCTCCGCCTCTACAGAGCGATTTTATCCCAGTGGATAGAAGCGCGAGTTATCCTTTCAGCCCCTCGAAGAGCTCAAGGTTTTCTTGAAAAAAAAAGACGTTACGCACGGTCTTGGTTTTGAACTGACAAACATTTGACGGTGCGCATCGGGAAGAAAGGGTGGAGGCGGGGAGAGCAGGAACTTCCACACTACCAAAAACATTTCAGGTAAAGAGACTACTCCTTGAGGCGCCTAGCTGCGACTGATGTAGTCACCACTCCCCTATGCGCTTGGACTGTTGGGGGCAGGTAACATTCATTGCTGGGAATCGGAGAGATGTGTGTGACTCGACCCCACAACTAACCAAATGCGAGACTGCCATGCTTAAGCTCCTCTGTACTGTACACAATGCATGGTTCAAACCAGGTCGATGTAATTAAGCGTAGGTCCTGTGCCTTTGGCTCACCACTGCCATATTGTTTTATACTTATCATTTATTGTCTGCGGTGTTGAAAAAAACGTGAGCTTCAAATAACGTCTCTCTCCTCTCTACATCCCACGATAACCTTCTTACAAATCCCTCCCCCCTCCCACACATTACTCCCTCTTCCGTTATTGCTGTAAATACCCATCCCACTTTTATGGGGTTATGATACTAAACTTAGACAAAATCCATAAATTATATTTCCTGCCACAGAACACATGAGCTCAGCTTGGTACCGCTCGCTGCACCCCGACACACACACTATTATATCTTGCATTTTGACCACTTTCACTTAAATTCCACTGTTATTTTTCGGTCCTGTCGTTCGAAGAAATTGTCGATGAAGGAACTCATATCTGAATAAATATAATGTTTTATAATAAATCTTTATAATCACAGAATTCGCAACAGTCCATATTAACCACTTTCACTTAAATTCCATTGTTACTTTATGGTCCTTTCGTTCGACAAATTTCTCCGTGAAGGACCTCATAACTGAATAAATACAATGTTTCATAATATTTATAATCACAGAATTCGCGGCAGTCGAGAGGGCAACACTGGCTGTGACGTGTACACTGCGCGCTCACATCCACGAAGCAAAACATTTACGTTTATTTTGCATTACGCCTAATGAAATCTCTGGCCTAGTACCAGACTCCTCAGGTCCCCCTTCCCCTTCACCAACATAGGGACAGAACCTGAGTACAGCTGCACCTAATATTCTTCTCAGTATGGCCTTGAATTAATGCATATCGTATTTTTTATTTCCATGCAGAGTCTTCGGTTCTCATCCTCTCTTTACTCGCTGGCATCTCTCCCACTTATGTAACGCTGTTTTTTGTTAGCCTCTAGGAGTGAGACGACCACTTCGGCGTAACGACACAGAGTCGTCGTCCAATACTGGACCTGCTAGTGCGGCATCGGGAGCGTGTTTGCATTGTTGTAGGTTCGAATCCCGCACTTCACTCCGATTCCCAACAGTTCCTGTTGGTGGCGTCATCGGAAGCGTGCTGGTCTCGCTTTCGCTTAGTTGAGGGTTCAAGTCCCTCATTTCTCTCCGATTCCCAGTAGTGACTTTTACCTGCTGGTGACGTCATCGGAAGTGTTGGTCTCGCATTCACTTAGTTGTTGGTTCGAATCCTGCACTTCTCTCCGATTCCCAGCAGTGACTTACATGCTGGTGGTGTCATCGGAAGCGCGCTGGTCTTGCCTTTGCTTAGTTCTTGGTTCGAATCCCGCATTCCTCTCCGATTTCCAGCAGTCCAATCGTATAGTAGGGCGTAGGTGACGGCTTCGACCGCAGCTACATAGCGCCCCCTGGCGTAGGCTCCTCACCCTTCTAGGGTCTGGGCCTGTGGAACCCGGTTGGAAACTGGTACAAACCCCAGTAGACCCCAGAACCCCGATGGTATGCAGAACTTACCAGTAGGATCTACGAACAAATCCAGTATTTCTTGGTTATACCCAGGAATGTTATGTAGAGAAAGTTGACCAAAAGTAATCCTAAGGCAGTATACATAGATATGGGATACGAACATTTGTTCAATATGTGAGAAAAGAGTACAACTGCCCTACACTTTATAGATATCGAGGGAAACAGAACCAAGTAAATACCACAAAGGACAATCTTACATAAGAACATTAGAATGAACTTGTCTAACCTTTTCTTAAAACAAATCATAGTTTCAGCGCTCACTACATGGTCGCTAAGTATTTTCCATTCGTTGACCACTCTATAAGTAAACAAATTCTTGCCTATTTCCTTCTTAAATCTAAAATTGTCCATTTTTTCCCAGTACTGCGAGTCCTGTCCTGTTGTTTTAATATGATGACCTTGATTGCGTCACCCTTGTTAAAGCCTTTATCCACTTGAACACCTCTATTAGAGCACCCCGGACTCTGCGTCTTTCCAGAGGGTGCAAGTTAAGGTGCCTAAAACCTGTCCTCGTAAGGTAAATTTCTGAGCCTATATCTAAAAATAAAGAAACCATCACGAGGTCCTTCTCAATCTGTAAGGTGTAAGGAACAAAGCCATTGCACTGAAGCAGAGGTATCAGTTATATAAAAAAGAATCCAAACAACACAACGAAATTTATACGATATGAAAAATCACGAAACATTGTGGTACTAGGCTTACGTAATTCTCGAACCATACAAAAAATGTAGACATTTTCTTTTTTATCATTACACATACCATGCGAGTTCCAGTGTCCATCTGGAACTCTGAAACTGGTCGCGAGTAGACCTGTCCTTGACAGCGTTATTTCGGTACAAAAAGAAGAAACCGATTTAGCCAGAGGCTATTCGAGCTCATTGTACGAGCACGTTCTTCTTCGATTGAGGTAAACTGAAAGGCTTATACCACACTATTCATCAAAAGAGCATTATATGTGCGCTGGTGGCTTAGACAAAAATATGATGGTCGCGTTTTCGCTTAATTGTGGGTTCGAATCCCGCACTCCCCTTTCGCTCAGTTGTGGGTTCGAATCCCGCACTCCCCTCTGACTCCCAGCAGTGACTCTGAGTCCAATAAAACAGTTCATATCAAGTCAAAGAGTCGCATCATTGGTGCGTTGTTTAGTAAGCGTCCTATTTCTCACTTGTCTGGTGATCAACTGTCCGGATTCTATTGCGACCTCTCTCAACAGTCCAAGTTGCAGCTCCTGGCTTTCGCTCCACACCTTTTTCATTCTCGATTCGCCACTTTTACATATTTTGCGCATAATCACGAGATACATACGTTTCTCATTCCCTGCATCGTTTCATACTTCACTGAATACATAAACCATTGTCACTGAGGAGCTATTATGTATTGAACACGTCATCTGACCGCAGAAAAAAGAATAACGTCATTTTGGTCACATTCCTTAATTGTCGGTACTGTATCTTAACCCGTAATTCTTCACGTTTTGGGGGAATGTGACACTTGGAATAGCGTTAGTATTTACAAGCCATGCGTTACTATAGTCTACAGGATGTTTACTGTAGTCTACAGGACGTCTACTGTAGTCTACAGGATTTTACTGTAGTCTACAGGACGTCTACTGTAGTCTACAGGATTTTACTGTAGTCTACAGGATGTTTACTGTAGTCTACAGGACGTCTACTGTAGTCTACAGGATTTTACTGTAGTCTACAGGACGTCTACTGTAGTCTACAGGACGTCTACTGTAGTCTACAGGACGTCTACTGTAGTCTACAGGATTTTACTGTAGTCTACAGGACGTCTACTGTAGTCTACAGGACGTCTACTGTAGTCTACAGGACGTTTGGCACACCCGTGAGACAACTGATTTTTTTATGCGCTTGGTATGTTGGTTTGTTTGTCGAACCCAGGGAACCTACCTGGCGACCTCCCCTGGAATCGTGGCTCCAGGGTCGAGGACTACAGGTTGACACCGGATAGCTTCTTGCCTTTGCATTTCACAAGACATTCCGCCACTTTTAGCCTTCTCATCGACCGCCTTCGTCAGCCATCTTATTGCACCTGCCTTAAAATTCAATTTTCCCGTAGTTAATTAAATCACAAAAAAATTACTTCCCTTAACTAAGCAAATAATTAAACGAGAAATGATAATAAGAAATGGAAAATAAAAGTGTTTACCGTGTTTCCGCTCATCTTCGTTCGCTACACATCCTCTGTACACATACATACATATACCAAGGCTTTTTCCCCCTTCCAAGGGAGGTAGCCAAAAAGGGAAAGGCATAAAAACACTCCCACCCATTTCATCCCTAAATACACTCCACACCCCTCCCACCCTTCCTCTCATCTGAGCACCTCCTGGATGACGGGTCATCCCTGCACCCTGCCCACCGCCCTGGGTCAGAAGCAGTGTCGCAAGACACAGTACATCCACAGCAAGGCCGCTTAATTTAATCGGCGACCCCCCCTCTCCGTCCCCCTTTGTATATAAGGAGAGGACGGGGAGAAATCCCTTCGGGCTGCGTCAAAATTTACTCACACATACTACCCCACCCCCCACCCATTCCTCCTCATGCAGTCACATCATCATCCATATACAACCATTCTCCACTCACCTCTGTCTTCCGTCCTCTCCCTTCCTTCCTCAACAGACATTCCCCTCTTCCCCAAAGCCCCCTTCACCCCATCCATCCACCTCATCCTAGGACGTCCCCTCATGTTCACTCCCTCCACATCTCTTTTACTAGTCTTTCCTCACTCATTCTTTCCATGATCATGCGCGGCATGTTTATCAATCTTCGCACTGTATCTGTGGACTCACCCCAGTAGGCCTGATACAGTTTATCATTACTAATTCCAGTCATTATCATTACTTAACCAATTCCACGAAAACTGCCGCGCATGATCATTTGTAATTATTGATTAATCTATAATCATTTCACATTGCTCCAACAAGCTCCACCGGACGTTTTGATAACCTGACAATGTTGACATGCACTTTTTTTTATATTTTGTCATCGTTGCCTTAGGTTATTCTGAGACTAGGAAAAAGTTGCACTTTCCAAATTATTAGAAAGTAATCCATAACTGCATTTGTTCTGCAGCAATGATCATGTATTCTAGTGTGAAAATTCCTGGGTTGATTTGATCGACTCGATTTCTGGTAACGACTACTCGTAAAATTTTCAAGTTATGTTTCTTGTCTTTTCTTGATCTGACGACGACGATGATGATAATGAGGTAGGTGATGATGATAATAATGTAGGTGATAATGATTATGATGATGATAACGATAACAATGGAGATTATGACGATTAAGGTGTAACGATCATGTTGGTGACGACGTCCAGTATGATTGCGACGAGATGATGATGATGATGACGATTAAAGTGATGGTGATATTGGCGATGACTTTCGTGGGAAACGTCTGACACTTTTTTGTGTCTATTCCCATCATTTTCTAGTTGTACAACTTAAACACTTGTTTTACTTGGTCTCCAACTTAATTAATTTCCCAGGGTTAATTCTGAATTATGAGGATCACGCTTATTATATTTTGCAACCTTGAATTCGGATTACCACTGGCTACTGAGAGGAATAATTCAAGTTCAGAACCTGATCTCAATGAGAAGTAAGAAGTATGTGTGTGTGTGATGACGTCACTCGCGCGGTCTGTTTCTTAATGTAACGTATCCTGATATTTGTACGTCTTCCTGCTGCGATGCACGAAACAAATACCCTTCTGGAAATGAAGAACCTGTATGTACATACAGTGTCCAGACATAAGCTCACACTCTTAACGAGAAAAGACAAAAATCTCGCATTTTCTTATATTTTCTTTGTTGAGTTGTAATATACATTATTCACATTACAAATGTACACATATTATATACATGTTGTACACAATAACATGATTACCTATCTATTGACGCGTGGGTAGCACTACCATAACTTTAGGTATACATTTCGATGTTTAAACATTATTCCATTTACATGAATTTATTTATATTCAGCTTCAATGTATCATAAGCTTGGTTGAGAGCATGGCTGGCACCTGCTTTACGTGCAAATCAGTCTAAATCTGATTGAAAGTAAACAAATGTAATAATTGATATGTACAGGTTTCTGAGGACTGTACATGCATATTGTACGTGTGTATCTATACTCGAAACACGTGTGCACATGAATATTCTGTGTGTGTGTATCGGTACATGTGTGTATGGACTAACAATTAAATGGGGATATATGTACTTCAAAGGTCTTTCTCATCGCTCGCTCGAGCAAGCTTTTGACTTCAAGCACAATGTGAGGAATTCTTTATTCAACGTTACTTTTCCCGAGATTCCTGACAAGAGAGACGCGTGGCAAATCAATTATATTTATTTAACAAACCAATTATTTGAATAGCTTCCGCCATCCAGGAGACCTGAGAAGCACGTAGGCAGCGAGCCCAACGGCAGCAGCAGCAGCACACGTGCGGAAGCAACGAAGTCTCGCTCAGGAGTAAATTCCATCTTGTCTTGGCGGATGACAACAACACCTCTCACAGTTCCCTATACATGATCCCCCCGCGCAAAGTGTTGGAAGTCAGAAAGTTCCGCCAACAAAATAAGATGCCAAGGACATGTCGCGTTATGCTGATAACGAAATCAGTCGAGTGAACGACGACGGTTGAGATATCGCTATTCACCTGTCTGGCGAGAATTGGCAACCCTACACCTGCGCTGCTGCTGCCCCCCTGAACAGAGCTAAGTTCCGAGTTCCCACTCCACTCCCCAAATCTTAGTGTTCTTGTGTACTTGGTGGTGATAGGGCGTGTGGCGAATGTGCATCTTCATATGTCAGTGAATCGGTCAGAAAGAGGCAGAGAGAGCCTTGAGAAAGGCAAGCTTTCGATTATTTTTGTAAATAGTGTACAAATTTAGTGTTCGCAATGAGTGAGTCTGTGCTGCCGGAGAAGCTGAAGACCAACTTGTTCGTCAGCGTCAGGAAGAAGCGGGATAAGTTGAGTGATGGCGTCAGCAGTGCTGGAGAATCCACAGGGTCCGAGAAAAACTCCAACGAAGAAAATTACTTCACCCTAAGGCGACGAAGATGGGTAAGTTCAAGTGGGTTTTTATTCGTCAGGATTTGGTGGCTGATGCTGCAGAGGTCAGTAGTGCGTCCAAACAGTTTGGGAAGGACATATGCACCTTGGTCCAATATGGTCAAGGAATACGTTAGAGTGTACCGTAAATATGTGTGTGTGTGTGTGTGTGTGTATGTGTCTGTCCAATATGTTTATATACACACACAAACACACACACACACACACACACACACACACACACAGGTAGAGGATAGAAAGAAGGGACAGGTCAACTACACCCAACGAGTAGTAACTAAGCCGAGCGAAACACAACTAACGAAAATAGACAATTTATTTATCGATTTATAAAAGTTAGATTACAGGTGGAAGTCAGTACCAGCGAAGACGCCAAATTTGCTTATATAAACAACTTGTAACAAGTTTCCCCTAAGTATAGGGGGATATAGTAAATATGGTTTGCGAGTAAAAAGTATTTCAACCCTGCATGGAATAGGTCAGAGCATACACATACACATACGCACTCATGCGTGCGCGCACGTGCGTTCAGAGAGCGAGAAAGAGAGGGTGGGGGAGAGTGAGTGACACGATTGTACATAGAGTTCAATTTATGAAAGGGAGTAATCAAAATTGACAAAAGAGATCTTTTGGTTTCGGGGCTGGATGACGTCAGCAGATCATGGAAATAAATTGAGGAAGACCACCTGTCTGAAGGATGTCAAGAAAAAGTTATCTGTATAAATGTATCAACTTTTGTACCTAAAGGATGTTATAACCCGGGCTAAAATCGTAAAAAGTTGGTTCTATTCCAGTATCACTTGAATACACACATTTCACTTCCTTCTATTTTACATTTGGAGGATCTATTTTTTCTATGCAATTGTTACATTATTTTATGTTAGGTTAGCTTATCTTATGTTAGGAACTATTGGGCAACTTAAGTTTCATGTTAAGTATCTGTGATTGCGTGATTCTGGAATTTTACAAATGAAGTAAGATAGAAAAGACCTCTCGAGTATAGCACCTCTCCAGTATACCACAATCAATTACATCTATGCATTGGAAGTCAAAAGCTTCCCAGGTTCAACATTTCATCTTGTTCAATCTACCGTGAGGTGATCGTATTTAGACGATTGCTCCCTCTCACCGTTCCTAGGCTCCAATGACCTCCCTCGGATCACGGATATGTGTACCACGACTGATAGAACTGTAATAAGCGAAAAGTCTTATTAATAAAGTCTCCGTCCTGATGTGATGATCTTTGGAAACTCGCTATAGGAGTCAAAGGGCCGAGCAACGAAATAAAAATAGTCAAAATGTCGAGGAAAGAATAAATTAACTTAGAAGTAAAGAGGGCTGTGAAATATCCCGTTAGGCTGCTGAAGGAATGAACTGCTGAGATGTATGACCCAGAAGCTTACGTCTTCACATTGAGGAAAAAGTTTCTAAGCCAGATGGAAACTGGCATGCACAACTCTCATTAAGAAAAATTGGGAGGGTGCAGTTGAACGCAGAGCGTCGTTATTCGCAAACATAAGAGGTACGACACTGAGGAAGTATATTCAATCAAGGAAATATGGGACAAAAATAATGGAATAAGTAAATGAATAAGGATAATGATAATAGTGCGCTGGTGGCGTAATCATAAGCAGGCTGGTCTCCCAATTGCTTAGTTGTGGGTTCGAATCCCACCTGTTTGTTGTTTTGACTGTGCCTATACGTTTATGTATTTTATTTGATACTTACATTATTATACTTTTTATTTTGTTACTACTATTATTATTAGGATTTTTCGCAGTCCGACCTAGATATGTACTACGCTCCGATTGCCAGCAGTGACTGTCTCCTGCTCAAAGTCCAAGCGAATAAGGCAAAGGTGACGGGTTCGGCCGCAGCCACGCGCCTCTAAGCCAAGGCTCCTCACAGCCAATATAAGTTATAATTCCTTATTGGCAGTTTAAGCCCTGTATTCCAAACCTCTTAATTTCTGGTGACGAGTCGCACGTTACCACAAGGAAGAAATAGGTGGGCACAATGTCTGTAGCTACTCCAGATAACAATTGGCAAAGACGGTGAGAAGCCTACACAAGGAAGCGTTTAGCAGGTACAGCAGATGTAATGTCCCTTGTCCTGCATACTTGGGCTGTTGGGGCAGGTGATGGGCACTGCTCGGAATCGGAGAGAAGTGCGGGATTCGAACCCACAAGTAAGCGAATGCGAGACCAACACGCTTCTGATTACGCCACCTGTTCTCACGTGATTTGACAAGATACTACCGTAAAATACATTTGATAATGCTTTGGAAACTGAAAAACAAGATGACAAAGCACTATTTTGAAATGGATAAAAGACATCCTTATATTATAATGGAAAGTCCTGCGCCAGCCATATCCTTAATCTACTGTTATATAATGATCTAGGTGAAGGAGTAGACAACTGCGTTTATAACACTTGTAAGCGAGAGCAAAATAACTTGACAAGTAGATATGAAAGTTAGAGCATAGGCTTATAGTATAATCTAGAATATTTTACTAGTAAAGAGTGTCACATATGAGTCGGCACCAGTAAGTTTAAAGCTGTGTAGGAAGATGAGTGTAAAAAAAATATTCCTACAATATTAAGGAATTGATGACTTGTGACAAAGACTTTGATGTCAAAGGCTACATTAGGGACATCATACTCTGTGGGCAATTAAGCGGTTCTCAGCCATAGTGATAACATACTCATGGTTGAAAACCCATAACCCGACAAAACCACTTGTGTGTCATTATTAAAACCACTTGTTCGTTTTCCATGCAGTTTCACATGGATGCGTACACATGGACTATGGGTGCTCTCAAACAAACAGGATTCAAGGGGTTTTGGAGAGTTGGAAGAAGAAGAATATCTACAATCCGAAAGAATCTTGGAGAGACCGGATGAAGTCTGCATCGGCCTTGTGAATATGAGTAAACCCGCACACAAACTACACGCGCGCGCCAAAGTATTCACTGATGACTCTTAAGTTCAAGAAACGTAAAACGTTAGGAAGATTGTAAGTTGTTTCAGGAACACCGATATAAAGTATGAGAATGGATGGAGTCTGGGGTGGAAGTTGAAAGTCAGTGCATAGAAATGCAAAACGTAGATATGACATAAGCAAGAGACAATGGAAGATAGAATACTTACAAAATCAATGGAGGAAAATTATGTGGATATTTTGATGTTTGATTATCTGTCACGAGAGAAAATAAAATACTGGAGAACAAATATCAGGTGGACAACGTGAATCGGTTTGATAATTGGAGTTATGAAGACGGCCCCGTGAGCATAGCTTCAACCCGCTATACAAGGTAAACACCACCCATCACACATGACGCAGACTGAGATCGATTCTCAAGCTTCACAAGCACTGCTAGTCGTTACTGTCCCTCCACTATAAATGGATAGGCTATGTGTGTAAGGTCACATTATTACCCATGTATTGATCTATAATTCGAGCTCTGGGCTCTCATTTGGGAAGGTAGTTGCCGATCACTTGACCAGCACGCTACCCGCTTGTAGTAGATGGCCAAAGTGAAGGTTGACTCCAACCGATTCAAATCAGGCAGGTTGTGGCTGTTGAGCCGGTCTGTATCCTTTTCGTCAATTGGATCTTGGTGGCAAATGTATACATGTTCATTCAGTGCATATCAGCCGTAACCACCAGTAAAGGGATTATCACGCTATTATTTTTCCTCCCACATCCTACCTAAAACCTCCATTTCAATACTTAGAATATTATTTCGCATACAGAACTAGATTTCTTTAAGAAAATTTCAACAATATTTCTAACATTCGCAAATGTTTACAATTTCACATTTCATAATCCAGCTCTTCTATAAATAACGGAAAGATAATTTGACATTTGAAAAATAAGGTATTGTAACCGAAGTCGTTTTTACTCAAACGAACTCTTAACTGTCGGCGCAGGTAGAGGCCGTGGAAGCCTAATCGGCGAATGCGGTGCCAAATGTAATGTCGACAAGATACCACTCATTCGCTTGCGTGGAACGCGGTAGGCCTATCGGTAAGAAATGCCTCTTTATAATGAATATGTGGTAATAGTAAAATAAAGTTAGGAAGGTTTCCAGCCACTTCTGCAACTTAAGCATTGTTATGAAAAATGTGACAAAGTCTTCCCCTTTTCTCTAGACAAGCCACGCCTCGTCCTGCTTCGTCATTTGGCTCGTAAAGTGCGTCTTCATGGGGGTGGTAATGATGAACTCAGCGCTGTGTATCTGAGTGATATATAGTTTGATTTAATTCTACAACAAATTCTTATCCACTGGCCATGCATTTTTATTATAGAAATAACTGGTATATGCTCATAAAATAAACGAGGAATATAGCGGGTCTCTCATGTCAGTAAGTTTCCAGGTGTTACCAGCAATATGTTGGTGCGGTCAGTGGTATAATTTCCGTGTATGGATTTTGATAGTAAGCAATTTTTACCCTTTAACATATTCCTGAGTTTTATATATTTACCACCTTGCATGTGGTTTGCAATTTATTAAAAGCGTATAACATGATGAATATAATTTATCAGATATATTATCTATGACCACTTTCCTAAATCAGATACGACCGTAGGTAGGAGCCACATGTACGTGCCTCGGTCAGGTTAATATTCAGGACCATGCGCTAAAAAGATGCGCAGTAAACAGAGAACCTTCAATGTTTCGTCACCAATGGGAGAATACGTCAAAGTCGCGTCATGTCAGTCTTGCTCTGACACCATTCCCCACGGTTTCTCCGACTAAGCACCCATGTAGTTTCCTTTTCCGTTCCAAACAACTCTCGGCATAATAGGTTGACTTGCTGAAGCCATGGGTTCAATGGATGTACCCTTTGTCTCCGTCAGGGGTTGTCTCGTGCCCATGTGAGTGTAACCAACATCTGGGAAGCGTGCCACATGCCCACATGGCCGGTGTTGACATTCACGAATTATACTGATAACAGGCCTTGAATGAGTCATGGAGCAGTTGCTGCTTTGATGCAATAATTCTGACGACACCCAATAGTTCTCTGAAGGCACTTCGTACTAAAGGTGTCGAGAACCCTCTTCTAGTCAGAATTTAATGCCCTTGTGTCACAGCTATCCAGCAAGATGGGGCAAGCGACGTGAAAGTTCAGATAATAGTCTTGCTGCTTAAATATTTATTGGCAACACCATATGCACTCACATCTTGATTTGAGAGACATTGACTTTTGGTATTACGGACTGCCTACAGCCACACAATATTTTGAGGAACATGTTTTATCTGTTGCTTGGCTCTTTTGTCCGTTGATTTGTGAAAATCGGTAATTATAACAAGTCTTGTAAGTAGCTGTAAATACAGTACTAGTATACTACCTAAGGGAAAAATCAGGTCCTTAGTGTATTTACAATCTGCATTTATGTCAATGCATATTTTAATGTGTATATACTGTACTGTATTTCATTGGTGTGGTATATTTGCCATGTAGTCAAGCAGCAGTTTTATAGTAACTGACCAGTTTGGCTACAATTTAGCCAGTTAAGGTTTGAATGTATTCTGAGTGAGTATGTAAGAGTGTGGGCCTTGCTAATCCTTCAAAGGATTTTCTGAGGTAACCCACCTTTGTTACACTACACAATGGGCAGACAAAACTACATCATCCAGTAAACCCCCAGTATCTGGACCTTGGTATTTATACAGTAGACTGAGAGTCTCAGCAGTCTTGCCTTTCTGTGCAGTGATTCAAAAAGGCTGCATATGGGTCAATGGCTGCTTGGAGTACAGCATAATGAACAAAAACTAGGCTTAGTGTTGTCAGTAGATGCTCTGCAGTTGTTTTTGCATTCCTACAGGTCCCCTTTCCACTTCCCATCAGCTGTTTAGACAGTACATACCTGATTCACAGGTTTGAAGTGGAATTTCTTCAGAGCTTAATAAGTAGGTCTGAGGTCATATGTATTGACCTTGAAATACTCAGTGATTCTCCTGACAGCTCTACTTGTCCCTCCTCAAGAAAGCTCTAGTCAACTGTGTCAAAATCCTGTATTGGTCCAGGTCCTCAGCCAGTCTGGCAACATGACTCATCTTTTATGTTCTCCAACACCCCACATGATGCCACGCCATTCCTTGACCTTGGGAATTCTCCAGCTCACTTCTCAGCAGTTTTCAGAGCTTCATGTTTGAAGGTACCTCACAACATAAAGGTCCTTAATGGTGTCAGACACTTCTAATCTTTTGGAGATTGCTACCTTACACAGAAATGCATCATCTCTGAGCTTCTCAAGAATCCAGGTGGATTATATCCCAAGACTCTCGTCCTTGACATAAAGCCTCAGTGTTGCAATCAGATTCTGTGATCAGTCCCAAAGAAGTCAGCACAGTACATTTTGCAGCCTTGTAGTACTAGCAAAGATGTAATATATTTCCTTTGTCATATCTCTGGGATTGATATACCAGTTCCATAGTGTGGGTCTTGTATCTGGAACCAAGAGCCATATAATTTTGCAAAAAAAAAAAAAAAAGATTATAGAAGGAATATCCTAAAGATCAGAATTGTCACAGTCATGCTGTAAATTCGTTTGACTGAATAAACATTTTAGCCTGGAGAATATGGTGTTAGCATGGTAAGAAAATGTTTAGAGGACAAGAGAATGGAGGGGGCCAGTATAGTGATTGTGGAGGATATGTTACTAGAGACTAGATAAGTACAACACTGAGGAAGAGCCAGTGCAGGTGGAGAGCATTGTAACTTCCAGCAGAAAGAAATAGGGAAACACCCGATAGACAAATGCACAAAGAGATATCACTGGAAGAGGCCTGGAGGGTGGCATAGTAGGGGTGTGGGAAGGTTGAGGCCAGGCAAAGAATGCAACATGGTGGGGTGGGAGAGGGTGGGTAGGGATGGAGCAGGATGTGACAGGGACTAGGAGTGGTGGGGAGAGGATGATGAAGTGGAAATGCTGAATTATGGGAGAAAGGACTTATAAAAAGATGTACTTGAATATTGAAGTGGGGACAGAGAGTGAATCCTGGAGCTCTATTGAGCATGGTGAGAGTGTGTTCAAACAAGAAGGAAGCAAAATGAGGGAGGGGAGTGCAGGTTATAGGTGAAGGGGACAGGGTACAAAAAGTTTAGAAAAATGCAGAACCAGGAAGGGGACTCAAAGTATGCATGTGAAAACAATTTGAAAGGCTGAAATTGAATCTAAAGAAAAACAAGTAATACAATCAATTATTTAAGATAAACAGCCAGTTGATCACTGTATTCCTATACTTATTAATACTATTATTGATATTATTATTAGTTAAATAAGAAATTTTATAAAAAAAAAAAAGGTTCAATAAAGGCTTCAAAATCACTACTGTAACAAAGATACAGCAGACACACTCCAGTGAGACAGAAACAAATGCAAGAATTAGAAGAGAAAAGGATAGCATGGGAATGGTATTGTTATTGGGAGTTGAAAATGTAATTGGACCTATTATAATCACTACTTCATAATAAGATCTAAGCATGTTTCACCTTGAGCCTACAGAAATCCAAGTAATGTAACCTTCAAGCCATCTTAAAATTACCTGAATGAATGTGACTATTGTACCGTATTGGCTTTCATTGTTGATTCAGTTATGGAGTTGTTGTGTTTAGAGTTTTTGTCAGGTGCTCATCACTGCAATTATGTGTTACATAATGACTGATGAGTGTTAGTGGTTTATAATATCAGGCAGATATACAAGTCATTACAATACTGTGGTAGTGATTGAATGTCATGGAATTGGTCTAAATGAACATGAAATCAACAGATAGACTGATTTTAATGGAAAAGCGGAGTTGTTTCATTGCAAAGTTAAAAGCCAAGGACACCAAGAATAATGTATTACTATTCAAACCATGGTAATAGATACATACCTAATATTTCCAGTCATACTTTGATGGATTTAAAGATGCAGTTACACTTTAAGCTTACATTGACTTCAACACTACATAATTCTTTCCATGCTGGGTGAGTCCCCCTCCCCTTTGTATGAGTATGTAACAAATATTCATCTGTGGTATCCACTCAATAGCAGAGGTGTCATAGCCCATCTTAAATTATACACCCTCCATACTTGGTGGAACTTTTCTTTTTATAATGACTAATAACAGGGCATTTCAATCACCTTTGTAAGCTCTTATTAGAGTGAAGACTGATAATAACATCTTTGTAATAACATCTTTTAGAGTAAAAGTAATAATGATAAGATAATGATGGTATTAATAATGATAATACAGATAACAACAATTGTGATAAAAAGGAATGGTGAGGATGTTTATAGACTTAAGATGAGCTACAGGGATATGATTCCAATATTTATCTTGCAGGACCACTGTTACCAGGTACCTACTATTGTTCCTAAGAATGTAATTACTGTACTGTACTGTATATATCATATATGTGATACAAGATACAAACCAGAAACATTTGATATCTAAGAAAGAGAGGTCCATAAATATGCGCGGTCTTACAGGGTGTAATTGTAAGTAATAATTTGGTTGGGCTTATGACGATTGGACATGTGTTATGGATTGGTAAAGCCATTTAGGTGTAAGGTATAAAGGTGTGTCAGTCTTAGGGTGTGACACACCCTATTCCAAATATATCCTCAAAACAGTCAAGTATTCTCCCTTGCATATACCGTAGTGTGGAGGCACTGAAATTAGTTGTAAAGATAAAAATTTGTGTTACTATTTCCTTTGCCAAAATGAGATTTTGTAAATAGGATGGGGATCCCGTGCCACACAGCAAGGGCTGAGTAAAATGGGGTGAAAAACAGGGAAGTGGAGGTAGGTAATATCTTTGATATCTTACTTTTAGATAATTAATCTGCAGGCAATTGTGCAGGCGAGATTAAGGGACGAGGAGAATTCCACAGTTGCATAACTCAAGGAGACCTTGCTTATACTTTGTGTTGTTATGCCTCTGAATATAGTTCATAGTCTTGCTCACAACAGCCTGTAAAGATGAAAAATCAGGAAAGGTTGTTCTATTGACAAATAAGCACTTTTGGGTAAATGTTCAGAAAGTGATATAGTTAGATAATATAAGTACTACAGCACAATATATTTTTGGAGTGCGCAAGAGGTATAATGATATTTTATATTCACTGGTTAACATATGGTAGTTTTGTAAGGAACAAGCTTAAGATTGGTAGACACAATGCAGTGCGTAGTGATAGCTCCACACTTGATAGAAGAAGAGGACATATCTTCTGCAGATAACGAATCCCAACCACTCTTTATATAATAGAATTATCTAGAGGTCATTTACAATAAGAATACAAAGAATATCAATTGACTTGAGGGCATGGAGGTCACTAAAGAGGAAGAAAGGGATTGTCAGCAGAAGCTAAATGAAGTATATCACGAAGCACCCACGAGGCAGACGACAACCTCCTCAACAGATTGTGGCCTGAGGTCCCTGAGGCTGGAAGGTGACTTTGGAACTAACCGAACTCGATGTACCCAGTCAGCTGACTGTTCTCCCAAACATTTATTTATCTATTTATTTATTTTTTGTTTGTCTATTTTGTATGCGAATGTGCATTCCGGCAACATTTTTCTGTAAGGGGTGAAAAATAAATATATTAGTCACGCGTGTGTGTGTGTACCTTGGTCTTTGGATCACGTGTTGGACTCGTGACCGACAGCTATTTCCCTCCCGGAAGAGAGCTCATAGCTAGTATGACTGATCTATGAGTAATACTATGACCTTACACGCACACACACACACACCCAACTCCACGCCCACGAGAGTTGGAGTAACGACTAGAAGCGCAGCGATACTAATATTATTTCAGCCGTGGGCAGGATTCGAACCCGGACCGCCGTAATGACAATCGGGGACTCTACCAACTGTGCCACCAAGTCGTGTATGTGCTTATGTATGTGTGTGTATATATATATATATATATATATATATATATATATATATATATATATATATATATATATATATATATATATATATATATATATATATATATATATATAACTTTTCCCTCTGATAACTTTCGCCAAGTTATTGAACAGACTGATCCAACGACCCAGCCACGTGTGCAGTGACTCACTCCGTTTGCACACATCCTAACCTGCCCGACATCTATTTAATTCGCCAGAGGAGCACACCCCGTTCCGTTTTGTGTGTATTATATACTATACATGCATGCATGTATGTAGGTTAGAAGCGGCACGTTGATAGTTCCGTACTGATACGATATCGCGAGTACGTTGTTTATAAATGTATGTTTGTATGTATCGAACGTTGTCTCAACCCTCTCTTCCGTATCAGTTTGCCAGCAAAGGAGCCCTCACCACCGACGTTATAAAACACACGGGATGAAGTGATTTGAAGTTTATGTTTGTTGAACCTGCCGTGCCGGAGACGACGTTGTTGAGTTCGGGGAGTTGGGGGGAGGTCCTCCCCTTCCCTCCTCTTTCTTTAGCTCCACGAAGTCGGGGTGGGGTGGGAGTTCTCTATCTTGGACCCCGTTATTCAGTGACATAACGCCCAGCTAGTTTATTCAGTTGGACGGCCCTCGTAGTACTTAAATGGACAAAACAAATCCCTCTGTGGATCACAGCGACTAGTAACATCCAACCTTGACCAGTCCGGTCTGGTCCAAGCCGGTCCAGTTCAGTAGTTGTGGGATGATGAGTATGTTGCCTGTGGACGGATATCCACGTGATGTATTCATCATCGATGACAGCATCTGTTAGTCGCCCTGAGTTGATTGTTTCTATTTTCCAACATATGTATTTTGTGTTGTGGCTTATCTAACAAAGCCTTGTGTGATGTTTGTTTCCTCCTTCCTTTTTCCACCCTCTCTTACTGCCTCCTAATCCACCCCCCCACACTTTTTAATCCATTGAATATCCAGAGGTTTTTCTTATCTTGATAAATTCGCCTCATTTTAGCAAGAATAGAATCAATAAACGTGTCCCATTCTTGCATTGGTTATCAAAGGGTGGGTGGTTGGCAGGCAGATAATTTGATAGATAAAATGATACGTGCAAGACGACGGCACAATCGCCAAACTGATTAATCATGATTATCAAGCATCGACGTCGTGGGGGAAAAGTCACACAATAAACTCGGCACGTGACGTCACGTCGGTGGACGACGGCGGGGAGTGGCGCGGGAGGTAGGGTGTACTCCAATCGATGGCTATACTAGTGCTTTTGTTGGATTATCTATTCATTTATTTTGTTTGGGGAAGGGGATGGAGAGTTGTGATTTCTTTTGCAGTTGTATCTATGGAGATATGTGTTATATCCAACCCTTTGCTCCTTTGGTACTTTTTTTCTCTGGTTACTAAACAATTATATTCGGCTGAGGAAACATCTTCTGTAGTGAATCGGTTCACCCTTTTGTTGTTGTTTTTTCGAATTAATTTTAGCTACCTCCATGCTATATTATTTAGTTTAGGGAAACACCCCCTTCCCCGCATAGAGCGCAAATGGTCGATAAACACTGGGAAACAGTTGATTACGCGGAAAAGGTTGGCGCTTGGTATAATAGCTAACTGCACGACTTCACGCAAGGAGCGAAGTCGTAAGCTTTTTTGACGGAATAAAGTCGACGATTTTTTCCTGGTGTAATTCTGAATTCGCCGTGTGTATCATGTATTCTAGGTCGTTATACTGCACTTCACTGGATAAAAATATAATCCAGGCCAACAATGTCAACGAATTGAGGCCAAAGTTCGATAACTGTAGGCATAGAGACGGCTCCCCCATGATACTACAACTAGGTCAATACATGGAGTGCCCATGAATTAGGTCGATGAAGTACACATCCAAGATGTTTCACCCAAACTGACGATACCATCCACCCGAGGTGTGACTGAGTGCTGTAGTAGTTATTAATCTGAAGTATTGACTTCTAAGTATCATGGAGCCAATCATTTAGGTGCCTTGATGACGCCCCTACGGACCAGATTAGCTTAGCATTATTTTATGATTGGAAACTGGCCTCAACTCAAAAGAAAAATGTTGATCAGTTTTAACTTGTGGTCCTGCTTTCGACTCTACTCTTCATATTTCTTGACCCAATGATGTTATCTTCATAGAGACGCTGGTTATTGGCGAGAAAGTGTAATTCTGCCTCTGACAGTATCAAAGCTTGGACGACCCCCACACCCCACGCTATTTTTGTCTTCTCTCTCTGGGGGCCTGAGGTGGTTGGTCGAATTGCACAGCCTTGCTGCACTGGGAGTGTCAAACTCCCGCCTTTCCAGTGTCAGTTTCACTACGGAAGTCGGATTGAATTTGTTCTCTTCTTTTTTTTTCGCGTTGTTCAGTAGAAACATACGAATCTTGTGTAGCGAAAAATTAGCGACATGTTAGAAAGCTGTGGAAATGCTGACTTGTTTATGTTCATGAAATAAGGCGAGACATGATACTCATGACCGGTTTTCGTTCCCGGGTTGCTCTCGCCAGTCATCCTCGTCATGAATATATTTAAAGGTGTACAGTAGGATAGTTTGACAAAATAGTGGGTTATCTGTGAATTATTAATATCACGTTGTTACTTAGTAGTGTGGATGTGCCGAGATGGGGTAATGTCTTATTCAGTCAGGGAGCTGCACGTGGGATTTTTTCTTTTTCTTTCCAACTCCACGATTTTATTCTTAATGTTCTGTTTGGGACTCTGGTGAGCCCTACGGACCAGAGCCACGCAATATTATTTTATTATTGAATCCTAATATTATATATATATATATATATATATATATATATATATATATATATATATATATATATATATATATATATATATGATATTAGTTATTAAAGTGGCTATCTTTGGACAATTGGTTTTCGATCACCCTCCCAAAGTCAGAACTATATTGAGGAGAATTGAAAATATTAGGAAGAAGATAAATATTTGTGACAATACTGTGGTGTTTAACACAGTGTGTGTACATATATATATATATATATATATATATATATATATATATATATATATATATATATATACCAATATTTTTTCTCTTAAGTAATCAAGTCAAAGGCACCTACTTGCACCCATTCCACTCCCATATACCACCCTCCCCCCCTCATCTTATCTCCGTGAAAAGAATATGTACTATCCTTCTATTCCGCTGTTCTTAATTCTACCACCTCTGCCTCCACATTTTCAGTGCGATGGTGCCCCTAAGCCATAAGGGCTTTGGTTATTTCAAACAGAATATTTGTATTTTAGTTTTTATGTATTTTCTCTTCTAGTGTTTTATTCAGTTTGGTTTATATTTGTTCAGGTATACTATTTTATTGTATTTTCTATATTTATTTGTAACTTAATTTCATCATCACGAATGAATCCTTGCTGATCCTGGTCGCCTGTCACCATAGTAACGAATCGTCTTAGCACAACCGACATACTGGGAAGATCTCATTCAGTTGCAGATGACAATGACCGTTGGAAGAGTGGCGTCATAGAATAATAAAATCATTTGTCGCTTTATCTGGGACCTGGAAAATACGCCATTCGCATGGCTAAGAGATCAGGCTTAGCTGCATGTGCTGTTGTTATGGGGGCGTAGTTCACCAGCGCTTCCGTCCGTATGGAGAATCACGAGGTCCCCACCGGTGTGTAACGGTGCGCAATTGATTTGTCTATATTGAGTCTCTGATGTTCACCCTGGTGACCTCCACATACTTTGTTGTCGTCAACGTCGAACTGGTTTATTTATCTGAGGGGCAGCGTGGCAGTTGACGAGATTACGTAACCCTATAGGTAAGATAGCTCCTGCGATCGTGGCGTCGTTCCCAACAGAATCTTCAGCATCGTTGCCCTCGCCATGAAGAGGCCAAGTGTAGACGCTCTTCCTCATTCCTTCGTAGAACGTTGTGAGCTTTTGAATAAGGTCGTATGGCGACGTAGATTCAAGTAATATATGCGCAGAGCTTCATGCGTTGTCATCACGGTTCCGTCTGAACCAATCTTCTGAGACTGGCAGAGGAATAAATTTTGTGTCTTAAGACAGGATAATCATATTCATGGGAGTGTGTTGTAGTGCAATACTGTGTACGTGACTATGTTTTATTATACTTTATTTCATTATTTATTTGTATATTTTACTTTTATTTACAAATCAGACATTTTTCCGTTAAGAGTAACCATGAAGTCACGTCGCTGCCTAAGCGCCATCATAAAGGAGAGATGGACAAAAGAGAAGAGATTTAGTTGAAGGGTGATCGGCATTCTTCTTTGAATGAACAATGGTCTCCAGCCGTAAAAATGATGCGTAACTCTGGTCCGAAGGGGTGTGGAGTTTGAAGCCCTTGGCTACGAAATATAGTATGTGTGTGTGGCCATGATCTGTGCCGTCAAGGACAGCGGCTTGCCCAACAGCGCAGCGGGCAGGCGAGATGTACACCTTGTCGAGGTAAAAAATAAAACAAGTATTGAGTTATTCACGAGGATTGTTTTCTTTGCTTGGCCACCTCCAACTGTTCATTGTTGCCACAGTGAAGTAGCCAAGAGAGGTGGAGCTTGGTGACATCTTTTATATAAAAATAAATGGAGATACTTTCATTTGGATTCCAGATTCGCTGTTGGATCAACGGCGCGTAGTCCAGTCCAGGGTTGATGGGATCGTAACCAGACTATACATAATAAAGAGTCGAACATAGTCCAGGAGTGCTAGCGCTCACATATACCTGGTTAAATTAGTACCTCAGTTAAGATTAATTTGGTCCGTGCATACGGTAACATACGAAATGGTACACGTACACATGTGTAATGAATCCATTTTGCTTTGTAGCATCTGCTAAATCGTGTATATGTGTTACCTTTCACCGACCTTGACTCGTGAATTAGTATATGACGCACTGAAGCGTAACCTCATTGAACTACCCTTGCAGTCTGTACTCTCATTATCTCACCGTGGACATATGTAAGTAATCATTCGTCGGTAATTAAGACCGTATGGCATGTCCTTGCACTGATTCCCAACGCGGAAAATTACTAACTAACCTTGTGGAATTAAAGTTATTATAAACAAGTGTTTATGATTAGAAATGGATGACCACCGCATCCCTCCCCCGCCTTCACAACCCGTCCTGCTCGCCTTGGTGATGCCATGGGTTTTGATGGTTCTTATGTAACTTTCTACTGGTGTCGAGTGTTTTTTAATGAAAGCTTTCACACGAGTCAAAAAATCGTCGGCTACGAGTCGACTTCAAGTGATACTTCTTCCGAGGTTGTGTCGAGGTCGGGGAGGGGAGAGGTGAGGTCCATACCTCTTCCTCCTCACCTTCGTTTCGTGGAAGATGCGAAGATTCGACCAGGAAAAAAATTCGCGCGTTTCGTCGAACAAAAGTCGACGAATTTTTTGACTCGTGTGAAGGCTACTTTACGCCATCGTTATGTGTGACGTATTATTATTGCCTGCCTGACTGCCTTCCTGCCTTCATCAAGTGGTTTAGTTGCGCCACACCCAGGTTCGTCATCACAACTTCCACAACTCAAGCCACACACACACACACACATATATTGATTGGAAGATAAGGATATGATCCAAGTTGGAACACATGAATTTTAAGCTATAGTTGGAGAGTAAGAGACGACCTCGCAAGCGTTGCTCCATTCCTGTATACTACAGTTAGGTAAACAGGTGCGCGCGTGCGCACACACACACACACACGATCATAGCTCCCCTTCCCGTATAATACAACTAGGTAAATACACACACACACACATGCACACATTATAGTGTAAGGACAGAAAAAGTAATTTATTTCTTCATTCCGTACTAGTTATTGCTAGGTAAACGTGCGCGCACACACACACAAACACATTTCGGCCGTCCCAGAGCTTCGATCTGGGGACCCCACATTGAGAGTTCCGTCTGCTGCCATCTATACATGTACACATATAACCCAGATTGCCACAGTTTATACTTGGCTGATAACTTGCGATACACAAGGCCCCTCCACATTTAACCCTTGAATACGAATGAGCGCGTTACACAATGGCGCCTTCTTCGTACATTCCACACACAAACACGCGCGCGTCGCCGAACGTGGGAGTGAGTTGAGGCTGGCTTGCTCCCTTGGTTACTATGGCGATATATATATATATATTTTTTTTGTTCTTTGTTTTTCGTACACCAGTGCATGCGTTGTGGTCACGGGTAAATAGTATCGATAAAAGAATACAATTATTATATATGGTTTATTCTCGGTCTGTACTGAAAAATGTAAAAGAAAAAAAAAATCGGGACGATGGCAGACTGGACGCTGGAGGCACCTGTGGCCGGTGGAGGAGGAGGAAGGGGGTGAGGTTTAGTGAGATGCAGCTGATGAGGAGTGAGATCCAGATGGATCCAGCCAGGCATCACTGTGGGACTTGCTAATGGTCACCGGCACTTAATAACGTACACCAACCTTTGCTGTGTTATTGTGGGTGTGGGTGGGTGTGCACTTGGGTTTGTGGGTGTGTGTGCACTTGTGTTTGTGTGTGTGTGTGTGCACTTGCGTTTGTGTGTGTAAACGTGCACATGTATGTATGCGCGCGTGCTTAACATTGGGTGTTGACTACACAAATGTTATGCAGTTAATACGTTAATTAAACGGCACCTATACGGATCAGAGTCACGCGATATTTTTATTATTGTAAACTTATCTGTATTAAAAAAAGATGACTCATCACTTCTGACTGTTCCTCCTTATTGCTACTCTATCTAAATCACTCCTTTACCACCTCTGTAACATTTTCGGTGCGAAATTGCGGTCATGCGATATCATTCAGTTGAAGAGAGCATTTTTATGGGTTGAATCTAACGAGGAAATAATTACATTGTAGCACGATTCTTATTTTAACCTAAAACCATGATATGGTCATGAAAATCACATGTACCTTTCTCATAATTTAACCAAACAATTATATGTATATATATATATATATATATATATATGTATATATATATATATATATATATATATATATGTATATATATATATATATACATATATGTATATATATATATGTATATATATATATATATATTGCATCAGATTCAAATCTATTGAAAAAATCTTTTCATTCAATTTGAAAATATATGAAAATTTAAATTATATATTGATCGTTTACCAAAAGTGACCTGCACCCCACACCCTCCTCCCCGAAAGTCGCGCGTGTATCCCCCTCTACCCCCCAACCCCTCGGGGGGGTTACACGGATCATGCTTTACTTAGGAGAGAACCAGTTTGCTTGTCTGCCTGCCTTCCAGGGGGGATTAATGGCGGTGGTCGTCTTTCTGTGTCATTCAAAGAACAGGAAAGTCTTGCAGCGTTATTCAGGTGGCTGGTGCATTCTTCCTCCTCTTTGTTCCCCCTTTTCCTCCTCCTCATCCCCTTTATTCTTTATCCGTATCCCTCTTCATCCTTACCCTCCACCTCCTGCAGGAACCGCCATTGGAGAGAGAGAGAGCCAACGAAGACGGATGATGTCTTGATCATTAAGTAGAGGTGTCGCAAGGTGGCAACCCCGCAGACACACACACACACACACACACACACACACACACACACACACACACACACACACACACACACACACACACACACACACACACACACACACACACCGAGGTACCGGTAATGATGTCATCATGTTTTGGTATGCGTCGGACCGTTATTTTGGCTTCGACTGCCACCACACATTTTCTTCAATATGGTAGCATCCAGAACCGATATCATACTCATTAGTTATAAAAAAAATATTCAGTTGAGGAAAAGTAGAACTCGAAAGAAGTTGTGATCTCGATTGATTTTGAATAAAAAAAAATGTTTAGTCGAAATAAATGTCTACAAAATGTCACAAAAATGAAGGAGTTTAGCCTAAGGGTTTTCCACGAGAGAGGTGGGGGTGGCTCCGAAGAAACGCAAGAAGAGTAACTGCTTAGAACTATATTATATATAGCCGTTGTTCAAATATACAAAATCAAGACGTTTAACGTCCTAGAGTCGGTCTTCACTCGTCTAAATAAATGCGTATGGCGGTAACCAGAATGATTGGACGTTTTTTCGGTCATTTTTGTTCTCGGCGTTTTGGCCTAAGGAAATTGTCGACCCTGGACATTTCGGACCATTCAAATATACCGCTTTTATATGTCCGGGAACGAAACATCCGACAGTACTTTCGGTGGAATGCATCCGAGGGTGAAAGGCACATTGATGGCGGGTCAGTGAGAGGTGGAAAGCAGCCCGTCCACCATCCACCCTTGACCGCTGAGAAGGGGCAGGTGGGGGTGGAGGGGGGGGGGGACAGGGCCTGATAGCCAGACAAAAATGAATAGAAATAATAAAGAATAATAAAAGGTAAAACTATGCAGAAATTTATAAATAAAAACATGAAAACAGAAATAATAAAGAACAATAAAAATTAATGAATGATTAAGTGCTTAAATTAAAATCCAATAATAAAAATAAAATAATAGAAAATAAAATCAGACAAAATAATTTAAAAGTGAAAAATATAATAGAATGGACAGATAAATATTGACCGTTGTAAAGTAGGTTAATTGATAGTTGCCACGCGCCAGAGTAGTACATTCTAGTTTTGCTCCTGCAAAGGTTTTCCTTGAGCCTAGATTCGCGTTAGACCGTAAACACATTCGTCTTATAAGAATGCCAGTGACCGCAGTCTCTTAAGATTTATTTTGTAGTTTCGATTTGTCATATAATATACGAGTAATTGATGCATTTGCTTTCATGTTTTTTTTAGCTGTGAATGATTGTGTGTGTGATTCTACACGGTCTTGGATCACGTGTTGAACTCGTGATCGTCCGCTGTCCGCTTCATCCCCCTCTCCCCGGATGAGAGCTCAAACTTATTATTGCCCGACCTGTGGGTAGCATGTGACCTTACGGACATACGCACACACCCAACTCCTTGTGAATGTGTGTGTGATTCACCACCATGGTCACTACTATGGTCTTTGGATCACGTGTTGGACTCTTGATCGACAGCTATTTCCCTCACGGAAGAGAGCTCAGGGCTCGTATTTGACCGATGAATAGATAATGCTGTGACCTTACACGCACACAACTCCCCGCCCACGAGTTAGAGTAACGACCCGTAGCGCAGCGATATTGAAATTATTTCAGCCCTGGGCGGGATTTGTGTGTGTGTATACCCATAATAAATAGATAAAAGCTCTCTGGTACGTAAGAGATTAGCAAACATATTTTTTCTGTTGGCATTTGCGAGTAGAAACCATTCCGTTATCATTTTACAGGAGAACGGATATTTAGGCCACGAAACTGCAACCTAGGACATTTGGGACATGGGATACAAAGTGGTTAGGTTAGGTTAGGTTAGATAATCTGGTTGGGACGGTCGATAAACTAGAGCTAAAACACTTCATGACAGAGTAATTGCAAAAAGGCATAAAATAAAAAAAAACAGTAAGAAATCACAAAAAATAACAAATTTATAGAAAATATTTATTAATATATGGAAAGGGAACAAAAAAAAATAGTTTGGCCCAAATGTCCTGGGATGCAGTTTCGTGGCCCAAATATCCTAGATTCAGTTTTACATGATCAGGTGTGACCTTATTGTCTAATATAATCATTGTAGTTTTACAGGTAATATTACTGTTATTTCTGATTTAATTGTTATTACTATTACAATTGCTATTGTTAAAATATTCAAAATAAGTTATCATTAATATTATTGTTATTAATATTACCGCTACTGTTGGCTTTATTATTATTCCTAGACCACTTGAGCACATAAAACCGTTCGAATTTACTTAAGTGTTGAATAACTAACTAACTAAACGAATGAATGAATAACCAAATAAATAATATTCAGTCATCGAAGCACGGAAATGTTTTGAAGACGTGAGACCTTGAATCAGAAGAGCATGTAAGAGTAAACGGGGCGGGGCTGGCTTCTCTCCTCTGGGCAGTAGGAGGAAGGGGAGGAGGAGGAGGAGGCGGTGTGTACCTTAACGGGACAGACTGAAATGGGCCGCAACAACCGCATGGCGAGGCCAGACGTATTTGCAGGTTCTTCCTTTAATGCACTGTCTACGCAAACACACTCACGTCTTTCCACACAGAGTGGTGGATATCTGGAACAAAGTGGACGAAACAATGTATGCAAACACCATACGTGAATTTGAGAACAAACTAAATGTTGAGAGATACAAAGACGGGTCATCACGAGCATAGCTCCCCTTCCCGTATAACACGAGGTAAATACAAGGCAAGTGCTCACACACACACACACACGGATTTTAAAGTAGACACAATAATTGGAGAGTAAGATACAGGACCCTACGATCATTGATTCATTTCTCATAAACTACAATTAGGAATATAAAGTATATAATCGTGAAGCTGTGGCCGTGGCATTCTTATACATTTCACTACCTTAGAATATTCCCTTCATTGAATAAAATCGCCAGGCGACAGCAATACTAAAGTTGCAAATTTTGCGAAATGAGTGGAGCGGGCGTGAGGGCGTTACCACTTTGAGGCAACGGATTGGAGCATGAGGGAGTTGGGTCCGTCTGCGACTTGCTGACGTCTCCTTCCTCGTATGGACCCACGGCGAGGTGGTCCTACGAGGCGGACGTCTGGGAGGTTCGTCTCCCCGTCGCCAGTCTTCATAACCCGTCGACACCCATGCCTTCATGGTGTGGTTCAAAGGGGCTGACGCTGTCTCCGGACCGTGCCCAGGACTTAAGTAATCTTTGGTATTTCCTCCATCTGTTCACCTAAGAACTGACAATCGGGGACTATTCTTCAATCCACAAGTCCGGATACCGTTGCTAACCGCTGTTGGGTAGCGGATATAGTTTGTCAAAATTTGCCTCCATCCAAGCTACCTTTAGAATTATTTAGCGTATTCTCTACAACAGTATTCCCAAACTGTCCCTCTTAACTTTAAACGATTGATACTTGTTCTGTTATGGTTGCGATTCTATTGATATTGTTATTGATATTAATAATTAATAAATTAATATTGTATTAATATCACCCTTATAAATACCTGTAAATTATCTAAATATACTTGTCATAACCCTCCCTCGAACTCTAGCTTTTCCACCGAATGTCTGAGGTCGTCTTCCTTGTTAGATATTTAGGCAGTCTGACCCTTCTAGTTGCTGTGTCTTGCTGCATTGCCTATGACCCAAGCAGTGGGCGTGGAATAAGGATGACCTTTCACCCATATAAGGAACAAAGATAGGACAACAAATGAGTTTTACACTGGTATGGAATGGAGAAAGGGTGGGTACATGTTTTGACTCGGCCGTGTTTGTGTGTGTGTGTGTGTGTATAGGAGAAAGTAAGTGAGCAGGTGAGTTATTATGGTAAGGGAGCAAATGGGTGGAGATAGTAGAGTTCGCCCCCGGCAGGGGAACGAGCAAAGCCCCGCGGCGCCTCCAAGTCGAGAAGACCATTTCTCGCGAGTTCGGGAGTTTGTGTCCAGGAGGCGCTTAACTGTGACCGAAGTCGAAGGCAAGGACGGGTTTACCAATACAGTCTTTGCGAAAGACTTTAACTGTAAGACTGTGAAGTGGGAGGAGTGGGAAGTGAGTGGAAGAGAAGATTCTTGTGTTGGGAGGGGAGGGGGTTTATAATATGTATTTTTTACCATTAAATTGGTTAAGGACTGGAAGAATAGATTTAGTAACCATATAGTGAGCACAGAAACAAATGGTTGATTTAAGAAAAGCCGAGATAAAATTATTGATAGGTATGACAAGTGGTAAGGGGCTTGGAACTGCCTAGTATAGGCCTTATGTTCTCTTGCAGCCTCTTAGTTCGTATGTTGCCCTATAACGTGGCATTGTCTGCCAGGAGAGGTACAGCATACATTAGTAGTAGTTACTGGAATCGAACTAAGATATGCGGCATGCGAGCCGGGGAGGCACTCCCATGCGACCGTCATGTAACCTTGGCGCCGAGGTGAAGCTGTGGGGGTAAACCAGTCTCGCCCACCGGGACCTCCCTGCTATGGGAGCGCCATGAGAATGGCCATAAGGCCTACACTAGGCAGTTCCATGTCCATTACAGCATGCCATCCCTATCCGTAAAGAATATTATTTTAAAACAACCAATTGTTTCGACGCTTAATACTTGATTACCAAGTCTGTTCCACTCTTCTTGGTAAACCACTCCTTGCCTATTTTTTTCTTAAACATAAATTTGTCCATTTTGATTTTATTTAATTTTTGGCCTAAGTAGTGTGGCTGGGGTCAGGGAGGCTCTTACCTCCGAAGTGTTGAGATGGGATTTTAAGTGTTTGTGGATGTGTGCTTTGACGTGACCACTCCACCGTATAAGGGGGGAGAGCACCTTTCAATACACACACGCACACACATACACACGCATGAATTCAAACCCAGGTATGATAATTGCATATAGCCAAGTTGGAACCACGCATGAATTTGAACTTTGGTATGATAATTTGGAGAATAAGAGACGGGACGTGACGAATATTGCTCCTTTTGTGTATACTAGTTAGATAAATAAACACACACACATGCATGCATGCATGTATATATGTTTATTAAGGTCACCACGCTAACAGAGAATGATTCTTATTTCAAACATGTCCAGTGTACCTTTATTGCATGCACACATTATCATGTTGGACTAATAAAATAATAATGATAATGCCGTTGGGAATTATCCTCTTCTGAACTGGACTGAGCTCTCAAATGAGTGGAATATACTTTTATTGACCATTTTTGTCTGAACAAAATCATTAAAGTCCATCGTACCGAAGGAATCTGTTGATTTACAGCCATATAATTAAATTCGCGTTCCGTTAGCCAGGACAAAATATGTAAAATGTGAAGTGTATCGTCAACGGAAAATGGGGGATGGGAGGCATCTGTTACATGTTGGGATTATTTTATTTTTTATTAATTTTATTCGTGTGTTATTATTATTACTTTTACTGATGTTAGGCTTTTTTGTTTTTATTTGTTTCGTTTATTAGTTTTATTTTTTTATTATTACTATTATTACTTTTGCTGCTACTACCTTCAGGTATTTTTGCTTTTTATCAAATTCATTTATGTAGCTTATTTCTTTATTTATTTATTATTACTTGAGCTCCTGCTACCACCAAGCTATTTCATCTTTTTGACGCTCATAACCGACAATAACCTCATTCAACCCCTTCCGTACAGGGCTGCACTGTTTCTTATACTGACTGCCGCCAGGTGATTTTATTCAGGTGCGTAGCACCACCTCGGTCAGCATTTTATTCTTGCGATGTTGTAATATTACAGTTGATGGCGCCACGACCGCTTCCGTGCCCCACACAGATCGATTCTCTTCTGTTGAAGGTCCAAAGAATAAACATTTGCGCATGCGTGTGGTGTGTTGTGTATACGTAACTGAAGTATACAGGAAAAGAGCTTTATTCGTAGTCCTCTTTTTTATTCCCCAATTATAGTAATTTGCTTAGATTTGTGCTTGCCCGTGTGTGTTTGTTTGTGTGTGTGTGTGTGTGTCTGTCTGTCTGTCTGTCTGTCTGTCTCATAACAGTATACATGAAAAGAGTTTTACTCGTAGAGACCTCTTTCTTATTCTCCAATTATCATAATTAACTTAAATTTATGCTTCCCTGTGTGTGTTAATACCTGATTACAGTACACAGGAAAAGAGTTTTACTCGTATAGTCCTCTTTCTTACTCTCCAATTATAATTAGCTTAGATTTGTGCTTGCCTGTGTGTGTGTGTGGATTATGATGAAGACTAACCCAGCAGCTAAGTTGCGGAAGTGGCTCCCTCAATTATCGTCTATGCCTTCTGTGTTGCGTGGCGTGGCACGTGTCTCCCCCCCCCCACACACACACACCATTGTGTCCCTGTACGGCGTACGACACGCTAGCTACTGCATCTGCAGCAGTGGGAAGTGGGTGTGCTTGACGTCAGGCAGCCAGCATTTGTATGGCGTCCCACGAGCGACCGACAGACTGGCCGGATATAATCAACTTCCAGAATAAACAGCAACAACAACAATGGCGTTCTCTTCCATTGCATACAAACTTCGCTCGTGCCCCATCATGCCAACAGGATTGTAATGGTTAAACATTCACCCAACTCCCTTCCTGCCTAACCCCCCCCCTCCCTCCCAGAAGTTTCTGCCGTTCCTGCTGGTCTCACGCTCGCAACCTACTACATTTCATTTCCTTACCTTCCCCCTGTTGTAAGGCAGGGCAGGCCCAGTAGGCTGTTGGGTCCTCAGAATCCGACCTTAACGCTCTTCCACTTCCCTTCCCCCGCTCCCCCTTTTCCTTGGTTCTTGTGAAACTCGACCCACCATCGCCGTCGCCGTCCCTTCAGTGCAAGAGGAGGAGAAGGAGGAGGAGGAGGCCGCAGACATAATTCCACCACCATACCATCGCCACCGTACCGCACCGCACATACCACATCACCCGATGCCACCATCGTCACCGCTGTTTATACCACATCCACCATCTACCACCGCCTCCACATTCTCCCGACGTCGCCGCCGACACACCTCCTCCTCCTCCTCCCCCGTCATACCCACTATCACTACCTCTTCTACCACCGGCTTCCCTGTCTGCCTTCCCTTCCTCTCCTCTCCCTATTCCTTTTCACCCACCCTCCCCATCCCCTCCGTCTCCTTCATCACCCTCAATCGCTCTTTCCTCTTCCTCATAGTCATCGTTCTCTCCTTCCATCTCATTCTCCTCTTTTCTTCCTACGTTTTTTGGCTGCTGCTCCCCCGCCCTTTTCCCTTCTCCTCCTCTTCTCCTCATCCTCATTTTGCTGTTTTCCTCATCCCTCAATTCCTCTTCCTCCTGCTCCTCTCCCTCCTCACGTTCCTCTCCTCTTTCCGCTCCTCGTCCTTTTCCTGTTGTTTCACGTTCACGTTCTTCCTCCTCCCCCACCTCCCTCTGTCTATTTTGCCACCACCTTCTCTGGACCGTCATCTGACAGACAGACGGACAGATAGGGGAGCTCGCCTGCACAAGGCCACCGTATCTTCACCACCACCCTCGATACCCTGACGCACCTTATGAAGTTACCATTACATATTTTTCATAATATTGCATTTCCATTATTATTCTAACGCTCGTCTGTTCACAATAATTTGGCAAAGGTCTTCGAAAACAAATGTCCCAGCCGTTGAACCAAAACAGATAAAGAAATAATATAAATAAACGAATAAATGAAATGGTGAAATGCACATAAACACAAGAAAAATACAGGAAATCGTAAAAAATGTAATAAGTAAGTTACGAAATTGCTGTTCATCAACATGAAGAAAAATCTTCAACTTTAAATGAACCAACTGTAGATCACCTTCCCTTGCTGAACACAGGTGTCGCAATTGCTGCCATTGCAGTTAGTTACACATAAGCAGTCAGCCATTCCATGCTCTTGATGCAGTCAGTTGTAACCGTTTCATGTACGCCTGAACTAATCCTCTTCATAGCTAGTTGTTGTTGTTGTCGTTCCCTAGACTGTCTGTCCGAGCAGTCCCGTCTCCCCAAGGAATGCCACAGCCGAAACTGGGTTTTCCCACAAATCCTTTATAGAGTGTATGTTGTGTATAGCTAGTTAGGTTGGGGGGATTCTCTCGTATGAATAGAATCTTCTGACGGCAGTCATATTAAATAATCAACCGTAATCGTAAATAGGCAATAAAAGGGTAATTGCATCAAGAACCCCCCATTTCAACCACCCACCGGCAGATGATTTTATTCCAACCTTACCCGTACCGTATAACCAGGTGGTGCGTCATCCGCAACCAGGTCGCTTGGTCAGTGCGAAGCGTATCTGCTGGCGACCTGAAAGGGAAGGAGGAAGGGGAAAGGAAGCCTTACGACAGCGACGATGCCCCCCCTCCCCCACGCCCTGATCACCATGTCTCCCACTTCCCTATCCTGCTAACCTTTCCCATCCCTCCTTCCTTGCCCTCCTTATTCCCTCCCCTTCTCCCTTCGTCCTACTCCTCTATTCCATATAGCCGTTGTTCCCCATTTCATGATTTCTTCTCTCTCTCTCTCTCTCTCTCTCTCTCTCTCTCTCTTCCTGCTAGATACCATGCTGTTGATGCATAATTAAGTATAGTTCTCATAAGAATATAAGCATTGGTAAGTGCTTCTTTCCTCTGACCAAATCCTGTGCTTGTAACTGTTCTGGGTACATTCAGTTTCTTATTTGCCTACACTGTGAGGTCTTATGTGTGAGGTGAAGGTCATGTGTGTATCAGACCATTGAGTGATTCTCAAATTCATAGTCAGGGGTAAGCAACACCACTGAGGCCTTCTGAGAGGCTGTGTCGAGGAGCTGTGTGGAAAACTCACTGTGTACGTGGATGAATGAAAGAAGAAAAACATGATGGAGAAGAGAACAAAAGACAGAGGAAGAGAGGAGGGGCGGGTCACACAACTCAGCAAAGAAAAAGTACAACTGGGTATCTGTCATCTTGGCCTAGGTCAGTTACAGTCTGTCATAAAGTACTGTGAACATCTCTCACCCCCACATCCTAAAGCTGAGGGTGTGTTCTCTTCTGCCATGCATGCATGCCCTGCCTTCACCCAGACCTGCTGAGGGAGAATACAGAGCAGTAGTGTGTATATGTGGTAGGAAGGGTTTGGAGTTACTTTGTGCAGGTGTATTATCTGTTTAAGGCATCAAGTGAGCCTTATAGGATACAGACACAAATAGTGTTTACACATGAAGCCTTACAACCAGCACCAATTTTTTGTGTCTGACCCGGGGATTAGAACTCTGGTCACTCATGCATGAAGTAAGAGCTCTGCCCCGAGCCATCCAAGGTTCCACTCTAGTTATGTAAAAAGGGATAATTGCATTGAAGCTTGTGAAATACCCATACAAAAACATGAGAGCAAGCTCACATGTTATAAAAGGCTTACAAACAATCCCCAAAAGAATTTAGTAATAATGATAATATATTATATATATACTAAAGGTAATTTCGACTATAGCAATATCAGTTGAACACAAAACTAAAACAAGACTATGTAGAGCAATGGTCTAGCTAGCTGTTGCGGATGAACGTTTTATTTTCTTCAGTACTTTATTATCCTCTGCTTACAATGAGACTTCTCTATCTAGACAATCTTAGTTCCCAGTCAAGCCTTCTGACTTCCAACATGTTCTGCCTGAGCACAGCACTGTTGCTGGTGCAATGCATTGTAATCTCTCTCAATTGTAGCATAGTATATCCCTCCTTTCCTTCAGATCTTCTAGTATGATTTCTATCAATCCAATCTTAATGTTTAGTGCCATGTTGCGCCAAAAAATGTCTTATTTTCTTTTTTAGCACCAACATAACTTACTAAGTACCAACTCGTTTCAGATGGTAATTTCATATAATCAAATCCCTGAACCATGATGAAGTAAGGATAACTCTTTTTTCCCCTATTTTGTTAGGTTTTCAATTTTTCCCAACTTATGATCCTTCCCATTCTCCCCCATACAATTTTCCTCTCTATCACTTAGGTTTCCATACACCTTTAAATGAGTAATATTTCTGCTCTTTTGTGTACCATCTACACTATTTCCATCCTTTCCTATATTTTTTGTTCCTATAATTCACAGTGACTTCTATGTCACTTTGTTGCTTTCTTGCTGTTGTCAGCGTATGCCTTTTGTATGTCATTTTTCACTTCTAATTTTATTCTTTATGCAGGACTAATTTAATTACATTGTGCAGTGTGAATCAATCAGTATATAGTGGGGATACCATTTATTCTTTTTTATTGTTTTCCACGGCATGCAATGCATTAATAGCCCCAAGCAATATTCTGTCTTATCTATTTGCCCATTTACCTATAGCGAATATAGTGTCACTTTCCACTGTGCAAGTCCACTTACTTGAGTAAAATATTTAGATAAATCCTACATGAATTGCACTCCATTGACAGTTATAACCAAATCTGATGTACACCAGTTATAATTGAAAGTAATTTGACAGCGTTTGTTGATGTCAAGGAACTTAAGTTATAATTCCGAACCATATGGTATACAAACCAGTGACAATTAATATTTGCTCTTCTCCTGGAAATGGTCCAATTACCTCTGATCCAACCTGTTTCCATAGCTTAATTGGGAGTTAAGTGGGATTCGGTGGGTCTGGTCTCATTTTCTCTCCCAGTAATTGACATGGGGGAACTATGTGTCACAAATTATTTCCGTTGCAGGCCAGTGTTGACCTGGCCCCCAAACTATCTGTCTCAGGCTTTCTTTAAACTTCACAACAACTTGGTGTCTCTCATGAGCTATTTTAAATTCGCCAATCGAGTATTTATTTTATTTATATATGTGTTTATTTTTGAGAAATAGATAACAATCCTACTGCCTCTTGATTAAAAATAAATTTCATACCAAACACAGTTTGTGTTATTGCTTTCCTAACTTCACCTCTGGGTCTGTCCCAACCTCCTCTTCTATTTCCATAGTCATCAGTGCTGTAGGAGTAGCATGAACTACACATATCACTATGCTGTACTATCTTTGTTTTGATCTCTCAATTGAAGGTATCTGTCATGCTTGTCCAGTTTGCTCTATACCTTATCCTGAAATTGTATCCTCTAATCTTGGAACCCATCTCTTAATCAATCATTCAGTCAATCCATTGATCCAGGTCTCTCTTGCTGGAGGCCCATGGTCACTCAAGGAAGAAATATTGTTTTATTAAACAGAAATAGTTGATGTGGGGCAGTGTTAGATGAGGTGCTCAGGGACTGAGGCAGATGAAGACACATGATATACGGATCTGGAGGTACATATCCAGATTGACAATATCATGGTTTGGAAATCTAGTCATCCCACAACTTGTACCATTTTGAAATTGTTTGGATTACTGTCATAAAACACATATATTTCTTTATTTTCTTAGTGTATTGGTTTCTGTGTTGTTATCTGCAGTTTATCAGCACTTCTCTCCCTTTTGGCTTACGAAAAATCTTCAGTTAATATGCTCCTCTTGGTTACAGCACTATGTCGTAGGGAATTTTCATCTCTCCACACCCGTTATTATTTGCTGTCGTATTTATTTATCATTTATATATATTATTTTTATATCTTGTTTTATTTGTGCAGTGTGCATTGCCGGAAGGTATTGCAAGTGGTGTTGCTCCACATTCTTCTTTGACTTATCTACCCAATCAGGCAAACGGATTTGTGTGTCGCATTCTTTTACATTAATAACCTTATCGCCGGGAATTCTTTCTCAATCCTCGGTCTTCCTCTGATTTTATGACGTAAGCCACAACGACAGGATAAAGTATTTGTCGTTTTATTACAGACGTTGCACAATAACAAGAGAATAGTGCCACATTCAAACAAGAACATTCATATTGTATGTTATAGTATTCGTTAGTTGTTTTATCGTTTGGTATGGATATACAGTGACACTGTTGAAATTATTTTACTTCCTTTTTTTAGATTATTTTTCCTCGCTTACTGGGTGCCACAGGTGAGAAGATATGACGACATAACTACGTCACGGCTGTGATTCATTGGCGTGTATCATCAGGCACTCACCTTTATCAGCGTGTTGCTGCCACTTTGTAGGACGCCAGTTAACGTAATTTGGCGCGCTTCCAACCGTCATACGAGCATCAAAGTAAATATGATAAAATATCGTAGACAGAATGAGAGAAGAAAGTCACTTGGAAAAAATATGAAATGAAATATATCTTTACTAGAACACAATTAGATTTGAATCATTAAATGGGTGATAAAATATAGTAATATATTCACAAGTGTTCGGTAATACTAAGTAGTTATCGTGTTAATATTCGTGCGTATTTCGACTTTTTTTTGCGACATTAGATTTTAGTTTTTGTGTAGCTGTCTTGAAAGTACGAGGAAGAAACATGAGGATGAAATTTCACCACTTGACCGATTCGCTACCATGATGTTGCTAAAGTTTGGAGTTAAAAGTAAATCGATAGCCAAAGGGGTTTTTTGACCAGTCATTCTGTTGGCCTGAGTTCCATTGTGAATCCAAGTAATGTTGAGGAAATGTTTACCTTATTGTGGTATACAGAATAGGGACTGCGTGTATTTGTGTATATACTGTATATATATATATATATATATATATATATATATATATATATATATCGATAATTTTTATGACAGTTGTTGCCATTAGCGTATTTCTCTCTCATATATATATATATATATATATGTGTGTGTGTGTGTGTGTGTGTGTGTGTGTGTGTGTGTGTGTGCCCAGTGTACGAGTATAGGTCAAGAAAGCATTTCTGAGTCGTAGCGCATTGCTGTAATTATTTTACATCACTAAAACGAGATCAGAAACACCTTAATAATTACTAACAAATTAGTTTTGTTATCAAACTTTTACAAAATATTGTCTACCATACATACAGAGCCAACGCGGTTTCAAATGAAATCTTGTCAAGAGAACGGGCAAGCTTCAGAAACAGATATTGTTAGCCTTGTATGTTTTTTTTTTTTTTTTATTCCGTAAATTAATGCGTCTGTGCGTCCTGTTAATTTTGTCAAAGTAAACAATAATGGACTCTGATACTGAAATTGCTGAAAAGAAGAAAACTGGCGCCGTGGCGCAGTTATTATTGAGAGAAAACCAGAGTGTGAAGGTACAACTCCAGAAAATTATTTACTCGGAGATTGTCATGCTCTGTAGTTCGAATATTAACAAATAAACAATTGAGAGACTTTTATATTGTTAACCAAGGTGCTTTAATGGTAATTTTGGTAAATGTAGTACTTTGGATGGTAGCTTAACAGTTACCTTAGTTATTATCGGAAACAATTAGAGTGTTATTTTGTTGAACAATATTGATACGACCAAAAGCACAGCGCGCCATTTTTGTCTTCCATTTTGATTTTGGGGTTACAAGCGACAATCAATCAATATAAATTTAATCTAGGACATACCTTATTGTGGAGAAGGAAAGTCAAAGTGCCCATTCTCGTTCAAGGATGTGGGCGCTACGTAACTGATTATTTATCGGCAGCGAAACGTTGGTCTTCAGCGTAATTGGAAACAGGTGTAACGGCGACAGACTTGGCGGGCACGGGCCTGAAGTATCAGTTTTATCATTTCACAAATTAGGCATTCTTTTAATTTGTTTCTAATTATATTTATAGAAAGTAATTTTCTTGAAAATCTCGCCACTATAAAAGTGAAAATATATAGTTCGAAAGTAAACTGCAATTTATTAATGTAGAAATTATAAAACGTTATTGTTGTTCACTTCACTTGAATAGTTGTCGACAATAACTTTCTTAGAAATACATTTATTAAAATTGCTTTGATAGCCGTCCGAAGGCCAGTGGATACCGTAATTTACTTCGCATATTTTTTAGTAATACTTCTGGAAGGAAACTATACAGTTTATCATTAAAGTTGTAATACTTTATTATATGTTTCTCAAGTACATGAAGAATATAATCAGAAATTTTACAATTTTATTCCCAGTAGAGTTTTATGATGTATGTAAATATTATAAGTATGTGGCCGTCCCAGATTTATCGGGAAGAAGGGACCGCCCCGCTATGCTGGTGCATGATAGTTTGAAAAGCTCTGGTGCATGGGGTGTCTATCTGTCTTTATCTCATGCGCTGACGTAAATTGCATCGGTGGCCAAGAATCTAGATAACCATGCAATTCCCCGCCAATATAGATGATGCTGTGTGCAGTGTCAGGTGAAAGCATTCGGTATTTTCAAGAAGACGGATTTGGTGGAGAACGTGTATTGTATCTATCGGATGCTGCCGAGGGATATTGTGACGACGTTCGCGTCGCGGCAGAGGGGCATTGTTCTCCGTAGCAGCGGAAGCTGGATTTGACGCACGGCTTCCTGGATGGGGATTTGACAGTCTCGTAGGCACTTGTGCGCAGGTATAGAGAAGAGGGATGTCATCCATACAATGATGCAGGAGGTAGAGCCGTGTCTGTCCCACTTAGAAATAAACAAATAAAACAATTGAGGGTTCGTTTGAGCTGAATAAAATCGTGTAGCATTGGCCACAACAATGGGCACTGTTTATATGATAATTCCGTACCTGATGACACTTCCACTATTATTTTGGCTGCTGTCAGATTATTGTATTCATTTCTGTGACACCCTGTCGCTAGCACACAGGTGGTGAGCGAGGGTATTGTTCGCAGAGAAGGGATTGTGGTGTTGACTTTAAAGTGCCCTGCAGCTTCAACCATGTTATGTCAACAAGCAACACCACGCACCCCGCCAGCCCCCTTCCCTCCCCCTCCCGCTCCCCACACCTACCTCCTATCCCCGAGTCCTCCCAGCAACAATCCTTTCAACTTGCTTGTCCTCATATGCCCCTACCCCCTTCCACACACACCCTCTCACTCTTCCCACATTTCGGCGCGGGAGTCGGCGGATATGGAAGGAAATAGGTGTATTGACTTCTCATTACATTTGTAATCTTGATGGGATGAATATATCGTTATTATTATTATTATTATTGTTGTTGTTATTTTATTATTATTATTATTATTATTATTATTGATATGATAGTGATTGTAATACCAGTAATGCGCATCATTGCACAATATTTTCCTATAATAGTTATCTGTTTGTATGACGGACATCGAAGGGAAAAACCTTCCCCGGCCTACTTTATAAACCTGTCAGCATCCACACTTCCATCTGGAGGTGCAACCCTGAGTGGCTGACACTCGGTTTCCAAGCTGGGCCCAAGATAAATCAAGACAATTTTTTCTCCAATTTTCACTGACGGTGTGGTCACACGGTACAATTTATCGGCAACTTGTTGTCGAATATATCATCATCAAGTTGGCGGTTTCCGTCAAATTGTGGCCACGACTAGTTTGTGGCCTTGGGAGAGTTTTGCGAAATTATTTAATTGTAAAAATGGTGCCTGTCGAATTGATCCACATATTCCTGGTAATCATATTAGAAGAAACATAATAATGATGACAGTAATAATTTATAACAATAGTTATAGTAATTATGAAAAAGATACGATAATAATAATAATAATAATAAATGTATTTAATGCATAATGCATACTACTCGAATGTTTTTTGATAATTCCATTTCATATTTTTGTAATATCCGAATATTTTTGTTATACCAAAGAAAAAAAAATAAACTCGAGCTTACATAATAAACAAGAAGAGTATTGTTTTTGATAATTCCGTTTCATATTTTTGTAATATCCGAATATTTTTCTGTTATATCAAAGAAAAAAAAATAAACTCAAGCTTACATAATAAACAAGAGTAGTGATCCCTAGAGAGGAACTAGAAAGGTATACAAAGGGAGGGTGTGGGTGGGGGGCGTGCAAATTATGCAGAATGGCCTGCCTGTCACGTATAGCAAGGAATGTCACAAACTACGTAATACGTAATGGGTGCATGACACGTCCAAGCAGACAGATAGACAGGCAGATAGGCAAATCAGTGCGCATCAGCTGGCTGACGATGACGACGACGACAACAGACGAAAAGTTTTCACTCGTAGCTGCTGTGGTGGTTAAAATTTTATTCATTCAAAAGAACCAGACGTAGAAACTAATAATGTCTTTCTGTTGAAAAGATCAACCTCTTATAGCACAATTAACGAGGGTAGAAAATGGCGTTTATTATGTTTATGAAAGCGTGTGAGCTTAATTTGTTTCCCCTTAATGTTGTGCATGACTGTTGTCCAGGCTGAACTCTCACGACTTTCTAGGAAGTCTTAGCAAACCATCCCATCTGTTCGAGTCGACAGAACAGAAGGCGTAACAGCACGTGTCTGAAGAAATACAGTTTTCAATATGAATACTTATTCAATACGATTATTCTTAGATCAGCCTAGAAAGTGGTGGTATAGCCCAAACTAGAACCGTATATGGAATGAAATCTAGAAGTAATAATTGGAGGAGGTGATCATGAATTTTTATCTAGGTAGGGCAGTTGAGGAGAAAGACACAGGGCGCTACGATCGTTGCTACTTTCCTGTATTATATTAAGGTAAATTGAAATTGGGTAAATCCTTGCCATGAATCATATATAGAAACAGTGAAACGCGCTTGGAATGAAATCTATTAGCCACTACGCAGCAGAAGCAGCAACAACATCAACAAAAGGATCAGTATATCATCACTGTACATGCCATTGTTTTGGTATCGCCCCTCCCCCGACTATCTCCCTCCCCCCCCCTCTCTCTCTCTCTCTCAGTCTGATTTTTTCCTGACTAGTTTCGCAGGTACGATTTCACATACCTGCGAAACTAGTCATGAATAAAATCAGTCTAAGACTCCTGTATTTCCTACTTCTGCTTACGTCAACCTGTCAGGAAATCTCTCTCTCTCTCTCTCTCTCTCTCTCTATATATATATATATATATATATATATATATATATATATATATATATATAAATATATATATCACAAGCTCTGCCCTAAGCGTCAGTAGAGTGACTACCCCCGGTTTGGAGATTGACTATAACTTTTATTGCTGTCAATATTTGAGAGGCTTTGGTGACAGCCCTACGGACCAGAATCCCTCAGCATTCTTGTATGATTGGAGAATAATTTCCATTCAGAAAATAATGCTAATTACTAATTATATCCCTTCGTTCTGGTGCACGGACAAAACCCCAATCAGTGAATAGGTTAGGTTAGGTTATGTCAGGTTATGCACCCTCCCCACCCATTTTCCTATTGAGGTTTTGTCTACCATGCAGATTGGGGTTTTGTCAACTATGCAAATTGGGGTTTTGTCATGTGTTCCCCTGTTACATCTTTTTGGTGTGATGATGTCCCAAAGGCAAAAGTGATGTTTAGACTTAGTAGCCATATAGTCAACGCTGAAACAATTGGTTCTTTTAAGAGAAGATTAGATAGATTTACGGATAGGAACGACAGGTGGTAAGGGACATGGGACCGCCTAGTGTAGGCCTTATGGCCTCTTGCAGTCTCCTCAATTATTATGTTCTTTTATAACTAGTGGTTTAATGGCTACTGAGTCTTTTAGATCTGGGCCCTGCCGTCATTACAATGAAATAGTTTGGTGTGAGCCAGATCAAAACAGGGTGTTCAGAAATGTAATCGCTCTTCGAAACAATACAGGGTGTTCCAAAATGTACCCATTTTTTAAATAATTTTCATAATGTCGAATCTATTGGTCCATGTTGTCAGTTGTGTCTGGAAAATTGTGATCATCAGTTTGAACATTTGTCAACACGCAGTGGGAACTAGATTAGATTAGGGATAAAAGACTAAACTTTTCTTTAATTGAAAATCGATGGCCATCTTTTCTCAGACACAGCTGGTAGTGTCTCCATGGATTTGACAGTGTTACGAGACATTATAAAGAATGAGGACACTTTTTGGGACACTATCGGGAAAAAGTGTCGCTGAAGTGAGGAGGTTTTTTAGTATAACGACAAAAGAACCAGATGCCAAAGCACGTTAAAGAAATATAATGTATGTAATTCATCTGCATCGTAATGAATAAATAGATGAATGGATAAATGAATAAATAGATACATAGATAAGTAAATGAATTAATGAAAATCTTCAGTTATATTATTCATGGTACTTGGTTAGGTCTGCTTGTCACTGAAGCGTACAAATTTCTCTTCCTTTATTTACATTAATTTGCGAGTCAAACTTTAGTCTCGCACTTTGTGGCACCGTGGCCTACCGGGAGAACTTACTGGTGAAGGAGGGGAAGGCCGAATAACAGGGTGTAAGGTCGAATAACAATGCCTCGTGGAGGTTACACTGAACTTCCCTCCCCCCCTCCACCACTTCAACCGCACACCACCGAGAGGGCGCCATGCAGGTAAATGAAGTTGACTGGTGTTAGAGTAAAACAGGTACCTCGTGGTATATTCTCTCTCTCTCTCTCTCTCTCTCTCTCTCTCTCTCTCTCTCTCTCTCTCTCTCTCTCTCTCTCTCTCTCTCTCTCTCTCTCTCTCTCTCTCTCTCTCTCTCTCTCTCTCTCTCTCCAATGATTTCTCATGTGTCTCAGAATTGTTATTAGAAATAAAATTTCTAAGCTGACGAGTGACCAACAGGAAGTTCGGGGCGGGTGGATGATCAATGTATGATGGTTTTCAGTATCGATAACCTTGGGGGGCAACATCTGCTGAAGAGTCATAGAGTTGGTAAAGCCTCTGTCACACCCGCGCGTTCGTTTGAGTAGAAAAGACTTAGGTTACAATATTCTATTTTTCGAATCTCCAAATGTCAAATCACCTTTGCGTCATCTAGTGAGAAGCTGAATGACGAACTAAGAGAAGTTAAACCTAGAATACGAATATTAGACACATTGTTGATTAATCCTTAGGCAAGTCTAGAATACTGTAAGTGAGGTCGTTTTCCAGCATTTAAAATTCACAACATTTGATGAGAATGTTGAATGTGTGACCGGGGATTAAATAGAGATATTTAAGGGGGATAGCGGGAAAGAAGAGTTTTTGATATTTATTGCCATTCTTCTGGGAGTGGCGATGAATCCCCAGCTGTAAAATGATACTGTGCAACTCTGGACTGTAGGGGTGTCTCCAAAGTGTTTAGAATGTTGACTACAAAACTTATGTAATCAGTCATTCCGTCTGAGGCCAAGATATGGTAGTGGGCAGCTGCGCGCGCGCGTGCGTAGTATGAAGAAACTCTAAACCTAAACTCATCAAAATGTGTGGAAAGTAGTTGTGGATTGAGCTTGAGAGGAAGACCAAATGAGATGGATGGACGGGTCGAAGGGGCCCTTAGATGCGCGTGGAATGTCTGTCGAGCTGGGAAGAGAGAGGGCACAATATAAGGAATGAATGTTAGGATGGCGTGGACGTAAAGGATGTTCTCTTCATCTGGTCTGTCAATTATCTGAGTGCATGAGAAAGGAGATCGTTATTTGGAGAAGACGTGGGGATAAACCAGCCCTGGCAGTCGGGCCTCTCTTTCAAGGAGTTGTGCCTCACTGCATTGCCTTTGACCTAAGCAGTTTGGCGGCGGATAGAGCAGCCCTTCAGACCCTGTTCACACTGTCTTACCTGCGCGGAAACCGCGGCGGTACCGCATAGTAATGGAAAAATTACGCGGTTTGTGAACGCCTCCATTGACGCGGCCCGCCATATACACAGAAGGCACAGTAGTCAGATTTTTTCAGTGTAATATATTGTATCATTTAGATGAAAAGAACGGCTGCAGTTTGCAGATGTTTTGTTATGGCAAGCATTTCTTAATTTGATACATGGTGCTCATACGCATTAGGTTAGGTTTAGGTTACATTAAGTTAGGTTACGTCAGAGGCCATCCATATTCTGCTTGGATTTTCAATATTCTCAACTACCCTTTCTCCTATATTCTTATGGCTGAATATGTGAACTCTCTCTCTCTCTCTCTCTCTCTCTCTCTCTCTCTCTCTCTCTCTCTCTCTCTCTCTCTCTCTCTCTCTCTCTCTCTCTCTCTCTCTCTCTCTCTCTCTCTCTCTCTCTCTCTCTCTCTCTCTCTCTCTCTCTCTCTCTCGAGACTACAGGAGCTTCTGAATATAGGACTGAACCCCCCACTGATTTACATTGTAACTGAACCGCCGCGTTGCATCCCGAAAGTGCTGAAACGAAAGGGAAGGTTGATTATATTGTAATTGTTTATGATATGGATGTGTGCTCCCCCACCCCCGATGTTGTATCAGACTTCACCGTGGTATTTCATAGAATAGAGTTTTGTTTGAATAGGTTATGTGCATAAGACCATATCAATTCAAATGTGGGGTCAGGTGGTAAACAATGGGAAGAGGGTCAAGGGTCTGATTGAGATTGAGAGTTCTGACTCTATTATAGCTACGTGACTATTAGTCTCAAAGTGCACAAAATTATTAAAACAGACCTGACTTTGTAAACACCAGAAACCCCCAGAGAGCCCATGTAAAGATAAGCTACCCTACAGATTAGCTTGTAAAGAGTAGCATCCCTAGAGATGAGCTTGTAAATATTAATAACCTAACCCAACCTAACATACCTTAGAATTAGTTTGTTAAGATCAGCCACCCCGAATCGTAAAGTAAAACAACCCTCAGGTACTTTGAGGTTGCCGATCTTTGCAATGTTCAACAGACCTAATGTTCTTTGTATAATGTTAATCATATTGCAATTTCCGCTATGACTGGGTTTACCCAAGGTGGGGCAGCTCTTATTGTTCTCATTCGATGTTATCTGGAGATACACGCCAACGCAGACCAACTTCTATATACAATCCTGATTAGGATTGATAGAATATCTACGTGTCCTCGGTACGCTTTCCAGGAACAAGATTTACAGGGTAGGGCTTCCAAAGTCAATTTACAAGGATCAATAAAGATTCCAGCCCCCATAGCTGGAAATAGGCAAGAACTGGTTTACTAACAGAGTGGTTAGCAAATGGAATAGACTCAGTAACCATGTAGTGAGCGCTGAAACTGTTCGTTGTTGAAAGTGGAGGTTAGATAACTTTATTGTTAGGAAAAACAGGTGGCAATAGACATGGAACTGCCCAGTGTAGGCCTTATGGCCTCTTGCAGTCTCCTCCAACGTCATAAGTGATATTGAATTTTGGTTCTATTCCAGTATCACGCCAACACATTCTCATTTGTTTATTAATTGCCTTTAAAAGGTAAAAAATTATGTGGAATTGTTATGTTAGGTTAGGAGCTATTGGACAACGTAAGTTTCATGTTTATCCGTGTTTGCTTGGTTCTGGAATTTTACCTCTGTGTTTTAAGCCACATTGTGATCAGTAGAGTCAAACATGTTCCGAGGCTCACTGTTGGTTTCGTTAACTCACAAGGCTTTTACAAAACTAAGAATCTACAATTCAGTTCCACGACCAATAGTTTCATATGCCAGTGAGACATGGAACTTAAAAAATCAAATGGAACAAAGACTACTGGTGTTTGAGAATACAATATTGAAACTAATTACTGGACCAGTTTTTGATGAAAATGAGAATAGGTGGAGAGGACGACACAATAATGAGCTGAGAGAACTGACTAAAGAGAAAATAACAGATGTTATAAATAGAACAAAATTGAGATGGGCTGGGCATGTGGCGCGTATGGAGAAACAGATTTCCAAAACGAGTTATGATGGGTAGAATGCCTGGAAGAAGACCCAGAGGGGGACCTCGAATGAGATGGATGGACGGTGTGGATGCGGAGATAGACAGAAGAGGAATAAATAAAGCAACCTGGATGTAAGCAGCACAGGACCGAAGGAGAGGATTACTTTTGGCGGACCAGAATGGAAGCATTATATTCGGCCGTGCCAGCCAGTGACGTTTTGGCCGTTATTCATTTCCGTGGTAGCGAAGTGGTTAGAAAAAGACGCCAAGTGTGGTTTTATAAATATATTATTTTGTCTTTTATGTGTATACCTCTCTTATAAAGGGGAAAGGTCCTTGGTATATAGATAGATTTTTTATGTGCCCAAATTATTTATTTTTGTATATATATATATATATATATATATATATATATATTTTAAGTATCATGTTCCATGGAATTTATATATTTCACTTCTAATAATTTCTACATTTAATCATTGTGGACACAGGACTCATGTTTACGTTGTCCCCTCCCCTCATCTCCAAAACTCGTTAGCATCCTTTAATTTCCACCTGGAATGCCTTGGGATCCCAAGGGGTTGGCACTTAGTCCCCGGACTGGTTTCAGATCCAGTTATCATCTTCGAATATTTCCATTCACTGTTTTAATTAAGAAGTGATGACTGGTAACTGTTCCTTTTGTTTTCCTCCCCGTCAGTGAAATTCGAAGCAACAGTTATTGTCATCAACATTGAATAGGATTTCCAATTATTTCCTGCTTGATAGAACATTTAAGATTTTCCACTTTAGTTACCAAATAATGGAAACAGAAGGAAGTGTTTTTCGTTCTTCTACATTAATTTTCAGCCATTTTCGCACAAATATCGTTGCATAACCATTCAGAAATATAATACGTACACGCTAACACAAAAAACAACAACAACAAGTACTTTTGCGAATGCATGTGTAGTGTTCCTTGTTTGGTGCTCTCTGGCAAGTAGGTTGGTGACGTCATGTCGTGTCAAGAACGAGGCAAACCACTAATGGCGCTAAGACTGAACTGTTCACGTTTCGTCTTCTAATGAACCCTGAATGGATGCGCTCATGGTCGTTCAAGGTTGAAGTGTGAGGTTAACATGAAGTTCACACTGTTAAATTTCTCGCTCACATTTTTTTTAATTAACATATCCATAATCATAAGTTCCCCTTACCTCGCATGATTTCTTAATCTCGCCCACTCTTCCTGGTCAGCAGCATTACTTTTTACTAGTGACAGGTTTATTTGTAGATGATGCATGTGTTCTCCCATTCGGGCTTATTGGAATTATGGATTGACATTCACTGTGATTCGATATGACCCCGTCTCAGTGTAATTGAATGCAGCTGTTGTCGATTACCCTTCTACACTACATAAGCTACCCAACTCCGCTCAGATTATTAAAAGAAAAATCCCCCATAACTTCTGTTGTACCAGTTTAGTCTGATTTTGTTTTCCTTTTGTGAATGTGTCATTTGCTTTCGTTATTATGTTTTCAGATGTTTACCTCCATCTTTCTATTTTCCACCTGCTACTCTTCTTCATCCTCCTCGTTAACGTATTATTTTCCTCCATTTTGTCGTGACCCCTCTTCCTCCACACCCAGATCTTTCTCCTCTTCCTCCACACCCTGATCCTCTTCCTCCTCTTATTCCACACCCTGATCTTCCTCCTCATCCCTGTCCATCTTCTTCACCTCTACCTCCTCTTCCCCCTCCTCCTCCGGCATGAGATTGTCCGAAAGGATAGAAGTGCTGGTAAAGGACAATTCATAAAACCAATTTCTCCTCCTCTTCTTCTTTCGCAGCCTCCTCCTCCATATCCACCTCAAACACCTTCTCCCTTTTTTTCAACAGATCACTCCGGTCCAAATGTTAGTTCTACCGTATATGGTGAGGTCTACTAGGCATTCTCGTATTATCGACATACGCCTGACATGTTTGGTTTCCTGCATGTAGGTTACTGATTATATTTTGTTACCTCCGGCCTTGCCCTCATTGGCAAGCCTTGTGCACTACAGTACCCGTCCCTTGCCTGCCTTCTGCTAAGGTTTCTGTCATTTATATGTGTGTTTTTTTCTTTACTGTTTGTTCGCTCTAAATTCTGTGTCGGGGCGCGCTCTCGCCACATCTCGTGTTTGTTTACTCCCGCACGTAGTCACCCACCCTGCTCCACCTCACCGCCCATCTGCCAGCGACACACTCCACCCACTCCCTCCCTATTTCCTGAAGATATGTTCTTCACAGGCTTCCTGGTTCGTCCCAGGATCCCATATGCCTCCATTCACAGTCCTTTCACCTTCACACTTCACGTCACAAACGTTAGCTGCAATCTATACTTTTGTCGGTTCTTCAAACAATAGTTTATTTTTCCTTTTGACCTGGACGCGTAATGTGATGATGAAATATCCACTGTTGGCTTTGCACAGGCAGTGGTATCTTAAGATCTGTTTTCTTCTTGTAATTACTTCCTTCATTTCCACAGGTCTTGCACGTACGTCTTGTATTTCTCTTTCCCCCGATCATTTTTAACATCAGACAAAAGTATTTTCAGTTTTTGTTCCTTGCTTCACGCCGCATGTCAAATCTTTCCATCATTCAGTGCATCAGTTTTCATGAAGAGATACAAGTTTTCCGCCTTTCCAGACCATATGTTATTTCTCCGTCTTATTTGTTTCTTCATCAAAACAGATCAGAACCATTGTGTAACCATATTATCTACAATTGTTTTGAAAATATAATGTACCAGTACTCTTCATTTCAGGTTGTCTGAACCGTTTTATTTCCTACCGTGCCTATATTTTGTATGCTGTCGTCATGGTTCACTTCGTGCTTGCTCCAGTTTCACTCATACATCTCATAACAACTCCCGCACTCGTGAGCTTCTTAACCGTTTCATCGACCGTTACAATTGCCATTTCCTTCCCAACATTAGTATCGTTATTTAAGGTATTATTTGAATGTGACTGCATTGATTTGCTGTCACGTGTAATAATATTTGGTGTCAATATCTTTTTAACACTTTACATTGACGTTCAAGTAAGAGCTCCAAGAATTTGCCGCCGTACCATATTTCCGCCCTCTTGAAGTCTTCATTATCTTGATATTACTGAATAAGTTGGGTTGGCTATTCATATCTGCTTCAGCTTGTTGGTTTTTGTATCTTAATTAGGTTCCTTCAATGAGATGCAGTGAAGTAAATCTATTGTGTGAGAGTCGATTCTTCTGAGCCGCACAACACCCTTGGAGGAGCCTGCCGCAAAGTAGTTTTCGGTTTTGAATTTCTCCGACAAATATATTACACTTCATCCTAGGAGAGCGCTCGAATGTTGATAAATCACGACCGAAGAAGCTGTAGTTTGTAACGGCCATTAGTTTGAGAGTGTAGTGCTGGGAGAGCGTGCAGTGTCTCAAAGAAGTGCAACGGAAAAGTGACAAGTACTATGATGTTGCCACCTTTACGTGTCGTTCTACGTTTGATTTTGTGTAACATTTACGTGTAAATAAATATATTTTTTTAGTCAAACACTGCTGGACATAGATTTTGGAAACGAGGTGGTATACGCCTAGGCTGTATCCTGGATTTATGCTTGAGAATCATAATGAACATATTCGTACAGAGATTAAACGTGAAAAGGAAAGTGAATTATGAGCATACGCTGTACCCGTGAGCGCACCTAATTCCATTACTGGTGCATCAAATACTAAGACATAATAATTTGCCTTAAACTCTGTCGTGTTAAATCGTTCCAGATGGAAATTAATTGAATATTTCTAAATTACATTTATGTAGTAATTCGTAGCAGTAGAGGATATAGAAAACCACAGCATATGTTCTAAACTAACACAAATCTTTATTCTGCCTATGAAGTGATTCTGCCTCGAACAAGCCTTTATAACATATCTGATATCACTACCCTTTTTTTTCTGGGGAGATGGATGTGTTTTCTGTTTTGGGCTTGCTGCCGCTGTTTTCAACAGCCAAGGGGATGAAACTTTCTCAAAGAAGCCCTGATTGTTGGTGCATATTTTCGGTGTATATATGAATGCATACATTTATATTTTGGAAGGAAATATTGTATTTCGTTCTGGCTGTCACCAGGCTGTTTTATTTCAGGTGTAATTTAGCCTGTCTTGAGTAAGACCTTTCCCGCTGAGTGATCCTTGATTCTCTACAATCTACATGTTAAGGAGTAGCGTAGGTTTAAGACACCCACCCGTCAAACACACACACACACACACACACACACACACACACACACACACACACACACTTACTTTTCCTGGGGTGTCGTGGATATGCCTTGCTATCCTAAATCCAATGCTCCTGCCATTCTGTGATAGATGAGAGATGCTACAGTATTAGAAATTAGCAAACGTTAGAAAATACCACCAGTAAACTATGGGATGAGAAATTAACAAAAGCGAAGGAGTAAAGGTACTTGAGAGTGTTTATGAATATTTTATCTCTTGAAAAATCCAAGAAGATTACGAGCGAGATGTGAATAGTTAACGATTGTAAGAATGGCATTTCATAATATCGGCGAAAAATATTATGGGGGAAAATATCGAAAACATTATTCGCTCCAGGAAAACAAAGAACAGCTAATACATAAGTTCCTAGGTGAACTACGAAGATAGATTACAGTAAATGGAGCTGCCAACATAAGTAAAACAAAGGGGTGATGTTATCATGTTATAGTAATTAGAAATGTGAAAGGAGAAAAAATAATCGACAGAGGAGACTTCTTAGTGTGGGATTAAAGAAGAAATTAGCGGACATGGAAAGAAACTGAGAAAGATTATTCTTATCCTTTCTTCGTCTGTCTCTCCATTTCTCTCCCTCTCACCTCGCCGCCTTTCTTGCTTTGTCTTCACTTTCCTCTTTCATAATACCTCTCTGTCTTTTCGCGTTCCTCCTCTTCATCTTCCTCCGTGTTCTATTTTTCCTCCACTCCTCTTTCACCTCCACTTTATGCTTATTCTTCTACTCCAGTTTTGAATAAATTTTCCTTCTTCCTTATATCCGCCCACACACACACACACGCGCGCGCACGCACGCACGCACACACAATCACTTTTTCCACCGTGATGCAGCAGTGTCACTTTTATCTGAGGACAACAGAATGACCATGGTATAGAAAGTGGAAGGGAGTGGGTCGACCCTTAAAGAAGAGGAAGAAGAAGAAGAGTGCAGCTGTAGCACGTACGGGAAGTACAGTATATACCACCTGAACAGTTGGGCAGGGAGGGAGAGAAGGAGGGAGGGAGGAGGGTGTCAAGCTGGGCGGGCAGTAACGACGACGGCGTGGGTCGGTCGGGTGGAGTGAAAGCTGAGAGAAAGGGAGTTGGGCTGAGAAGGGACGAGAAGAGAGAGACGAGATTGGAGAGCGATGAGGAGGAAGTAGTGCATTGTTGATGTTGACTGTGATGGTAGTGCGTTTAGTTAATAAAGGAATAGGCGGATGGAAGAAGAGGATTATAGATGGTTCATTTGAACTTAGATACTTTCTTCACGGATGACGTTGAATCTTTGGAGCCCTCCAATCTAGTTGGGTTACGTGCACTTTCATTTGTTTGTTCAGCATATCCATTTATTCTTATAGGTTGATGTATGCATTCTACCAGTATTTGTAATAGATGTGTCAAAGAATTTTTGGTCGTGTACGTATTCGCCAAGTTAAAATGAGCAAAATAACCGGTAGCGAGTAAGATGGGGTTGGGTGGGGAGGATGGTGATGCAGCGTGGATGCTATTGCGGGGAGAGTAAACGTGTAGTGTAGAGGAAGGAAAGAAAGGAGGAGGAAGAAAGGAAGTGTTTTGTCTCGATTGGAAAAAGATGTTACATAAGACGAGTGAATAGGAAGGAAGTAGGTGAAAGGAACGGGTCCACAGATGTTCAGACGAGACAAGAAAGAAGGCGAAGAAAAAAGTGAAAGAGGAGAAGGTGAGGATGAAAAGGCAGAGTCGCTAGGAAGTTGGACAGAGGGAAGAAAATAGGAATAAGGATGGTAAATGGGGAACAGCTGTGACAGGGTAAGTGCAAAAGAGGCTAAGGAAGGACTAATGGAAATAAAAGGCAGGAAGTATTTTTTTCTCTCTCTTTAGCAAGGAATGTATTTGAGAAAGCGAGGTGCAAGGAACGGGGTGGGGTCGGGTGGGGTGAAGAGTTGTTGTCGTTCCCTAGACTGCCTGGCCGAGCAGTCCTGTCTCCATGGTTGGAACGGTATTTCCCATAAATCCCTCATTGAGTATATATTGTGCTGCTGGCGTCCATGATTGTGTACTATGTAGTCTTCCATAATGTGTTGTATAGTATGGGGTGAAGTGCTGAAGCTCTTGCCATCCCTGCGGGTGGCACATATCCCTGGGAGAGGGCTAGCAGTTTTAAGTGGGAAGGAAATAACCGTTATCAAAGCCTACCCCCCCCCCCCGACGGCGACTCCGGAACGCCATCTCATCCAGTGTCTCTCTACGTCACCAACAGTCTTGCTATCTCATCCATGTCGGTTGGTTTTTCGTTCCGGGTCCTCTCCCGAGCTGCCCATGTGATTTATCGTCTGTCTCATTTCAGCATATTTACTATTCTTAAGATTTATCCTAATATTCAAATAATGGCCAAGAACTGGTTTACCAATAGAATGATTAATGAATGGAATAGACTTAGTAATCATATAGTGAGCGCTGAAACTATTGGTTGTTTTAAGAAAAGGTTAGACAACTATATATGGGGATGATAAGTGATAAGGGACATGGAACTGCATACTGTATGCCATGTGGTATCTTCCAGTCTCCTTAATTCTTATGTTCTCATGTTCAAATTACTGCCTTTCTGATTCATCACATATATTTATTGGGACTGCCGGCTGGTGTTTTTATTCAAAAAGGGAGGCTGACCAAAACTGCTACCAAAATAAATTTACCACTAGCAGGCTGTACTGTGGCACATTAATTTCTCATAATAATACGATCAAGATGAATTCGTAAATATTTCTCAAGGATACTTTTTGTGTGGAGCTTGTTGAGCTATAAGCCGCACAAGAAATATATAAGTTATTACTAGGATGATTGCTCTCTCTCTCTCAGCAGTCACTCTCTAAGGAAGGTGTGAGTAAGGGGGTGAAAGGGAGAAAGTGTGACAGAGGAAGATGGGGTTGATAGACCAGTGAAGAAGGGCAAGGAAGGGTGTTAGAGAAGGCGCATGAGGGTATGTCGTTTATTTTGGACCATTTAACTTGACTCCTTCCGAACCTCGTAACGGTTTTCTCTTCATGATGCCGCTGAGTAGTTCTTCCATTTTTCTGTATCGATAATCCCCCTTCTCGTACGGTGTTGGGAGTTTTATTTCATACCTGGTGTTGCCAGGTTATCTTGTTGATATCCGTGGTACCCCCGTCTCACGGTAGCGAAGAGGTTCAGATTGCACCTTCGAGATGATAGATGGAGTGCTGATCCCATCCCCGGCAGCGAGAGTGGAATCCCCAGTCGCTATACGGGAAGGGGTAATCGAGATAGATTCTGATCCTTTTGTTAGTTACCGAGTGAGAGGGAAGCGGAATTAGATTCTGATCCTTTTGTTCGTTACCGAGTGACAGGGAAGCGGAATTGGATATCCTGACGGTATCCATATTCAAAATAAAAGTGCTATCCGGTACATTCGCCGAATTTATAGCGTATCGACATGAGTTCATTGTTACATACACTTCAGGTTTGTTAGTCTATGAAAATATATTACATGATAACATGTAAATAGGAAATTAGGTTTGTAAGTCTATGAAAATAACATCCATATCACATGATATGTAAATAGGAAATTACTTTGGTTTTAAAAATATTTGACAGAATATTTGCAAGGCATGGCATACTGTATAGCTACCAGTCTGAATATATCCTAATTTTAAACCATTTAGTGGTTTAGAGGGCATATATTTTCATTACATTAGCTGCACATGGTGAATCCCACGTCAGCTCTGGGTTCTTTTATTTGTCTGGTAAATCTGGATCTTAACCTTGTCTTAGCTAAATTAAAATTTAAATTTAGTCTCTTGGTTTGCAAGATTGTAGACAAGACTATGTCTTGTAGTACTGCTCCTGTATGCTTTCCTCGAACACAACGTTCGAGTCAGATGAAAATACTGGTAACTAATTCAACGAGGCCAAAGGGATCTTGCCAACTCGGCAAGTTTCTCTAATAATTTCGTTTATAATTATCTATTGTTTTACGTTTGCTACGAGGTGCCCTTCGGTTTGTGTTTATGCAAAAGGCTTGCAGACTTGGCGGCCTTGGGTGGCTTTGTCGATGTGGGGGGGAAACGTTACGAGGTAGTACCGTACATGGTTAGGAAACTTTCTTTAAACCTTAAGTAATCTCCATTCGACTGCACCTTGAAAAAAGGTCGATGAGTCACAACATGTTGTCTATGCTTCTGTCTGTGAAGACTACAAGAAATATGCTTACTAATCCAGTCTTCATGAATTAATGCAGACCCAGATGCTGCATCCTCTCGTGTGATTGTGAATGAGATATAAACCTTGGTATGTAATACATGACGTACATCCTAGTAATAATTATCGATTTTCTGTGATTGGAAGACTCATTGTTCAACACATTCCACACAGGAAGTATTCTTGAGAACCTTTTATGAATTCATCTCGATAATCTTATTATTTAGAGAAACTAACGTGCCAAAGTTGAGCCTGCTTGTAATAAGTTTAGTATGATTGTGGTTTTGGTTGTCCTCCCAGTTTGAATAAATCGGAAAGGCAGTCATTTGAATATTAGGATAAATTTTGAAAATGTTAGATATGGTGAATTACTGTATATATATGTATATATATATATATATATATATATATATGTGTGTGTGTGTGTGTGTGTGTGTCAGTATTCACAAGTAGATGAAAAGTTAAGTGAAATTACGAAGACGGAAGGAAGCGTGCATTTCCAATAATGGTAAAGTATCAGAGGTTGTGGAAACAAATTTCTCGGGAAAAATAATTTTTCTTCATGGTTCATCGACTGTAGTTCAAAATTACTGGGCAAATTAAATGCTGCACCGACATTCTTTTTCATAAAATATATATTTGTACACATTTTCATTTTATATATAGATGAGAGCATACCAAAGCGCAAAATTAAATTGTGGAAATCACAGTTTCCTAAATGGCACTAGTCAAACTTGTTAAGTTCTAAATTGTGATGTATATTATCATACAAAGAAAAAGAAAATTGGACTAGATAATTCTACCTCAAATATATCACATCATACATATATATTGCCGAAGAAGAAAATGACATATGTCCACAATTTTTTTCCATCTTTATTTTTATTTTCCCGTGGAACCTGGTTGTCCCGTACAGCGGACAGCCGACACATTAGGCAAAAAGAGGACGAGCCAGTTCTGTTGATATTTGGATCAGGGATGGGGAGGGCAGGGGAGTTGGTGTTATGAAAGAAAAAAAAAACGGGTGGACACCACTGAGGAGGAGAACGTTGAGATGAGCGGCGAAGCTGACGTGAGACCAGAAACTCGCCGCCCCCCCCCCACCTCACCCCCACAACCTTCGCCCGACAGGCTTCGGCGTCTTTCCCGGCAAACCCTTTTTTGTTATTATTCTTTTCTTTGTATATTCATTAAGTTATTTACAATCTTATATATTTATTTATAATTTTTGTTTTGATTTATTGCATTTTAATGTGTGTATATCCTTCCTGCGTGGATTTTTATGTGGGATAATCCGCAAACTGCTTGCTCACTCGCTTACCTTCGGGTAGAGCCCGTCGTCCACAGAAAGGTCAGCAAATTGCTCTTTTCATTGTTAAATCCAACAGGATCTCTTTCATGTCAGTCTTTGCATTTATACAGTTACGAGCATTTGTTAGATATTGCAAATATAGGTGTATTATATTTCTATAGCGGGTGTCTATTTGTATTTTATTGTGGATACTGAGGCATTAAGAAACACATCCATATTATTTATGTCGCCAGGATGTTTATTTTGTGGTATCGACTGGTTTATTGTGATCTTAGTGCTGGTATACATTTACATGCATAAATGTATTGAAATAGTTGTGATATATAAGATAAGAACTATATTTGTTGGGGCACCGTTTCGGTAAAATTACAGAATCACGCATGCACGGATCTTCAACATGAAATTTACGTTGTCCAATAGCTCTTATCCTTATGTAACCTACCCTGACGTAACCTACCTTAACCTAACGTAACCATCCCGTAGGAATATATATATATATATATATATATATATATATATATTTATATATGTATATATATATATATATATATATATATATATATATATAAATGCAAAAAAAAAAGTGAAAAATGTGTTTGCGTGATGTTGGAATAGACGTCTCTGTATTAAAATTTATAGTTTCATGACTAATCTTTCTTCCATATTGTTCAACATATCAATGCATCTGTATGGGAAATGTATTCCTCAAATATCCTTAAAAGAGATTGAATGTTTGTCTGTGTGTGGTTAACGAATGATTAGATAACTTTATGGGGGGGGAATGATAGGTGGTAATGGACATGGAACTGCTTAGTGTAGGGCTTATGGTCTCTTACAGTCTCCTCCAAAGCCCCAGTGAGACTGGTAGAAAGTAGTGAATGTGTTTGATGTCATTAATAACATGTGTTCATTTGTTCTTTGGTTGTTTATGCTTGAGAAGGTTTGCATTCTTGTGCACCGCCATTTGTAATATTTACCAGACCCGAACCCAATTTCTTGTAATGACGTTCAGTCAGGCCTGTACGCTGCAGGTTCGAATCCTGCACTCCTTTCCGATTCTTAGTAATGACTGTTATCAGAGACAACAGTCCAAGAAGCGCATTGGGCAGAAGTTACGGCTTCGGCCGCAGCAACAAAGTGCCTTCAGGCGTAGGCTCCTGACCAGTCACTTCAGTCTGGTCACACCCAGATCTGACCCGTGGCATTCGGGAAAGTGCATGCAAATAGGTCATTCGTGGCTGAACATGTAGTCCGTTTGTTCCTACTGATAGATTTAAGAAGGAAATAGGCAAGGACTGTTTTACCAATAGAGTGGCCAAGGATTGAAATAGTCTTAGCAACCATGTAGTGAGCTCTGAAACAATCGGTTGTTTTAAGAGAAGGTTAGATAAGGGGATGATAGGTGGCAATGGACATGGAACTGCCTAGTGTAGGTCTTATGGTCTCTTGCAGTCTCGTTCATTATGTGTTTATTTTCTTATGATAAAAAACTAATATCATGTAAATAAAATAATCGATGTACCCACAATTCAAGGTGCAGCCACGAGCAAAAGTATTAACCCGCTCTAAAGTACTCTCAACGTCATTATGATTGTTTTCTTTTCGAATACGTGATACATATGTAGTATTTAGCTTACAGTTAATACATTTTCTTGAGTAAAATAAGAGAGGAATTGCCAAACAAAGAATGTGAATGTTTTGTATAATGACAATCTTTGGGTCAATGACCACCCCACCCCCACGTATGGTTCGTACCAATGCTATTAATCCGGTTCATCATCTCATCCGGGTGTTTCTGGTTCTCTAGCTTTCCCAGCCGGATGAAGCCTGTTGTTTAATTCCCTTGGCAATTCTCCTGAGGCTGCGTCAGTCGCCTGTTTACTAATGACAGCGAAGAGATCATGTGATTACACCAGTAATATTAATCCGGACCATCCTGTCATCCGGATGTTTCCGGATCTCCACTTCTTTCCCAACCGGATGATGCCTGTCGTTGGTCTCTTTTTGGCAAGTCTCCTGAAGGCTACGTAAGTCGCCTGTTAACTAATGGACCTTCTTAGATAGTGAAGAGATCATCAAGGTTTTATGTTATGCAATAACTCGCCTGGACGTTGCTAGGTGCCTCCCTTGTTACATGAGGACAGAAGTAGCCCAACCCGTCTTTTGTTTCTTCTCGTATATTCGGTCACCATAAGGGTATTGTGGGCAGGTTATATATGCTTACATGGCGATTGCGATGCTATTGTGTTCAGTACCTCTCACGTCAGTTAACATCTGTTTCAGTTAAGGCATTATTAGCGATATTTTTCTCTTTGATTAAGGTTGATTGAGGTTGATTGTATTTTTGAGCAATATGACAGCAAAAATGGATGAACCACTTGGCATTAAAAGTATGGAGAGATAGCTAATGGTGCTTGTGTGTCGTGTCAATTCTTGGAACTAATTGGTCAAGGCCAGAGGTGAAGGTCAGTGGCTGTCCGATTTACTTTAAACCAAGACAAAAAGGATCTTTATACGAGTATTATATATCAATTATAATAATATCCATCGCAATAGATTTGAAATCCATACTACTTTGAATGTCTGTCAAAAATTGAAAATTAGAATTCAAGGTCATTGATCATTGAGAAACGCTGCTTCTGCTGTTGCTGGGCGAGGTTTGGTATGCCTGGCACCCCTATTTTTCTGGTAACCGTCTGGTGTGTGTGTATATATATATATATATATATATATATATATATATATATATATATATATATATATGTGTGTGTGTGTGTGTGTGTGTGTGTGAGCAGGATGTTATCTTTGATGCATACTGTGTTAAAACCGATGGCCAATTGTGCCAAAGAATTACTGTCCAATTATTCTTCCCTTCCCCCAACCACCCAATCGATTGGGACATTTTTTCCTGAATAAGATAGTTTGGCATTAGATAGAATAAAACTTGAGAAGGTCGCCGCAGTAAAGATGGGGTAGGAGAAGGCAAGTCCGGGCAGGAAAAATAAAAAGGTCTTGCGGGGGATTTCCCTCTCTCTCTCGTGGTGATTGTTGCCGCATGGCGAGTTGATCGACGGTTTCCTTCGGGGAATTAGCATGATGCCCCTCAACCCCCAATACCTCCACACCCCTATCCTGAGGATCCGGTTGATGCCAGTTATGATCTCACAGTGTAAGAGTACACATATCGAGTCCGCGCTTGCTATCACACAGTATTTCCAGCCCCCCAATGGTGGTGTGTTTTCGGTCTCGGTCCTTCATAGCTTTACTCGGTTCTGGTTTCTCTTCTTGCCTCGTCTTGCTCTCGCCAACTTTGCAAATGCTCCATATCCAACCTCCCGACATTGGGTATGGGAACGCGTGTGTGTGATTAGGTTGATTTAAATCTCGTGCCCCAGTGGCTGTTGGCAACTACTTACAACTACAGAGTTGAAGTCACTGTGCCGGCACGCAGCGGATCTGACTGCTGAGGCTCACCCCACCCTCTCTCCCTCACTCCCTCCCACCCGCCCCCAGCCCCCATCCCGCAGCCGCGCGAGTCAAGCGGCAGTTCCCTCGTCGCATCTCGCGGTGGTGGTTGTGAGGTAGTGTCCACGCGAGTGCTAGCGCACGTATAAACAAAAGAGTGTTGATAAAAGTAGTGCTTCCTCTTAGAAAATTCGGACAATAATTAATTAGTGTGTGACTGACAGGCCCTACTAGGTACCAGTTAAAACAAGGTTACCTGTAGGTGGCCTTCAAAGCGTTTTATTTGCGTGTTCGTCGTATGAATATAACAGTATAGAAACCACCCAGCTGGATCTGTGGCTTCGCTCAAGCTACTATCATTCCAGTACTTTCCTTTGCAGTTTATCTATACTAAATGTAACATTATTGACATATGGATGATGGAGGAGTGTGTCCTAATTCAACGTTAATTTACTAAACACCATCGATGAAATGGCGTTCAGTGTTTAACGAGGAAGAAGTGTATCACGTAGAAAATTCAGAAGGTGGAGTGGGTGGGTGGGAGGTGGTAGGGGGGCCAGATGTGTGTGACTGCTGTTTTTCGCTCGCGTCCATTTAAACACGAATAAACAACACAGGAAATGGATTTGTGGTATGCTATTGGAGCAGGTGGATGTTATGGAAAGGGGAGTAGGTTAATGTGAAGGGAAAGGGGAGTATTTTTTAATGGAAGGGTAAGGGAGATTTGAAGAAGGAACCCAACTTTCTCTAGCTTTGACCCTATTGCGAAGTCACACCGTCTATCCATCCTCCTCCTCCTCCTTCTCCTCCTCCTCCTCCTCCTCCTCCTCTTCTTCCAGATACCGCTACAGAAGATCACTTCATGGTTCGACAGGGTGTTGGTGTCTTGACATACATACCTACACAGAATATTAACACCATTTACTGGCTCAAATGCTCGCTGTTGGTAAACTGTCCGCTCGTTGGAAAGATGGCGCTGAGTGACCAAATGAGAAGCCCTACTTTTCCTTCCTCCCATGCTAAGACAAGAGGTCATCGGGGCTTTTTTCCCTCTCTGTAGGTGGATGGATGGTTGGGTGAGTGATAAAAAGAGGAACAATGGTAGGGTAGTGGGGGAGCTTCTTGTGGGGAGATTTTAAGGCTGAGGAATCACCCAAAGATGAGTTTATCAGAAGTTTTTCCGATCCCACTTTCAGAATAAGCCTTGGCCTTTTAGGAAGTGGTGAATAGAATTGTCAAGGAGGAAGAATAGATTATGTACTTGTGTGTATAACGCGCGCGCACGTGTGTGTGCGTATGTATGTATGTGTGTGTGTGTGTGCCAATGTGTACACCTACGCCGTCACTCCCATTCATGTACGTTTATCTTACGATTAGATAAATATTGAATAACAAAACGAGACAATTGCGACATGGATCTCACCAATACCACATGCACAGGTATACAATGATGCATACACAATAATATAATGCAGTTATCGGAAAGGGCAAATTCACAATAGAATAATGAACAAATAGGCACGATAAGCAGTATATTTTAACCATAATACAATTATATAATGGAGTCTATAAGTAGTTTATATTTAACCAAATACTAGCGCTTATGAAGGAATGACCACACCTATAAAATCGTGTCCCGTTTCGTAATATTTATTGAACGGAGTTGTTCTCATCAAAAGGCCATGGACAATGTGGAGGGAGAGGAGGGGGGGGGGATAATGAACTTGTCCTACAGGACAACGCGACAAGACCTCGGGGAGACCAGCAAATATGTATATAATTATATAATCTCAAGGGCCTTTCTTTTTGACTCCCAGTACGCGAAACGTAGTGTCATATTCTCATTTTTATTAGTGACAAATCAGATTTCGGTCTTGCATGATCACGAACAGAAGTCTGATAAAGGTCTTGTTCTGAAAACAATAGGGTCTGAATCAGCCTGCCCTCTTCTCTCTCTCTCTCTCTCTCTCCCTTCCTGTCGGGTAATAGGTATCGTTCGGCGTTTATTCAGGAAAACACGAAAAGGTCGGAGGGCGTTGAAGACATCATTAGCTTGAAGGGTAGGGTTCATTCCAACTCGAATCGTGCCACTGCCATGGCCTAGGGACCAACCGTAGTAGACACACCTACTTCTGACCTGATTCTCTTCACTACACAGATGAAGAGTAAAGATGGCCCTTCGGCGGGAGTGCCACCTGGCACTTCGCCGGCCGGGAAAGGGCCAGCTGCAGATAGTGCCAATTCACGCTAACTGGCCGGCTGATTCACCTGCAGATTTCCAGTGTACATACGGACCAGATACGTTTTGATTCGCGGATGAAGGTTGTTATGTGGGTTTTGTCTGTATGGATATCTAATATAGTAATAGCAACTGAAACTTGTTCATTTCCTAGGACACGTTCTGTATAGTGGCCTTCATGAGCGAAGAACTCTTGGGGTTTTAAAGGAAATGGAGGGAAAGTTTTTGGGTGGTGACCTGGAGGATAAAAGAGTAAAGATCTACCTATCAAGCATGGAACGGGGTTAATGATCGTCGAAGAGGCCCCGCCAAGGAGAGAGGAGGAAAGAATGAGCTTCTGGGAATGCGGGTTGAGTGAGGTGGGGGGGGGGGGCAGGCCACAGTGTGAGAGGGGCATAGTGCCGCTTGGTAAAGAAGGAGGCTATGAATGTCTCTCTCTCTCTCTCTCTCTCTCTCTCTCTCTCTCTCTCTCTCTCTCTTTCTCTCTCACACACACACACAAGAGGATGTTCTTCTCCGCTTCATAATTTGTTTTGTGTGGACTAAAAACAGGAGTCACTATGTGTTGTAACAATAGAGGCAGACCAACTTTGTCATATCTGGCATTGGTGTGGAATAGGTGTACCTAGCTGCCTAGCATTTGACCCAAGCAATGTGGCGTACACGCACGCACACGACTTTTGTATCCATGTCGTCATTTACTTGAAGTCGTCGTCTCCGTTTCGATACTTGGTTGTGTCATATATCCTGTTCTAACACTGACAGTTACGTATAGACTTGTATATAAAAACTTGTTTCGAGAGTACTTTTATTATATATAAATGACAAATATGACGGACAAAATGTAGAAATGATATGTGATAGACTTGATAAATTCAACATATTTATTGTAATTTAATATCAGTTACAAAGGATTGCAACGGACATAATGGGGAGGGATATCCGATAAATATAATAAATTCAACATATTTATTGAAATTTAATATCAGACTTAGTAAGGATAGTGAAGGTGGGTTTTTGATATGTCGTGGTCGTTTTGTGGGAAGATTCAGAAATTTAATATGATTCACATGATTTTGTCTGCTGCCTCTGAAATCCGTTAAATCGAGGGCTGAATGTATACACTTTTTTGTGTATCGTACAACTAAGCTAAAGAGAAATGATAAAGCACGAAATAAATATATTCGAGGTTTTTAGCCTACGAATTGAAATGGCTCTCTTAAGGCGTTATCAAATTACTTTTTTTTTTACATTGATTTTACGTAGCAAAAATTCCTGGGAGTTAGATAATACCGCCGATTAATCGGAGGTTGGAGAAAAATTAACCCAGTGTGATACCCCGTGTAGACGATATCGTTACAATATTGGGGCTGGGTTGTGTGACTGAACGAGTATCTTGTGGGAAAAAAATCGTAACGAATCTCAAGATTGCAGTGCACGAGCGCAGGTAGCATGGCCGGCCGGATCATTTATTTGCTTCGGTCTGGATGCTGATCATGTAGGCAGCCAGCCAGCCAAGCGGCAGCCTACTTACTGCATGCGAGTGAGATCCAACTCGACACAACTGAAATGTGGACCAACCCTCGTGTTTGTTTTTTGTAGTAGGAGAGACTTTAGTACATCTAGGTTTGTGGGCTGGAGGTGAAGGGGGGTATTTTTTCCCCGTTACTACGCATATAAAAACACGCGATGATACCTGGTCGAAGGTTATCTACCTCGTAGCTACCAAATAACCTCCTTTGTCGAAGGATGGGTGGGTGAGTAGGTGCGTGCCGAGGGGCGAGTTAAGAACATAAGAATAGAGGAGACTGCAAGAGACTATAAGGCCTACACCAAGCAGTCCCATGTCCCTTATCACATTTAATCCCTATCCATAAAGTTATCTTCTTAAAACAACTGATTGTTACAGAGTCTATTTCATTCTTCAACCACTTTGTTGGTAAATCATTTCTTGCCAGATTCCTTCTTAAACCTGAATTTCTCCAATTTAAAGAGTTGAAATAGACATGACCACAGCAGTTGCCAGAATAAAATCAGGAATGGTGTGATATACTGTACGGAGAATCTGATGATAATCGAAACAGGCAGGTCGGTAGGTCGATGTGTCATGTTTTATCGACAAGCTAATCGACCCCATCTATTCTTTGGGCAGTATATATTATCAGACAATTCATTCGTATATAAACATGATAGGACGAAAATATCCAGCATTGAACTTTAAGCAACCTTCATTTGTACATAAACTTCAAATACAGAGAGGAGACCCAACACTGTATTTGTTAAAACTTACCATCATAGAATAAAGAAAATAGTTGTTATTTATCGTACGCCGTTTCCTGAGAAGAATGTAAAACAAATATTTATGGAAAAAGGACCCAGCACAGTGCCCTGTGGTACATCAAAATGACAGTTGATTAACAACACAGCAAGAATTGTGTATGTTGAGGGAAAAGGCAAAAGGTCGTTCACTGTTAATTGATAGTTATGAAGCAGACTCGTAACTTCAGTCTTTCATCGGCGAGACATCGTCGAGAGCTTAAAAAAGGCCGACACTAACGTCTGCCTCATTAGTTTTGGCATAAATTAGGAGATAATCTATCTTATACTCGAGAGCTCTTCCACCCTATATGGGAGGTTGCCAGCCAAGGATTGCTCCCACTACCATCTACCACCCATTATCCCCCCCCCCTCCCATCTTAGCTCCTCATGGATGACGGGTCATCACTGTGTCCTAGCCAAAGAAAAAAAATGACGTGCCCCAAGTAACTGTGCCTCACGTAGTTCTAAGTTTCGAACAAAGTTCTCTCCCTTCTGCGTTTTGTCAGATTTGGCTGAATGAGAGGTAATGAAATAAATACCGAGAAGTGAGGCGAGCGAAACGAGACCTGGCCTAGAGTAAGTTGTATGGAATACTTTTGTTCCCGGATTTGAAAACTGGTTTTCATGTTTGGCAAAAACAAGTCACGAGAGTCGGAGCCTATCTGTCTGTCTGTCAGCGAAACTAACACACGAAGGATAAAAGAACGGCCTTTTTATTCTTCCATGGCTGGCCCATTTGCTTGTATTCGGAACCTATAGTTTTCACTCTTTTTCTTGCAATTACGTTCATTCAGATTACACAATCGTCTGGGATATTGTTAATCAGATTAGAATATGTAAGACGGCAGCTGCCGGTGCGTATGGGCTGCTGTCAACTGTAGAACCGTTTCTCAGTATAATGAGGTGGGGAGCGGGGGAGGTGGAGGGTGTAGAGGGTTGGGTGTGGTGCTGTTGTCAGGCCTGCCAGTTGTTCTTATATAAAAACTGATTGGCATTGGATGTTGATTGCTTGTTTTTTGTGTATATGTGCGCGCGTGTTTGTTCTCTCAAGACCACGCGCGTTTTTAAATGTTGCGATTACCATTCCCGTCTTTGCCTGTTTTGGACAAAACTTTTTATTGTGCGCGTGGGGGAAAGTTGTCTGGTACTTTGCAAGTTTAATATATTTAGTGTTTTGTATATGTTCATAATGTTGTCAGTGTTTTGTGTTGCCTTAGTGTCTTTCCGACGTGTATGTCATCGTAGTCGTTAGTGTGGTCTGACGTCATGTCGTTAATGAACGCGTGAACAAGCACAGCTGTTGCTGCCTCTGCTTCTGCTGCAGGGCCTAAGTCTCCTCCACGCGAACGAAATTTCATCGACTTCCGTCTGTCGTCACTTGTGTGTGTGTTTGCGTGTGTGCATTCGTTTTTATCTTGTATCTGCAAAAAGTTCTCGTCTTGGTAAAAACTACTTAAAAAAAACTACGTTAGTTCGCCCTTTCACTGCGGAAAACCTCTCAGGCCTTTTTTTCCGTCTGTCACCAGGCGACGTTACGTTAGGGAAACTTCCTGCGGTCAAATATAACATGCTATTTTATTTAGAGGTGAACGGGGGAAATTAGATTAACCTGCTGCTCATGAAAGAGTTGAACATTACTCAGCCGCGTAGTTGAGAGGAATGTGAAGGTGGGATAACGTTGGGATGGGTTGGAGGGTGATCAAAATTATCCCGCTAAGTTTTTGTCGTACCAGACGTCGAACGGTCTTGTGCTACAAGGAGAGCTCATAGTGGATCATTGATGGGATGATCGACGATGCAGCGAATCTCTCAGGGATCTTATATTAGTCTTCGCAATTAACCGTCGCTTGAACCATTGTGATGTGTCTTTGTGGGAGTTTTTCTTGGGTCCTGAGTGTGATGCGTGTCTTCGTGAAGTTATGTATGTGGTCACGTGATCAGGTCCATTTACCTTGACTGAGTGGACGACTGGCCGCAAGACGGAGTCGCTGATGTTTATGAAGAATAAGCTGAGTCGGCTGTAGGTACCATAACATGGCACCCATATGTATTTAACCACACACACACACACACACACACACACACACACACACACACACACACACACACACACACATGTATATATATATGAATAATAGAATCACCAGTGATGCCGCGATTTCACGAGCCCGGTTCAAATCCGGGGACGACAGTCGAAATCATATATATGTATATGTATATATATATGTATATATATATATGTATATATATATATGTATATATATGTGTGTATATATATATATATATATATGTATATATATATGTATATATATATGTATATATATATGTATATATATATATGTATATATATGTATATATATATATTCGTGAAGCGTGGCAGGAGATTCTCTTTTAAGCATATTCTGTTGAAAACGACAGCAAATTCATTAGAAATTAATTTCTTTCTTAAGCTTTCTAGCTTTCGGAAAGTAGATTTCTGGGGAAATGAGTGGGGGTGAAATTTGCTTCTTCCCCTTTCATTACCCCCAGAAATCTACTTTCCGAAAGCTAGAAAGCTTAAGAAAGAAATTAATTTCTAATGAATTTGCTGTCGTTTTCAACAGAATATATATATATATATATATATATATATATATATATGTATATATTTATATATGTATATATATGCAAGCAATCACATCACCGTGATACCAAAATGCAAAATAACCACAGGAGAAAGGAAACTTGTAGACTACTTTCGTATATTACATCTTCAGACTGAAGATGTAATATACGAAACTATTTACTGTCTTCAAGTTTCCTTTCTCCTGTGGTTATTTTGCACATATATATATATATATATATATATGTGTGTGTGTGTGTGTGTGTGTGTGTGTGTGCGTGCGTGCGTGCGACTTTATTAATTCATTTATTTTGTGAAGTGCATATTTCCAGTGTACAGTGGGGATTTGTCTGAATGTTTTTTTTTTTCTTAATGAAATAGGCACAAAATGAAAGTTTAGTGTGTTGAATGAAATATACATAGGAAGAAGTCATAGTTACATACGTTTTATTTTCTCCTTCGTGTTTTCAGAATTATTATATATAATCGAATATTAATATATATAATCGAGTATTAACATCTTATTCTCATCGATGCTATACAATGAAGAGTTGTTTTACTGAGTAGACAACTTTCGAAATATATTTCACCCGAAGAGCGACCATTAATAATAATAAGAAAAATATATACAGACTTTATGTTATGCTGCTACTATTCTGTTGTACTGTGCACAGGATAAGAAAAAGCCACGGTATCTTCAAACGACGAATGGTACAATCAGCTACCATGGCGTCTTTCTTTGTTTTGGAGGGTTACCTTTCAGGTACCTAGCTAAAGCAAAGGAGGACGATTGGAGTTAGGAGAAGGAAGGACTGCGAAAAAATATTGTAGTAGACAAGGAAACAAAACAATTGTGCGGAGAATTTTCAGTCGCATTGAAAAGCGGCATTTGTGTCTTATCGTCGACCCGATTTAAAAAGAAAAGTGCAGTGTGATAATATTTTTCGTTGCCAAGAGGAGTACCGAAGACAGTTTGTCAAGCGTTCAGTGATATATACATATCGCAAAGCTACGCTGTGTGCGTATTGTTATTATTATCATAACAGTACTTGCGTTGTTGGTGTTTTATTCTTCTACACGGGAATCAACAAGAAGTCAAAATGACTTCTGTCATGAAGATATACAGCAAAGCGACAAGAAAGGTGAGATATTATTTATTGCCTTCATATTTTAGAATGGTTCTTGGAATTTAAATGCCATGCGACAACATTGAAATGTCTCAGGTAAAAGTATAGAAAAGTTGTGTGGAACAACAAATTAGATTTAGCCCAGCTACGTGCAAACTTATACACATAGTAATGACAGAATTATAATATTGTAATAATGATAAATATGATAATAATGAATATATTAATAATGATTATTATGGATATTATAATAAAATAATACTAGGTACTACAAATTACATGGAAAATCTTAAACCAAGGAGGAGAATGGAAAGTATCTTGGTATAATTATCAGTAACGAACTTAAAACGCCCAAACATTGTATTTCTGCATCAGAGAAACCAAACAGGATATTAGAATTGGTATCCTGATCTTTTGACTAAAAAAATCTAGCTGCCGTCGCCTACTTATGAATTAAATGATATTTATGTATCTCCAACTTTCATAAAATTACAATAATAGTTTGGATAGAATACAGAGGCGATCCTCAAAACTCGAACAGAAGATGAGAAACAAAGTATACGATTTTTTTTTAATACAAGCCTTTAGGATTGGAAAGTGAACTGATTACATCAATATTGGAAATATTTTCACAGTAAATAGTAACCGGACGAATTATAATGGTCTCAAGCTATCCTGGTCGAATTTTTAAGATTGGCTTAAACACTTTTCTGTCTGGATATTAATATTTATTTATTATTTTTGTTTCCAATTGAACCAAAACGCATATGAAGAATATGTATTTGCGATAAATATTTTCATATTTGATACGTGCAGTTTACTGTAGAATAGTCATTGATTATAGAATTTTTATACACCTTTACCTTGCGTCTAAGGGCCAGATGAACGCTGTCCGAACAGAATAAATTTGTGTCTATTAGAAACGTTAATTTGGTGTTTAGATATGATTGAATTGCATTGTACATATACCAACGAAATTGCTTATATTGTGATGCTCCGCCACGTTCAACAATTGAATATTATTTTAATAGAAATTGCTAAAGATTAAAAAATAGTTATTGTTAGACAAAAAAAATCAACGACAGAATATATTTGCGCAGGCGCAAAGTGCAGTGTCAGTCAACTGCAGGAGTAGATTCTGTGAGGTCGATTGCGTTGTTTGTTTACTAAACTCGAGACGTCGCCAGCAGGTGGGAGTGTTGGGCTGTTTGGAGTGTATACAACCAACAGGTCATTTTCTTGTAGATGCAGCAGTAACAATTTTTGGAGGATTTTTTTTAAGAATTTAAATAAAATGTTGTTTTCGCCGGAAAAGCATAGACAATAACATGGGACACTTGTAAAATTCTATTGAAAATTAGAGTAGCAAGCTTTGATATTGACAGGTCTAGTCGCATCCAGTGTTTCAAGGCAGTAAGATTTCCCCCAGCTGTTTCAAGTTACACACAATTTCACTTTGTCTTCATGATCGTCACTGCCGTGGTACTCTTTTTTTTTGCATGAAGGGACGGAGAGGGAGGGTCGCCGATTAAATGAAGCGGCCTTGCTGTGGATGTGCTGTGTCTTGCTGCATTGCTTCTGACCCAGGGTAGTGGGCGGGGTGCAGGGATGACCCGTCATCCAGAAAGAGCCAAGAAAAGAGGGAGGGAGGGGCGGTGAATAGGAGTGGGGATGAAATGGGTGGGAGTGGATTTATGTCTTTGACTTTGGCTACTTCCCTTGTAAAGGGGAAAAAGCCGTTGGCATATGTATGTAGGTTGAGTAATCAGTTGATTAGACAGTTTGGGACCAGACGTTGTCAAAAGTTATCGTACGTTTCAATTTTGTTTTGATCCGGGGGATGCCGTTAGAAACGCAGGGGAGAAATTCCTGGTATTTACCTAATCGTAACATACAGGAAAAGATTAACGGTCGTTGAGTCCCGTCTCCTAGTCTACATTTTTCAAATCTATCCTCAAATCCATGTACAGTTCCAACTTATTCTATATCCTTGATTTCCAGTTATCATATTTAAATTTTAAGTCAATTATTGCTTGTGCTTGGGTTATACCACCTTCTATGTTATCCCAAATATTCATGCATATATATATATATATATATATATATATATATATATATATATGTATATATATATATATATATATATATATATATATATATAGAACACTTTCTTCATATCCTTTAGACATTGACGATCATGCTGTGTAGTTTGGTGTTCTTCTTTTCATTAGCATAATTCATGTTGATGTCACGAGGAAATGTGCTCTCTTGAAACTGTAAAAAAAAAGAGGGAAAGTGATTTATACTTTGTTAGGAGTGATCCTACTCATGAGGAATTTATACTCAGACTAAGAATTCCTCAGTTTGGGACAAACATGAGGAACTGGGGACATATTGATTTTTATATTTCAACTTTATATTATATAGAACGAATATCAAAATATAGGAGGGCAATTTGGAAATAAATTTCTTCACAGTTAACTTTTACTGTACAAATTAGATTAAATGTTAGTGTATCAGGGAGCAACAGGTTGGTTCCAGTAATGAGGCGGACCCGCGTGTGAGTACGACAGTAAAAACCAGCAACTTCCACTTCTTGTCCTGAAAACTTGAGCATACGTTTCAAGGTCTGCCTTGTTCGAAGCAGCAAGCACCTTCGAGTATGAGGGCAACATGTGCTGTTAATGAAGAAAAGAGTTTATAATTCAATTTTCTGATAAATTCATATTAAAGTAACCGACAACCGGTGTTATTTGTGGTTGGGATATTTGGTCTGATATGGAGATATGTGAGCCCTGGTGGAGTTTGGCAGTTTTATTAAATAATCTATACATTACTAAAATCCCGTGATATTCCACCCTGTTGTTTGGATGGCGTTTACTATTATTGTTGTTACTATTATTATTGTTGTTTTCATTTATCCAATTATCAATTTATTGATTTTTGTTTTGGTAGTGAATGGATGTCGGACAATTGATAATGATAATAATAAGAATAATAATTACCAGCATAATAATAATAACAACAATAATAATACTAATGATAATAATAGTGAAGATAACAATAGTAATAAAAGTAATAGTGATTATGATAATAACAGCAGTAATAATAATGATTATAAAGATAATAAACATACCTATTACAATCTTAACCAGTGGTCACCGGAAACCTTTTTGTCATAACCAAGGAAGGACCAATGGCGACTGGCACAGCACATGCTTGCTAGAATCATTTCCCTATCGCCCATTTCCAAGACCCATCAACTTCTTCTCTCAGTCAACCTCTGATGCAGTGTCACACAATGAGAACTGACATCTGGCGGCATAGAAACAGTCGTAGACTATATACAGCGCAAACAAAAATCAAAAGTTTAATATCGACAATAGCTCATTTTTCTTTTCTTTTTTATATCAGTTTACAGTGGGAATACGAACAGTTTCTACTTAGACTTTCGTTTTTTTCTCGTAGCGTTGTCATTGATTTAGTGTGTGTGTGTGTGTGTATATAACATTATTTTACGTAAAAATATACGATTCTGTAATAGATATTCCAGTAATTGCTTATCAGAATGCTTTAATTACCTGCAAGAGCCATAATTGTCAGTGTATCTTCTGATGAAAATTATGTCCCACTTATCGACATCCATAAATCGAGTAGAAAATCGCTCGCACTCTGTCAATATACAGCTGTCGTACGATTTCGTATCAACCTTGCAACTGTTAACTTATATCATATCATATTAATTTTCTTGTTAATAGTCTGTAGGTATGTAATGAGAATCGAATGTACAAAAATAGTGTCTCAGAAGTAATATAAAGAAGGAAACATTCAAGCTGGACTTAAATTACGATGCCAATGCTCCAATGTCAAACATATGAAATTACTGATAATGTTGTGACCTTGCACACATAAACAAACACAATTCCTTACACACCATAGATGGAGTACCGGCTCGTAGTGCAGTGATGCTGAAATTTTCAGCTCTGGACGAGATTTGAGGACGGATCGCTGAAGCGGTCGAGAGAGTCGTGTGTGTTTGTGCGTGATGTTTTTCACTTCCCTTTTAAGTGCATAAGGTGATAACATAAGTATTGATTACTTAAACATCAATCAATTTAATTTTTTCATGGGCAATCAAAACTTGATTATAATTGACAGCCTATCGTAGAAGTGAAAGCTATACATATAGAAATGAGATGGAGATAATCAAGATGTGGATTGGATGGTGTGATTGCATGCAATAGGAAAAGCATGTGATTCACCTTGGTCTTTGGATCACGGGTTGGACTCGTGATCGACAGCTATCTCCCTCCCGGAAGAGAGCTCAGAGCTCGTATGAATCTATGGGTAATGCTGTGACCTTACACGCACACACACACCCAACTCCCCGCCCACGAGAGTTGGTGTAACGACTCGAAGCGCAGCGATACTGAAATTATTTCAGCCCTGAGCAGGATTCGAACCCGGACCGCCGTAGTGACAGTCAAGGACTCTACCAACCGCGCCAAGTGAAGTGCACCCCCTATGTATACTCCCCATTGATGATGATTATGCCCACCACCAAGAGCATGAATGTGGTGCAGAGTTTCATGGCCGTAGATGCACAGAAAAGGTCAACCTCGTGACAATATATCATCAACTATTGTTGTCATTAGATTTTACCAGTAATCCTTCCTTAACTCCTTCATTACTAAGGGGCTACAATGGATATGAATGAATAGCCAGGCAAGAGCCTTAATAAAGGGGAAATTCCCAACCAGCATGGAAGGGATTATTTAAGATATACTACATTTCCTTCACATGAAAATTATAAGTATGCAGTCCTATGCAAGATCTCTCAGTCTCACCCATCATGATGCATCACAAAAGGACAGCTAACTGGATATAACAAAATCACACCTTCACACTTGGATCAGAAAGCAAGCACTTGAAGATTGACCACCCTCTTCCATCAAATCTCTCCAGACAGCCCCACAGAAAAATCCCTTGTAAGACAAGCAAGAACCACACTCACATGAATTGTGTTCAAGTCATCATTGAGCAGTAAGACAGTACCAACACGTAATAGGCCTGACCACAGAAACAAACTGCTCCAAATGTAATTCACACACGAAAAACACAGAACTCCTTGTATTACACTCTCCTGCCCTAATAATACCCAGACAACAATATAATATTTTTTCCTTGAGTGACATATGGGCCAGTCCTGTGGCAATTGTTAGTTACCTGGGAGCCTTGGGTCTCTTGCAAGAGACCTGGGGGAACAAATAAATTTATTGGCCAACTTTATTAGGGACCTTATCAGGTGTCAAATATGAATGTTTTTCCCATGGCAGAGTTTACATATCAATGTATTGTCACTTGTTTTAAAAACCATAATCTCACCTTAGTACCTTGTGACCCCCCCATTCGTCAAGACTATTAGGATTCATAGAACAAAACTGATGCTTTCTGTAGTGGTTAGATATTTATTATTCTTTCATCAAAGTCCTTTCTTCCTGTTTCTGTTATTAAGTCCATGTTTTTTTGTTTCAGGGCTCAGATCCACGGCTACAGACATGTCGTGGGAAACTGCAGAACCGTCGTTCAAAGCTGAACCAAGAAATCAACAAAGAGCTTATGCTCAGGGCTGGAGCCGAGAACCTGTACAAGTAAGTACTGGTTTCAAATAGTTTCAAAGAATGTGCAAGCTTTTAGAAATATTTGAATTTAGATATGGTTGATACTATGGTATTTATTATTTTGTAGATTTATCATTAAGTACAGTGTGAAATTCATAGAACCTGGCTTATTATATGAAGTTGTCAGATATAATGTTAAGAAAAAATTTACTTACTCAGGCAAAACCTCATGATGGTTACTGGTGTAGAGATAAAAAAAATCTTTAGTACAGATTAAGAGGGGCATCTATGATAGTGTTTAGTACTACAGAAAGAAAGAATATATAAATCATATGCAGTAATGTTGAAGTAATGGACCAGAACTTTGTCATATACACAGTAGAAGAGAGAAAATTGGTGAAGAAAAGCACAAAAGTGCAAGAAGTACATAATATTTTAGAATTTGGATATGAGAAAGGCCATGGGACCAGATGGGATATCCAGTTAGATATTCAAAGAATGCAGAGAACAATTGGTACATGAATGGGTTATATGTTCTTTAGAGGGAGGACATATGTATAGTGTAAGATTCCTCTCTCCCATGCCCTCAACCTAGCAGTACCAGAGATCATAGGAGATTATATGCACTCAGGGACCAGAGAAGATGTTCTATGCTAAACTTGACTCTACAGTTGACTAGCACCTACTACAGGACACATGTTGTTTTGGGTGACACCTGTACAGTTACTTGGCACCAACAGTGTTGGCTATGAAATATATATTAGATCCCATGACTCTGGAACCAAGAACACTAATAGTTCTCACCTGAATTTTACAAGGTCCAGAGTTGAGGATTACAGGTTCTTGGTTGCAGGGGTGAGAGCCACATCAATTGATTTTGTATAGGAGTGCTAGGGGAATGGCAAAAGAGATGAATCATTTGTACTTTTTGGAAGATTTGACAGAACTGCAGGGTTTACCAGAAGGCTCAGTTCATTGAGACTGATCTTAGTCTTGTAGTTACAAAGCTCAAACTGCATATCCATTGGGATTTCATCTAGAAGCTCATGGATGATGCATTTGACCAGGAATATGTGATAGCAGGCTCTTGTTGGTTTGGAGTGCTTGGCTTCCTTAAGGACCCTGAAGAACTATGGGATACCTTCAAATATGTGGCTGAGGAGTGCATTGGAGAGTGAGTGTCCAAGGTCAACAAGTAGTATTATATCACATGATATACTGGAGAGTATAGAGGTGGGACATGCTACCAGATTGGCTGGGTACTTGCACAGATACAGGACTCAGAAATGGTAGATAAGAGCTCTCTTGAGGTTGGATAAAGAGAGATACCACATGGGAATTGCTGAGGATGTCAAAGGCCATTTTAATTAAAATTACCTCAGGCCTGCTTATTAAGCCCTAAAGAAAATTATGCTCCAAATCTGTGACCCAGGTGAGCACAGTCTTAATGGTTTCCTAGTGCCAGGCATGGAAGAGTAGTCCCTTTGCTGATTATTTTCAGTAGTTATTTGTGAATGATCATACAGGAAACCAGCTTCCCACGGCTGGTGTTCAAGTTGCAATTATTGATCCACTAATAAATGAAACTCCATTCTCTTTGAAGGAGGTCAAAGTAGCTGTAAGTTAAGAGTGGAAAGACAGCCAACATCTGTAATATCAGTGTAAAGATGCTGAAATTTGGATGTGAAGCCATGATTCAAGGATTGCTTGGAGTGCTGTCTGCTATTTGGCAGTCTGGTAACAATCTCTTTGACTGGGAAAAGGGTTTGGTTGTCCCTATCTGGAATGGAAAAGAAGATTGGCAGGACTGCAAGAACTACCTTGGTATTACAATGCTCAGTGTGCCTATCAAGGTGCTTGCCCATATGTTGTTGTCGTTCCCTAGACTGTCTGTCCGAGCAGTCCCGTCTCCCCAAGGAATGCCACAGCCGAAACTGGGTTTTCCCACAAATTCTTTATAGAGTGTATGTTGTGTTGTTTGCGTGCATGATTGTGTATAATGCAGTCTTCCATTATGTGTTGTATGGTATGGGGTGAAGTGTTACATCCTGGGCAGCTGTTCACAATGCGGTCATCCAGCCTCTTCTGGTAGCTTAGAGGTTGGATGTTGTTGGGATGGGTTTTTCACACCTGGAAAGTTATAAACTAATTAGATCCTAGATTTAATGTGAAATTCAACATTCTTGCCTCCTGTGTTGATCTCAAGAAGGTGTTTGACTCAATGGATAATGGGATGCTTTGAGATCTGGAGATTTATGAGATTCCTGCAAGGGTTATTGATTTCATGTCAGGCTGGTGCTCTGGAACAGGAATACTGGAAAGTATGGAGATGTATCCATCATCTTTTTCATTAATTGAGGAGTGAGTCAAAAGTAAGTCCTTGCTCCAACACATTTCAACACCTGCATGGACTGGGTAATAGGCAGAGTTGTCTACCATTGGCAGCACTAAGGTCACTTACCTTTTCTTTGGTAAGTCTTTGGAGGTCCTATTTGGAGACTTCAAGTCAATGCACAGGCCTGCACCAAAGACCAAAGTCCAGGCCTTTGAGGGTTTACTGGATGACACAGTTCAGTTCACCCATGCTTGTGGTTTCCTTCAGAATTCATAAATGTCAATCATAGGTCCTTGATGTTTTATTGATTTTGATTTTTTTATACATCTTTGAATGTCTTCTGTGGTCACGTGTACAGAAGTGAATAAAATGGCTCAATATGCATAACAGTGATGGGTCATGTCAGGAAGTCATTCAAAGGATTGCATTGACTTCAGTGTTATGGATTTGCTCAACTAGCATTGCCAGTATTAATGCAAAAGGACTAAGATCATCTTTGAGTCACTTGTGTTATTTGTTGTGCTGTATGACTATGAAACATGGATTCTGAATGCTGATTAGAAGAGGCATCTTGGCATCTTTGGTACCATACCAAGTGCCTTTGGAGAATCATAAGGTATTGCTGCAATGACAGTGTATGAAACCAGATACTTTTTCATGGGACTCAGTCCAGGCTTGTTGTCTGCATGGATATAAATTCTAGCTTTATGGACGTGTGGCACATTTCCATGATGTTGATCCCACTCACAGGGTTGGCTCCACAAGAGACAACCCTCAGTGGAGTTGATGAATGGGACACCCTCAGAACTTATGGCTGGAACAAGTTAACCAAGCCTACCTAGAGCTGTTTGGAATGGGTAAAACAGCTGTGGAAATACTGTGTCTTGCTGCATTGTCTTTGACCCTAGCAATGTACCAAGGGACAGAGATGACCCTTCAACCATAAAATGCCAAGATGGGAGTGACAGTGAATAGAGTTTTTGATGGGTGTGGGATATGTGTTGAGTGAGTGTATGCTTTGACTTAGCTACCCCTTATAAAGGGGAAATTACCTTTTGGTATATGTATAAATGTGTATGTATTATTGTTGTTATTATTATTATTATGTCTTGCCAACAATCTTGTTAATGAGGTCATTAGGTAACAAATTTACTGTGACCAACACAGCGAGATCCTTCACTCCTGTTCTTGTAATTGGTTCATTTCTCATCATTAATGTATGTTTGCTGAGTATGTTCAGGTATTTGAGTTTATGTATATTTCAAGAGATGGTTTTTTTCTTAAATTATTGCAGTGCTTCCAACAATAAGCGGCTCAAGGAAACAGTTGCCCTTGAACTCCAGTTTGTTAATAGCAATCTTCAGTTGCTCAAGGAACAACTCACAGAACTGAACAGCTCAGTTGAAATTTATCAGGGAAACAGGTGAGTTGATAAATTTCATTCTTGTAGAATAACATAACTGAAGTTTGGGATTTGGTTAGGAATTTAACATATTGTTATAAATTTAGTGCACTGATATTTGATGATGCACATGAGATTTTAAAGAGTACTGTATTATTGTTTTTCTGTTTTTATTTTATATTATATTTATAAAAAGGTGGTGGATGGGAGTGAAATGGGTGGGAGTGGGTACTTATCTTTTGACTTGGCTACCTCCTGTGTAAGAGGGAAAAACCCTTGGTATATAGATAGAATGAATTTAAAGAACAAAATCATTAAATTACTCATGTGTTTGGCAAAGGTTAAGAAAACATTGATAGTCAATGAAAATAGAAAGGGAATGGTTGAACAGAAAGATTGGATTTAGACATATGCAGAAGACTGGATCAAGATGGTGTGAAACTGTTCAATGGAGTAAAAGCTAGGTGAAAAATCAGTCCATTGCCTCAGATCTCTAGTAGGAGAGCCATCACTCTTAGGTAACTGACAACATCCATCAGATTACAATGCTCATAAGTCACTCAAGGTGTTGTCTAGGTATGGCTAGAGTTGGGTAGTGTAGGATGAGGTGTTTGATATCTTTTCCATGATGGTTGCATTTTGAGCAGTTTGTTTCTTTGACCTGGCCTACTCTCTGTTGCTAGTGTTCTGGTGCAGGATGATGACTTGAACACATTTGTGCTAGTGTGAAGAAACAATCAGGGAGTTATGTGGTGGAAGATTTAAAGGAAGAAAGAGAGAGATTTATAGAATAAGTTACAGACAAATGTTCCCTTGCACAGCTTGAAATTTTCCCCTTTTTGCAGTTCCAAGTTAGCAATTCCAATGATTCCACTTGGCCTGAAGGAAACCAAAGAAATAGACTTTCGAGAACCTTTTAAGGTAAGTGGTCACAATGGTTCTTACAAACTTGCCATATAGATAAATGTCTTAAAGAAGTAACTGGTGTTATTGTATTACATTCACTATTCAAACTATGCTAAGAATCTTATGAGCAGTACTATTTAAGTACTAGTAAACTGTGGTAGGGACATGAATACTGCCATAAATAGGTGATTAAATGAGGTAAAACAAGGGGACTTAGAAACCTCTCTATTATTATTATTCCCATATAGAATGAAGGTAAGGGATATGCTTTTGCTTGGATACCTCCTTATAAGAAAGATCAAGGGCTAAACTTTTTAAGCCATTTGCCAGCCTTGATGAATGGTATCTACCATTAAAAAGGAGAGTTTGACCAAATTCATTGGCAAGATTTATGAAAATTATCAGTATATTTTATAGATAAGCCAGATAGACTTGACAAGAAAATAAAATGGAATTCTATTTTTTACTGGTAGAAAGTATTTATCAGAGGTGGCAAAAGGTTTAGAAATATGACCCTTAAGCTTTTGTATATGTTCACTGAATTCTTATAATCATCTTTTCTCTGCTCCACAGGACTTCATACAGGAGCACTATAGTGAAAAGGGTACTGACTATGATGAAACAATCACAGAGTTCATGGAACTGCGGGAGGTTAGTATCTTCACCATCACCTAGATCCAGAGTGTATACTAGGGAATTATGACCTGATTTGATTTTCCATTCATGATTTCTATATGAATACAACAGTTTGAGGATGTATGTATGTCATGTGCACATTTGTGTATATTCCCCAGATCAGGTAGAAAATTATAGATGACTAGGCACAGATGTGCATAAAAGTGTGCATAAAAGACTTAGAAAAAAATAAAACAGCAATAGAATGAGGGAAGGGGAAAAGGTAGATGCCATAAGAGCAATATGAGAAAGTAAAGTGTCACTGGAAGCAATAATGATGATAACTGTTGCCTCAAGTTTTACTGAATGGAAAACCTGCAGACCCACAATGTCTATCAGTGGTTCTTGGACTCTTGCACACATCTCTTTGGGAAAAAACTTTGGACAGTCTTTATTGTACTGGTGTGGGGCTGTTTCATTGTCAGTGGCTAGAGATAGGAAGAGGAGGGGAACAGTTGTCAGTTCTCCTTGTGTTAAAAGGTGTAAGAAACAATTGAAGTTGATAGAGATTCTGGAACCAGTTGGGAGATCAAATGTCAGCCCCTCAGGGCTGCACCTCCAGATGGAGGTGATAGGGTAGATAGGTTTAAAAATGGGCATCTGTGCTCTCTATCTTGCAGGACCACCACAAGGAGGTACCTGTCAGTGGTTCCACTAGAAGCAGTGAAAGGAATATATGAAGCAGTAGTAGTATCTAATGTTACAAATGGGAGTGAGGATGACATGGGTTGGTTGAGTCAATAAAGAGATACATACATTGAGAGCATATGGACATATGGAAGATGACATGGCCTAAGGAGATGTTTTTTCTTGTCTGCTCCTGCTATGGAAGTGTTGTGCCTTCCTGCACTGCCTTTGACCCAAGCAGTATTGTGGGGGACTGGGATGTTCCTGTATCCATGAGGTGCTAACTTGGGAGTAATGATGAATGGGCTTTGGTGGCTATGGGGAAGGTGTATGCTTTGACTCAGCCATCTGAGGTCTTTTGATATGTACGTACTGTATGTATATATGTTTCTGAAAAAACAAAAGCTAAGGATTTTATCTTGGCAGGCAATGCGAACACCAGAACGAGATGAATCAGGTGTGGCACTTCTGTTTGAGTACTTCAATCAACTATATTTTATTGACCGACGATTCTTCCCACCAGATCGTTCCCTTGGTATCTACTTTGAATGGTAAGTATGTACTAGTTGAATGTATTGGCCAATGTCTTTTTTGTATTTTTTGCATTACCTTTAGATGAACCAGGCAGTGTCAAAAATGTGTATGCTAAAAAATTAGCAATCATCAGTCTGTGAAGTAATCATGCTCAACTGATCAAAGTAGTTGATATATTCTTAAATCCATAACCATAGCTGCTATTGTGATAACTTGATTTTTTTGTTTTTTCAAAGGTTAGTCATTCAAAGAAACAACCTATTGTATCCTCACAGGCATCCAAATACCATTACTGCAGTAGCATCTCACCTTCCTCATGTCTTAAGTATGTCATCTCCTACCATTGCACCTTTAACATTTTTTCATCCCTTGCATCCCATTGCCTTGCCTAAACATAACATTTCCTCATCAGTCATATTCTAATTCTTTTTAGTATATGCAACACCACCCCTGTTTTATTTGTCACAACACATTTACTAAATTTAATCTAATCTCCATCACTAGGTATGATTCCCTTACTGGTGTGCCAAGCTGCCAACGGACGGTGGCCTTTGAGAAAGCATGTGTGCTGTTTAATCTTGGAGCGCTGTATACGCAACTAGGAGCGCGGCATGATAGAGTATCAGCAGCAGGACTAGATTCAGCCGTCAATTGCTTCCTTAGGGCAGCTGGCATGTTCCGTTACCTTCACGACAATTTTACCAATGCTCCTTCCAAAGACCTTAGCCCTGAGATCTTAGAGTTCCTCATCCACTTAATGATGGTAGGTGTCATTTCCTTGTTTTTAGGTCATTAGTATTATGGTGGTAGATGGAGTTACAAGGCTAAGTAAATGTTGGTTGTATGGGAACATAATGATGCTAGGCTTGAGAGAATATTATGCAAGGTCTAAGTAGCATGTCTGGGGTACATGGATACTAAGTGTGATATGTTACAAAGAGCTATTATTCTAGTAAGAAGTTAACCTCTTCAATACAAGTCAAATTTTCATGAGCAGCATTAGCTGCCGGATGTATGATGATTCAATGATGCACTACGATACTCGTGTTATAGATCATAAAGTTACAGCTGTATTACTCATTCTCTTTCACTCTGAATATTAATAACCACAAAAAATATTATCAAACCAGTTTATAGAATATTGGGGCTTAGCTTGAACTACAAAATAAATATAATTAAGATGTCAACATCCTCATTTACCCAATTGTGCCTCATGATGCCTACGTAGGTGTCATTGTATGGAAGGGGTTAAGGGGGTGATTAGTGGCATAGAATTACCATTACATATATATACCAAAATGCCCTTTACTACCTTAAAAGGGAGGGAGGTTAAGTCAAGAACTTCCATCTAAAAGCACATTCTCTATATCTTCTACAAATTTTTCATACTTTGGGTATCATACAGATCAAGGAGATTCCTCCCTGGTTGAAAATTGGTACCACATTATTTGTTCTAATCCAGTAGCACCCTCCCTCTTGTATGAAATATTGTGTGTGTGTGTGTGTGTGTGTGCATGTGTGGAAATGTGTTATTTACATTTTGATGACCTTTATATTTTTTCTACATATTTTGTTTAATGTGCATATTAACCTGGTATCAGTTTGAATATTTGCACCTTTTCCTAACCTGTCTCTGTACTTTATGTGACATTCTAGTTTTCCATATATTTTGCATGCATTCTCTTTTTCAGGCTCAAGCCCGTGAATGTTTGTTTGAGAAGTTGATATTATCTTTGCGAGATGAGGTGGCAGCACTCCTTGAAGCAGGCCAGGAGGCTGCTCAGGTGGCAGAGGAATATAAAGAGGTGAGTACCAGGTAATTGAAGGAAACTATAAGATGAAATTATGAATTATGGGGTATTATGTGTTTTTTTTTTTTTTTTTTTTTTTTCCTCTTCTTCTTCTTCCCAATAATAATGATAATAATAATAATAACTACCACAATGCCCATTTTGCTACACCTGCTTTACCACCTCTGTCAAATTCATTTCACACAGGTAGAGGAATATAAGCACTTTTTATTTGCACACCAAACGTTAATCACGGGGCTATCTCCATATGTTTCTTTCTTTCACTTTTGTACTCTGTGACTCCATACTCATAACTACTGTTTAATGTTGCAGGTACACAAACTGCTTGTTTCGGCAGCCGTTAAAGACTATGTACCATCATCCTGGAATGGCCTCGTAAGTATCAAAGAGGAGCATTACCGGGGACGGAGTCATTATCGTGTGGCTGAAGCCCTTTTGACATTCGAAGGGGAGCTGCCCAAATACATCCTGGAGATGCTGCAATACTTACACCTTCCACCAGTTACCAACACCACCATCGATGTTGGTATACCAACTTCAAGAGAAGAACGCACTCTCCTTGGTAAGGAAGGAACATATATTGAAGAGTATTGGTTGCCTTTCACAGAGAGAAGAAGTTATTGAAAGGACTTTGAGAGGGAAATAGTTTGAGAATAGGACGGATACTGCTGATTCATGGGAATTGTAGAGAGGGGAAAGATAATGGCAGATGGAAGGAGAGGGCAGATAGGAAGAGAAAAGGAGGATTTAAGACTAGAGAATCTATTAAAAGGGAGACTAGAGAATCTAATAGAGGGGCAAATACAATGAGTAGGTGCTATGAAGGTAGCATAGGGCTATGTGGATTCAATTAGATGATGATTGTTGGCTAGAGGGCAATTGACTGGAAACCTGTAGCCCTGCATTAAAATTTTGACAGACTAGAGGAAAAATGGAAGGGTATGTCAGTGCTAGGATCTTCATGTAATACTACCAAATTAACCCAACCATCTCATTCTCTCTCATATGATTATTGTATGCCACTTTTTTTTAAGGTTTGTCACATGCACGGGAAGCTGTATTAATACACGAAGAAGCTTTACGGCTCCACCGGATGTGTCGGGACCTGAAGAGGAAAGGTGTCTTAGCTGATGTTCTCCGGCTTAATTATGAATCAGCCACATTTCTTCTCAAAGAGTTTGAGGAAGAAGAAAGTGAGCTCCTACAGGTCTTTGACCCTCCTCCCATTGCATGTAAGGATGCCTTGGTTTAGTTGAGTAATGAAATTGTGGCACCAATATGTCCTTTGGTGTCCACTGGCCCTCCCACTACCCTTCCCCCATTCTCTCTCTCTCTGTCTTTCTCTATCTTTTCTTTCTGCCGCAGTTCCTTTCTTTAAACTTGTCATATAATCACACCACTGAAGTAATAATAAGTACAGAATAACTGGCAAAATGAATGAGTGATATAAATTGCAAAGGTGCCATGTCCTCCCCACCCCCACCCTTTTTATATTATTCCACTATTAGATCTACCTTTGCACAGCTAATTAGAGAAATAAAAACTAGGAGGTCCAAGGTATATATTATTTTTTCCACTTCATTCCAGCTGCTACCAAAGTCCAGGTGTCTTTGGCAACCCCAGATTTCTCACAGCACCGGGTTGCAGATCTTTTCCGGCAACTGGGTCCAGTGGCCGTGTTCTCAGCTAAGCATCAGTGGTCTGAACCCCGTACTGTTGCTCTTACTCGAACACCCACCCAGGGTTTTGGTTTCTCTGTTAGAGGGGATGCGCCTGTTGTCATTGCTGGTGTGGACAGAGGTAGTCTGGCTGAGGTAAGAAGGATACTCTATGAAACAGTTGTTGTATTGATATACTGTGTGTGTGTGATATACTGTGGATGTGCTGTGTCTTGTGACACTGCTTCTGACCCAGGGCAGTGGACAAGATGCAGGGATGACCCGTCATCCAGGAGGGCCTCAGATAAGAGGGAGGGTGGAGGGGTGTGGAGTGTATTCAGGGATGGAATGGGTGGAAATGATTTTATGCCTTACCCTTTTTGGCTACCTCCCTTGTAAGGGGAAAAAAGCCTTGGTATATGTATGTATGTATATATATATATATTATATAAGCAATATCACCATAGAAGAGAAACTTGTATTCACATCTTCAGACATAAAATGGAACACGGAGATAGGGGAAAACAGCATTTCCATGTTCCTTCCTTTTTATGTCTAAAGGTGTGAATATACGAAACTATTTACAGTCTACAAATTTCTCTTCTCTTGTGATGATATTGCATAATTTGTTTCACAGTGATTTGGGTTAGATGGGTGCCATGCAGAGTGTCTGAGAAAGGGAGGTACAATGATGGTGGACTGGTTGGTGAGGTTGTTTATGATTTTTCTTAAGGAGGGTAGAGTGCTGGAAGACTGAAGAAGTGCCTGTATAATTCCGCAATACAAGGGAAAAGGGGACATGTGAGAGTAGTAGTTTCATAGGGATCAATTTGTTGAGTGTAGTTGGGAAGGCTTATGGGAACAGAGGGAATAATTTGTGAGGAACAGAGTGGGTTTAGGAAAGGTAGGGGTTATGTGGATCAAATTTTTGTGGTAAGACATATATGAGAAAGCTTTAGCTAAGGGTAAGGATGTTTTTCAGGCCCTTATGGATTTGGAAAAGGCTTATTACAGAGTAGAGAGGAAGACACTGTAGGAGGTATTGCAGATATATGGGATCAGAGGAATACTGTTAAGGGCAATCTAGAGTTTTTATAATAGTAATAGAGCGTATGTTACATACATATACCAAGACTTTTTCCCCCTTACAAGGGAGGTAACCAAAAAGGAAAAGGCATAAAATCATTCCCACCCATTCCATCCCTGAATACACTCCACACCCCTCCACCCTCCCTCTTATCTTAGCACCTCCTGGATGACGGGTCATCCCTGCATCTTGTCCACTGCCCTGGGTCAGAAGCAGTGTCGCAAGACACAGCACATCCACAGCAAGGCCGATTCATTAAATCAGTGACCCCCCCCTCTCCATCCCCCCATGCATAAAGGCGAAGACAGGGAGAAATCCCTTTGGGCTGCCTCAAAATTTGCTCACACATACTACCTCACCCCCCATCCCCCTGCCCATTCCACCTCATGCATCACATCATCATCCATATACAACCATTCTCCATTCACCCGTCTTCTGTCCTCTCCAGTCCTTCCTCAACAGACATTCCCCTCTTCCCCAAAGCCCCCTTCACCCCATCCATCCACCTCATCCTAGGACGTCCCCTCATGTTCACTCCCTCCACATCTGCCTTCCATACCTCTTTTACTAGTCTTTCTTCACTCATTCTTTCCATGTGTCCAAACCATCCTAATACTCTTTCATCAACCCTATCTCCCAACTCCCTTTCCACCCCCATTCTCCACACCTCCTCATTTCTCACTCTATCTAGCCTAGTAACCCCCATCATACTTCTCAGACACCTCATTTCAAACACATTCAAACTCCTTCTTCTTCCTCTCTTATGTTCCATGTTTCTGCCCAATACAGTGCTGTTAGCACAATCACTCCTTCATACAGTCTCCTCTTAGCATCCATTCCCAAATGTCTATTCCTCATTACACTCTTCAATCCACAAAGGCATTTACTCGCTTCTCTCAATCTACATTCTACCTCCACCTTTTCCTGCCACATTTGCACCCAAGTATCTAAAACTATCCACTTCCTCCAGTCGCTCTTCCTAAATGCTCACTTCCAGTCTACTGCCACTTTCACCCCTTGTACATCTCATCACCTTAGTTTTACCCACATTTATCTTTAGCTTTCCTCTATCACATACTCTCCCAAACTGTCACCAACTTCCTCAGTCCCTCCTCCGATCCTGCCACAAGTGCAGTGTCGTCAGCAAACAACAGCTGGCTCACCTCCCACTTTTCTCCATTTTCTTTAACCATCTCCAATCCCTGACCCACTACCCTTGCATTTACCTCTCGCACTACCCCATCCATTTATAAGTTGAACAGCCAGGGCGACATAACGCATCCTTGACGGAGTCCCACCTTTACCTCGAACCACTCACTCTCTCCATTTCTAATCCTGACACAAGCTCTATTACTCTCATAAAAACTCTTGACAGCTCTTAGAAGCTTTCCTCCTATACCATATATCTGCATAACCTCCCACAGTGCCTTTCTGTCTACCCTATCGTAAGCCTTTTCCAGATCGATAAAAGCCCAAAAAACATCCTTCCCCTTTCCTATAGCCTATGTTAGAACTAGAAAAAGAGAGAGCAAGTGGTTTGAGGTAAATGTAGGACTTTGCCAGGGCTGTGTCATGTCACTGTGGCTGTTTAATATGTACATGGATGGGGTAGTGTGAGAGGTAAATGTAATGTTAATAGGCAGGGGATTGGAGATGGTTAAAAAAATGGAGAGAAGTGAGAAATGAGCCAGTTGCTGTTTGCTGATGGCACTGCACTAGTGGTAGGTTCAGAGGGGGGATTAAGGAAGTATGTGATGGAGTTTGGGAAGGTATGCAAGTGGAGAAAGTTGAAAATAAATGATGTGGGTTAAAGAAAGGTGATACATGGGGAGATGATGGCAGCATTTTGAAAGTGATTTTAAAGGAGAGAGGTTGGAGGAAGTGGATAGCTTTAGATATTTGGATTTGCATATGGCAGGAAAGGTTGGAGTGGAGGTGAAGGTAGATTGTAGATTAAGACAAACAACTAAGTGTCTTGAGGGATTAAAAAGTGTAATGAGAAATAGACATTGGAAATGGATGCTAAGATAAGATTGTATGAAGTGGTGATTGTGCCAACGCCACTGTATGGGGAAGAGATATGGAACATAAGAGAAGTGTTTAAATGTGTTTGAGATGAAATGTCTGAGAAGTATGGTAGGGGTTACAAGGTTGGATAGAGTGAGAAACAAGGAGGTGAGGAGGAGAGCAGGGGTGGAAAAGTAGATGTGAGATAGGGTTGTGAAAGAGTATTGGGATGGTTTGGACACGAGGAAAAAATGAGCGAAGAAACATTAGTAAAAGAAGTGCGAAAGGCAGAGGTGGATGGAATGAACATGAGGCAATGACTGAGAATATTAAAGATAATGATGTTCATTTCAAAACTGAATAACAATTTCTTTTCCATACAGCATGCAGGTGTATTGGAGGGTGACTTGGTGGTGGCCATTGGGAGTGAAGATGTCAAATGGCTTCCACATGATGAAGTGGTGACCCTCATTCGGGAGGCAGGCAACAGTCTTAGACTCACACTTGTTACGCCCACAGACAAAAACTACTATAGACTGCCCAAGGTGAGAACATCAGAGTAGTGGAATATAGGTTTGTATGTAGAGGAAAGGTGCCTGAATACAAATGGGTGATGGACAGGGTGAGATTGAGCCTTGAATTGCAAGGAGTGTTAGAGGAATGAAAGTAATGACAAGGTGAAGAGGTAAAGGAAGTTGAATGATACAAAGTTAGTATGGGTATTAAAGGAAAAGTGCATAGGATAAAGAAGGATGTGTGTAGACTAAAGTAATAATTTGTTCATTGAGAAAGATACACAGGGAATGAACTGGCTTTACTGTTGTGAAAGTAACGAGTTACAATCTTAACAAGTATCATATCAATTTAAATAGATGTCAAATGCACAGACAATATGCTGTCATGGTAAATACCATTGTGATTTGGTTTTAATCATATCCACCCCCCCACAGGGCAAGTCTGGCAAGAATATTTCCCCACATTCGACGACAAGTAGTAGTAGTGGTGTCTCTAGCACAGGCAGCAGCAGTACTTGCAGTGGAGTGAGTAATGGTATAAGAAGTCACTATGGTTCCATGAACACGTCAACTCTTTCCTCTGCAACTGCTACTACAAAGGAGAAGAAATCTACTTGGAACCTGTTCAAGCGTTCCTCATCAAGAGACAAGCTAAACATGTCCCATCGTAATATTTCAGACTGCAATGTGATACTCCGGTAATGGCCATGATAGCTTGAGACTTCCCAGAGGCTTCTTTGTTATGTCCTCTATACAAAGACATTAGCATTAGGTAAAGTCATTCAAGTGACTAAGAAGTAATTATTAATGTGATTAAAAGTGAACATCATCAAGGGAAAATGAATTCTTAAAGTGCACTGATGTAAGAATGAAAAATTAAGTGATATTCCTAATCTAGTTCTTCAGCTTTAGAGAAATAAGGTGGTTTAGAAAGATTTTACATTAATTGCATATGTTCACAAACTTCAGACTACAAAGTTTTGCATTTAAAAGGTTCAATTTGGAAGTCAGGAGATGCATATAGTGTATTCCACAATTGGAATAGCTCACATTGTGTTTCTTGTAGGAGGTAAAGTTTCACATTTCTGAAATTGGAGACACAGCTGAAGATATTTCTGAACCCAACATGAAAAATAATAGACGTAGTTTGGAAAAATAGAAAGGTAGTTGTTATGACCAAGTTTTGCTTGCTAATACCGAATATAGAGGCAAGCAGAAACGCTGGGCTCGTATGTCCACAGGGTTTCTCCTGAAGACATCATCCACCTCAGATATCCCAGGTTGAGACCCTGCATTTATTTTTTGGAATGCCATAAGTACTTAACAGTATATGGTTTGAATTTTACAGATAACTTATAAGTATTTGCCAAAGTTGTGTACTTTGTTTGTCCCTTTTGCTTCTTCAGCTCCTGCAATAGTTGTCGCTAAGAATTTAATGTTTTACACACAAAAAATCAAGTCAGGTGTTTAATGTTCTATGGAGTTTTCTGAGTAGTCATCTATGAAGTTTATGAATCTTTAAGTAGAAATTTGTAGAAATTGTAAATGTTTTCAAAATAAATGTTTACATGACAACTTCCATTTAAAAGTTATGAAAATAGTGTCACATCGAGAGGAAAGAATTGCAATTGGTAGTTGGAAACCCCAAAAGTTAGCAGATGATGTCAATGAGAATATATAATCATAAATCTCCAAGCCTGAACTCTCATACCCAGGTACCTTACAGGGTGGGTAACAATTGAAATGTTAGAAAAAACTGATACAGTCTTGATATGACAATTAGTAATAGTAATTATAATAATGGAAAATCATGTGCAATGGTCACATGGTTTAAGCAGAAATAAATGAAATAGACGAAGTGTGTTGGGAGTAAAAGGGGCGAGGATGTGCCTCTGCTATACCTAGTCACCTTGCTTTGTAGGTAATGGTGTGCAAGTTAAAAAATATTTTTAATATAATCTTATAATACTGATAACAGCAGTAGAGAAAGAGTCAAGATAGTTGGGCTATATAATTTCCATTTTTTCAGACAGTCTAGGGAAGAAGGTATTAAAGTGGTTTATAAAGCTGAAATAGGCTAGGCTTGTCCTTGTTCACAACCATGGTTGCAAGAAGCAAAAGGGTTGAAAGTGTACCAAAAGTATATAATGTTTGAGTGATTAACCTGTCTACAACACACACTTGTACCCTACTTAATAACTAATTCTGATTTTCTTTATACATTTCTTATGATTTAGGTCTTAAGGCCAAACAACCTATATTGATGATCCTATCATCATTGCATATAAGGTGATGCACAGTAGAGCTTGCTAAGGAACACTTATGAAATGTTTGATGAATACATGTTATTTTCTCTTAAGACTGTATTTTCAGTCTGCAATTTTCTGTGTATGTGTGTGCATTTGTTTGTTCATTTTATAGCATTTATTTTAATGTAATATGAAGGATAATAGCTATCCTGGTGTTATCCCATATCTGTGCTTCCATTAGTTAGATATTGACCTTTATTCACGTTGTCTGCCTATATTATTTCTTCTTTCATTTTGTTCCATAAATCAATGCAGCTCTGGAAAATGTATTTCTTAATGCAATTCAAAGACAGTTTTTTTCCAATATTTGTTCTGTTTCTCTGTTTTTCTTCTAATGCCAGCAGTTCCAGCATATCTAGTCTTTCTTGCCATTGAACTCACTTCACACAAGCACATACATATATATACCAAAGCCTTTTTCCATCTTACAAATGAGGTAGCACAAATACAGCCCACCAATTAGAACATGGAAACTACACCAGTAGTATTTTGCTCATACACCTACAATAACATACCCCCAATACTCCACTATATGTCCATACAAAACACACACTCATTCCAGGATGAATCCAGTTTCAATCTCCTGCAAGAGACCTAGTGTAAAGGATTGATTGATTGACTGAATGTCCATTCCTACATGTCACCTCAGATACTGAAATATTGAATTTGGTAGTCTATTAAGTAGTAATTGAGATTGCAAATACACCTCAATAGACCACCAAATTCTTTATTCCAAGCCTCCAAAAATCAGTCCAGAAGAAAGAGCACTTCTGATACTAGCATCTGTGTTAAAGAAAAATATATATCAACAGCACATGACAATTATAGGTACACAGTTCTATGCAAGAACCCTCTAACCCACCAATTATTCCCATCACCTTACAGAATTACAACCAACTGAACATAACTAAAAACAGCACCAGTATCATACTACACAAACATCTACAACAACCTACCATCTGTACTTCACATCACATTCATATGTAAAACAAATACACATGCAATCATAAAATAAATACTCCAAGACTTAACTCCGTTAACTCTGTAATCCACCTGACTCCTCCAGACAACATCCCAAACAAAAAATCACTCCCACAACACACAAGAACCATATAGACATGATTTTTTTTTCTCTCTCTCTCTCTCTCTCCCCTTTGGTTTGAATTTGCAAATCTCCCTATTTCTTTATTTCTTAATTTTGGTATGTAGCAATTTCCGACATGCAAAACCTTATATGCAAAATGGGTTGTATACAAGTGCAATGTAACTGATGCATTTTATGATTACTGCATCACATTTTTTATAAAAAGAGCTGTGCACTGTAGCTCTATGATTATTTAATAATGGGAGGAAGAATAATATAAAATATTATAGACATTTGTTCTACAGATACAGGTAACCACTAAAAAAAGAAACAACTGGAGCAGAGCACTTTCATGTATTACATCTTTAGTGAAGAAATTCATAGTTATAACCACAGTAAGAAAAAAGGAACATGGACACAAAGGATCAATGTGTCAACAGTGGAAGAAGAAGGTAGTGACCAAATATCAGTGACAAAATTATTAGACATCTGATCCTTACCTTGTACCCATGGAGAGCTTTCCACATTGCTATGATATTTTGTCACAGATATTTGATCACTACCTACTTTTCCCTCTGTTGAATCATGGATTCCTTGTGTCCATGTTCCCTTTTCCCCACTGTATATTATGTTTGTAATCTATAAATATGTATTTCTGCATTGAAGATGTAATACACAAAAACACACTGCTCCAGTCATGCACACACTCATACAAAAGGGCCTTCCCCCCCCCCCCACATAAGGGGATAATTGGTATGGTATTATTACCACAGGATGTTTTCATTCTGAATATTTGGGATTTCCAAGTTAAAGAGCCTCCAAATAGAGAACTATCTGTAATTTGAGGTGTTGAGAAATATTAGTGAAAAGGTAACATAAGATGAACATAGAAGTGTAGGGCATCACTAGATTTGCCATGATTATGCTTTTATATTTTCTTGACCATGTACATGTTGCCTTTCTGGCTGTATATTTTTTACAGATTGTCTTAAGTTAGCAAGGTGTTCTTGGAACCCCAGTGCTTGTAAAATAGCTTTTCCTCCCATGTATTGACACTTGAATGATTGTACATTGTTCTGCTGTGAATATCCCTGTATATTGTATGTATAGACACCCATTTTTTTTTCTTCTCTCCTTACAAGTAATGTATGAAGATATACTGAAGTTGTTATTGTGAATAGTTTTTCTTTGTATGCGGGTCCCTTTTGCCCCCATGGTGTGCATTAAGATTACCCAGGTTATTCTAAAAGTCATGAGAGTATTATTTTGTTTTGAGTATTCATACCATAACCTTCACCAAACCCTAACACATCATGTATTAAATGTTGAATCATGTAGTTCCATTATAGTAAACATTATACATCACATATTTTACTACTTATCATCTATTAGACTGTTTTGGAAATTGATTGCTCTTTGTACAGAAATGTTACCCTAATACCTGTTATTTTGGGTAGACATGTAATGTCTTGTATCATGTACAGGACCATTCTTTCCTTGTTGAAATTTAATGTCAGTTTTTTGTTAATATTAGAGAATTGTTTGCCATAAAATACAGTTATATACCCAGAAACCCAGAGCCAGTTCATGAAGTCCTAGATACTGAATTGTGATTTGACGTTTCCATTTATATTACTCTTCATATTTCATCGTTCTTTGTAAATTTTTGAAAATAGTTTACAAGATATTCCTTTATATGTACATATAGGATATTGACTGTAAGTTAATTTTCCATGCATTCTTTCTGTATTTAATTTTTTCCCTACACTTCCGAAGTATTATATTTTTAAGGTGTGTATTGTATGTACAGCTCAATAATGAATATACTGGAAAATAGTAGTGTTTAATTTGAATTCCTTTGAAAGACATCTCTTAAGCTTGAAATCTTATTAAATACATCTATAACAAAATGTCTGCTCTGAATATCTTACGTAATCCCTATAACAATTGCCTTGGGTTCCTTTATTTGCATACCAGCATTCCCAAGTTGGCGATTAATACTGGTTATTTTAAAAAGTGCTATACATGAGTGAGGAGAAATAAGGAAGGATGAGGTGAAGGCAGTTGTTAAGATGATGAAAGCAGGTAAGGCACCTGATCTGGATGGATGTCATGCAGAATGTCTGAAAAAGGGAGGTACAGTGATGGTGGACTGGCTGGTGAGGTTATATGTTTGCTGGAGAGAGGGTATAGTTCCTCTTTACAAGGGAAAAGGGGACAAGTGTGAATGTAGTAGTTGCAGAGGGATTAGCTTGTTAAGTGTAGTTGGGAAGGCTTATGGGAGAATATTGATTGAGAGGATTAGGAGAGGAACAGGAGTAATTGGTGAGGAACAGTGTGGATTTAGGACGGGTAGAGGTTGTGTAGATCAGATTTTTGTGGTAAGACAGATATGTGAGAAAGCTATAGGAAAGGGGAAGGATGTTTTTTGGGCTTTTATGGATCTGGAAAAGGCTTATGATAGGGTAGACAGAAAGGCACTGTGGGAGGTTATGCAGATATACGGGATAGGAGGAAAGCTTCTGGGAGCTGTCAACAGTTTTTATGAGAGTAGTAGAGCTTGTGTCAGGATTGGAAATGGAGAGAGTGAGTGGTTCGAGGTAAAGGTGGGACTTCGTCAAGGATGCGTTATGTCACCCTGGCTGTTCAACTTATACATGGATGGGGTGGTGCGAGAGGTGAATGCAAGGGTAGTGGGCAAGGGATTGGAGATGGTTAAAGAAAATGGAGAAAAGTGGGAGGTGAGCCAGCTGTTGTTTGCGGACGACACTGCGCTTGTGGCAGGATCGGAGGAGGGATTGAGGAAGTTGGTGGCAGAGTTTGGGAGAGTATGTGATAGAAGAAAGCTAAAGATAAATGTGGGTAAAAGTATGGTGATGAAATGTACAAGGAGTGAAAATGGCAGTAGACTGGAAGTGAGCATTAAGGGAGAGCGACTGGAGGAAGTGGATAGTTTTAGATACTTGGGTGTAAATGTGGCACGGAAAGGTGGAGTGAAGGTGGAGGTAGAATGTAGATTGAGAGGTGAGGTAGTATGTGTGAGCAAAAGTTGACGCAGCCCGAAGGGATTTCTCCCCGTCCTCTCCTTTTATGGAATGGGGGGACGGAGAAGGGGTGTCGCCGATTTAATGAAGCGGCCTTGCTGTGGATGTGCTGTGTCTTGCAACACTGTTTCTGACCCAGGGCAGTGGACAAGGTGCAGGGATGACCCGTCATCCAGGAGGTGCTAAGATAAGAGGGAGGGTGGAGGGGTGTGGAGTGTATTCTGGGATGGAATGGGTGGGAATGATTTTATGCCTTTTTCTTTTTGGCTACCCCCCTTGTAAGGGGGAAAAAGCCTTGTTATATGTATGTATGTATTTTGAAAAGTGCTATATATATTATCACATGTACAGAAAGAAGCTCGCTGGCTGAGCGGGTTAACCCTGCCACCAGCGAAGTTGAACCAAGGGTATGATTCATTGAATGCCATGCTACAAAGCCCTCTGTGAGGGGCACCATCCTAGCCTTCTGTTGGGAGGAGTTTGTGATGTTAAACCATATCAATCATCAATCAACAGTGGAAGTTATCAAGTTCAGTGATTTCAATGCAGTGTATCTAGGGCATATGGTGCCTAGTGTGAGTCTCATTCATACAGAAGTAGTGCTGTAGTATTGGGTAATGTCTTCAGTGGAGATGGGCAAGCAAATAGTACTTATTTTTTCCGATCTCTCATTGCCATAATTTCTTTTTACTATTATTAATTTTTATGCTTATCTCGTCCAGTCCCACAGTTTTCTTCTTTCTGCACTACGGAGAAATTTAAAAGATGACAACAGGTTCAAGAACTTTGCAAAGGTCAACAGTTAAGGTTAATAAAATGCCAAAATTGTGTTAATTTGATGATTATGGAGAGGAACAAATGCATGCTGAAGTATATTTTTCATGTAGAATTTGGAACATTATTTATCCATAGTTGTTTTTTTTTTACAAATATTAAATAGACAAAAACATCTTTTATGTACAGTGTAGATTTCAAGGTGGCTCGGGTAGTATTTTCACTTTACACACAAATGGGTACTTAATAAGGCTGCATATCTAACTTTACATATGCTAGCACCCTGGCAGATTCATCTGTTCCCTTAAACAGTTAATACACACACACAAAGCCAATCCAATACTTACCATAAGCACACCATACCCTTACACAAAAGCCTTTAGTGTACATATACAGATCATGTCCATGTGACAGACAAGGAATCTCCAATCTGGAGTGTCCATGGTGGAGGTTGTCCATAATACCATATGACAAGCCACCACTTGATTGATGAAGACATGAATGAGGTAAGAATGAAGATGGGGTGTGTGTGAGGTTAGGACATCTTATTTGTTGGCCCTCTGCTCCCACTTTTCACGTTCCGAGTCGGAAACTTTATCATAAGATTTGGCCAGTTGAGCACCACTGAAGTTAAAACCTGGATTCTGCAAGAAGAAAGTGGAAAACATTGTGACAAATGGCCTCATCATATTTCACCTGACATTTACAAGATGTGCACATACAAATATATGGGAGGTAGCCAAGTCAAATACCTACTCCCATTCATTCCACTTCATTCCACCACCCTCTCCTCACTCTCAACTCCTCATAGATGATGGATCATTTATAAAAAGTTTATAATAAAAGTAATAAAAAGAAAAAGGTTAAATGTATAAATACTACTTTCATTTTCACTGACAAATCTGACCTAGACTGGAGTATGCAGCAGTGGTACACAGAGCTGGGTGCGTTACCGCCATACAGGTAGTGCATTACTGTAAAATCTGGGGTGCATTTCTGTCAATGCGTTACTGATTTTAATTTCCTTAGAGCAGTATGTATATATACAAATACACATACACAGTAATGTGGACCGCTCCAAGGAAATTAAAATCAGTAATGCATTGATGGAAATGCACCCCAGATTTTTCGGGAATGCACTACCTGTCCAGTGGTCACATGTCCAGCTCTGGTGGTAAGGTCCCCCAAAGAGAAAGATATAAGCAGGATCCAAATAACACAATGAAAGATTATAAGCTCTATACCTGCTATCATTAAAGTATCAAAGAAAAATAGGAGACTTAATTGTTCAGGGGTAGACAAAACTTATAGAAAATCTTGATTTAACCTAAGTGCTCATCATGAGGTCATGGAAACAAACTGAAAAGGACCACATCACTGAAGGATGATAAACAGTTTTCTTTCTAGATGCAACTTGTGAAATAGGCTAGATGATATAGCTCAACCTGGAAATATAGATGAAGTATGATATTTGGAGAACCAAATAGGACCAGACATATGTAGCTCCTTTCCCATAAACTTATCAATCTGTTGACACAAGTCCCTCTTGCAGGAGATCAATGGTTCCCAGGTAACCAGCAATTGCCACTGGATTGGCCCACAAGTCCCTCAAGAAATATGATGTCAGGGTTGGATGAGAGAGGGGCAGTATAAGATGAGGTGTTCTGTGTCTTCTGTGTGGTGACTGCATCAGGAGCAATTTGAGTCTGACTATTCCTATTCTGTAACTGTCTGGTTTTCATGTTTTTAATTCCTGAACACAACAAACCATATAGTTCTTGTTTGTTGTAGGAGGAAGTTCTCAGACAGGCTGATGTCTGGGGCAGTCAGGCGGAGTATCAAGTTTGAAGGTCAGCCTTGGAGAGTGCTTTGTAATCTGAGTGTGTATGTTTTTTTAATGGATATGCTCTGAGGTACAAATGGTAGATTGCTGAAGATAATTTAGTATGATGCTTGGGTTGTTGTTTTTCTTCTTTTATCGTGTTCAGTTGGTGTTTGTGTAATGTGGTGAGACACACAGGTGGCTTTGAGGGATCTTGTATAGAACTGTGTGTCTATAATTATCAAGTGGTGGTCTGTGGGATGAATTTTGTTTTTTGTAAGTAAATGTTGGTCTGGTAGAAGGATTCCAACCAGAACACTAGTAACTGGGTGAGTGAATGTGAATGGATGTAGTGGATGGGTTGAAGGGAGCTCTAGATGCATGTAGTATGTGTGTTGAGTAGGGTACATAAAACAGAAGTACAAAAACAGAAGTGAATGGTGAGGGGGGGGGGTTGTGAAAGGAAGTAGAGATAACATGGCCTGGAGGGAGTTTTTTCTCATCTGTTTCAAAACCTGATTAAATGGATGAGAAGGATATTGCCAAATGGTGAAGTAGTGGGGGTCAACCAGCTCCTGCTGTCAAAGAGCTGTGCCTCAGTGCATTGCTTTTGATACGAGTAATGTGTGCCAAGGAAACGGGGACCTTCATCCCTGAGATGCTAAACAGAGAGGTGTGTCTGATTAGATTTTATTTGTGATGAGAGTGTATGCTTTTACAAATTGTTGAAAATTATGGAAGAAATAGTAGCAATTCTTTCACAAACTTTCTAGCTTTTTTAAAGTTGGAGATGGGGTAAAAGTAAAATTCCAAGATGGAAACCTTAATGAACACAGGATAAAACCCGAACAAAACAGAAACACTAATCATCTACTTTCGCAGTTTCTTTATTTATCATATTAACCCCTTCAATATGGGCCACATCACACGTCTGGCAGCATTAGCTGCCAGACGTGCGATGTTGTGTCATAATACTCGCATTATGAAAAATAAAGTCACTGCTCTATCGCTTGTTCTCTTTCACCCGTGAATTTTGATAACCATAGAAAATATGATGAAGCCAGTTTACAGAGTATGTGGGTCACGCAGGTACGACTACAATAAATATAATCAAGACGCCGACGTTGGCATCCTCGTGTACCCACTTGCTCCTCATGATGCCTACGTAGGCATCACCGTATGGTAAGGGTTAATTTTCCCTTTCAAAGGTGAAAATATTTGTTGAAAGTATGACACTAACTGGGGGCAGGGATTGGAGAGAGTAGGGAGTGGTTCTGTGTGAATAATATTTTGACAAAATCCAAAGGGATTTCTCCCCATCTTCTCATGCTTTGGATGAGGGGGATGGAGAGGGGAGTGAGGGTAAGGGTGGGGTTTGCCAATTAAGTGAATCAGTCTTGCTGTGGATGTGCAGTGTCCTGCTGCACTGCTTTTGACCCAGGGCAGTAGGCAGGACACTGCGATGCCCTGTCACCCATGAGGAACTATGATGGGAGGAAGGATAGGGTCATGGATGAAGGGGTACGTGCCTTTTGTCTTGGATACCTCCCTTGTAAGGGGGGAAAAAAACCCTTGGTATATAGATAGGTAGATATATGACACTCACCTCCATCTGAAATCTCTCCAAATCCAACTTTTTCCTCATTTCGAGAAGTACCCATGGGTCTGCTGTGTAGTTATCTGTCAGCAGGCCTTCCCATACCTTTTCCTTGTGCATGGGATCAGCTTTGGACATAACAATGTGAAGAATCTTCTTGTCCTCCAATGTCCACAGAGTTTCATCCTCTCTCACAACACTGTATAGCTTTCCCTGCAGGGTCAACCACACAGTAGTGGTAAGCAACAAGTATCATGGGTAGATATAGCCTGGATATTTGAACTACAGAAATGTAGACTAGAAAACTTTGGATTATAAGGGATGAAGAAAAGGGGTGCAATATATACAGTACCATATATTCATTAGTCTCTCATTATATGCACCTCCCCACTATGCAAATTAACATATATGCAATAAATCTATCTTTAAGAAGTCCCCATTGTATGCATAAGAATTTCAGTTACGAGTTGTATGGTTTTATTCACACCTTGCACAAATGAACTTTATGGGATATGGGTGAAGGGTGGGTACATGCCTTGGTAGGTGCAATGAAAGATTTTTATGCAAGAAGCATGGCTTGAACTTGGGACATCATGTGTGAAAGGACATGAGTATTTACCTAATTGTAGGAAAGGTGCTACATTCCTGGGAGGAAAGTCTGTGTTGTATTGGTATGGGACTTCATATGTCACCAGCTGAAATTAATAGGAGGACAAGAGCAGCCACAAGTCTTCAGATTTCCATGTGTGAAAAAGTGTGAGAAATACAGTTCAAATTTATAGAGATCCAGTCCAAAAATTGAATGTACAAGTATGCACCTCCTGATGAAAGTGGGGGGTTCATGGATTTTGAAAATGGGAAGCTCTGCTGTCCATCTTGCAGGACCATCTCAAGTAGGTACCCGTCACTGTTCCCAAAATATATGCTGAACTTAAAAATGAAGGATAAAAGGCTTCTCTGTTCCCTGACTCATTTACAATCTCCATATGTTCATACTCACTCACTGCTCTCTGGTCTACCCAATAAGACAGCATTCTTCTAATACTTCCTCTCTGCCTTACCTCCACATTTCTCTGTCTTACCCCCATTCACTTTTCACAATAATATTACTTACTTCAATAATCGTAGTTCCTGCAACTACCACTTTGATCTTTGTTGGCTGCACTGACACAGATATGGCCTTGGCTCTTGTTCCTTCTGGCACTTCAACTTCAATGTGAAGTTCGGCTACTGTCTGCCACCACCGTCCCCATGGTGCTTTGCAGGGCACAATGCCACTCTTCTCATCAAAGTTAGTTTCAACAAACTCTGACATTTCTGGAAAAGAATATATTGAAAGAACTAAGTTTGGTATTTGTCTTTATCAAAAACATTATACATTCCATTAAATCAATCATATTCCTTGCTCATGCAATGCATCCACACAAAAATATATTCACACCCAGATCACAAAACAAGCTCTTCAAGACAGACCACCAAAATCAATACTCCACTGAATCCCCCAATATTACTCCCATTGATGACACCTACATAGGTGTCACAAGGCATGAGTGGGTACATGAGGATGCTGGTGTTGGCATCTTGGTTATCTATATTTTTTTGTATTTGAACGTAAGTTATCCCCGGATTTTGTGAACTACTTTGATCATGTTTTCTATGTTTATTATTACTCAAAGTAAAAGATAAGAAGTAATACACCAGTGAGTAGTGTGATGCAGCATACATATGGCAACCGATGCTGTGTGCGAGAATTTGACTCGTACTGAAGTGGTTAAGAGAAGTAAGAACCATACTAGCATGCTTATGCTCTGGACACCATCCAGCTCTAAGACAGAGCCATCACAGAATAGGGTTTACTAGAGTAGGTCTGCCTAAGATGCAACCATTGCATGGAGGACATAAACACCTCATCATACACTGCCACACTCTAACTATCCACAGACAACACAATATCTTTTCCTTGAGTAGCATATGGACCTATATAGTGGCCATCACTGGTTACTTGGAAGCCATGGGTCTCCTGGGGTAATGGATTAATTGAGCAACACAGATGAAATAGGTGTCCACTCAACTCAGGTATGTGAACTAGTAGCTCCTATCTTGCTGACTATATATATATATATATATATGTATATATGTATGTATGTATGTATGTGTATATACTTACATATATAAATATATATACATATATAAGTATGTATACATATATATATATATATATATGTATATTATATATATATAGATAGATATATATATGTATATGAATATATATATATATATATGTACATATATATACACACATATACACACAACAGGAAAAGGAAGGCATTATATTGATCCTATCTACAAAATTAAGAGTATGACCTGTACAGGGGGATTTACTGTATGGCTTGATGCAGCTAATACCTTAGGAGATTTAGGGGCACCTCTTATGGACCAGAGCCCCACATTATTCGTCTAAGTCAGAGACATATCTTTACTCATCAAAGAATGCCAATCTATTTTTTTTTATCTGTCCCTCCTTTCTAGTGTCCCCCTTTGAATCTATCCTTGACAACTCCTAGGTCTCCATCTCTTTATTTTCCTTTGATCCTGTGGTGGGGATATGAACACTGTCATTATGTTCTAATATATTCACCTAATTGTAGTATACAGGAAAACTATTATCGGATATCCACAAGAATTTTTGTGGGGGGGGGGGTCGCAGGAATTTTTGTAGAGGGGGCAAAATTAAAGCTATTATATATGTATATGGTTAATCGTACAGGTTTATATCAAGATACATAATTCAAATTGGGGGCATAAGCACATACTTACATTATCTATACGAGTTACATTTTGATTTTCATCAATCATATATTGATATTCTATAACAATGCTCCTCAACATGGGACATATGCCCCACAGGTGGGCAATATGATTTTTAAGGGGGGGGGCAATTGAGGGCAACTGAGGAAGTCCGGGTCAAATTTTTTTATTTCTGTTTTTTTTTTTTTTTTTTTTTTTATTGATGCTTTTTTTTTAATGGTTTTAAAACAAGGTTTTATATTTTTTCAGCTGAAAGGGAGTTTATTTTTCAAATGATAAGAATTGTATATCACCACATGGAGGACATCAGGATTTTAAAGGTTATTAGGTGGAGCATAGCCACAAAAAAGGTGAGAATCACTGTTCTATAACTTAAAAATCGAATAAAATTACATGTGACAACTGGCAAAGATTCAAACACTGCCTGGATTTCTAAGGGGGAGGACAACTGCCCACCTCCCCCTCTCTGGATGCTTGTGGCTATTCTCAGACTCATGGTTGCTGTCCAATTCAGGTCCTTGGGTTAGACAAGGTTGGTAAGGTTAGATTCTTCTCAACTGAAAAGCCAATCATTGTTGCCATTTTGATATTTTCCTACAATAAAGAATTAATGTTGAAACAGTACCAATTCCAATGAAACAATAAATCACTCCAACGAGCATGTGATTTTTCTTATTACATCCGCCTCACGACAACATAAAGAGCAAGAATGAGATAATCAACAAACTTTCTTTGTAACAAGGAATATGTTAGATTAGGGTATGGCATATTAATACAATGACAATACAATCCCTATGTACAGCAAAACTGCATTCCTACCAGGATCATCATTGCTGCCCCGATTTAAGATACTTTGCACTATGAATGATGGCATGTTTTTCTAGATTTTTTTCATGTCCAATATATTTTACATGCCAGGACAATTTTTGTGCTCATTGACATTCACATTGGTTAGGTTAGTAAAGTGATTCTGATGGCAGGTTAGATACATGTCATATGGAGAAATATGGGTAAATTTAAAGATGCCTGCCAGTCTCAATAATATATGATTCTTAAATGGGTCCATCTTAAATATTTTCGAAACACCCTAAACTTCGTACCCAAACCTAACTAGCTTACTTGCCCAAATTAAAATTTAGCCTTGTCTAACCTAATCAATTATCTCAGGAAACTCAGTGAATTAAGGTGATATTGTCGTTTTAATTCAATACTCTTAAGAGCAATACAGAAAACTGATGAAAACAAATACCATTCTGAAATACCGTATATATCAAATTCAACAAGGAAATATTTAGTACCTATTCAGCCGTCCGTGTTTCTATTTTGTCATCTACTTAGACTGACATTTGCGAAAGTTTGTTTACATGCTACAGCACTGCCAACTTCATTATTTTTTACCATCGCGTAGTTACCTGACCTTACACGATTTGAAAATGAACAATGGGTAAATGCTTACAGTTTATCGTGTTTTATCAACCTTTACGATGCTATATTTGCGCATCAACATCAATTACTATGAAAATGCTAAATATGAATATTGGGAAAAGACGTTCACTGTCAAAATAACCGAGTAAAACCGGTGTGCCTAAAGATCTGTCTTATAGACAAATAATGAAAATGGAGAAAATTAATTCTAACAAAATCATGCTTTTGGCAACCGCGACAATAAGGCTTCCATGATCTTCACTCGTCAAATACCACAGTCAAATTTGTTTGAAAACGTTAATGTACCAAAAGTTGCAAGTGAAGTAGCGTTTGCTCTTCAGCAGAAATATTTTCAAGATTTCCTATAATATTATAATTCCATTACGTGGTTTATTTCCAACCATCCTGATATGTTATCTGGTAACAATGATAGTTACGATGTTATTTACCATGACTTCGACAAGTTGCTCCACCAGAATCTACTAAAGTCAAAGCTAATGGCATGGGATGAAGTGTTTGCATGGATTAGAGTATGGATTAGTGACAGAAAACAGCGGGTCACAATAACATAAACTGTGTAATACCCAAATAGGGGGAGTGTTACTAGTAGAGTTCCCCAGGGTTCGGCTTTGGGTCCCTTGTTGTTCATTATGTATATAAACGATTTGGACAATGGGAGTAGAGGTGTTCGTAAGTTTACGGACGACACTAAAACAAGACGCCTAATTAGGTCAGGAGAAAACACCGAGATACTGCAGGAAGATCAAATTGTTCACATGGTCGATGCAATAGCAAATGGACTTCAATATTTCAACGTGCAGTGTAGGTTTACATATCCCAGACAGCAGGCACACTTTAAATTTTTTAGATAACACCTTTTTAGAGCAAACCGAGTGCGAGACTTGGGAGTTCTAGGGAGTCTTGAACTTCAATCCAGGAAACAGTGTATTAGCGCCATAGATCTAACAATGCATTAGGTTTCATTGCTAGGACGGTTACGAATAAAACTGTAGAGGTAGATATCAAATTCTATCTAGCGTTAAAACCGTCCTTGACTATGCAGTTATGATCTCCGTCCTACAGAATGGATATCAATGCACAGAGGAGAATGACCAAAATGATACATGGGCTTAGAATTTTACTTTACGAGGACAGGCTTAGACACTTTTACACTCTGGAAAGACGCAGAGTGCGGGGTGATGTAATAGAGGTGTTCAAGTGAATCAAGGGCATTAATAAGGGGGTTGCATACATGGACATCATATTAAGACAACTGGGGAAGACTCGCAGTAATTTATTTAAATTGGACACATTTAGATTTAAGAAGGAAATAGGCAACTACTGGTTTACCAAAAGAGTGGTCAATGTATGGGATAGACTTAGTAACCATGAAGTGAGCGTTGAAACAATCGGTTGTTTTAAGAAAAGGTTAGGCAAATTTATGGATGGGGATGATAGGTGGTAATGAACACGGAACTGCCTAGTTATGGTCTCTTGTAGTCTCCTTCATTCTTATATTCATATATACTGTGTAACTTATCTGTTATAGTAATTAATAAAGATGTAACAAGCGAAACACTGTATCAATAAGGGTTCCGTCCTCACATGGTGTACGAGTATATTTTGATACCGGACAGTTAGTATTCCATTTGCGATATACAGTGTTTCTGTACCTTGAGACAATATCGCGCCGAAGAGGAAGAAGGGCATAAATGTGTTTAAAATGGAGTATATACAATGGGTATTACAAAGTTGAATTGTGTGAAATTTGTGGCGAGGCGAAGGAAACTGGCAGATCCCTATCTGCCAGTTTCCTTCGCCTCGCCACAAATTTCACAGATCTGCCAGTTCTGTAAAATGAATGTCTGTTGAGCAAGGGGGAGAGATTGCAAGAGATAGTAGTTACTGTGTCGTGAAAGGATGACGAAATGACATTGCTCATAGTGATGTCTTTGTTCTGAAATTTCTCGAGTAGGCGAGGGTCACCATGTAATCATAATCGATCCCAAAACACGCCATAAATTATGGCTTGGCTGTTTTTAGACCCGCGGGGATGTCAGCCTATGTTCTAAGTCGATAAAAAGGTCATGCGGTGCCGCTGTCTTCCATTTCAACTGATAAGTGGATTTGAGATTTTATCATGTTGTTGGGCAATGCTAATGTCTCTGTACGTACGTATTAGTTTTTCAGTGTATCGGAAAGCGCCACGTAAAGCAAGAGATGAAAGAGGCGCTTTAATATAACATTGCTCCAGCGAATAAAGGGTTTCCTGTCAGGGAGAATGCATCAAGTATCAATCCAAAGCTCAATATCAGGATGGTTACCAGTCATGAACGGTGTCCCGCAAGGTAGTGTGTTGCGACCTTGTCTCTTCCTGATGTACATCAATGACCTGGTCAATAATCTGTAGTCCTCAGTAGGCCTACTTGTGGATGATACGAAAATCTACAACAACATTTCATCGGAAGATGATGTCGAGGCACTGTAGAGGGATATGGAGCGCCTGGACACATGTAGTGACAAATGGCTGCTAACTTTTAATGCAGACAAGTGTAAATCGATGCATATTGGCCACAGGAATCAGCAGGCGGACTACCGATTTAGGGGTTCAGTACTAAATAAATCAACACAAGAGAAGGACCTAGGAATAGTGATCTCGAGTGACCTCAAGTTGTCTGCTCACGTGGCAATGGTTGCTACCAAGGCAGTCTCCTTGGCATAATAGAGAAACTTCACCATCCTCAATAGAGAAATCCTGGTGCCACTCTATCTTTCTCTGGTCATGCCAATCCTCGATTATGGGGTCCAAGCATGGTCTCTATACTTTGGTGAAAGATATTCAGACCCAAGAGAAAGTGCAGAGGAGGGCCATCAAATTGGTACCAGAACTATCCAACCTGGAATATGAAGATGGGTGCCAGCGATTAGGAATCCAGACCCTCCAGGATAGGAGAACGAGGGGGGGAGGGACTTAATACAAGTATTTAAGTAGCTCCACGGCATTGACAACGTCCCCTTCAACAAGTTCTTTACCCTCAATACAAGCAACTTACGGGGTCACTCAGTAACTTGTCTAAACGCACACACTGGAGAACGAATTTGAAAGGTAACTGGTTTGCCACGAGAGTGGTAAACTTTTGGAATGCACTCTGAGAGTATTGTGACCGCACCCTCGTCCTCTATTAAAATTCGTTATAACAGACACATAAGATTGATCCAATAACTGGCTAACAAGTCCTAGAGATGGGGATCACGACAAAAAGTTTACTTCTTATTTCCTCACCGTTTCTCGATTAGGTATGGTAACATAATGTTCAGGTGTATTCTATGCCACTGTAGTCGAACATGGCGTATTGTTTACATATCGGCGGTGAAACAAACGTCTTAATTTTCTCGATTGTTTACAAAGTATTGTTGTTCAGTGTGACCAACGTCTATAACGTGGCTTTATCCTTTTGTACACAAAACTACTCCGGCGCTGGAAGTCATAGCACGATAGTAGGATCAAGATCTTGAGTAGGATATGAACTCAAATCGTCGGTCAGCCGATGCAGCACTGAAACTAAAGTCTAAAGCAAGACTACAGGTAATAAATAAGTAATCATATAGTATGCAGCAAATTCCAAAACTGAATCTGCCGACTTCTCAAGATGTTGTTAACACACAACTGTAGAAACACTAACAAAATACTGAGCATGTACTGAACAACATGTAAACACAACATTCATAATCACATCACACGGCGGGAGAAAACACGCTATCCAGTTTTAGATAATACAAAATTGTATCTACAAAGTAATGTCGTAACACATTCGTAAAATTCATCAAAGACCCACTGTGTTGGTTATGAAGAGATGAAGTAGACAAAATATATGAATATCGTCTACTTCATATTTAGTTATCCAATACAGTGGGTCTTTGTTGAACATAATTGTATGTAAAAGAATATTTGTATCCTTCACTGATACCATATCATACCAGTCAGCACTGTTATAATTTACCCGATGCAATGTATTAATAGAGATATGGTAATTACATATAGAAATGAAACTCGAAGCCACATGCAAGAAATACTAAGACGTGGGAGCCCAAATAAGACAAGACTCACAGCTTCCCACACGTTTGAAATAGGTAAATAGCACACAAAGAGCAAAATTATTTCATTTTACGGTAAATACCGAAATTTACTCCCTGCGTTCTTGATTAAATATCCTGGTGAAATAGCAAAAACACTGTTTTCTTTGATTTTTCAGAGTAAGTCACGATGGTTCGTGCCTCAATGTTCTGGGTACTTCGATTATATGGCTTCTCTTACTGTTGTTCGACTCGAAAACAGCGCATCAAAATTAGCGAATGCTTTTACCGGAAATGTTTGTCTAACTGTGGCATACAGGACAGAGTAAAGTATCGTTTTGCCTTGTCTTTTATTATTGTTGTTGGGCAAGGCAGGGCTGCGGCAACTGTCAAAGAATCCGTGTGAAAAAAACATGAAGACGTTACATAGCGCGCGCATTTCAAACCCTGTCGTAGGTCTTTTTTCGCAAAGAAAGAAAACTTGTTGATATTCATTTTCGTAATATGAGGATTCGAATTTGTGTCATTTAACAATTGTTGCGATGACTCAACTGAAATACTGCAGTCTAAACAGCGGCCAATTCTGTAGCAATATCTGCATATCAGCATAGGATATCGATCCAGCATTAGAATTACTCGATAATGTCATCGTTTTTTACCTACGATAATGCCATACAAGGAGAAATTAGGCATAGTATTAGCGTGATTTTTGTGCTCAGTTTGTCATAGGGGTGGACTTTTAAAAAGAGGCGCCACGAAGTCATAAGTGGGAACAAAGCTAAAAAGCAAGATCTAAGGATTAGACCTTGCTAAAAAGTATTCTCTTCATCATAGTTGCACGTATCAATACTGTTTTCATCATTGTTTTCCTGACAAAAACAATTATAGTGATTTAGATCAGTTGACTGAGGGAGAGGAGTTGGGGGGTAGGTGTTGATACGTTCGACCTCAGCGCTGAAGATCGTTGAAGGTCTCCAGTGACAGAATAATCGAGAAGGACTGCGATAGTAGGTTCTCAGGCTGGAGATCGATCATCTCCACCTCCTCCTGTCTCTCCTCCCCTTGGCAGCAGCAGAACTTACGAAGGAGAACAAAAACCGAGGAATGTCACCTCATTCAGTCGAGGAACTAAACACTTGTTTTCCTGCAGGATCACTGATGCGACAGTCCAGCCCTCCATACACCATCTTCCTCACACCGAGAGGCTATATTATTCTTGCTGTTGAACGCAGGAATTGCTTGTGCATCGTGGCAGATTTGTGCATGTATTTCTCTGCATTGATAACTACACTAGATGTGATCAACCGTTATGATACAAAGAAGGAGTCTCTTTTGCAAATAGGCGTGCCAGTTGAAGAAAGAATGCAGTCTATCTCATCAGATGTTCATGCACGTCTATTTTTTTATTGAACACATGCATGTTGACAGCACAGCGAATTTTTTATCATTGATACACTACGCACACATTCGGTTATGGAATGAAAGAACAGCAAAAGAATATAGTAAGAAGTTAAAGACAGTATGCTTGTAGGATATAAATAAGCATAGCATTCTACACAGAAGCATCTACATATGGAACTGGGTGAAAGACGAAATAATTCAGGCGGACACTAAGTGCATTTAAGGATATGTTAAAAAAGAAAGAGCTATAGAAACTTTTCCATGATCACAGGTCCAACTCTGTATATCACAATTATTTAAACACTTTTTTTTTTCCTGCCGACAGACCAACCAAGTATTTTTTTTTTTTTTTTTTCTACTCCACGTGAGTTCAGTCAGCATCGCCGGTTCCTCGGTAAGGGGCTAAAGTATTCAGGCCTGGTCTTAGCCACCTAGTAGTTTGTACGTGATATAAATTGCCCGGTTGATAATAAGCACAATGGTCACTGCCCCCATTACTCCGGATAGTGCAGGCGTCGTCATAACAGAAGCGGTTTGAGCCAGTTTCATCCTACAGTGATCTTGAGCCGTCTCATTTGGGTAAATACATGGGTCGACGAATGGCACCACCTTCTAAATTGTTCCGAGTTTTTTCTCCACAAACAAAAAATGAAACAACTATTTCTGGACGTCTAACTTCCCACATTTACTCCCACCCCTCAAAATGCAATCCATATTTGGTAGGTTATCGGATTTGCAGCTTCTGCCTGCTTGCCCGCCTACCGTCTGCCTGTATCCTAGTTCTTCCGCCCGTCATTGCAGCGTTGGTGGGCAGCACTCTTTCATTGCTCAATTTTAGAAGATAATAAGTTTCTGAGAAAAAAAAATCATGCCATAGATCTGCATGAATTTTATATTTACTTTATAATTAAATTATACTGATGAAAATAATGATGGCAAAATAACACGATAATCACGCTCTGCTCACGATGGGACCAAACCAATAAATCTAATCGACCTGGCGAGCTAACCCTTTGTCGGCAGGCGTTCAATATCAACAAATAGAATCTGTTCCGGTTCTTCCAAATATGATTTGCGCACGTAATATGAAACGACTCTGTCTTTGAGGACAATACCGTGCCGAAGAGGTGTTGTTGGAATTGTAGGATAAAGTATGATTTGAAGAATAACCAATTGACATAAAAATAGAATGTTAAGATATCGTTTATTGAATTCCAATTTGAATAGTGTTATATCAAGTGGATATATAAAATGTTTATAATTAGAATATATATATAAACAGAGTGGCCTACTTGTATGGTTATATCCATTGTTGTTTTGTAAGAATATTTTCAAGTTATACGTTAGTTGGTCTGAAATTTCAAATATGTCAAATTGGACGGTGAGCGAAGATACATTAGATAATTGAATAGACAAATAAATAAATACACGAATAACAAGATAACAAAATAAACACCCATATTCCAGAACCAAGACCCAAGACATTTGCAAAAGTGAAGACAAGACAACAACGACGTGTGAAGCTACCTTCGACCCGCATATGATCGCTATAGATTTTGTTCGAGCTAACAGAGGATTCTATTCTATCGAAGGGGAGGGGGAAAGGGGTGGAGTGGTGAAGGCGGCAGACTTGAGACCAAACGAGGTCGTCTTGATCGATCAGCTGAACTAAGGTTCCATTTTATCCGTCTCATGTTGCCTTCCTCCCTCCCAGTCGAATAAAATCGCCCGACGTAAAAAGTGATAATATACAAATAAGATAGATTCTGTGCAAATTTGTCGTTAGATTAAAAAGGTTTCACTACGCCAATCTAATGTTAGGCGTGGAAGTATAACGTTTGTCTGAGGACACTAATAAAGTATGCTTCCCACGTCCACCATCCATAGTACCCCGTAGAGTTTAGATCAAAGGTTCTCAACCTTTTTCCCGTTACGCACCCCGAGTCATCAGACCATCGACCCGTACCCTTATTAACCTGACACAGAATATAGAATAGTAATATGTTGAGACTAATTAAATATACAATGGTACCGCAATGGATATCAATTGGTTCAAATTGTAATGTCTTTATTCATCAGTTAAGTAATTACATAAAAAAAACAGTGTATAATGTTCTCTCTCTGCAAATTTAAATGTATAAGTAATCTTTCGCTAGGCATCCAAGTACCCATGGAAACCGTCCCGAGAACCCCTGGTTTAGAGGAACGACGCCTCTGGTAGGTGGTTGAGGGTGATCGATTGTGCTGCAGTTGCTGATGATGTTGCTACTATTCAGTCGAGAGTTTGTAGTTATCGAGGAGATATTTATCGAGTGGATGATGCTCGCTTCCTCTCCTACTTCAGCTAGAGTGCTCAGACTCTTCAGCGGATAAGTTCGAAATCACCTACTCGGGGGAGATCTCAGCGATGCGCCCAGATCGAAGAGGCGTGGTGGGTCAGCACTCTGCCGTCACCGTCAAGAGAACCTTTCAAGTGCGTGGGGGCGTCCTCGTGAGTCTGCATCCTTTCAAGACCAGGATTTCGCTGCAGGAGTGCAACCGGAGGTTCCTAATATGTCGTCTTATTGTGAAGAAATCCGCCTCGGAATTTGTCAGCCTGATGAATATTCGAAAAAATGTGTTGTTGCCGTTCCGTAGACTTTTGTCATGAAAATCCATTACATGTGGTGTGGGGAGTGAAAAGGTAAACATTTCCACAGTTTTATGTGTCACACACTAACACAACATGTATAACAGGCCAAGTTTCTACCCAGAGAGATCTGTATGAAACTAGAACCGTTGCCGACCATTAGGGCTGCGGGTTTCCAATTCAGAGATTTTTTTTTTATCACAAATAGACTAAAACTACATTGAACTCGAAGAATGTGTACATTATTCCGTTGTAGTATATAATATAGGGATTATCTATGTTTTAGATTGAGAATATTTGTATTTGAGAATAGGGATCATAATGTTAAGAATATGCAAAACATGTAATATTAAGAAGAGGTGAAATATGTTATTATAATTTTGTCTCACATAGTTAAATTTCCAGGAAATGGAAAAAGTATCATATTTGATTTAGTTGATTATTTTGATTCGTTAATTGTCACTACAAGGTCAGAATATGAATAATTTTATTACGATTTAAAATTCAAGAAGACAGAGCGTTTCACGCCCCACCCCTCACGCAGTAGTCGCTTATCAGTTCTGACATAAACACAAACATGTATACATTGCAGCATGCAACACATACTATGTAGCGATAACACGCATGGAAATGCATCCATGCTAAGGACGCGCGTACACACACACACACACGGCTGAATGGTTTGATGGAAAAAGTTCGACCGTTAGTTCAGCGATCCGAGTTCGAGTCCCGCCTACGGATGAAAAAATTAACTATAGCATCGCTGTACTAGCCTAAAAGGGCATACAGTCGAATCTAAATATGTAAACACATTCAAAGCCAAGTGCACACACACATCAACATCATCCGCCAGTACTTGCTTATCTAGAGGGTCACAGCAACGGCTACAAGTTACTTCCACCAACGCCACCGTTTTCCTTCAGATGTAAAGAGCGCATTGGTATGAATCATTCCGTAAACTCAATTCCTGGTGATCGATCGTAATAGAGTAAACAAACGGGATACTTACCAACACCCACAGTGTTTAAAGATAAACAAATAAAGATGAAAAGAAAAAAAAAGACAAGAAGAAAAGGAAAGCGGTTTTTGGAAAATATTAACAAAAAGAATACAGGAGAGAGACATTCTCTGGGGGCTGTAAGCCCTTGTACACTATGTCTCTTCCACAGACTGCTGACATTAATCCTGATATAAGACATTCCCCAGGAGCGGCCACCCATCCCTCCGCTACGATGATATATTTGACATACGGATTTCATCTTGTTCCTGAACATCTCAGAACAAAATCGTCAGTTACGAGCTCCTGCAAAAGGTACATAAATACATATACCAAGGTTTTTTCCTCCTTACTAGGGAGGTAGCCAAAAAGGAAAAGGCATAAAATCATTCCCACCCATTCCATCCCTGAAAACACTCCACACCCCTCCACCCTCCCTCCCATCTTAGCACCTCCTAGATGACGGATCCCTGCACCCTGTCCACTGCCCTGGTAATGATAAATAAAAGCTAAATAGATAAAATAAACAGAAACAAAATAAAGAGAAATAAAACAATAGATATGAATGAGTAAGTATATAAGTAATTAAATAAAGATAACTGATAGATAACATACATAGAAACAAAATTGATATAGATATACAAACAAATAAGTAAATTGATGAATATAATACATAGATAAATGGATGGACAAGTAAATGAATGAATGAATAAATGATAGATAAATCAAATAAATAAGTATGCATAATTAACTAATCTTGGGTGATAATGGGACAGCTGCAGGTAAGCGACATACTGAATGAAGATTGAGAGAAAAGGACTCGCGCTTCTGATTTTGGAATCGCAACAGTCGCCATCATTCATTCCTTTGGCGGACGAAATGGCTATAATCCAGCCACCATCGCTCCTCCCTGTAACTTCAAAACTAACACCAATAACAGTGCTAATGCTACATATTCAACCCTCCATGCTCCAGAAAACAAGTGCATATTTTCAAGTTTCTGTGCCAACACCACTCACCACCATCCAGCCAGACGACAGCCAACGGCCAACCCCCACCCCCTTCCCTTACCACCTCCCTACCTCCTCACCCCCCTACTCCCACCCCAACCGCCACAGCCAGGTCCTCCCGCCCGCCACGGATGAGGCGTGGCTGCTTGCTTGATTACTTGCATGGCCACACGCGGAGCCTCCCCGCCCTCCTCCTCCTCCCCTCCCCCTCCTCCTCCTCCTCCTCCCCTCCTCCTCCTCCTCCTCCTTCTCCCTTCCTCCTCCTCCTCCTCCTCCTCCTCCTCCTCCTCCTCCTCCTCCTCCTCCTCCTCCTCCTCCTCCTCCTCCTCCTCCTCCTCCTCCTCCTCCTCCTCCTCCTCCCCCCTCCTCCTCCCCCCTCCTCCTCCTCCTCCTCCTCATCATCATCATCATCATCATCATTATTTCAAAATTTAGGATGTCGCCATCCATTTCAGATTGGATACAATGTGCATACATGACAGTGAAAGTCGTGTGCTTATTCTCTCACTTATAACAATACATTCCCAATGAAACGACATTCGCTGTGTTCCATAAGCGACAGACCTGTTTATGATGAAGGCGATGTCTTCCACAACCTGTTCCCCACTCCCCTCTTATCCTGTACTTACCAATGGCATAGGCTTCCCACAAAGACTGAATAATCCTATTTTCTTGGAGGGGCGCCCAGGCCCGGCCTTCTCCAGTGGCTGGCTCTCTCTCTCTCTCTCTCTCTCTCTCTCTCTCTCTCTCTCTCTCTCTCTCTCTCTCTCTCTCTCTCTCTCTCTCTCTCTCTCTCTCTCTCTCTCTCTCTCTCTCTCTCTCTCTCTCTGTGTGTGTGTGTGTGTGTGTTTCAGTTGGTTATGAGCATAATAAAACAATGATCATTTTCATCTGATGGGAAAGTGGGGGACAAGGGATAGGGGGGGACGGGGCGTCGATGTTTCATTTTCACCCAGAGAATTAACTTAGACATGATAATGCAACCAACTAGTACATTGTTCTAGGATTTACGTCTTCGAAAATATGCCTTCCAGGTTCCTGCATTCGATTTTGAATTGGTAAATACAAGGGTATTACCGTTATTTCATAAAGACATTGTGGTTTTCCGTAGTTTTTAGATATTGTTCGTAATTAGAAGTATATATAGTTATAAAAAATAAATGTCGCGTATTGATACATGTCAAGCCAAATCACTATAATATACACGATTTCAGACCATTGAATTGTGTTGGAAAACATTCATCTCATACAAAAAATATATATACAGTAAATATATATAATTTCTTAGTTCATTGCGGTACTAGCTTCAGGTGAGTGGACGAACGGTCATAGCAAGTAGTAGAAGTGATTGCATGCATGGAGCACCGACCGGGCTTCTTTATTTCATGTTTTCTCTACCTATATTGTTGAACTCTTACTCATGCACGATACAGGCCATTTGATGCATTCGCCCTAAAAATATCTCTCATCCCCTCGTCCTTCCCTCGAACACTTTGACATTCCTTTCATGCAACTATCTATAGTTTATATTCATCTCTTTCGTGTGTCATTTTTCTCTCCTTGCATCCAGTCCACCCCTCACCCCCCTGTGCATTGAAGAAGACAACAGTTTGATGCATACAACGGTCAGACGGAGTCGCATCTGATAAATAGACAAATTATGACCAAAATTGTAATTATTTAAGATATTCTAAAACAAGTAAATGTTTCACTGAAATGCACTACATCTAGGTTTGTGTGTGTGATTCACCATGGTCTTGGATCACGTATTGGACTCGTGATCTACAGCTATTACCCTCCCGAATGAGAGCTCAGAGCTCATATATGACCGATCTATTGGTAATGCTGTAACCTTACAACCCTAATACCGCCCACGAAAGTTGGAATAACGACTCACAGCGCTCCGATACTGGAATTATATCGGCTCTGGGCGGAATTCGAACTCGGACCGCTGGAGTAGCGGTTGCGAGCACTATCACTACGCCGTCTAGTGTGTGTGTGTAATTCACTATGGTCTCTGATCACATTTTTGACTTGTGATCGACAGCTAGTACCCTCCCGGATGAGAGCTCAGAGCTCATGTATGACCGATCTATGGGTAATGCTGTGACCTGACACACACATACAATTCCCCGCCAACGAAAGTTGGAGTAACGGCTCGCAGAGCAGCGATACTGAGATTATTTCAGCCCTGGGCGTGATTCAAACTCAGACCGCTGGTTAGCAGTCGCGAACGCCACCACTGCGCCGTCGAGCCGTGTGCGTGCGCGCGTGTGTGTAAGGCGACAGCATTACCCACAGATCGGGTTCGTAAGATCTCTGAGCTCTCATCCGAAAGGCTGATAGCTGTCGATCACGAGTCCAACACGCGATCCAATACCATGATGGTGAATCACAAAAAAAAAAAAAAAAAGTAACTGAATGATAGTGTAGCAACCACCCTTCTCCCTGTCCCAGGAATTGACACAGACAATCGTAAATCTACAGAAATATTTCATCCTGGCCATTGGTAGATTTTGCAGGTTTTAATTATGTTATTGTTGTAAATAACATAAAAACCATCATAAGTGAATAACCATCACTAATAACTAGACAAACGTTGCAGCAAAGAACCTGATGAAGACCTAGTGGGCATCAAGTGTGACATTTGAACAAAATTCATGTACATATTCAATTAATTTTTTTTCTATTCATTTGTTAATTTGTTTATCTACTTGTCTGAATATTTATGTATTTGTTTAATGGAAATATTAAAGAACTACTCCACAATGTCAAAATGGTCTCCTCCCACCGTGACCTGGTCGTGACCTCATTTTCGGTAAGCTGAGGTCACGCCCGGCCAATATGTCAGTGAAATGGGTTTTGCCCTCATGACCCTCGCTCCTCCGAGGCCAGAGTGAGGGAAGTCTTCAACCGCGCAATTTCAGCGACCTCTTCAAGAAATGACATTCCGTCAGGAATTCCTACCCTTGCCGACCAGCGCCCTCGAATTGGAGAAGGGCTTTCAACATCAGCTTGAATCAAGGTCGGCAGTGGATCGTCGGGTCCCATTAGCCCGCACCTCAGAAGCCCGCCGGAGGGTGAACCTCTTCAAGTGAGGTAACGGCGGCGCCGTTGGAAAATGGGTCTCATTAGCCTTGACCCTCGGCTGCCTTCTTCAAGAATGGATATCCCGTGCCGACCCAGGAGACTTCAAGATCGTCCAAGGCACCGTGTAACTGGCGGAAAACGGGTCTCATTAGCCCTGACCGCAGTGCCTCTGTTGGACAGGACTCCTTCGGCCCTTGGCTTGGTGCCACTGCCTTACTGAGACTAGGCCGTAGGGAGCTTCTTCGACAGCCTTAGGACGCTGTTCTGTATTGGATATGGGTCTCATTGGCCCAGACCAATATACACCCTGATGGAATCGAAGGTTCTTGAAGAGAACTGGAGGTGTCAAAAGAAGACTTTCTTCACTCTGTGACCCCCCCCGCACATATACATACGCTCTTGGACATACACACACATTACACGTATACGTACATGCATATACACACACATTACACGCACACATATACACTCACGTTACACATACACGGGTGAGATTTCCCTCAGCTGAATAAAAACATCTGGCTGTAGCCAAAATATGTATATGACATCGACTGTCTTTTCATTATTTGGAATCTTTAGTTCTCGCGTTTCTTTCGACATTATAATGTTTGTCACACGTCTGCCTAAGGAATTTGAATTCGAAGAGCGAGAGTATTATACACACACATGTATATATATATATATATATATATATATATATATATATACACACACACACACACACGAGGCGTGTTTTTTAAGTACCGTTTTGATATAGAAATGAAACAAGTAGACTTTTCGTAACAATTTTATTTTTACATGAAAGCTGTACTGTAATCTTTTCAACATAATTACGGAATCATCTGACCGTGTTTAAGTTTGTGAGTATTTGAAATGCTTCCTCCGATTGAGAATGCCGCCGACTGTGAAATACGCGGTGTGATTCGTTTTCTTACTGCTAAAGGCGTGAAAACGGCTGAAATTCATCGTCAGATCTGTAAAGTGTATGGAAAAACAATATGAGTGATGGGATGGTGCGGAAATGTGTGAGAGCTTTTAAAGATGGCCGTACAAATGTGCATGATGAGGAACAAGTGAATGAGTGAAGGTAGTCCACTTCTCTTAAGAAGACTTTATCGAAACGTAAGAAAATAAAAGTATACTGCGACATTCTGGATTCTCTCTACACCATATATATATATTCACATATACACACCCGAGCTGGTTAGGACGTCGCTACTTGCGACAGAGGTCGAAGTGGTGTCGGTTCGAACCCTACTACCGGAGAGTTGAACCAAGGGCATGGTTCATTAAATTCCACGCTACAAAATCCTCTGTAGGGGTACCGTCCTAGCCTCCTGATAGTGGGGAGTTTCGCGATGTTAAACCGAATCCACACACACCACACACACACACACACACACACACACACACACACACACACACACACACACACACACACATATATATATATATGCAAAGAAATCACAAAACACACGTGATAAAATATTTTTGCAGAAACCACCGGGAAATTGAAAAAACAGATACCGAACGTTTTCGTCTATTTAGATACATTTGAAAATGTCTTAATAGACGAAAACGTTCGGTACCTGTTTTTTTCAATTTCCCGGTGGTTTCTGCAAATATATATATATTATCTATATATGTAATATACAGTATATATATATATACATACATATATATATACATATATACATATATATATATATACATATATATATATATGTATATATATATACATATATATGTATATATATATATATATATATATTGTTTGTGTGTGTATGCATGCATTAAAAATTATTGATTTCAGGCAATGGTTTGTAGCATAGCAAGGAATCATTATTGTTCTAATGTATCGGTCCCATACACACACACACACACGCATATATATATATATATATATATATATATATATATATATATATATATATATATATATATATATATATATATGAATCGGTTTAACAACACGAGTTTACTTTCTCAGAGAGGGCAGAACGCTGTCTTCTTACAGACTTCTTGAAAAAGTGAATTCGATGTAATAATGCCCTTGTTCCGAACTCACTCCACCGCCAAGCAGCCTCGAACCACCTTCTCAGACCTTGCGAACCGAGTAGCCCTCCAAACCACTTCTGTGTGTGTATATGTGTGTGTGTGTATTTGTCCGCCTAAATAAATTCTTCCCATTTGTTCCACAAATTAAGGCTTCTATGTGGTGGTGATATATACTCCTACTACTCCCACTGCTACTAATGATAATAGTAGTAGTCGCAATAATAACAGCAATAATAATGATGATAATAATAATAGTGGGTAGGAGGTAAAGGGAACACGGGCTGAGGGAAATACTTTTATTCCTGACTAGTTTCGCCTGAGTGGCTTCTTTAGAGGAATCTGATTTCTGATTTGCTAGGTAAGACCAACCGCTTGCGCGGGATCGGTTTTTGTGGGAGGAGAAGAATGTCTAAGAAAATGAAAAGATAGTAGTGTATAAAAGAGGGATATTGCTACTGGGCGATTAAGCGAGCGTTCAGGGGCTGTTGGTGGTCGTGGCTCGGGAGAAATGGACAGGGAACTCGGACGGTGGCGCCGACGCCGGGGTTACAATCACCAAAAGTTCAGAAAATGGTAGTAGGCGTAGTAGTAGAGAAAGTTGGAAAAAACGAAAAAAATATTTAGTGGGAGGTAAACTGAAATGAGAAGATGTAGTATAAAGAGAAATTTAGAAAGGAAGCAAATTTTAGTCGAAGAAAAAGTATGTGTAGATGTTTGTGCGTGGGTCGTGGTTATGTTCGTGAGAGGTGAGTGTATCTTACGGGAAGTGAGTAGAGTTCACTTCCTGCGTGTAGAGCGCGTTCCTGTTTAGCCCCAGGTAAGGCCTGAGTTTTTCCTGCTTTTCCTCAGGTTAGAGGAATAGTGTTCGAAGTCAAGCTGGTCAATATATACATGACAGAAAAAGGGAACGTGGCAATGTATCTGGTTGGCCCCCCACTCGACGTCATCTGCCGAAGTGACGAGTTGTCGCCGTGTTCCCTTTACCTCCTACCCACATTCATCACAATGTTTACACAAATGATAATAATGTTAGAATTGATTAGAGCTTGGGTCAGTAACAGAAAACAGCGGGTCGCCATAAATGGTGTAAAATCCAAATGGGGGAGTGTTTCTAGCGGGGCCCCCTAGGGCTCGATTTTGGGTCCCTTATTGTTCATTATGTACATAAACGACTTGGACAATGAGATTAATAGTGATGTTAGTAAGTTTGCAGACGACACTAAAATAGAACGCCTAATGGGACCTTTCGCAGTGAGCGATTTGATACCAGACACCGCCAGATTTTGTAATTCTTGCCGGAAAATAAATACTTTTTTGGGCAAGTTTTATAAGCTTACAGAGGTGTATCGTTGTACATTATTGTGTCTGAAATTTAAGTCAATTAATTTCATGATTGCAAACGGCATATAGCATTGTTTGAGCCTCTATTTATAATTACAGATGATATTCGTAAAACAGCCTATAATTGTATCAAGCCAAGCAATTTGTCATTTTCTACCGACTTCAATGGACGTATACTGATATATACTTTCATTTGAATGCACCAAGCAATAGGCAAATCCATGTAATGTATAGAAAATATAATTTTGCATCGAGGACTTAATTTTTCCGGTACGATTAACATTTGTCTTTCTCTTACTTTTTCTTGAATCTGGCGTGCAGTCTGCCACGGCACACGTAAAATTAGTCATATTTGTTTGAAAATAGCTCCCAGCAGATCTAAAAGGCTATTCTTTACATAAACGTAGCTCACTTCGTACGTCCGCCACCACTGTTGTTATATTTTATCTCACTGATTATCTTCATATATAGGACGTGACAGTGATATCCATTATTTTTCAACACTCAGATAAAATGCACAAACCGAAATCAACATCCTCTTATCTTTACTGCTCATACTTACTTCAGTAAAAATAATTACCTATTTTTAGTTTTACTTTATAATTAAATTAACAAAGACTTATCACACACCAGTAAGTAAAAATTATAACATTAAGAGTAATTTTTTAATTTTAAATACATTTATGCATCAATTTATGTCGTATCTTTTTTTAAATATAGGTTTCCAAATTAGCTAAGTCATCCCTTTGCCTCGTGAAAACCGAGACAATTGAAAATTCTAGCGCTAATAGGAATCTACGAGCCTGACTGCGAAAGGTCCCATTCGGCCAGGAGACGACGCCGATATTCTGCAGGGTGATCTTGATAAATTGTTCACATGATTAGTGAAATGGTAAATAAACTTCAGTATCTCAAAGTGCAGCGTGTTAAAGGTAGGGCTGCACAACCCCGAAAATTGATATAGCTTAGATAACACGTTTTTAGAGAAAACTGAGTGCGAGAGAGACTTGGGAGTTCTAGTGAGTCCTGACCTTAAATCCTGGAATCAGTGCATTAGTGCCAGGAATAAAGCTAAGAGAGCATTAGATTTCATTGCTAGGACGGTTACCAATAGAAGTGCAAAGGTAATTATCAAACTTTGTCGTTAGTTACACCTATCCTTGACTATGCGGTACAGTTTTGGTCTCCGTCTTAAAGAATGGACATCAATTAACTAGAATCATGGGCTCAGAAATTTACCTAACGAAGAGTAGTTTAGGCACCTTACATTACACTCTCTGGAAAGATGCAGAGTGCGGGGTGATCTAAAAGAGGTGTTTAAGTGAATCGAAGGCTTTAACAAGGGTGACGCAAAGAACATACATATACAAAGGCTTTTTCCCCCTTACACGGGGGGTAGCCAAAAAGAAACACAGAAACCATTCCCACCATATTCCACTCCCCTCCACCCTCCTCCCTCCCTCTCATCTTGGCACCTCCTGGATGACGGGTCATTATTGCATCCTGTCCACTCAATTGGGTCAGCAGCAGTGTCGTAAGACACAGCACATCCACAGCAAACAAGGTAATCATATTAAGACAACAGGGCAGGACTCGTAGTAATAAATTTAAACTGGACAAATTTAGATTTAAGAAGGAAATAGGCAAGAATTTATTTACTTATAGGGTGGTCAACGAATGGAATAGACTTAGTAATCATGTAGTTAGCGCTGAAACTATCAATTGTTTTAAGAAACGGTTAGACAACTTTATGGATGGGGATGACAAGTGGTAATGGACATGGCACTGCATAGTGTAGGCCTTATGGTCTCTTGCAGTCTCCTCCTTATGTAATAATAATCTATCTATACACCAAGAGATTTTTTCCCCTTGTAAAGGAGGTAGCCAAGTCAAAGACACGCACCTACTCACACTCATTCCATTCTCCTCCACCACCTTTCCCCCCCTCTCATCTTACCTCCTCATGGATGACGGGTCATCCATGTATCCTGCCCAGTGCCCTAGGTCAATACAATGATAATAAGATACAATAAAAAAAAAAAAACAATAATAATAATGATGATAATAATAATAATAATGATAATAGTAATGATTATAATAATAATAATGATAATAATAATAATGATAATAATAGTAATAGTCATAATTATAATAATAATGATAATAAATAATGATGATAATAATAATAATAATGATAATAATAGTAATAATAATAATAATAATAGTAACTGTAGCCTGAACTTACACTAAGTGAAAACCCGTGGCCTCACTCTAGCCAGCAACGGTCCTCGGGAGCTCCCACTTATCTCTCTGGTTTGCCATTATAATGTGTTTCTATTTTCGTGTCGGTGGCTGAAAAAATAGTCAAAGTTGATAAAATTACTAGGTCCAGTCCAAAAAAATCGAGTGTCAGCCCATCGGAGGAAAGATATATATATATATATATTTATATATATATATATATATATATATATATATATATATATATATATATATATATATATATATATGTGTGTGTGTGTGTGTGTGTGTGTGTGTGTGTGTGTGTGTGTGTGTGTGTGTGTGTGAATATGCATTTTTATTTTTTTCGTTTTTGTTTCATTTATGCCTCTCACTGGCCGGGCTGATTAGCAAACAAACTATGATATGTACCAAATCCGCACCAAGCTAAGGGTGTTTTGTACGAACAATAGGCCCACATTTTTTTTTTTTTTTTCGTTATATCAGGGCTAGTCGGCAGTTCGGCGGAAATGAAAAAGAGGAATTCGCCAGTTTTTATATTATTTTCATTTCGGGCCCTCCAACGTCGGCGGGCCCGTAATCCAATGAATAAAAGTGCAGCCCAAGGTCTTAGTATATTCTTAGATCTTGGTGCAGCCTAAAGGGCTTTGAAGAGGGACGGCAGGGAGAAAATTGTCTCCGATGTTTGCTTTGTAGAATCACCTCATGTAGGTGCTCATTGTTGAATCCATTTACGGTGATAGTTAATAAAAGCATATTTGAATTATGTATAGCTATATACATACACACCCATTTTGTAAGTTACAGTATAATTATTAGTCCCGTTTTTTGTTTTAGAACACTGATTAAGATTAGGTAGTTTTTACTGGTCCCTTTTTTCTAATGTAATCCAAAAATATAAAACATGTAATTATTATGTGTATGTGCAGTTCATAAGTATTTATCCCATGAGTTGTAACACTATATAAATGTAAAACACATCAAACATGTACAATAAATCACATTTAAATTTGGCGCGAAATGCCCCTGTTTCCCCTCATGACCACCAGGGGAAATAGAAAGATGTCGTCTGCAGCGGGAGGGACGCTGCAAGATCGTACTCTAAACAAAGTAGCTTTATGCTCAGCTGTGTTTGCGGGATTTGCATACGTTGGGTATTCGTACGCCAAGACAGCATTTTGTAGAAAATTAGCACGTAAGCCGGGTCTCTGTAAGTATGTTTGTTATTTATGACAACCGTGATATTTTTGGGCCAGTCTCCCCTTCAGATCTCAGGAGAGGCTATGGTAAAGTCAATTGTCAACACTTGTGGCATTGATTCAACAGTGTTGATATGAATTGATGTGGAGATTCAGTTCATCGTGATATAAACTACACATTTACGTGAGTAAGGAATTTGATAGGAGCGTAGTCAAGACCACCTTGCGATGATGCAATAGATGACTTGACCCTTGAACTCAAGCAATATTCATTGCCAACTTTCACATTACCGATGGTTATTTTCATATAACATTCCTCTATTTACAAATGCCTATCTCTATCGTCGATTGTCAAGATAAAATGTTAATGCACATTTTTTTCGGAACGAAAACGGTAAATATATTTGTAGAGATAAACTAAAAAAGGACGAGATACTTTTATTGATATGGTAAATGAATCCAAATTGATTGGCATAGTGTTGTGGAATATTAATATCAACAACAGCTGCAAATTTCAAGTACGTAAGACCTCTGCTTTGTTGAAAAAATGACCAAAATGTAGCCTATGTAGAATCCAGAGAGCTGACAGGGAGAGCCAAAGATAATTTTGATTTTTGGATCTTGAGGAATGTAATGTAATCAATGTTTACACACTCATACTCATATTTTTCCAATTTCTAAATCAGTAGAAAGGTAAGTATATGGACTGTCACATCTTTATTAATTACAATGAAAAGATGGAACACATTCAGAGTGGGTCCAGTTGCATTAAAGATATGTTTTTATGAAATGTGGGCTTAATCAGAATTTAGCAAAATTCATTTTGGTGTTTGTTTATTTAGTGCAGGATAAGGATCATTATTGTTGTATTTATTGTTGAAGAAGGACCAGTCCTCACTAGAACTTAGCAGTCTTAGCTGTCATCATATCTAGAAATACTGATCCCTCCTGGTTCTAAACACACACACACACACAATACAAGAATTTAAGGGCAAATTAGATATTACAAGATACAGTTACGGGACATCATGAACATAGCACCCCTTCCCGTAAGATACAACTAGATAAATACATAAATTATTTTATCACCAAAAGTTTTAATGCCATAAGTTGGAATATAGAAAGATTTCGTGGTTTTCATTTTGCCATGTTTGGCACGGTGGTGGGGGAGCTAATGAGGACCGCAACTCAAACATTGTATACATTTTTCTACTTATTTGGGAATTTTGGTAAATTAAGATGAGAGTATTGCCAATGCTCTATAGCTTTCTGAGTTTTTGGTTAGGGTAAGGCTATACTTACCAAACATGTATTGTTTACATATCATAGATATTGACTCCTATCTTAATTTGCCAAAATGTTGTTAATTATTAATATTATTATTATTATCTCTCTCTCTTTCTCTTGAGATGAGAAAATATATTACTGACTGTTTGTCCTGTTGGAGTTCTATTGCCACTCCCCTTCAAGGATAAGTGTATCTTTCTCACACAGTCCTACAAGATAGAGATCAAAGAGTCCTGTCACTTGTCTTCTTATTCCATCAACACCTGCATTTCAATCTGGAAGTATTGGGGGTGGCAATCGGTCTCTGGATCATGTCTTAAGATTTCTCTATACCAGCTTTAGCTATCTTTTCTCGACTTTAGCATATAAAGAAAGATGACGGTCAACACTTGCTCCCTCATTTTCCTTCTGCCAACTGGTGACATATGAATACTATACTGACAACACTTCATTCTTATTTATTTTTATTTATTTATTTATTATTATTATTTTTTTTTCTTGAATACATCTGTAGGGAATCCTGAAGACAGTTGTTTACTTCTGTGGAGCTGAGGTAAACTCAGTACAACAGCTGTTATTGTTATCATTTGGAAAAATACATACATACATACATATACCAAGGATTTTTCCCCTTTACCATGGGGGTAGCCAAAAAGGACAAGGCACAAAAACATTCCCACCCATTTCATCCCCGAAAACACTCCACACCCCTCCACCCTCCCTCCCATCTTAGCACCTCCTAGATGACAAGTCCCCCCATATAAAGGAGAGGACGGGGAGAAATCCCTTCGGGCTGCGTCAAAAATTTTTGCTCACAAACACTACCTCACCCCCCATTCCCCCGTCCAATCCACCTCATGCATCACAACATCCTCCAAATACAACCATTCTCCATTCACCCCTGTCTTCTGTCCTCTCCCGTCCTTCCTCAACAGACATTCCCCTCTTCCCCAAAGCCCCCTTCACCCCATCCATCCATCTCATCCTAGGACGTCCCTTCATGTTCACTCCCTCCACATCTGCCTTCCATACCTCTTTTACTAGTCTTTCTTCACTCATTCTTTCCATGTGTCCAAACCATCCTAATACTCTTTCATCCACCCTATCTCCCAACTCCCTTTCCACCCCTGTTCTCCTCCTCACTTCCTCATTTCTCACTCTATCTAGCCTAGTAACCCCCATCATACTTCTCAGACATTTCATCTCAAACACATTCAAGTTCCTTCTCTCTTCCTCTCTCATGTTCCATGTTTCTGCTCCATACAGTGCTGTTGGCACAATCACTCCTTCATACAGTCTCCTCTTAGCATCCATTCCCAGATTCCTATTCCTCATTACACTTTTTAAACCACCAAGGCATTTACTCACTTCTCTCAATCTACATTCTACCTCCACCTTCACTCCACCCTTTCCTGCCATATTTGCACCCAAATATCTAAAACTATCCACTTCCTCCAGTTGCTCTCCCTTAATGCTCACTTCCAGATTACTGCCACTTTCACCCCTTGTACATCTCATCACCTTATTTTACCCACATTTATCTTCAGCTTTCTTCTATCACACACTCTCCCAAACTCTGCCACCAGCTTCCTCAATCCCTCCTCCGATCCTGCCACAAGCGCAGTGTTGTCCGCAAACAACAGCTGGCTCACCTCCCACTTTTCTCCATTTTCCTTAACCATCTCCAATCCCTGACCCACTACCCTTGCATTCACCTCTCGCACCACCCCATCCATGTATAAGTTGAAGAGCCAGGGTGACATAACGCATCCCTGACGAAGTCCCACCTTTACCTCAAACCACTCACTCTCTCCATTTCGAATCCTGACACAAGCTCTACTACTCTCATAAAAACTCTTGACAGCTCCCAGAAGCTTTCCTCCTATCCCGTATATCCGCATAACCTCCCACAGTGCCTTTCTGTCTACCCTGTCGTAAGCCTTTTCCAGATCCATAAAGGCCCAGAAAACATCCTTCCCCTTACCTATAGCTTTCTCACATATCTGTCTTACCACAAAAATCTGATCTACACAACCTCTACCTGTCCTAAACCCACACTGTTCCTCACCAATTACTCCTTCTGTTCCTCTCCTAATCCTCTCAATCAAGATCCTCCCATAAGCCTTCCCAACTACACTTAACAAGCTAATCCCTCTGAAACTACTACATTCACACTTGTCCCCCTTTCCCTTGTAAAGTGGAACTATACACGCACTCCTCCAGTCCTCTGGCATTCTACCTTCTCTCCAGCAAACATTAAATAACCTCACCAACCAGTCCACCATCACTATACCTCCTTTTTTAAGACATTCTGCATGGCATCCATCCAGACCAGGTGCCTTACCTGCTTTCATCATCTTAACTGCTGCCTTCACTTCATCCTTCCTTATTTCTCCTCCATTTTCCTCACTCATCACTCTCATTTTCTTAGCATTTCCCACTGCAGCTATCTTTCCCTCCCTATCCTCTTCACATTAAGCAACTCCCTAAAATATTCTGCCCATCTTCCCCTTACTGCCTTCTCCTCCATTATCATCTCTCCATCTGCACCTTTTACCTTTTCTTCTCTACTTGGAAAAATAATTATAATAATATTGACTTGCAGATGATGATGATGAAGAGATGCAAACACGAATGGTATTTCGGCGGCTTTCCCAGACCACCCAGACTGATGTCCTCTTGGGAAACCTTGACATGAGTGGTTCTGGCAGACTTATTGTCAGACCAAAAACTGTACAGGTAATTTTTATTTTATCTTATTTATTTATTTATTTATTTATTTTTGTGTGTGTGTGTTTGATTTGTGTGCCCTTCAAAGATCCAATTTATGAAATATTACCTACCTTTTTTATTCTTAAAAGACAACATATATCTATCTACTTTCACACACCCGTTCTCCAGCTACTTTAGTTTGTTCTTTGACTCAACCATAAACATAGTGTCACCTGCAAACAACAGTTGGCTCACCTCCCTTTTCCTTCCACTCTCTTGCCCACTTCAAACCCTGCATAACACACTCACATTTACCATTGCCAGACAACCCAGCCAAGAAGTTCCTCACATACATACATACATACATATACCAAGGCTTTTTCCCCCTTACAAGGGAGGTAGCCAAAAAGGAAAAGGCATAAAATCATTCCCACCCATTCCATCCCTGAATACACTCCACACCCCTCCACCCTCCCTCTCATCTTAGCACCTCCTGGATGACGGGTCATCCCTGCACCTTGTCCACTGCCCTGGGTCAGAAGCAGTGTCGCAAGACACAGCACATCCACAGCAAGGCCGCTTCATTAAATCGGTGACCCCCCCCTCTCCATCCCCCCATGCATAAAGGAGAAGATGGGGAGAATCCCTTCGGGCTGCATCAAAAATTGCTCACACATACTACCTCACCGCCCATTTCACCTCATGCATCACAACATCATCCATATACAACCATTCTCCATTCACCCCTATCTTCTGTCCTCTCCTGTCCTTCCTCAACAGACATTCCCCTCTTCCCCAAAGCCCCCTTCACCCCATCCATCCACCTCATCCTAGGACGTCCCTTCATGTTCACTCTCTCCACATCTGCCTTCCATACCTCTTTTACTAGTCTTTCTTCACTCATTCTTTCCATATGTCCAAACCATCCTAATACTCTTTCATCAACCCTATCTCCCAACTCCCTTTCCACCCCTGTTCTCCTCCTCACCTCCTCATTTCTCACTCTATCTAGCCTAGTAACCCCCATCATACTTCTCAGACACCTCATCTCAAACACATTCAAACTCCTTCTCTCTTCCTCTCTTATGTTCCATGTTTCTGCCCCATACAGTGCTGTTGGCACAATCACTCCTTCATATAGTCTCCTCTTAGCATCCATTCCCAAATGTCTATTCCTCATTACACTTTTTAATCCAGCAAGGCATTTACTCACTTCTCTCAATCTACATTCTACCTCCACCTTCACTCCACCTTTTCCTGCCACATTTGCACCCAAGTATCTAAAACTATCCACTTCCTCCAGTCACTCTCCTTTAATGCTCACTTCTAGACTACTGCCACTTTCACCCCTTGTACATCTCATCAACTTACTTTTACCCACATTTATCTTCAGCTTTCTTCTATCACACACTCTCCCAAACTCTGTCACCAACTTCCTCAATCCCTCCTCCGATCCTGCCACAAGCGCAGTGTCCCATAACAAACAAAACCCACATTGGCATGACTATGTTCAAGCCACCATCCTGTAGTAAAACAGTGATGATTCAGTTAACATCACAAACTCCCCCCTATCAGGAGGCTAGGATGGTGCCCCTTACAGAGGACTTTGTAGCATGGAATTTAATTAAACTTGCCCTTGGTTCAACTTGCCTGTGGCAGGGTTTGAACTGTTGTAACCTCAGCCTCAGTTGCAAGTAGCAATGCCTGACACAAAATAGGCCTGGCTACAGAATCAAATTATCCCAGATGCAGTCACCACACAGCAAACAGAACACATCCTATTGTCCAACTTTAGCTCTACGCAGACAATAGCACAATATCTCCTCGAGTGATGTGTGGGGCAGTCTGGTGGATTTTGTTAGTTACATGGGATCCATGGTTCTCCTGGAAAACCTGGAGTAATCGAATGATGGGAAGTTCTTTTCTCTCAGCCTTTGAGCATGAAAAGTCATTACAGGAGTAATGTGGCACTTGCCCAGGTAAGAAGCTGCTCCTAGGAATTGGTGCCACCTGTGCAAGAGCTGGTGGCAAAGGTGTGTTGTGGCTGATTGGAGTGGGGGGGGGGGTCCCATGATGAAGATGCTGCCACACCAGGAACAAGGTACCAGCAGAGGTTGGATGACCACATCCCAGATAATTGTTCAGGATGCAACACTTCACTCCAATCTATACAACACATTATGGAAGATTGCATTGTACATAATTATGCATGCCAACAGCACAATATACACTATAAAGGATTTGTGGGATAACCCTGTTCCAGCCATAGTGTTCCTCAGGGAGACAGGACTGCACGGCTGGACAGTCTATGGAACGACACCAACAACAACAACAACAACTAGAGTAATGTAACTGGAGGTGCCTGTATGTAATGTCACTATTCAGGCAGCTGAATCAAATCCTCCATCATTACTGACCTCTGCAGGGACAGGCACTAATGGCTAAGAGGCCCATGGGTTTAGCCAGTAGCTATCACCATCATTCATGGTGTTTCTGGGATCTTATGTAGGGGCTTATGCTACTACAGATATATTAACCCCTTCACCAGGTCATGTCCTTTTATATATTGTTATGGTTGATGAGATGAAGGGGAAGCCCACAGAATTCATGGCTGGGGGAGGTTGATTGAACCTGTTGAGGTGTTGTTTGGAGTGGGAAGGAAGGGTCACAGGGTGGCTGCATTGGAACTTGCTTGGAGAGACTGTGGGGAATGATGCTGGCATGTGAGTGAAGCAATGCTCTTGCTGACATATGCCCCTAGTTGTTGTTGTTGTTGTCGTTCCCTAGACTGTCTGTCCGAGCAGTCCCGTCTCCCCAAGGAAGGCCACAGCCGAAACTGGGTTTTCCCACAAATCCTTTATAGAGTGTATGTTGTGTTGTTTGCGTGCATGATTGTGTATAATGCAGTCTTCCATTATGTGTTGTATGGTATGGGGTGAAGTGTTACATCCTGGGCAGCTGTTCACAACACAGTCGGCCCCTAGTTGATGATGATGGTCTCTCTGTATATCAGAAGGCCTCTTCCCCCTTATAAAGGAGAAGGGAAGTAGCCAGCTAAGGCATGCACCTATCCAACACCCATTTTATTCACCAGGGGAACATGTTTGAAACAAAATTAAAAATTCCTTTGTCAGTTAAAATCCTCCCTACCATATTTTGTTCAATGTCCCCTAGCAAATGAAATTAATGAATCAGTGTCAACTTCTGTCCCGCAATAAAAATTGTAAAATGTATCGCTGATGGAAAGGGATTTTTTTTTTTTTTTTTTTATGACTTGCATGTCAATTGATAAGGTGTTACATGACACTTTACAAAAGGGATGTCTCATGTCAAATATTTTGTTTACAGGAACGTATACGAGAATTAAACCTGAAAGCAAGGCAGTTTACAGATGCGTTTATTGCCATTCAAACAGGTAATGGTCATGCTGGCCATGCACTCACTCGAAATAGTGCCATTCATGCACCCAACAGCTTACAGGTAAGTAAAACAGTGCTACTTCAACCCTGTCAGCTATCATTTATGGTGATGTGATGAACATGATTTTTTTTTTTTTTTTTTTTTCCTTCATGTGCTTCATTTTATTCAGTATTTTGTTGACTGTGATGTATCTGTACTAAACATATATATGTATATGTATAAAGCCTCCATATTTGCATGTACAATAGCTGAAATGTCATTAGTGTTTTTATTTGTTTCTTGGTAATTACAACACATATGAAAATTTACATCTTTTATTGTCTTAGTTATTATGATTTAAGGTCTTTGTAGAATAAAAAAAAATCCATGCATTATACCAGCTGTACAAGGAAATGAGGAGGTGAGGAGGAGAACAGCAGTGGAAAAGGAGCTGGGAGATAGGATTGATGAAAGAATATTAGGGTGGTTTGGACACATGGAAAGAATGAGTGAAGAAAGACTAGTAAAAGAGGTATGGAAGGCAGATGTGGAGGGAGTGAACATGAGGGGACGTCCTAGGATGAGGTGGATGGATGGGGTGAAGGGGGCTTTGGGGAAGAGGGGAATGTCTGTTGAGGAAGGACGGGAGAGGACAGAAGATAGGGGTGAATGGAGAATGGTTGTATGTGGATGATGTTGTGATTGCATGAGGTGGAATGGGCAGGGGGATGGGGGGTGAGGTAGTATGTGTGAGCAAAATTTGACGCAGCCCGAAGGGATTTCTCCCCGTCCTCTCCTTTTATGCAATGGGGGAACGGAGAGGGGGGGTCGCCGATTTAATGAAGCGGCCTTGCTGTGGATGTGCTATGTCTTGCGACACTGCTTCTGACCCAGGGCAGTGGACAAGGTGCAGGGATGACCCATCATCCAGGAGGTGCTCAGATGAGAGGGAGGGTGGAGGGGTGTGGAGTGTATTCAGGGATGGAATGGGTGGGAATGATTTTATGCCTTTCCCTTTTTGGCTACCTCCCTTGTAAGGGGGAAAAAGCCTTGGTATATATATGTATACAAGGTAAGTAGATAGTGATTGGTTTTGGATGTGTTCATTCAGTCACATGAATAAATCATATAAATTCAGATCCCATTATTGTCATTTAACGGTTCTTGTATTGTCTAATGGCTGGGCAGTGTTCGCCGTGGGGGTCTCCACGTATGCTGAGTCCCGTGGATGTGCGGCACCTCATCACATCACGATCCACAGAAAATCTTACACAGATTCCTCCTGATGGTTCTCCTGGCAGGTAGATATTCGTTGAATATGTATCTAACTTTTACTATATCTTTTTCCTAATATCTTGATTCTTTCATTTATAATTGGCTTCATGTCATCATTAGTGATGCAAAAAAAAATTTTTTTTTAATCGCAAGTTTAAAAAAAACTTGTTTTTTATTTTATTTATTTATTTATTATTATTTTTTTTTTTTACAAGTCCAAGTTTGTTCAGATATTAAATATCAAGTATATGAAAACAGGTGTAAGTACTTGATTCATCCCTCCACATATGTGTATCTACCTTATCCAAAGAGACATCAGATACGGTATAAAAATAAACAAGTAATTGACCTTTTTATTCAGGACTCAGATGCTGCAACACATGTAGATATGGGCCAATATGGCTACCTTACAAAATTTACTCTTAGTATAATCTTCAAAGATTGAACACTCCAAATTTCCTTGTCATGAATGGTTGAGCATACACATAAAATAGGATATACAATAAAGTATGCACAAATTAATCATGGTCTTTGGCCCTGGAAAATAAAAATAAAATATATATATATATATCCTTTTTTTTTTTTTTATAAAAAAAAAATGTCTTTTTTATAAAAAGAAAAACTCATTTTTTTTAGTTGCATCTAGTCATCATTCTCTTTATACCCCCATCTATTTATTTATTATGTTATTTATTGATTCATTTTTCATGTGTTTATGTATATTTATTTTTTATTTATTTATTATTATTATTATTAATTTTTTTCTTCCTTCCATTACTCTGATAGAGCTTTACAAATATTTCCAGGCATGCTTCCCATAGTCTGTCGCTAAGGAGCCTGAGGTATCTATTGATCTACCTACTTAGCTACCAACTTATAACTACCTAGTTCTGCCAAACAGTATCTTGCCAACTACCACCTACCACCACATCCACCATATCTGCATCCACTTAGTAGAGTTCTGTACACCCTATAGCCTTGTTTCTGTTGTGTAGATACTTAGTGTCTGCAGTCCTTCTTACACATAAACAGTCATCATCCTGCAAATGAGTGAATTTACTAACTTTACTACTTTTATTTAACACTATATCATTTGGTATTTTATATCATTATTTTATGACAGACACGGGCAATTGCCTACTTTAAAGCACATATATTACAGCTATTTTGTTGCTGCTCCTATGTGAAGACTTGCACACATGCTTCTTCATAAGATCAGCTTTTCCACAGACTTGGAAGAGCTTATATAATGCTTGAGGGCACTTTAAGTGATAAAGGATAGAAAGTCGATAGTAATAGTAATGTTGCTTATTGTTTGACTGGAAACCTACAGCCCACAGTAGCCTGTGAGTCTTCAGGTCCTTTCAGTAGGAAGAAACTTCAAACAGTTGTATTAATCTGAATCTGTTTCTGTGTCATCAGTTAGGATAAGTAGGATGGGAAACAGTTGACAGTTGTTGGCTCACAAAATGAAGTTGGGAGAAAATAATCTGATATAGAGAGATCTTGGGTCTGATCAGGCAACTGAGTGCCAGCCCCATAGGGATACACCTGTAGATGAATGTTTGATGTGATTTAACATCACAAACTCCCCCCTATTGGGAGGCTAGGACAGTACCCCTTATAGTGGACTTTGTAACGTGGAATTTATTGAACTATGCCCGTAGTTCAACTCGCCCCAAGCAGGGTTCGAATCGTCATCATCTTGATCTTCGCCACAAGTAACGACACCGTAACCTGCTCGTCCAGCGAACATCCAATGTGAAGATGTAATTACCTCACTTTGTGGGTAACAATTTATTGATTGGAAAAAGAAAAAGTGGGTCTGCCTCAGACATTGGCTAGCTGGAGGAGGAGGGGGTGGAGAGCATTTGTTAGTTGCAAGCTCTCCTTGTTGATGAAGTTGGGAGTAAATAGACAAATCTTATTTAAAAAAAAAATACCTTGGGCCTGATCCAGCAACCAAATGCCAAGCCTTCTAGACAATACCTCTGGATGGAAGTAAATATATTATGGATTTTGAAGTTGGGTGGTGGGGAGATGTCTGTCTTGCTGTGGACTACTGGCTGGCAAGTATTTGTCATTGGTTCCAGATGGTAGGATAATTCCATGAATGTTGGTCATAGTAAAACAATACAACCATTGTACTTGGACATAAACATATGTTTTGTGACCAACAATGGCTACCTGCAATTCACAGTCATACAATATAGACGTCATAGAGAACCATCTCCCTGCCACAGTCTTCAAAACCAGTCAATGATATTATTGCTTGCACCAATAATTTTTATTGTCCTTGTTAATGACATGAAGGAAGGAACAACAAGGTATGCCAACATGAGGAGAACAGTAGAATATTGCAAAAAGAACTAGATACTATTTTTGCAAAGAGCCAAGAATGACAAATGAAGTACACTACCAAAAAATGCAAAGTTACAGGAAATGGGGCAATAGTGGTAAAAGGCCATCCCTAGGAAGAGAATCCATTACAAAAGCAGAAGAGAAAGACTTGGGAGTGTTGATAAAAGATAACCTGTCACCTGACAGACATATCAGCAGGATTGTGGGAAAGACATATAAACTACTGCAGAAGATTAAAGTGGTGTTCCATTATATGGATGAAGAGATGATGAAAAAACACATTGAAACCCAGATACAACCAAGACTGGAATATGCATCAGTAATATGGTCCCAGTTATTAGATGATGAGTTCGCATCTAAATATGATAATTTGAAATCAAAGTTATAGATTAAGTTGGAACCATACGTGAATTTGAGTCTAGGTATGTAAGAAAACTAGAGAATAGGAGACAGGTACCCAACGAGCGTTGCTCCTTTCCTGCATCCATGGCACTTTGTATACAAACTAAGCCCCGAGATTTATGTCAGCTTGAGTTACATTTCATTCAGCTTTGACATAAAAGAGCTGAAACCAGGCAACTGCTCCCCTTCTACTTCTATACATTTTTTGTTGATGTAGAAATAGACTCTCACAACACAATAGTCCAGCATTCCTTCCCAGAGTTAGCTATAGAAGGGCCAAAGGACTTGTTACCAGCAGATGTGGAGCTGTAGGTTTCATTCAGTGAAACTTAAGACAGCAATTATTGCTTTATGCTGAACAACATACAAGACATGGCTACTTAAGTCTTACTACATAATAAAGCTAATTGTGGTTAAAATGGAGTTGAAACAGATTTCCATTTGAGACTACCTAGGTAAATCCAGCTATTCTTGGCAGCCATATATACTCTGTCTGTCAGTGTGCAAATTCTGATGCTCTCAAAATGTCTACCATAATCTGGTAAAAAGTTTTGCAGAGTACAGAACCTGGTAAACATAAAGGTTCACAGCATAGGATTAAAGAATGGTCTTGTCCATGTGTTTATTACATTGTTTTGATATATTACCTCCCTTATTGGCTGTTGGTAGGCAAGAAGTGAAGTAACTTTATATTATTAGCCTCATTGCTGGCAACATACTGCTATATGTAATATACAAAAATGGAGCCATGTTTGTGGTTTTCTAGCTCTTATTCTTCAGTTATCATGTCTCGTCCTAAACTCTTATATAGTTCCAGCTTGTGCTATATCATCTAGGCTGAAATGCTTCCTGTTGACATTCTGATTCATTATTGTGCATTTGTCGTGAATAAGAATACCACTAGTTTGTTTCCATGTGTGCCGTGAAAGGTGCCTAAATCGGATGGAGTGGAGTAACAGGGATAACTTTTCCTGTGCCTTTCTTTTGTGATGAGTTGAAGCTTAAACTGACTTTGCCAAACCCCCTTAGAAGGGAGAAAAAGTCATTGGTATATATATATAAATTAATTACTATGAGGTTTCATACAAGGTATGACAAAAACTAATGCTTGCAGTTCTGATAAGCATGTTTTATGTTTTATCCTGTGCTTAGTGGTAGCTCACACAAATGTTTGAATACTGTGAATTTAAGGAGGTACATTTATTTCAATTATTTAAGTCACCCACCATATAAAGGGGAAAGGTCTTTATGTATATATTGGTATATGTAGATTTATTTTTTATCATAACTGTATGAATAGACATGTACCTCTCATATGCATTTCATTTTCAATATAGTTAGGGTTTTCATGGTAGTTTGTAATTCCATACTGGATCTTACAGACCAAAGTGGGTTCGGAAGTCTTTAAGAAGGAAGAAAAAAGGGACCAGTGGCTCAGATGCTGGAGAAGCTGAGGACAAAAAAAAGCAGCAAGAAGCAGAAGCTCTAAAAATGTGTAAAGATAGCAGAGACGAATTAGAACACAGAATGGAAACATTGAGTGTAAGAGGAAGGTAAGATTACTGCAGAAAGAGAAAATGTACACATACACAACGTCAAAGTCTTGCTAGTAATTTTATTTTAGTTCTTTGAATACTATATTTAATGTAGTTTGCATATTTTGTTATGTCTAAGTACTTGGCTGGGTAAATGTACACTGTATATAATGTATTGTGAAACTGACTGCATAATTATGTACAGTAAATATTTCATGGACCAGACTCAAGTAACATCACCCATAGAAAAATACTGAGCTATTTCTTTTTTTTTTTACTTTTGTTGTACCTCCTTAAGACTCTGTCTCATATCTTCCAAAACTCCTGTGACAGGGAAATAAGAGTGCTGCCAGTATGTTTCCAGGTGTGTTGTAAAAGATAACTTGATGGGTTTGAGTGAGGGGATGAGAACTTTACCTTTTTCCAGTATTTTTCTCTTGTGAAGAGTTAGGGCAAAATAGGATCATGTAAGACAACTAACCAAAACTCTAGATACTGGGTCACAGTTACTTATAAGACATGCTCACACCCACCCATCATTGTTTAGAATAGTCTGTCTTATATAGCTGAACATTTGCAGAGTCTTAACACCCTACGAAGCAAAGAGTCTCGTGGCTCTTCTCTATTCAGAAGACAAATCACTTATAGAGAGATCTCTTGTCACCATAGCCAACTGTGCAGCCTTTAGTGTCAATCTGGTAAGATAATAAACACTTGTGTTTTGATGTTTTATATTTGTAAGGCCTGGAATAAATGTTTTTTATACACTAGACAGATGTTTTCTTTGATGCATGGATGATTTTTGATAACTGAACTTTAACATTCTTAATATGGAACTTCAGTTCTTGTTTTCATGTGTCCTTTCTTTGCAGGATTTCTTTCGAGAAGTTGGTTGTTTGTATCGTCTAACTACACTTCTGAGTGACCCAGATATTCGACTGGCAGCTGTACAAACCTTAGGCAATGTAGTGTTATCAGAAGAAAATATAAAGCAAGCCAAGGTAAGTAGTGCATCAAATAGTGCTGATTTCACTTAGTTCAGAGACAGTGCAGTTAGACATAGCACCTCCACAGTATGGCCTAATAGTTGAAGCTGGTTTACCTCCCACTGTCTCATTATTTGTATATGGCAATCACCCCCCCCCTTCAGTCTTGTGGCATACTTCCCATACTAGCTAATCCACTATCCACTATAACAGTTCCTTTTCTCATACACTCCATATGACAACCATCTAACACAGGTGTCTTACCCACTTTCATCTCATTCAGTGCTCTGTAAGAGAACTTACAAGTTACACCATCAAATTGAAGGATTAGTAGATGGAGCCTCCTATCGTCTTAATGAAGCTATTGTTACCTCACATTTCACTAACTAGATACCCACAGTTTTACAGTGGCTGGCACTGATCTCCAGGTCCTCCCATAGAACCCTCTGGAAAGAAGCATTAGACTGTTGTGTGCGTTTTATTAATGTGGAACTGTTTGTATGTCATTAACTTATAGTAGTAGAAAAAATAGAGGAAATATAATTTAAGTTTATGGAGATCTTGCTATCTTGGGCCTAATGAGGAGACTCTAATGTCAGCTCCTTGGTGGTGCACATCCAGATGGAGGTGTCTTGACAAGTTATGTAGATGGACAGCAGGGAGACAATTCTCTTGGACATCCATCTTCCAGGACCATCCCTTGTAGCTATTTGTCCTTGGTCCTCTGAACAAAATCTGTTGGGATTAATCACAGAACCTTGAAAATATTTCACCACGTGGAAGCGGTTCCAAGAGGAGCATGCTCAGAAGAGAATCAAGTCATGAAATTTAATGTTACTGTGATAAAGATTGAATTAGAAACATCATTACTTATTTTGTTGTTCTTTCCTTCGCAGGATTGCATAGGTATCCTGATTGGCTATATCCAGAAGAATCAGTGTGATGAAGCGCTGTGCCTCGCTTCCCTGGTGGTCCTGACCAACATTGCCACCATCACAGAATGGCATGAAGACTTCTGTCCCATCCTGCACAAGTAATTTAATTTTCTCCCTCATATTTTTTATATTTTCTTTCTGCAAGAGAGATCTAGGCCAATGAATTTACTTATCCATTTTTTTAGAGGGGTGGGGTAGTATGTGTGAACAAATTTTGACGCAGCCCGAAGGGATTTTTCCCCGTCTTCTTTATGCATGGGGGGACGGAGAGTGGGGGGTCGCCAATTTAATGAAGCGGCCTTGCTGTGGATGTGCTGTGTCTTGTGACACTGCTTCTGACCCAGGGCAGTGGACAAGGTGCAGGGATGACCCGTCATCCAGGAGGTGCTAAGATAGGAGGGAGGGTGGAGGGGTGTGGAGTGTATTCAGGGATGGAATGGGTGGGAATGATTTTATGCCTTTTCCTTTTTGGCTACCTCCCTTGTAAGGGGGAAAAAGCCTTGGTATATGTATGTATGCCTTTGTATATAGCTAGATTTATTTATTTATTCATTTTTCACATATCTCCTCATGAGGAGATAAGGCAGAGAGTATGATTGGAAATAGAGCTAACAGATAAGATTGATCAGATAATATTTGGATGGTTTGGACATTGATCAAAGAATACCGGGATGGTTTGGACATATATAAAGAATGAGTGAAGACAGACTAGCTGAAAGAGTGTGGAAGGTGGAGGTGGATGGAGTAAGCTTAAGGGAAAGACCAAGAATGAAGTCAATATGTGGGGTGAAAGGGATATTAGTTGTAAGGATCTACTAAGCAGGGAGAGGAAGAAAAGAGAGGTGGGAGTGGAGAATGATGAGTGCATGAGAAATTGGTGCAACCCAGAGGGATTTCTTCTTTTTTGCTCTGTAAGTTCTTTTACTTTCATCTGTACCACATCCACACACATTCAAAGACCCCAAACCTTAGGGTTCTGGTTGGAAAACTCCTCCTAAACTCTCTTATGTCTTTACTTTTTTAAGCAATGTCCCCTTTGGGGCTTCAGGGAGAAGGATGCATAGTGCAATCACCGTCCCATTTTTGTCTCCTTTTATGACTCAAGTTGGAACACTTAGTGGCAGTATGCTTTTCCCCCACCACAGGGTTCAGCGAAATATGAAATACTAAAATATTTATCAAAAATATTCCAGATTATACCACCTGGTAGATATTGGTTCTCCTCATGTCAAATTACAAAGTCTACGCTTGCTGGTCAACATCTCGTGTAACAAAGAAATGATTCCTTCTCTTCTGGCTGCTGAGGTAAGTAACTACCTTGCTCTAAGTTTTGGTGCCCAGGGTTTCTGTATTAAAACTTGAAACACTTATTCTGCTGACCTACCAATTGAATCTACATAACTATTTGTTTATGTCGAGCAGGTTAGAGGGTTACTACCTCCCTACAAGGGAGGTAGCCAAAGGCATAAATCATCCACTCATTTCATCCCCACGTACTCCACTCCCATTCACCACCCCTCCCTCCCTCTTTTCTTGATTGCTCCTGGATGACAGGTCATTCCTGCATCTCAACCAATGCCCTGGGTCATGAGCAATGCCCTAACCCGCTAAGCCAGAAATTGAAAAGAGTGAGGGGTGCTACAGAAATCAACAGTAACATTACTCATTCCAGACAACCATGAGACAAAGAAATGAGTAAAATTGAATAACTATGCCTTTTCATTGGCGAGGGGAGGGGGACATTCTGTAATTGGTAAGAAGCATGGGCTTTGGAGAGCAGAAGGAAACTGTAGTCACACAACAAACAGTACTTGAGAAACCCAATTACACTTCAACAGTTCAGTTCCCAACAACCAAGAAAACAAACATAGACAAACTCCACAAAATAGAGCATTGAGAATAATAACAGGATACACTAAATCCATCCCAGTAGAACATCTGCATACAGAAACCAAAATTGCCCCCATGGAGCATTGCATCAAAATGATAGGTACACCATTCTATGCAAGAGCCCTCAACCCTGCTCATTATCTCACACAATCACATCCAACTGAATGCAACAAAGAAACAGCATCAACATCATATTGAGTTCCCCTGGGAGATAAGAATGCTCAGCCAGACAGTCTAGGGAACGAAAACAATATCATCATATTGCTCAAACATCTACAACAACCTATCACCTGCACCATACAGCCATGGAAGAACACATTTACCATCGTACTCCATCAGCTCCCCCTTTCCCTTACATTAGTCCCATGGAAAAATCCCTCACAGGAGAAGCTAGAACTACATTTAACACAACCGTGTTCCTGGCCACAGGAACAAACTGCCCCAGATCCAACCTTTATACAGAAGACACCAAACACCTCATTGTACACTGCCCCACCCAAGCCATACCTAGATAATATACTTTCTTTCTTGAGTGCGTGTGTGTGTTTTTTTTAATTAGCAGCTGGTGCTAGTTACCTGAAAGGTGTGGATGTCCTGCAAAAGAAAACTGGGCCCATGGATTAATTGATTGTGATTGCTTTTGTAATTTTAGGGTCCCAGAAAGCTTGCAAGTCTGGTTGACATGGAGACTAATGAAGATCTTCTGCTGCGAGTCCTGGTGCTCTTGGGGACGCTTGCTCAAGCAGTGGCCGATGACAAGTTGGACCCCACAACAGATCTGCCTCCAGACTACAAGGCTGCCTCTCCAGACACCATGTAAGTAGACAGCTGAACTTAGACTTTGCTCGAGCTCTGATACATGTCAGAGACTTGAGTTTTCTTCTTGAGGGGACAGCCATTAAAGATTATTATTATTATTTATTTACTTTTTTTCTGTATAGTTCCATTTAATTTATAAGTAGAGGAGGTTTTGTTTTTTGACATTTCTTTTGATTTCGATGTGTGTGATTATGTTAATTATTTTATCATTAAGTCTAGTTTTGTTGCATTGATAGCTTTTATGTGTAAGTTTGATTAGTTGCCTGAAATTGCTTTTTCCTATGTTACTCCATACATTTTTCATAATTTTGAAGTATTTATTAGTGGTTTAAAATGTGTTATGCATGCTTTTATTAGTTTTCTTTTTCTTAAAGTTGATTTTTTAGATTTGCTAACATTGTTAGAGCTAAAATATCCACCTTGATACTACTTGGACAGTACTGTATAATGAACTATCCAGTGTTCTATATGCTTATGAATACTTGAAAGACAGAATTATTTAACATTTATCATGGATGTACACACTCGGAGGAGTGGAATGTCATGTACAAAGGCCTTTGTCCCTTTTTAAGGAAGCATGGCTGGGTTCAATCATACTTCTCCCTCGACTCTTTGTACATACGGATTCCAAAAGACCTTTTCTCCTTTATAAGGAGGTCTGGCCTTGACTCTGTGTGAGAAAAATATGAACGAAAGGGATCCATAAACCCCCATTCTTCCCCAATTTGTTGCTTATTACGACATGCAGGATATTTGTGAGTTTTGCATTGTAATGATCTTATGGTTGTTGGTTAATGGGAAATCAGTAATTCTACAGCCGAATTGAAAGGAAAGCTCTTTAGTGTTGGATCACGTGGGATTTCATTAACCCAGAAACATCTCATTACCTTATAGCTGCCTTATGAATATTATTGTGACAAGAACTGGATTGTTTTGTTGGACTGGGGATTGATCTCATGAATAAACAATATAGTGGTAATTGGTGAAGTAACGTACTGGTGATCTCATTCAGTGTTGAGGCTTCCTTTCTCCCAGGCCTAGATTTAGGTCATAGAATTCCTAAGGCAAATGAGAAGGAATGGCTGAAAGATTTGCAACCCAAATTTGTAATTCACAACAGCAAACATATTGATAATTAATCACACAAAGTTTGGCAAGTTTACATTATTATTAGTACATAAATCCATACACTAAAAGACCCTTCGCCCTTTAGGGGGATGATAACACTGGGTAACAATTTTTTTTTTTTTTAAATCTTCCAGGGTTTTCCAGCGGAATTAGACTAATTGTGATGCTCTGAGTCCGAAAATGCCCTTGGTTTTTCTCAATCAGGTCAGGATTGTTCGCTACAGACATTTAAGAAAAAAACGATATTTCGTCCAAAAACCCAATTTCTGCGGATCATAAAAATTCGGTTTTTCCGTTTTCCTGGGGAAATAAATGTCAACGTATCCAAATTCATTAATTTTTTATATACTCACGTAACATGTGCGTTACGTGACACAAAAGTTCGGAGTTCACGGCGTAAATCGCCGTTTCCTCGAATTTCGTGTGTGAGCAGCTGCTGGGTTCTCTCTTCAGCGACCAGCAGTAGTCCGCAAGCATGACTGCGTCCCACCTCCCCTGGTACCTCTCCTCCATTTGACGCATGTCCTGATGGAACCTTTCTCCCTGCTCGTCGCTGACCGCACCAAGGTTTTCAGGAAACTTCTCCATGTGTGAGAACAGGAAATGCATCTTTATACTCATCAAACACCCGAGGTTTTGGAAGTTCTTTATCATGCTGTTGATGAGTGTGGCGTGGTTTGCTGCCTTCTTGTTCCCCAGGAAGTTGTTCACCACCTGCACAAACGACCTCCAGGCGGCGCACTCTAGCGTGTTCATGGAGTTTTCGAACTCTGTGTCCTTGATGAGCTGCCGTATCTGTGGGCCATCGAAAATGCCGGCCTTCAGCTTCTCAATGGTCACTCCAGGGAAGGCTCGCCACAGGTAGTTGAAGCACCTCCCATCCTTGTCCAGAGCACGCGTGAACTGTTTCATTAACCCAAGCTTGATGTGAAGCGGTGGGAACAAAATCTTTTCCCGGTCAACAAGAGGTTCGTTTATGATGTTGCTCGCCCCAGGTACTAACTGCTCTTGCGCCGGCCACTCTTTCTTCACATAGTGCTGGGCTCTGTCTCGACTGTCCCACTTACATATAAAGCATGGGTACTTTGTGTACCCGGACTGCTGACCAAGTAGAAAGTTCACCATCTTAAGGTCGACGCAGATGAATCATTGGTGCTGCTCATATTGGATTTTGTAGAGCACGTACTTGACTGCTTCATATTTCTCTTTGAGAGTTGTGGAGTGCACAAGAGGAATTGAGGCGAACTCGTTCCCGTTGTGGATGAGCACACTCTTCAAAGAGCGCTTGCTACTGTCTATGAAGAGTCGCCAATCTCTCGGATCATATTGAGGAGCGCCGAGTTTAACAAGAAGACCGGCGACATCTCGGCAGTACACGAGGTCTTCCTCCTGGCAGAAGTAGCCCATGTAGTCCTGATGCCTTCTACGAAAGAACGTGATACGCGTGTCCTCGCCGAGTAGATTTTTCTCTTTGAGTCTGGAGGCCAACAGCTCGGCGGAAGTCTTCGACAAACTGAGATCCCGAACCAGATCATTAAGCTCACATTGTGAAAAGGGCTGCGGACCATCTTGTGTTTCATACTCTTCTTTTGTATCTCCTCCCTCATATGCAGTGGTGGCCTCGTTGTCGCTGTCAGGAAGCTCTCTGCACGCTGGTACAGGAGGTTCTTCACAGTGAGCAACTGGACGGCGGGCAGATGGAAGGTCGGGGTACTGGAGGCTGCTCCGATTCTTCCGGTTGATGCCAGTAGTATTGATGGCGCAGAAGTAACAATCCGATTCATGGTCAGACGGCTCCCTCCAAACCATCGGAATCCCAAACTTCAGTGAAGTTTTCGTGCCCTTCGTCCACCACCGGAGGTATTCCACGCACGTCATGCACACCGTGTGCGGTGCCCAGGACTTATCTTGGTCACCCAGCTTGACTTGAAAGTAAGCCTGGTATGCGCACTTCACAAAGCTTGTGATGCTCTTCCTGTGCATTGACAGCGTGTATTCTCCGCAAATGTAGCAGAAAATGTCAGGATTATTCCTGCATGACCGTCGCGCCGAAGCCATATCAATACCCTGAAAAGAAAGAAATAAGTCAATTAGTCAATTTCAAACAGAAACACACCAGAAGCAACCATTTATATATGAATAATTCGCTATATTCTTCAAGAAAAATAGGATTGAACTCAAAACCCTTCAAATTATCATATGTATAGCTCGTCAGGTAGGCCTATGGCTGTATCTCAAAAAGTTGACCTGATTGAGCAAAACCAATGTGATATTCGGACTCAGAACACCAAAATTAGTCTAAATCAGCTGAGAAACCCCTGACGATTTTTTGGCTGTTACCCAGTGTAATTAATGATTCAGTTTAATGTTACAAATCCCCCCCCCTTCCTATCAGGAGGCTAGGATGGTGCCCCTTACAGAAGACTTTGTAGTGTGGAATTTAATGAACCATGCCTTTGGTCCAACTCACTCATAGCAGGGTTCAAACTGCCGTCACCTCGACCTCTGTCGCAGGTAGCAATGCTATAACCCACTTGGCCAGTGAGCATCCTGAAAGCCCACACTCATCCAAAACCCATCTCTTGTTCTTTCCATCTTAACTCCTGATGGGTGAAGGGTCACCTCTGCATGGGTCAAAGGCTATGCAGCAAGACACTACCTCCACAGCAGGGCCTGGTAGCCTAAGCTGGCTTAATCCCACAACTGCATTGCATGCCCTCCCCAACCCAACATCCACTTGAGAAATATACAGAGCAGACAAGAAGAAATCCCTTTGGGCCACATCATTTATTCATCCATTTACAACTGCTCTCCACTTGCACCTGTCTCTCCCTTCCTTGCTCAACAGCCATTTCTGTTGGATCCAGTGTCACTTCACCCCATCCATCCACTTAATTTTTTGTCTTCTCAAGTTCCCTCCATCCACCTCCACCTTTCACAATTTTTTTTTTCCTCTAATCTTTCTTAATGATTTTAATATGCCCTAAACATCTAGGTATTTTCTGATCATCCTTATTTATCTACTCTCTTTCCACCCCCACTCTGTGCCTCACCTCACTATCCATCCTTGTAACTCTCACCATACTTCTAAGACACTTGATCTCAAACACATAGAAATTCTTCTTTTCTGCTTCCCTTAGACACCAAGTGTGCCCCATACAGTATTATGGGCACAGTCACCCCTTCATATGGTCCTCTCCTTGGTTTCATCCCCAGATACCTATTTCTCATGGGATTCTTCATTCTCCCCTCTTCATTCTCCACTCCTCCATTCCCTGCTACATGTGACCCTAAATACTTAAAACTCTTCTTCCTTTAGCCACTCTCCTTGAAAACAAATGTCCAACTCAATGTTGTCTTCTTGCCTTGTTCATCCCATCACCTTACTTTTGTCCCCATTCACTTTCAGCTTTTTCTCACACACACTCTCCCAAACTCTGCCACATCTAACCCAACTACAAGTGCAGTGTCACCCTCAATTCCCAGTTCCTACCATTCTCATTTACCAGCTCCAAAACCCTCCCCATTGCCCTCAAACTTACCACCTGTACCACTCCATCCATCTACTTGTTTAACAATCAAACACAAACCTAGTACAACCTCGAGTCCAACACGTGATCCAAGACCATGGTGAAACTACATCACAAACCAATCACTCTCTTCAATCCCAACCCTAACACAAGTTCTACTGTATGCTCTCACCCAGCCATAGTATACATCCACCCTTCATCCATCTCACACCCATCCAAACCCATCTGTTGTCCCTTTTATCTTAGCTCCTTGCAGATGAAGAGTCAGCCCTGACCCTGGCCCACTGTTCTACAAGCTCTCCTACTTGTGAAAAAAATTTCACTGACCCATGCATCCTTTTCCATATTCCATACTTAGGGAACACATCCCACAATACCTTCATATCAGCCCTGTCATACATCTTCTCTAAATCAATAAAAACCTGAACAGCATCCTTAACTTTGGCCAAAAAGTTCTTGTAAATCTGCCTTACCATGAAAATATTATCTACCCTCTTACTTTCCTAAACCCACTCTGTTCTTCCCCAGTTACTTTTATTTCCCTTTTAATCCTCTTGGTTAACATCCTTCCATATACCTTCTCAACTTTACTTCAGAGACTGATTTCTCTATAACTACTGCATTCATATGTGCCCTTATTTCCTACATATAATGAAACTTTGCATTCTTTAGTCCTCTGGTACAATTCCCTCCCAAGGCACACATTAAACAACCTCAATAGAATTTTTTTTTTTTCTTTTATATACCAAGGCTTTTTCCCCCTTCCAAGGGAGGTAGCCACAAAGGGGAAGGCATAAAAACACTCCCACCCATTTCATCCCTAAATACACTCCACACCCCTCCCACCCTTCCTCTCATCTGAGCACCTCCTGGATGACGGGTCATCCCTGAACCCTGCCCACCGCCCTGGGTCAGAAGCAGTGTCGCAAGACACAGTACATCCACAGCAAGGCCGCTTCATTTAATCGGCGACCCCCCTCTCCGTCCCCCTTTGCATATAAGGAGAGACGGGGAGAAATCCCTTCGGGCTGCGTCAAAATTTTACTCACACATACTACCCCACCCCCCACCCCCCCGCCCATTCCTCCTCATGCAGTCACAACATCATCCATATACAACCATTCTCCACTCACCTCTGTCTTCCGTCCTCTCCCTTCCTTCCTCAACAGACATTCCCCTCTTCCCCAAAGCCCCCTTCACCCCATCCATCCACCTCATCCTAGGACGTCCCCTCATGTTCACTCCCACCACATCAGCCGTCCAAACCTCTTTTACTAGTCTTTCTTCACTCATTCTTTCCATGTGTCCAAACCATCCTAATATTCTTTCATCAACCCTCTCTCCCAAATCCTTTTTCACCCCTGTTCTCCTCCTCACCTCCTCATTTCTCACTCTATCTAGCCTAGTAACCCCCACCATACTTCTCAGACACCTCATCTCAAACACATTCAAACTCCTTCTCTCTTCTTCTCTTATGTTCCACGTTTCTGCCCCATACAGTGCTGTTGGCACAATCACTCCTTCATACAGTCTCCTCTTCGCATCCATTCCCAAATGTCTATTTCTCATTACACTCTTTAAACCACCAAGGCATTTACTCGCTTCTCTCAATCTACATTCTACCTCCACCTTCACTCCACCTTTTCCTGCTACACTTGCACCCAAGTATCTAAAACTATCCACTTCCTCCAGTCGCTCTCCCTTAATGTTCACTTCCAGTCTACTGCCACTTTCACCCCTTGTACATCTCATCACCTTACTTTTACCCACATTTATCTTTAGCTTTCTTCTATCACATACTCTCCCAAACTCTGCCACCAGCATCCTCAATCCCTCCTCTGACCCTGCCACAAGCGCAGTGTCCGTCCGCAAACAACAGCTGGCTCACCTCCCACTTTTCTCCATTTTCTTTAAACCATCTCCAATCCCTGACTCACTACCCTAGCAGTCACCTCTCGCACCACCCCATCCATGTATAAGTTGAACAGCCAGGGCGACATAACGCATCCTTGACGAAGTCCCACCTTTACTTCAAACCACTCACTCTCTCCTTTTCCAATCCTAACAATTGCTCTACTACTCACATAAAAACTCTTGACAGCTCCCAAAAGCTTTCCTCCTATCCCATAAATCTGCATAACCTCCCACAGTGCCTTTCTGTCTACCCTATCATAAGCCTTTTCCAGATCCATAAAAGCCCAAAAAACATCCTTCCCCTTACCTATAGCTTTCTCACATATCTGTCTTACCACAAAGATCTGATCTACACAACCTCTACCCGTCCTAAATCCACACTGTTCCTCACCAATTACTCCTTCTGTTCCTCTCCTAATCCTCTCAATTAAGATTCTCCCATAAGCCTTCCCTACTACACTCAACAGGCTAATCCCCCTGAAATTACTACATTCACACTTGTCCCCTTTTCCCTTGTAAAGAGGAACTATACAGGCACTACTCCAGTCCTCCGGTACTCTACCCTCTCTCCAGCAAACATTAAATAATCTCACCAACCAGTCCACCATCACTGAAACCTCCCTTTTTCAGACATTCTGCATGACATCCATCCAGACCAGGTGCCTTACCTGCTTTTCATCATCTTTACAACTGCCTTCACCTCATCCTTCCTTATTTCTCCTCCATTCTCCTCACTCATCACTCTCATTTTTCTTCGTATTTCCCCACTGCAGCTATCTTTCCTTCCCTATCCTTCCTTCACATTCAGCAACTCCCTAAAATATTCTGCCCATCTTCCCCTCACTGCCATCTCTTCCATTATCAACTCTCCATCTGTACCTTTTACCTTTTCTTCCCTACTTGATTCGCCTCCTCTTCCTCTCTTAATTTCTTTCCAAAACATCTTTTTATTACTTTCAAAATTTTCTGTCATACTCCTACCCCCATTTTCACATCTCCTCTCCACAATAACTGTTCCTTCATGAAATACTCCACATGATAACCATCTAACCCATGTGGTCTTTGTACTACATCTTTTCTTGCAGCAATTCTCTGAAATAGTCCACCCATCTTCCCCTTACTGCCTTCACTTCCAATAACATCCTTTTCATCTGTACCTGACTTACTCTCTCATTCTCTTAACTTCCTTTCAAATTATCTTTTTATTCTTTTTCAAAGATCTCCATCAAACACCTGTCCCACTTTACATCTGCTATCCTCTTTGCCACCCTCATCTAGCAAGTTGCTTCTCGTTTCACCTTTCTGTGGCTCTCATATGCTTCCCTAGTTCTACTTTGCAACTAATCTTAAGTTTGCTTATTTTCCTCTAGTTCTGCCTTTATATCTTCATCCCACAATTTGCTGCCTTTCCATCTGTTCGCTCCCATCCTGTTCATCCCACATACCATTTTTGCAAATTTGTTCACTTTGTCTTTGAAACATACCCATTCTTCCTTTACTCCTGTGTTTTATTCTTCAACCTCCTGTGCTTCTTTCAATTTCTCCTAGTATTCCTCCTTTTTTTTCTTTTTAAAGTACTGTGTGAATGTAGTAATTTTAGAGGAATCACTCTGCAAAGTGTTGTTAGTAATGTATAAGGGAGAGTAATAACTGAGAGGATTAGAAAGGAAATGGAAGGAGTAACTCAAGAACAGTGTTGGGAGAAAAGGGTGCATAGATCAAGTATTTGCAGTAAGACAGATATGTGCAAAGTTTTTGGCCAAGGGTAAGGATGTCTTTTGGTCCTTCATGGACTTTGAGAGGGTATATGTCAAGGTTGTCATTGAAGTGATATGGAGCATGTTGCAGATGTATTGGAGAAGGGGAGGTCTCTTGAAGGTAGTAAGAAATTGTACACGATTAGTAGAACTTGTGTAGGGTTCATGAGTAGTGAGTATGAATGATTTGAGGTGAAGGTAGGGCTACATCAGGCTTGGGTGATGTTGTCATGGTTGCTCATCATATTTGTGATTAGGGTAGTAAAGGAGGTAAAAAGAAGTTCCAGACAGGAGTTTGAAGTTGGTAAGTGAGAGCAAAGGAAAATGGAATTTGAACCAAAGTTGGCATTTGTAGATGACACAGCTCTTGTGGCTGATTGTAATGAGAAACTGAAGGATTAGTGGCTGAGTTTGAAAGAGGGTTTGAGAGAAACTTGAAAGTAGATGTGATGAGATGTATAAGGGGTGATGATGGTAGCAGGTTGAACTTAAATTTGAAGGGTGTGAGGCTGGAAGAAGTGTAGAGTTTCAAATAATTGTGGTCATATGTGACAGTGAATGAGGGGATGGATGTGGAGGTGAATTATAGAGGAAAGGAGGTAAGTAAATGTCTAGATGGAACAAAAAGGACTATGAGAAATAAGTGTCTGGAGATGAGTGCAGAGAGAAGGTAAGATGAATGGTGAATGAGTTTGGATGGGTATGGCACAGGTGTGTGCTTTGACTTAGCCAACCACCTTATAAGGGAAAAGGCACTTTGGTGTGTTTGTATATATGTACGTATGTATAAAACCTGAAATCCCAGAACATAAAGTTAAATTGGTCAATATACCACATTGCTTTTCTTGAGATGCAATTTGTAGACTGGAGAGGCTAGTGGGTAGTTGTGCTTAAGTGCCCTGTGGCTGGCAGCCCTCTCCTCCTCGTAATAATGGCCCAGTGAGATGTCTGTCCTTTGTGTGCCTCTCTGGTGTACTCGTCTTTTGTCCCTGGGCTGTTTTCATCTTCACAGAGCAAGGTGCTGTGCATCAATTTTTTTTTCTGCTTGTTTGCTTCTGCTTACATTTGATCAGTCATTCTCATGTGTAACACTTTTTCTGAAATATAATCTTGTACTCTTGCATCACTATAGATTGACATGGACTGTGAAAAGTACTGGATCTGTCTCACAGCTTTCTGGTTTGACCTAATGAACATTTTGGGCCTTTTTTGTACTCTGTTATGGAATTTGATGGTTGAATATTTTGTTATGTACCCCTTATTTGCTTCCAACATTAGGACAAATGCTTTCAAGATATTTGATGGCTTTTCAGAAAACATATGCAGACATCATTTCAGTTTGCATTAATTGACTCGTGCATGGCTTTTACAAGTACGATGACCCATTTAGACCAGAGAGGTTCTCTGCATTCCCTTCTGCATTCCCAAGCTGTTCTGGACTAGTTGTTAGCATTTGGCACCTTATGAAAAAAAAAAAAAAAAAAAAAGTGCAGAGCCAGACAGCTGATGTATTAAAAGACTAAAATAAAAACACAATAATGAAAATATTTTAAATAAAATTTGATGTAATATAATCATAAGTTTAAGCAGGAGGAGGGGAGGGTGATGTAAGGGACAAGTGTAAAGGAAGAGGCATTATGGACATTTTTGAAAAGGAAATTGTGAAAAATCAAAGGAAGATCATCATTACAATTTTATCTGCCAACCCCCTTCATGGTGGGAGCGGAAGCTTAAACAAGATTCCCCCCCTTGTTTTTTGTATTATTGTATCAGCCTAGCAGTGGTGGATTGGGGTGGGGGATGGAGGCTACAGAGTACATCTGTTTAAAAACGTCATCTATATTTACAAAATTATCAGTGATTATTGCTGCAACAAAGCTTATGATTAGATAGCAAAGATTGTCCAGCGCTTGATGGAATAATCAAGCTAAATTGATACTATGTTAGCTACATCATATGTAATTTATTTTGAATTTATTCTGAGATGTTTAATTTTTAAATGCAGAAACTCATGAAGTTCAGTCATATTCATTATATTTGAAATATATTGGAAATATAGATTAGTGTTTTTTAATGTAAAATCATGTTTTATTTTTTTATGACGTTTAGCATTTCTAAAATGGAAAAATAACAAGGTTTCACATATTTTACAACTTCAAGTGTGCCAGGTTTTTCAAGTGAGTGCTTGGTTTGTTTTTATTATATTTTTGTTAATAAAAGCACTGGGTAAATGATTATGTGGAAAGTTTATATTATAGCCAACATTTTCCCAAACACTATTTTTCATGTTTATTGAATAGACACATAGCCACTCCTTTAACAAGAAATTATGGGTATCATGTTATTTGTTAAATATAGTTATTAGTTGAAATACCCATAGGTGGACAGTACCAAGTTATATAAGTGCTGAATTACAGTATGAAATCACTTTTTGTGTACCAACCTCTGTAGTGTCACTATTTTTACATGGACCTTATTAGTACCTGTATTGAGATTGTCTAACATTTCAGTACAATATCCACCAGTATAGTTTGTGTTGATAGTACAGGGCATATGAATTTGCTGGGTCCATGTTGAAACAGTGTTGCTACTGTAAATTGTTTTATATTCCTTAGTAATGGAATTTCATAAAACTTTGATTATGATGGTGTTGTTCACTAATAATCAGTTTTGAAATCATGTTATGATATTTGTTTCTCAGGAATAATTGACTAGTTTTAATTAATTCAATTAGGCATTTTTAAAGTAATCTGGATTAATTTCTATTTGTTTAGTTTTGGTTTAAGTCCTACACATTCAACAATTTAGAATTTATTCCTGAAGAAGTTTTCCCACTATTACGCATACATTTCAACTTGCCAGCTGAGGCAGTGCAAGTTCATATGAACCAATAGTACTCATTACTCAGTACTTTTCTAGTGATTTTCAAGAACTTGTAAAGATTGAGGGATGTAGGAATGCTGCCCTAGGGCAGTCTTGAGGTTAATTCAATTTTGAGTCACCATAGAGATGATCCAGTTCGTTTATACAGGTAACTAGTTTAAGAATACGCTTGTTTACCCATGAGTTCCGAGCCAGTAGGGTGGCTCGGACATTAATAGCAAAAAGCGTTTCCCAACGCTTGTTATCTAGCTCACTCTATGGAGCTGAGCCGAGTCCTACAGTCTCCTATAGTTGATCTTGGCTCAGCATATGCTACAATCAGCATATGCTACAATACTCATTGAAACCCTGATACATCCAAGACTGGAATCTGCATCAGTAGTATGGTCCCCACACAGAGTGAAGAATATAAGCAAGATTGAGAGAATGCGAAAGGCAGCAACCAAAATGGTCCTCAGCTTGACAGATAAACCATATGAGGAAAGACAGTACTGGGTCTACCAACTTTGAAAAATTGGAAAGAAAGAGGTGACATAATTACAGTGTTCAGGTCACTAAAGGAAATGGATTGCATTGATAGGAGAGATCTCCTGATTAATTATGGGAGGGCTTTTAAGAGTTCATGGAAGTAAATTAAGAAAGACCACATGTCAAAAGGATGTGAAGAAATAGCTTTCCATGTGTGGAATAGCTTAGAAGGTGATATAACCCAAGCTCAAACAATACAAGAGCTCAAATCTAAATATGGTAATTAGAAATCAAAGATATAGATTAAGTTGGAATCATACATGAATTCAAATCTAGGTATATTAGAAAATTAGAGAATAGGAGACAGGACCCAATGAGCATTGCTCCTTTTCTGTATACTATAATTAGGTATACACCAGCTTCCACAATTCTTCAAGAAGGCAGAGGAGGTCTTCCAGGAGATTGGCTCATTACATGACACCATAGCAGTGCCTCAAGTTTGTAGGCGGCAAACGTACTGAGCGAATGTACCCTTCCAGATACCTGAGGAATATTAACATTGATCTGTCTATATCCCGTTCCTTGACCAGGTGTACATGTGTGTGTGTGTGTATATATATATACACACACACACACATATATATATATATATATATATGCATGAGGGGGAGTAGGTGGGGGATGGCAGGTGAGGAAATATGTATGAGAAAAAAATTGACACAGCCCGAAGGGATTTCTCCCCGTCTTCTCCTTTTCTGCATGAGGGGATGGAGAGTGGGGGGTCGCTGAATTTATGAAGCGGCTGTGCTGTGGACGTGCTGTGTCTTGCGACACTGCTTCTGACCCAGGGCAGTGGACAGGATGCAGGGATGACCCGTCATCCAGGAGTTGCCTAGATAAGGGAGGGAGGAGGGTGGAGGGGAGTGAAATATATAGGAAATGGAATGGGTGGGAGTGGTTTCTATGCCTTTTTCTTTTTGGCTACCCCCTGTGTAGGGGGGAAAAGCCTTTGATATATGCTGTCTGTCTGGAAAGTATCCAGCCATTGTGAATATTTGCAGAACTGGTAGTGCAAACCTAACAAATATTTGTGGACACTTGAGAGAAGACCCTACTAAGCATGCGTGAGTGGCCATAGTCCCGTGTGATAACTCAGTTACTGGTCAGACACAGTTGAGTGAAGGTGTGTACTGTTTGACCATTGTATTGACAGTGACTGAGCGAGTAGATCAGCAAATCTGTGTCAAGTTTTGTTGCAGACTTAACCCCTTCCATACGGTGCCGTACACGTAGGCGTCATGGACTTGGATCTCTGTGGCAGCAGCCAATGCCAGCTGTACGACGTGTCGTAATAATACTCGTATCATAAAATATAGTCACCGCTTATATCGATCGTTCTCTCTTCACCCGTGAATTTTGACAACCATAGAAAATGCGATTACAAAAGAGTTAGGAAGAATGTCATTATGGAGGGGCGACTACAATAAATATAATCAAGACGCCGATATGGCAGCCTCGCGAATACACTCGCTCCCCATGACGCCTACGTGTGCGGCACCGTATGGAAGGGGTTAAACATTCATCAGCGGAAACTATTCAAATGATTAAGAAGGCATTTCAGAATGATTCAATGAGTGAAGCACAAATGCTTCAAAGAAGGCCGAGAATCTGTCAAAAGTGATCCACGTTCTGGTAGGCCTTCAACAAGCAGAACACCTGAAAATGTTGAACATATGAAGACTGCAATCAATGAAAATTGGCAGTTGACAGTCTGAGAATTAGAAGATCTTGGTATCCCATGGACAAGCATTTCAGAGATTTTGACAGAAGATCTTGGCATGACATTCGTGGTGGCAAAATTCGTACCATGTCTCCTGACCCATGAGAAGAAGGACATTCTTCAAGCTGCTACAAATGACTCAAATTTCCTGAAACAAGTAATATCCAGCGATGAGTCGTGGGTCTACAGCTATGACCCAGAAACAAAAGCCCAGTTTAGCCAATGGAAGTCACCTGCATCTCCACATCTGAAAAAGGTATGGCAAAGTCAGTCATGTTGACAGGTTTTTTTGGATTATCAGCGTGTTGTCCACCACAAGTACACTCCTCAAGACCAAACAATAACGAAGGAGTATTACATCGAAGTTCTTCACCACCTGAGGGATGCAGTGAGAAGAAAACGGCTGCAGCTATGAGCTAGTGGAGATTGGATCCTGCATCATGATAATGCACCTACCCATTCTTTACGTGTTGTGCAGGGATTTTTGGCAAAACTTTCCATCACCCAACTCATTCAGCCCCCCAACAGCCCAGATCTAACTCCCTGTGATTTCTGGATTTTCCCAAAGACAAAATCACCATTGAAAGGAAGGAGATTTCAGTCCATAGACGAAATTAAGAAGAATGCAATGAGCCAGGTAATGAAGATCCCAAAAGAGGACTTTGCAAAATGTTTTGAAACATGGAAGGGACACTGGGAGAAGTTTGTTAGGTCTAAATGAGACTTATTTTGAAGGAGAGTAGGGTGCCATTGTCCTAGGTTAGAAGCATTTCTTGAAATTATAAATGGCTGGATACTTTCAGGACAGACCTTGTTGTGTGTGTGTGTATATATATATATATATACATATACACACACACACACACTATTTAAGAATAGTCTAGATAAAATGAGATATGGAGACGGGACCCCACGAGCGTAGCTCTCCTTCCCGTGAAATACAACTAGGTAAACTAGGTAAATACACACACCAAGGGCTTCTTCACCCTTATAAGGAGGATAGCCAAGTCAAAAGCATGCACCCACTCCCTCATATTCCACTCCCATATTTTCCATCCTATCTTAGCTCCTCATGGATGAAGGATGTAGGTGATGGGACTAGGTATCCTGTTCTCTGTTGGATTAACCTATGAGAAGTGAACAGTGATACAATAAATAAATACATTTTACTTTTGTATATGTGAAATTATATATGTATTAGTTAAGCAAATGAATTGTATAACATTATTGAGTGTGTTTCTGTTACATTTTATATGATGTGATTTAACATAACTCCCCCTGTTGGGAGAGTAGGATGGTGATCTTTACAGAGGACTTTGTAGCATGGAATTTAATGAACCATGCCTTTGATTCAATTTCACCGGTGGCAGGGTTCGAACTGCCATGCTCTTGACCTTCACCTCAAGTAACAACACCCTAACCTACTTGTCCAGCAAGCTTCCTTTGTCAGATTTATATAATTTTCTTATCTTATGATAAGAATAGCTTTGTAATAGAACTCTCAATTGTTCACATTCTGCCCACCACCCCAAAACAGTAACCCAACAATGAACCCCCAGGTTATCCAAGAGATCATCTAGAGAGGAACTAAAATAAATGAATAGATAAATACAGATGATAGTCCACCCCAGCAACATAATCACAGTGTATTCATAATATGTTGCCTTGAGTTTCTCTTGCAGGAAACCTGTGTTTCCATGGTAGTCACCAGTAACCCCCTGAGTTAACCCAGAGTTCTAATAGAGAGGAAAACTTGTGGTCTATTCCAGTGACCAAGTACCAGCCTCTTAAGACCTCACCTTCAGGTGGAGCAAGGGATGATGTTAATCAATATTTGATTGAGTTATGGGCTCAAACAAACTGTTGCCCCAGATTTCTCTTGTAGGAGACATGTGGATCCATGGTATCTGGTGACACTTCCCAGTTTAGTATGCAAGTCAGTCCAGAAATTTTGGATTATATTGGTGCTGGGCAATGCAAGATCATCTCCCAGGACAGAGGTGATGAACTCTGCCCCCACAGAGTCCCTGGTTAGACTCCCAGGGATCAATGTCTGTCCTTCTTCCTTTTAAAATTGGGAAGTCATTGGGACAGTTTGCCTAGAGCTTCTACTGTGTATGTAACCACTACTCGGCAGCCATATTGATTCTTTAGAACCAGGGTAACAACTGGTTAAGTAAGACACTCTGACCAAGATGCATACATCATACAGTATGTACATATACCAGAAGGCCCTTTCCCCTTCATAAGGGAGATGGCCAGCCAACTTTTATCTTAGCTCTTGTGGATGAAGAGCCATCCCTGTCCATCTGCTGCCCAGGTCAGAAGTAATGCAGCCAGATACAGTACCTCCACACCTTCAATTGCCAGGCCTTGCTGTGGTGTATGTGAGCAATTGTTTAGTTTATTTCATCTTCTTGGGAAAGATTGTGCTACTGTGTATGAGTGTTTTTAAGTCCATTTTCGTGTTGTGTTTTGTCTTATGTATGTGTAAGTGTTGTGTGTGTGATGTGTTATGTGTGTTTGTGGCTTTGGCTGGCCACCCCTCTTGCAAGGGGAAAAGGGCATTTTAATTCATGTTTATTTGTGTAAGAACTGCTGCAGGTCTCTTGTGTTTTATTTGAGATGCTGGTTATACTTGTTTGTATTATGTTTGTGTTTTTTGTTATTTTTCTTTTTTATATTTTTGGTTGTGTACTAGGAGCAGATTTGGCTTTTGTATTGGTAAGTGAAGTGTATTCTATGTGGACCCAGGATTTGCATGTGTTCCATTGTATAAAGATGTGTAAATTGTATGTATTTTGTGCATGAGAGACCTTGTATTTACCTAATTGTAATATACAAGAAAGAAGCAGTGCTCATGGTGTCCAATCTTTTACTCTTCAATTATTATACCTAGCTTACAGCACATATATAGTTTCATCTGTTAGGGACCTAGTTTTATTTCTGTGTCACTTGCCAAGAGGAATTGTGGGAGGACAGGCATTGGTGTAGTGCCATCTTTGTGTGAAAAAAAGTTTCATTTTCAAGTATGAAGAATATTGTACGTAAAAGAGTGTGGCACTTGGGAGATGCCCCTTGGGATGGAAGCTTGGTTAATGGTAGTTTGATTGCTAGAGGTGCATCAGGTGGCCCACATTTGGGATGCTATTACCCTTTTGTTGAGTTAGGGAAACCACATGAAGGTCTGCCATGATCTGAGCAGTGTGGCAGGCAGAAGTTAGGGATGAACCTTCATCCATGAGTTGCTGTGATAGGAGGGATGATGTGTATGTAATGGATGTGTGTTTTGACTTGGTTAACCCCCATATATGAGGGAGAGGGCCTGTGGTATATATATGTACTGTATAAAACAAATGCTTTTTATGAGGGCAAACAATTTCATTCTAAATCAAACACCCTATGATACAAACCTAGAAAATTGTCTTTATAACCACTCAATGTCTTATATAACTAAAATATGTATTCTATATATATTTCACTATAGACATATGATGATGATGATATGGTTTAACAGCACAAACTCCCCTCCCTATCAGGATATTCACTATAATATGGCATTACAACCTTACTGAAAATAAGATCATAACCCCCCACCCTCACTAGAAATCTCTTGATTTATTATTGCTGAAACAATATCTATACATTGGCGTGGAACGAGATAGTATATACTCCAAATACAAACATCATACACAGAAAACAAAACATATGTTATCCAGTATTCACACATGACTTATAGTGCAAAGTTTCCTCTCTGGGTGGACAGTTGATGACAATGATGATTGTGGTAAATTTTCTTGGGGTAATGAATGTCCTGCAGGAGACAACAAATTGTTTAATTGATTGAAAATTAAATGCCAGTTGAATATAAAAATTCAATATTTAGGTGAAAGCACCCCCATAATCATGTCCAGCAGATATCACAGAGGAAAATGTGAGCTAATAATCAGTATATCTCATAGGAGTCAGACTTTAAGAAATTAAAAAATGTCGACCTTGATCATGTGGTCAGATCTAACAAGAGAAGAGAATCCTGGAAACTGATGACAATATGTCTGGTTTTGAACTGGTCTCTGTGGTTGAAGTCATGTTGGTATTGTTTGCATGTCTCCTTTATGAAGCTTTCACAAGATGTATGAAATTATTCTTCATGTGACATGGACGTACATTGGTAATTGAATATTTTCAAGTTCATTCTCTTTTATGTGTGCCATATAGTTCAACATCAAATTCCATTCAGATGATCAATTTCAGCTTTTTATCTTAAGTATCATTAGCTTTAGTATAGTACATATTTATATGTACATACATAGTATCACATATCAACTATGATCTATGATACTGTGTAAATTATGGAACATAAAATGGATATACAATAATTTGACAAAAATTATTGAATTGATAATTAACTGAAATTAGCTCAAGAACTAGAAGACCAACCCACATGGTCTTCAGTGTTGGATTGGTTTTTCTCTTTGACCGAGAGACTTTGCCTGGTGTAAGCTAGATGATAATTTCAGGAGATACACTCGGCCTTCAATTTAGTGGACTCCCAGTTAATGGATTAAGGAGACCATGAACAAAATCCAGTAACTCGGAATAAATTTCATAACCCCTCCTCCCCCCCTACCCATACAGTCATGGGATATCAAGAACCCATATTCACATTCCTTGTTAAGTCTGATATCAAATTATAGTAAATGTGTTGATTTTATTTTATTTATTAGAAAAATATCCCAATTTTATTATATTTATTGGACTGATGTCTCAATTTTATTATATTGGACTGTCATCCCCAACTATTGTTCATTAAATCGAGGGATGGGTGTATTTGAAACAAAGCATAGCTATTGAAGGTTGGAAAGGATTCTGAATTTCATTCTGTTTAATGCTAGACAGTTCTCTTCACAAGAGGAAAATATGTTAAATTTTAACAAGATAAAATTATTTATGAACCAAATTGTTTTTGCCACATATCTGGCTTAAAATAATTAACTAAATTTGAGAGCTAGTCTGTGCACAGAACCATCCATTCCTTTCATAGTTTCCCATAGCTTGTTACAAATCAAAATTCCTGAGTGCTTTAGTTTGCCTTTTCAATGTTAGTTTTCCTTAATTTTATTAAAAAAAAAAAAATTTTATTACATGGTATTTTCTACATGTAGGCTTACCTATTCCAGGCCATATTTTGACTTTGAAATAATAGCCATTATTGTATAACCTAGTATTCCATCTCCTTTGCCATTCCTACTTAGCCTTTATCATTTTCCTCTTGTCGAATAGCTAAGATTTTTCAGTAGATCTCTTGATTACCCCAAAAGCTATACCTACCAGCCCATAATAGGCTGCCAATTAAGAATCTAAAATCAAATGAAACCTGTAGGGCTGCCTTAGTCATGCTCATTCTTTCCATCCTTCCTACCCCTGTTCCTCCTCTTTGCACTGGTAGTAGTTATTATTTGTAAATCGTCTCGACACAAAGGAAACATTTCTCACTAGTCTGTGCTCTCAATCTCTTTCTCTCTTCCTCTTTTGTGTACCATGATTGCACCACATGCGTTTGTTTGCCCTGCTGATGCATGATCGTATGTTGCAGACACGATGCAGATTCTTCCACAGCCACCAAGGGTGAGAGGTAAGATGCTGCTCATGTAGGAACGGGCCTTGACTGTAGCCGCTCTTTGTGTTTTGTAGCTGCTCTTAGTATCATACAGTGTTCACGGAGGAGCTTGTAGGTGTGGTATCAAATGTAGGGCAGTCATTTTCACTATAGGAGATTAATATACAATGGTAACAGTGTGATTCAGTTTATAAGAACATTTCCACTTCTGCAATCTTATTCAGCAGGGGGAATAACTCCAGAGATAATTAAGTTGTCAGTAATTAAATTGTGTATTTGGTTGGGTGTGTTGTGTTTGACTCAGATCATGACATAATTATGGCAGTTCTGTGATGGAAGATCTTGAAATATGACTGCTGCTCCTTTTGCCTTGCTCCCCCAGGTATGCTCGTCTCTTTGGAATCAACGTGCGGGAACGCCTGTTGGCCAAAGTGCAGATCCTAATGCGCAAACATGAAAATACAGAGGTCCAGCGCCTTGCCACTCGACTCCACCAGGCTCTCAAGGATTAGTTCTTACCATGTAAGGACTAACTGGTATTATTTTGAAAACATATGACTTGTCAAACAAAAGTGTGTGGCCAAGGACTAGCATCGTCATCATTGTGAATTGCTGTGGGCAGATGGCTGTAAGTTGAGAACTAGCATGTTGTAAGTCAGTGACTAACAGGAAGCTAGTTAATAACTAGCAAAATGATGTTTTGGGATGGAAGGTGACATGGCATAGTTTCGCTAATTTCTAGTCACTTGTAGCTGGTGCTATGTCAGAGATAAAGCCATTTGGGAATCTAAGAGTTGTGGAAAAGTGACCTCTCCTTTGCTGTCAAAGGAGATCCAGCTAGTTGAGTGGCTGATGTGATGCATTTGACACCAAGATGTAATCATGGCAGGGATTAGCAAGTTTAGTTTAAGGAGTTTGGATAAGTCAAGTACACTTAGGGAATATACAATTAAAGAGAAGGAGGTGAGATGTTATACAAATGAAGGCTGTATGAAATTTAACATGAAATATAGGCTTTGGAGATGCTCTTCAGAACGTGATATTTTTCAGTTGTGTATGTCACAAAAGGTGTCATAGTCGTGAAAGGTTAGGCTGACGTACTGGGAGGATGTCATGGTAAGGGTTAGGTGATAATGATGGTAAGGACAAGAAAGACCCAGTGTAGGCAGTATTTGTTTTGTTTGTAAGGTGCTAAGTGAGATGTGTTCAAGCATACGTTACAATTTAATTTAATCTTTCAACCTTTTCATTTTTATATGTTTTATACATAAATCAAAATTGCTTTTGTTTTCCAGTTTTATATACTAGTTATGACCTCCCATTCTGATGTAAGTTCTTCTTAGTTGAGTTTAGGATGGGAGCCACTCAGTTGCACCTGTGGTTATGTGCTTTGCTGGCATCATGATAATTATCTACCTAATACACATTTTGAAATGACATGTAGTAGGTGGCTCTACCAGTTTAGTCGGTGTCTCTTTGTTAGAAAGACGTCTTTCAGTACTTTTTTTTCCACATTTGCCTGTTGTTAGACTGGAGTAGAAAATTCACAAAAGCCTTAGAAAAAAATATTTTTGGAGGCTTTGAGATTTTGCCTTTTGAGCTTGCTGGAAAAGTTCACAGAAAATTGGTGCCTGTAATGTGGAGTATATACAACTGCAGGACTGAAAGCTGTGGATGAAGAACATACATAATGGTATGACTTTTTTCATATGAATTGTTTATCTATCTATATACCAAAAGGCTTCTTCCCCTTTATAAGGATAACAAATATACAAAGAGAGATAATAAAGACTACAATAATTAAACTGTGTACAATTTAATGAGTTCATTCCTTACAGAGCACAGATTAGTAAGTAATAAAAACAAGTGAGAATTGACAAGATAAAACTATGGAGTCAGAGGGGCAGGGGTGCTATTAGTCATGATAGTTGCCACTTGTCAATAGTTGATTCCATCTTCATCTTCAGCAGCCCCCAGTTTCCCTTCAAGTAAACAAACCTTTTATAGTTCAAGGAAGAGGTCAGGCTGCCTCTCTATGGCCTCAGCATATACAAACCCTGAGAGAACACCTTTTACAGCTAAGCAGATAGCTCCTGAGATCACATACCCTGTGGATTGAACATATGTCTTCTCTTGTACAAGAGCACAATATTGCACAAAGTCTTCTACAGTGTGCAGTACACAAATGATATTCACTGAGGTGCATTGGTGCACAATTGCACATTGCACAAGTCATTGTGCACATGCTCAGCACTATATAAGTGTCTATACATATAAAGTTGAGAATCCTTTATCTAAAATTCTGAAATCCAGAATCCAGAAGATTTTAGCGAGAAAAGTGCCACAAATGGAAATTTCCAGAAAGTATTTTAAAACTACAGTCCATGCTACCAATCTTAATCATGTGAGAGGCCACAGCTTTGAGTCCTGCATTGGGTACAATGCTCGGAAAGGCATTATAATTGATTGTATGTGTGTATGTATGTATGTTTGTGCATCAGCAAAACACAACACAGAATATATATAGTAAACCTTAACAGGTAATTGTTGCCCTTGTACAGATTATTCTTCTCTGAATCTTTATCAAATAAAAGAATGTTTATTGTTCAGACTCGTACATTTGTTTAGCAAGTAATGGCAAAACTTCCTCTCTGAAGGATTGTTACAATACTGTATAATAGTTGAGGTCATGAACTTTAGCTTTGATTGTGCAACTTAGAAGGAGGATGAGCTCAAGCTTGAGCTTCAAGTACAACCAGTGGAATTACTGACATTTATGTGAAGTTGGTCTAATCATATAGAAACCCAGTTGCATATGTAACTGTACAGTTCTGCTTGTGTATGCATGAATTGCATTCTGTACAACCCAAATTCTTTACAGAATCACCAAATCCTTATGCTTGAACCTTGTTGCAGATGTAGACATCCTAGTATGATTATGTTGAAAATGTTTTGTTCACAGCCTAAACACACACACACAAATGCTCATATGTATATGTAAATCAAATCACATAACACATGGTAGTATATGCAATGAAAACACTAGAAACATGTGTTCACAAATGCAGAAGAAATCAGCAGGAAAGATAAACTAGTGAAGCAGAGTAGTCTCATATATTTACATCTCCTGTGTTAATACAAAGGAATTACAATAGATAGAAAGAAATTAGAGATATATGACAGAATAAGTCATGTTGCAGAAGGAACTCTGAGAGGTAGTGGAAGAGGTACACACAGTTTTGTCACTGTCCTGGTGATCAACAAAAACAATTTAGACAATTGCTCAAAACTGCTATTTTACAAATTAAACAACTTTGAAATTTCTTCATATATATAACTATCTAATTTGTACAGACCTTGATGGAGGTTTACATTTATCTCCTTACTAGATTTGATCAAACTGCATTCAGTTAAATACCTTTCTGTGATGTTGATGTTATGTGTAATTACTTTAGCATGGATCACCAGGACAGCAGCAAAATTATGTGTACCTCTTCCACTATCCCTCCAAATTCCTTCTTCACCATGGCTCATTCTGTCATATATCTCTAAGTTCTTTCTATCTATTGTAATTCCTTCTGTGTATTAGCACTTATGATGTAAATATACAAAAGTCTTCCAATTCTTAGTTTATCTTTCTCGGTGGTTGCTTCCACATGGTAGTATATGTGATGTAAAGGACTCAAAAACTATGTGGTTTATAAGCAAATTCTTTGTGTTCCCTTTCATTTTGTTTTTATTTCAAGGTCACTGACCTCATTAGTTCTGGACTCCTGACTTGATGTCAAGTAGTAATGTGCTGATTGTGTTGGGATAAGGCTTAGGGGTGGTGGGGAGGGCAACAATTTTGCTCTAATGTGGTTTATGTTCTTCGACACAATACAAGACCTAAATGGTGCAGTAGTGTAGTTGCTTGTTAGGTTTGGTGGCTTTTAGAAAATGTTATATTTTATAAAGTCAACATAATTTTAGATTTCTTCTGGTATGTAAAGTGATAACATTGTCAATAAAAGGCATTCATATTTTATGTGAGTAGCATATCAAGAATGAGAAGAAATAAAAATGGAATGAAATTCAGGGTTATGTTGGGCACCTTTGTGGAAAGCTATCCTAGGGTTGTGTTTTTGTCTCAAAGCCTGCCCTGTACTCTATATAGTATTTGAAACCTGCAGCAGTTGCACTGACACTCCACTTTTTGCCAGATGTTGCTAAAATATCCATCACTGTGTTGTACCTTCGTGCCAAGTGATTCCCATCTACTTCCTGCTTTTTGCCTGAAGGCTTTGCAAGTTAATGTAGCTCTTGCCATCATGATTATGAATGAAGACATTGTGCTTGATCAGATGTATAAACTCTTCAGGCTAGACCGACCACAAAGGTGTCCCTGTTTGGCTCCTCCATGTATGATGCAATTCTTTTGTGACCTGGTAATAGTGAGGAGCTTAGCCTAGTACAATTCATGTAGATGGGAAGGGGCAATACTACTTATACACTCTCGTCGTACACAAACTGATATCAAGATGAATGAAATAGCTGATAGGCAGAACAGAAGATATGTGTGCAGATGTGTATATGCATGAAACTTAAGGGTCACATGCAAGAAATATCTGAGACAGCAGATTGATTGACGTAATTATGCAGTATATCTGGACTTTGGATGGTCACTGCTGGTGGATATTTACCAGCTATTGTGTGGGGAGCCTGTTGGCATTACCTAGTTGATCCAGTAGGGCACCTCTGCATAGGTGTTGATCTGTTTCTAGTCACTGTCTAGTAACATGAACACATTTGTGATAACTTTTTTTTTTTCCCAACATCGTTTCTATGGAGTGTTTCAAGATGTTCAGTTGACCCATGAGTTTATAATTGATAATTTGATTTTGATATAAATGAAAGACAGTGTGATAAGGACGTATAAAGGGATTTCTTGTTAATATATATTTTTTCTTTTGTGTTTTGCATTCCATAAAGTTAACTATCACTGAGGAAAAAGATGATTTCAAAGAACTTTCATGTTTTCATCTGTATTTCAATGGAAGGTTCTTCTAACACTTCATTCATGGACCACTGAGATGATCAATAAATGGCCTCACAATAGTATCCTGAGCAACCTGGCCGAGACCTATAATTTTGTATACCCTGATGATGATGTAGGTGTTGTGTGTACCCATTTGGTTGGGAAAGAACTTGTCTGGTTGTATATAATGTCACTTTCAGACTTGTGGATAGACAGATCTATAACATGAGCTTACTGCATGTGGTATTCTCATTAAATCTTGTTTTGATTTATAGGGAAATAGTAGTATTCTTTCAAAAGGTCATTGATTTTCCCCCCTTTTATTTTCCATGCAGTCTTTTCTAGACTTTATTCTTGCAAGACTCAATTTTCATGTGCCAAGCAGCCAGCCCCCCTTTGAAAGACTAAGGAGGGAGTTCACTGTGCAAATGTTTTATCTTTATACATGATAAATTACCTTTATATTTTTCATTACCTGTTTATTTTTTGTCCGCTTCACGTTGGATCACCTGCATTGGCTTGGCTCTTCTTGTTTGTATAGCTGTTAATTATACACTAGCAGCATTAATATTGTAATATATGATAATCACTGCTTTGTTATTTGCAACCAAAATGTATTGTTTTCAGTTATTACACATATATCTGCCTCTCCAAGTTGCTGTTCAATTTTTGCAATGAAAATGGAGCCTTGTACTATGTGGGACAAGTACCTGGACTCTTTTTCTCTCTTTCTCTCTACGAATCTCATTTCACTTCACTAATTCTATCCAATTCTTGTTGCACCTGTTGATGAATAAAAGGTTAAACTGTGTCCTCACACTTTACTTTTCCTTCAAGAAGTAAAAGAAAAAAAAAAAAAAATTCATGGGTATCTATGATGGTCCTGTAAGGGTCTCGTAGTTCATTTTCAAATCCATCAAAACCTTTGAATCCCATCTGGAGGTGCAGCCCATGGAGACTGATATTTAGTCTCTGAATAGGGCTAATGGTATTTCATTATTATCTTACACTGTATCACATAGGGAGTAGGGGGAAGGAAGGGGCTATACCTTCTGCAAGACTATCTGCTGCTTCACCACTTCATAGTTCCTGGGATCAACTCCCACCAGTGAAGCAGACTATGGTGATCCCTGGAAGTCTCTAGTCATAAAACACATGGTAGATGGTGCAAAGTATAGTCATCACCTTGTACTGGGACTGAAGGGGCAGTACAACTTTGCCTGCATGATTAAGCAGCTCTTTTCAGGATCTACTGCTCACTAAAAACTAGAAAGGGTACCCTTCTACTTCATCTTCATGGGGAGCCACTCCCAGTAGATTTGTTTCGGACTGTAGTTTACTAGTATTTTTATCCTGGTGGACAATCTCATGCCACTGATATATATTTTTTATTTTGTGTTTGTCTACTTAGTCAAAGGTGTTTACATTTTTTTCCATGTGTTAATCTAAGAAGTCAAAGGTGTTTCCAGTTTTTAAATAGGAAATGGTGGAGAGATGTTAGGAGGAAAGCTTACCAGCCACTGAATATACTGTCAGACTGACTCGGTCACTACTTCAATGTCAGCATGAACTACCAAATGGGAGTTGAACCCAGGGGCCCACTGAGGAGATGAAGCAGCAGTTTGTTTTCTTTCAGCATATTTTTTTAATCCTACCTTGAGATATTTCTTTCCTATTCTTAGGCACGAGACAAGACAGAAGGCTGCAAGATCTCAAAATTTAATTCAGAGTAGGTAGAAAAAACCTCACCCCCCCCCTTTTAATGGAGATGCAGAACAGAATAACAATTGTTAATTAATTTGCTCCCCACTAACAATCTGTCTGCCTATGTTCAATAAACCTCACAACCCTCTTTATTTAATTATTTTTTTGCCTTAGGCACGTGTCTGTTTTTGGATGCATTCAAAATGGAATACAAGAAAATGTATTTATATATACTGTTAACTTTATTTCTGTAACTACTTTCATTCCAATAATAAAAACTTGTTCAAAGTAATCTTTGAGCGAATGAACATAACATGGAATGTGATTAAGTACCTGATTGCACCATTTTTTCCTGTACAACTAGTTACAATGAGCATTGTATTTACCAAAAAATATCAAAACAGTTGTTATAATGTATCTGAATCATATTTATCCATTTTTGGGCATGCATGCGCACAGGTATGATAGAGTAAGAAACAGGAAACCATGAGTATTGCTCCTCTCCTGTATGATACAATTCAGTATAAATACCCACAGGAAAGAGGATCCCTTTACTTCATGGAGGGGTCACGAAGAGTATCAGTTGCTCAGTGCTCAAGAAATTACTTCCACAGTTATAGGTAACAACTCAAACATGACTGACAAGATAAAAAATGTATTTAGGTTAAGTTGGTACAAGAGGAATGGCCCATGTCCATTATAAATAAAGTTTAAATCATAAGCCACAGCAAATGTGGTAATCACCACAGCTTGTCAGTTAGCAGAAAAGTTCATATTTGAATCAGAGACGATTTTGAGGATGAATGACGACAGACATAGGAACTCTTTAAATAATGCCAAGAATATGTGTGAAATGATAGAAAACTAATATTTCTAAACCAGATTCTGAAGAAATATCAAAAGTGAGAAGAGGGCAAGAGCACTGGAAGTAGGGCAAGGAAATTAATACCTGTAGTAGCTAATGTTAATGGATTACTAACATACAGGTTGGAAATCAACAATTACATGGTAAATATGCTATTCTGCAAGGAGGCAGTGCAGGCAGCAGTGAAAGGTATTCAAAAGTAGCTTATGTAATTGTAGGTGATTTATCATCATCCAGGTTGGAAATCAACAACATGATGATAAATGAAGCAGCTATTTTGTGCATAGTGGGGATCATGCTCCCTAGTCTTCAGCTAAGGATTAATACACAATCTGGAGAAAATGATGAGGGAATGTTGTGAAACCTGCTGCCCCATGGCGGCAAACAAGTCTTAAAGCCTACCAAAGATCTCTGGTAAGGTATGAAATATCAGTTCACAAACATATCCGCAAGATTGTGTGTGTATGAAGACGGAATGTATAGATTGCTGAAAAACAAAGGCAGCTTTTTGCTACATGGATGAAGAGACGATTAGAAAAATAATAGAACCTAATCTAAACTGGACTGGAACATGTAGCAGTGATTTGGTTTCCACACAAGATGAATGATTTAAAAACAAAGAATACAAAAAGCAGCTATCAAAATAGTTCCCAGCCTTTCAGATAAGCCATATAAGACTAGAAGCACTAATCAATCCTACCAATTTTTGAGGTTCGAAGATAGATTATTGCAGTGTTCAGATCATTGAAAGGGATAGACAAAATTTAGAGACTATATCTTAACTTGGAATAAGAGAGCATCATGAGGTCATGGGAACAAGTTGAAAAATACAACACGTCTTAAAGAGTTGAAAAAAATAAATTTCCTCTAAGGATAGTCCAGAGCTTGATATAGGCCAAGCTGGAATCATACATAAATTTAAAAACCAGATGATAGTCGGAGGATAAAAGACAAGACCCCACAAGCATATGCTTACCGAGTAATAAGCCAAGTGACTGCATTTAATAAATTGTAAAGGAGCAATGTTTGAAAGATCCAGTCATTTACTCTCCAGTTATCATACCTAGCTTACAATGTAGTACTATTTTCAAGATTTAAGTCGGCTCATACACAACTCTTCCATACTGGTTCAAATAGATTTAACTGTGTTTCACCTTCCTTAATACAATTCCAACGTAAATGATGGTATCAGTAGAGTACTTCATGCCTTTAACATGGTATACATGCTTATGTTGAAAATGTATTTGAAGAATTTGTAATGGCAAGTTTTTTATTCAGCCATTTTTTCCCAACTATTCTCTAAAACAAAAATATGCAACCATGTAACCAGATATTGCAAACATGAGAAATGTTATTAAAAAAATAATAATAAATAAAAAATATATACATAAAAAATTCCCTTGATATATGCAAACAGATGGGGAGATAGGGTTGATGAAAGAGTATTGGGATGGTTTGGATACATGGAAAGAATGAAGATTAGTAAATGATGTGTGGAAGGCAGAGGTGGATGGAGTGAACATGAAGGGACAACCATGGATGAGGTGGATGGAGTGAACATGAGGGGACAACTGAGGATGAGATGGATGGATGGGGTAAAAGGGGGTTGAGCAAGAGGGGGGGACGTTTGTTGAGGAAACAAGGCAAAACATAGGGGTGAGTGAAGAATGGCTGTGTATGGATGATATTGTGATGCATGGAAGGGAGTGGGTGGGAGATGGGGAGTGGTAGTGTGTGAATGATATTTTGATGCAGCCCGAAGGGATTTCTCCCCATCATCAATGTTACTGCACAAGGGGACAGAGGTGGAGGATTGGTAATTAAATGAAGCGGCCTTGCTCTGGATGTACCATTTCTTGCTGCATTGCTTCTGACAAAGGGTGATGGGTGAGATGCAGGGATGACCAGTCATCCAAGAGGAGCCAAGATGAGAGGGAGGGAGGGGTGGTGAATGGGAGTGGAATTATTCCTGTTGACGTTGGCTACCTCCCTTGTAAGGGGATGTATGTATGGTATATGTATATGCAAATACTTTAGGAACTTCAGTGGCCACTCCTACAGACCATTCACAGTTATTTATTCATATATTCTATGGAGACAAATTTCCACTGAGGAATGCTGAGCCACATTTTCATTATCCCTAGTTTCTGTAATTGATCTTAAATCCACCCATGTACCACTCCTAGGACACCATCTCTTCTCATACTTCTGATGGTGAAGGACACAAATGCTGCTACCATATTCATGCGTGTGTGTTGTAAAAGGCAACTTAACAGGGTCTGGGGATCTTCCTTTTCCATGACAGGTCAAAGCATGCTTTGAGTCAGCCCCTTTCTTACAAGAGAAAAGACCATTGGTATATACCTATATACCATTTTCCATTTCATCCAACACTTGATATGCTGGTCATAGAACTGGGCTGTCATTACAGAGAGGGAGAACTTAATAACAAAGTTAATGATACATTTCAATATGTTGAGGAATGGAACCCTGAACAGTAACCCAGCTAATAATAAAAAACCCTCAAGTCTTGGTTCAATTCATCAGCTGAATTAAATTACCTACCATGAAAAAGATGAAAAATAAAATACACTGATACCATGTTCAAGGGATGTTATGACAGCCAAGCAGAATCTTTACATTAGTTGAAAAAAGAAACAATATTCAACCAAGTTAATGAAATTATTCATCTGGATTGATCAAATCCATGGATTAGGCCCATATACCACAAAATCATACTTTTGAGCTTGCTGACAAAAGTTTTGCTAATTTTAGGAACAATCAATTAAAGCAATTCATAGATACCTATCTGAGCTTTGTATGCCCATTACAAATTCTAAAATGAGAAAAAAAGTTTTAGTTACATATCCAAAACCTTTCACCTCATTGTCTTACAACCTGCAATATTTCAATAAATACACTGGACCACAATTCTTTCACAAATACAGTAGCCGCAAAAAGTTTGGGCGCAAAATTATAGGCGCCCTAACTTTCCCCTAAACTCAAAACATGCGAAAAATACAACTTTCCACCCAAACTTTTCGCTATTTTTCAATGCTAGCGTTTGTACCCGTATTTAGCCGAGACACACTATTTGGCAACTCTGTTTAGGCGCACTCAATGTCACATGGAGTCAGTTTCTAAACATCTCTCACGGAGAGTAGTCTTTTTTTTCCGGTGGTCTCTGTTTTTGTGCCTTGATATCTCTGTAATGGGAAGTGGCAAAGAGCTGGAAAGAGACACAGTTGTTACAATCATAACCCTCTATAAGGAGGGTTATAAGTTTAAAGATATTGCTACTCGTGTGGGAATTGGAGTGCGTCAAGTGCAAAAATGGACCAAGAAATTTCGAGACGAAGGAAGTGACATCATTCGTACTCCAAAGCATCGCTCTGGTCGGCCAAGGAAGATATCAAATCGTACTTCTACGGTTCTAACTGCCTCCTACGGTTATTAGGAGGCAGTTAGAACCGTAGAAGTACGATTTGATATCTTCCTTGGCCGACCAGAACGATGCTTTGGAGTACGAATGATGTCACTTCCTTCGTCTCGAAATTTCTTGGTCCACTTTTGCACTTGACGCACTCCAATTCCCACACGAGTAGCAATATCTTTAAACTTATAACCCTCCTTATAGAGGGTTATGATTGTAACAACTGTGTCTCTTTCCAGCTCTTTACCACTTCTCATTACGGAGATATCAAGGCACAAAAACAGAGACCACCGCAAAAAAAGACTAGTCTCCGTGAGAGATGTTTAGAAACTAACTCCATGTGACATCGAGTGCGCCTAAACAGAGTTGCCAAATAGTGTGTATTGTCTCGGCTAAATACGGGTACAAACGCTAGCATTGAAAAATAGCGAAAAGTTTGGGTGGAAAGTTGTATTTTTCGCATGTTTTGAGTTTAGGGGAAAGTTAGGGCGCCTATAATTTTGCGCCCAAACTTTTCGCGGCCACTGTATATGTAAGTCGTAAAAAATACATTCAAATGTTCAACTGCTTTCAATGCTGGATCTAGGGCAACCCCTAACAAAAAAAGGGGATATGTATACAAGGCATGAACAAACTCAATAATAACAATTCAACAAAGTCCACTTACACGCAATTTTCCTCACTGCTCAACATTTCATCTAAAGTTCATCTTTTTTTGTACCACCCTCGTATTCTTTTTCATCATCACCAAAAATGGTGGATTCTTGAGCAATAAAGTCCTGTGGAAAAGACAATATCAACCATAAATGAATAATAATCAATTGAAGTCTAGGTCCTTCTTAAAGAAATAAAATTGCCTACCATTACCTGAAATAGAATCTGCTCAAGTGCCCCAACTTCAAAAGTGTACACGTAATTCAAAGACTACTCTAGGTACCACCATACTGAAGTACCGACTCCATCATGACATGCAGTCTATATTTCAGGGTGTTTTTTTCGATGACTATTGCAGAAATGTTAGAAATATGTATTGAACTGGAAATAATGATACCAAATAATGTGTGTATATAGAGACAAGCATAATTATACATGGGCTAGTGTTGGCAGGTGGCAGGGTAGTCAAGAGAGGGTTCTGAATAAGAGTTCTGGATGCAAATAAATTATGGGAACAAGGCAGTGGAGTAGAGAAATTCTGAGTGAAAAGTGGTGGAAGAAAAGGGAGGGAGGCAGGAAAGAAGAGAGATAGAGATAGAATACTAGGCAGAGATGAAAGAAGTATGGGATGTGATGGAGAGAGAGAGAAAAAAAAAAAAATCCACAAACCTTTAAATTCTCTAGGCTTCTTTCTCCACTGAAGAGGGTTGGGTTATCTTTGTCCTTTGCTGGAACAAAATAGAGAGTAGGAAACCCTGACACCTTGAAGGCAGGATGAACGTCATTGGCTGTTGCATCCATTTTGGCAATAGTGACATCAGGATTATGGACTTCTAAATACTTTGCTAATTTCTTGAAGACTGGATTCAGTTTTTTACAGTGACCACACCAGGGTGCATAAAACATGATAAATACATCTTTCTCAGTCTTCAAAACCTCTTTTTCGAAATTGTTGGCTACAACCACACGAATTGGTCCAGTCTGTTTCTTGGGAACAGGCTGAGACTTGAAATGAGGCTTCAGTTTATCTGGAGGAAAAATAAAATAAAACAAATAAATAAAAAAAAAAGTAAATAAATATAATCTATCTATATACTGTCCACTGCCCTAAGTCAAAAGTAATGCAGCATGACAACACATCCACACCAAGGCTACTTCACTTAATTGGCAACCCCCTTTCTCAGTCCCCTCATACAGAAAAATAAAAGACGAGAAATCCCTTCAGGCAGTGTCAAAATATCATTCACGCACAACCACTCCCTACAACTCCCCCTCCCTTCCTTCCATCACAGTATCATCTATACATAGCCATTCTCCACTCACTCCCATCTCCTACCTTCTCACTTCCTTGCTCTACAGACACACCCCTCTTGCTCATTGTCCCTTTCACCCCATTCATCCATCTCCTCAGTCATCACCTCATGTTCACACCATCCACATCTCTATTACTAATCTTTCTTCACTCATTCTTTCCATGTGTCCAAACATTCCAATACTCTTTCATAAACTCTATCTGCCATCTCCTTTTCCACCCCATCTCTCCTCCAAACCTCGCTTCTCACTCCACCCAACCTTGTAACCACTACCATACTTCTCAAATTTTTCATCTCACACATTTAATCTTTTCCTTTCTGCCTCTGTTAAATTCCATGTCTCTGCCCCATACAGTACTGTCGGCACAACCACCCTTTCATATAATCTCCTATTTGCATCCTTTCCCAAATGCTTATTTCTCATTACACTTTTTAATCCACCACAGCTGCTTGCGTCTCTCAATCTACAATTTACCTCCACCTCTACTCCTCTCTTACCTGCCACAAGAAATAAAATAAATACAACACAGAACAGTCCCAAGTTTCTTCCCAGAGATATCTGTGGGAGGGCATGAGGACTGTTGCCATCTACTTAGGGGCTGTAGGTTTTCCACTTAGTGAAACTCAAAGCAACAATTATTATTCACTCTCATTCAACCTGCTACCACCATTATTCCTTGTAAACTCACACTGCTTTACTTTTCTGACATTCACACACACCTTTCTTTTCTCACATATCCTTCCAAACACAATATTATCCACTTCAGTCTCTCAGAACAGCCAGTGTCATCTGCATATAAAAACTTTGCAGGTTAATGGAAAAAAGGACATAACTGTTCTTGTTACCTTTGTGTAGTGTAACATTCTTTATTGTCTATCAAGGCACCTCTTCCCCCTTGTAAAAGAGGTAGCTAGCCAAAACACACCCACTCCCATCCATTCCTCTCCCATTCACCACCCATTGTTTCCCTCTCATCTTAGCTCATTTTTCTCTCTATACTCACTTTTCTTATACTTCTGAACAAAGTCCTCAAGAACATCTGCAGAAAAATCTTCTTCAGGTTCCATTGGGTACCTGTGTAGGGTAACCATACATATAGTTTGGAAATAGGCATGATAAAACTTTAGTTTTAACTTTTTCATGTGTAATATTGACAAGGCTATCCACAAGTTTCCAAGCACCTTACCTATACAATCCGTCATAAATCGCCACATTAACCGATTCTCCAGATTCTCCTAAACCTAATGCTTCCAATTCATCTTCATATTCTTCTTCATCACTGATACAAAATATCATATCACGATGCTTGTTAGCCACTTCAACAATCTTTTTGCGTATAAACTGAGTGTCTGAAAACATATTAATAATCTCATTAAATCAATTACATTTTTAACTTACAAAGAATCATCTGCTGACAACAAAAATCTATCCTTACCTTTGACATACTGATGTGAGAAATTCACATCATAATATACTATGACAAGAGGTCGACTTTGGTACTTGAATCCTTCATTTGTTTTGCTTCTTTGTCCAACAAGAGGAATACTCTGCTTGCTAATAAATTCTGCAATTTCTTTATATGTTGCTGTTGCCTACATAATGTAAAAAAGAAATATTTAGTACATTATTATAGTTTTTATTTACATACATACATATACCAAAGGCTTTTTCCCCCAACATGGGTGGGTAGCCAAAAAGAAAAAGGCATAGAAACCACTCCCACCCATTCCATTACCTATACATTCCACTCCCCTCCACCCTCCTCCTTCCCTCTTATCTTGGCACCTCCTGAATGATGGGTCATCCCTGCATCCTGTCCACTGCCCTGGGTCAGAAGCAGTGTCGCAAGACACAGCACATCCACACCAAGTTTTTATTTATTCATTTATTATTATTACGATTTTTTTTTCATCCAACCTAGATATGGACCAAAAGGTATCCTGTCAGCATGCTCCGCCTTTGTAATACTTAAAACTGTGAAATGGGTGGGAATAGGTACACCCCTTTTGACTTGACTACCTCCCTTATAAGAGGGAAAAAGCCCTTAGTGTAGAGATAGTTAAATAAACTTAAAGCTTTCACATTCAAGGGACTAGCAGTTAGTCTTTCCCACTATTCAGTTTAAAATATATAAAAAAAAATAGCAATGGTAAAGGAGTATGTCTACTATAATACATTCTTGTTTTGAATGTCTTCTTGTATCCACTGTTTTATCTTGAGTGGATTTTTTTGTGTAAAAAATGTTGTTGGATCAGTGAAGAGAAAAAATAACCGAAGGGATTTCTCCCCGTCCTCGCCTTATATGCAAAGGGGGACGGAGAGGGGGGGGTCGCCGATTAAATGAAGCGGCCTTGCTGTGGATGTACTGTGTCTTGCGACGCTGCTTCTAACCCAGGGCGGTGGGCAGGGTGCAGGGATGACCCGTCATCCAGGAGGTGCTCAGACGAGAGGAAGGGTGGGAGGGGTGTGGAGTGTATTTAGGGATGAAATGGGTGGGAGTGTTTTTATGCCTTTCCCTTTTTGGCTACCTCCCTTGGAAGGGGGAAAAAGCCTTGGTATATGTATGTATGTATCAAAGTATGGGATGAAATGGGTGGGAGTGGATTTATGCATTTGTCTTTGGCTACTTCCCTTGTAAGGAGGAAAAAGCCCTTAGTATATGTATCAAAGTATATGCAACTTCATTCTTCAAGATCACAAAGAGAAATCTCAAGTTACTAACCTTTGTGTATGTATAAGATTTCTTCTCATACGGAGAATAATAAATTTCTGGCATAATAACAGTCACAGAGTTGGTCTCCAGGCCAAACTTTTCTGCCACATCAGTGCTGAAGGTATGCAGGAAGACAAGTCGACCTACACAACAGAATTAAGCCTCAAAATTCTTCCCAATACAAAGTATGATAGCCATTAGCAAAATTAAAATTATACAAGGTAATTACTTCAATGAATACATAAAAAAATCTACAACATAATGAAAACTATCTAGTCTATCATAACAATGAAGAACAGAAGGCTGTCTTGCACACTGCTAATTACTGGTCATGTGCATACCAAAGTCATCCCGAGTCAAAACATAAGGTTTGTTGTGTATATCAAAAAGTACTTAAGGGGGTTAACTATCTTTTCGGTGATTCGCTCGATCGGATTACGCATTTCCGGTCCTCCCGACCTTATTTTTTTATGTAAGGCAATGGAAATTTAACACAATGTGCAGGGGAATAGGATACATCTGTGACAGAAATTTCATTGAAATCCATTTGGAAATTTTTACACTACAGACGATTTACTTGCAATTTTGATTTATTTTTGATTAGGCGAGGAACAGAAGGAGTAATTGGTGAGGAACAGTGTGGATTTAGGACAGGTAGAGGTTGTGTAGATCAGATCTTTGTGGTAAGACAGATATGTGAGAAAGCTATAGGAAAGGGGAAGGATGTTTTTTGGGCTTTTATGGATCTGGAAAAGGCTTATGATAGGGTAGACAGAAAGGCACTGTGGGAGGTTATGCAGATTTATGGGATAGGAGGAAAGCTTTTGGGAGCTGTCAAGAGTTTTTATGTGAGTAGTAGAGCATGTGTTAGGATTGGAAATGGAGAGAGTGAGTGGTTTGAAGTAAAGGTGGGACTTCGTCAAGGATGCGTTATGTCGCCCTGGCTGTTCAACTTATACATGGATGGGGTGGTGCGAGAGGTGAATGCTAGGGTAGTGAGTCAGGGATTGGAGATGGTTAAAGAAAATGGAGAAAAGTGGGAGGTGAGCCAGCTGTTGTTTGCGGACGACACTGCGCTTGTGGCAGGGTCAGAGGAGGGATTGAGGAAGCTGGTGGCAGAGTTTGGGAGAGTATGTGATAGAAGAAAGCTAAAGATAAATGTGGGTAAAAGTAAGGTGATGAGATGTACAAGGGGTGAAAGTGGCAGTAGACTAGAAGTGAACATTAAGGGAGAGCGACTGGAGGAGGTGGATAGTTTTAGATACTTGGGTGCAAGTGTAGCAGGAAAAGGTGGAGTGAAGGTGGAGGTAGAATGTAGATTGAGAGAAGCGAGTAAATGCCTTGGTGGTTTAAAGAGTGTAATGAGAAATAGACATTTGGGAATGGATGCGAAGAGGAGACTGTATGAAGGAGTGATTGTGCCAACAGCACTGTATGGGGCAGAAACGTGGAACATAAGAGAAGAAGAGAGAAGGAGTTTGAATGTGTTTGAGATGAGGTGTCTGAGAAGTATGGTGGGGGTTACTAGGCTGGATAGAGTGAGAAATGAGGAGGTGAGGAGGAGAACAGGGGTGAAAAAGGATTTGGGAGATAGGGTTGATGAAAGAATATTAGGATGGTTTGGACACATGGAAAGAATGAGTGAAGAAAGACTAGTAAAAGAGGTATGGAAGGCAGATGTGGAGGGAGTGAACATGAGGGGACGTCCTAGGATGAGGTGGATGGATGGGGTGAAGGGGGCTTTGGGGAAGAGGGGAATGTCTGTTGAGGAAGGAAGGGAGAGTGAGTGGAGAATGGTTGTATATGGATGATGTTGTGACTGCATGAGGAGGAATGGGCGGGGGGTGAGGTAGTATGTGTGAGTAAATTTTGACGCAGCCCGAAGGGATTTCTCCCCGTCCTCTCCTTATATGCAAAGGGGGACGGAGAGGGGGGTCGCCGATTAAATGAAGCGGCCTTGCTGTGGATGTACTGTGTCTTGCGACACTGCTTCTGACCCAGGGCGGTGGGCAGGGTGCAGGGATGACCCGTCATCCAGGAGGTGCTCAGATGAGAGGAAGGGTGGGAGGGGTGTGGAGTGTATTTAGGGATGAAATGGGTGGGAGTGTTTTTATGCCTTTCCCTTTTTGGCTACCTCCCTTGGAAGGGGGAAAAAGCCTTGGTATATGTATGTATGTATGAGGAGAATAATGATTTCCTTTGGTGTACAGTTAGTAGACATCCAGATGTACCTAAACTAGTATACTCGTAATTATAAGTGAAAAAGAAAGAAAGTCAGCCTTACAGCAAATTATGAAAAAAACAAACAAAAAAAATCACAACTTTAAAAATTTGTCAAAAATATATTTCAAGTAGGTTAAGAATGAATTTACTAATATTGTTAGATATAAGTATCACGATCATTTTCCAATAAGAATGATCAAAATTACTTATTTACACACGAAGTTATAGTTACTTTTGTGCGAAAAAACTAGTTTTGAGAAAATAGCATTTTTATGTTCATATATTCACTACTCCATAAAAGTGCCTCCAAAGAGTATCAAATGCACATATCTACTTACATAATCCTTTGACCATTTCTGGGAAGTAAGCAGCAGATGTTCATTACATTTCTTTTGTACCCATGCCAGCTGAGAATCGTGACAATCCTAACCTTCCGTATCCCTCACATAATGAATGGTACACATGCATTACAATCCCTTTGCTAAGGTGAGTATTGTTGCACTTCTCAGGTTCAGAATGGAGCAAAATACTTCGGCAACTATCACATCTGACATATTTAGTTATGGAGTAGTGAATTTATAAACAAGAAATGTATAAAACAGGATAGCAAGTGGAGAAATTACGCACGCATATGCTGAACCCTTTTTCGATCGCACTGAGTGTGGTGACTGCTGCCTATCGTACAATAATATCAGAGTATAAAATTCTCAAAAACAACAACAAAAATCGACAAAATACAAAGAAAACAAACCATAGCAAAGAAAGGGGCGTGGCTGACGGGAATCTCTGGCCCTTTAAACCCGCCATTACCTGAGAAGGGTGGCGTTATACGTCTGGAAACCAGTCCCGTCGTGTTCAGGGACACCACACCAGTCCACACACGAAGTTTGACAAAATCGAGTATTTTTCACCGAAATGAGAGTTAACCCCCTTAAGGTAAGAGACAAAGGAGTCTTACTTCACCTAACAAAATATCATAAGAACAAAGATTAGATACTAAAAATAAACACAATTGCAGGGGAAAGAGAGAGAATCCTCCAAGTGTGTTCACTTTTATCACTGTCTGATTTTGTCCCCATTAATCAACAATGAGATACTCTACCTCGTAATTCATTTGCTGCATTGATGAACTCGTCAAACATGTCATTCTTCTCAAGAAAATGAGCAAAGACTGTTACATCACTACGTGCCATACTGTTTTGTGCATCCAGTATGATGGAGATTTCTTTGGATGGGAGCTTGGCTTGTTCACGCATGTGTGATACAATACCTTGATGGTCCCTAGGTCCTTTGTACTCAAATTCTCGGCCATATCTGAAAACCTGGAAAATAAACCACCCTTATTATCCACAAGGAAGTAACACAAAAGGGTAAACAAATGGGTGTGGTGGGTGTGGCTTGGCTGGCCACCTCCATTATAAAGGGAAAAGAGGCCATGCATATATAGCAACTGGGTACAAAGAAGGCACCACCTGGGGTTAGGGGGGCATTATTAAAACAAATTATCAAAGATTGTGAAGAAATTATCTTTCCACACATATGTATAAACTTCTGGAGAGGAGATGAAATACCACAAGCTAGAACCATACACAACTGAAAAAGTTATGAAAACTGAATAGTAAGAATCAGGACCCCATGAGCATAGCTCCCTTCCTGTAAACTAAAATTTGGTAAAAGAAAATATAGATATATATATATAATACATCACTGTCCCATTCTACCCATAGCATAAAAATATATCACTAACATACAATGAAAAATTTATAGGCTATAGAATTACTTTTTTTTTTACCTTGAGAGTTGGATATCCTGACACTTTATACGAATCAGTCAGGTCTCTTTCACTTGGCCCATCAATTTTGGCTAGAGGGATGTTGTATTGTTTCAATTCTGCTGCCGCCCCTTCATATTCAGGTTCCAACTGATGGGAAATTCATAAAAATGAAGAGGTCAATCAACTGCTTCAAGTGCCTCTCACTGGAAAGGACAGTAGACTACAAGAACTACAAGGCTTCCACAAAATGTGAAGGATAAATGTAACATGGTGCTGTAAATAAGTTTGAATTTTGAGAATACTCTCAAATCTATATTGGTGTTAATTAACCCCTTTGATATGATAGGCATCATGAGAAGTGAGTGTGTATATGAAGAAGCCAGTGCCAGTATCCTGATTATATTCATTTTGTAGTTGTAGCAGAGTGACCCATATTCTGTGAACTGGCCTGATTATATTTTCTGTGGTTATTAACATTCAGAGTGAAAGAGAACAGTAATACAGATGTAACTTTATATTTTATAATATGAGTATTGTGATGCATCGTTGTACATCAGGCAGCTAATGCTCCCTGCGAGAATTTGACTCGTACTGAAGAGGTTAACTGTTGCCTCAAGTTTCTCTAACTAGAAAACCACAGATCAGTGGTATGTTATGAGAAAGATGGATGTGTTAGCATGGAATGAAACTAAAGTGAAGTGGTCTGAAGGGAGGTCATGATGTTTGTGTTTGGAGGGATGGTGAGCACATTTTTATATCTGAGAAAGTTGCTTCATGTTTAACCAAATTGGGAGGTGCATTTGTGTAACCTTCCAGTATATGGTTTGTTATTGAGGAGTTGAAGATGTGGTATGGAAACCAGGGACTGATTTGGTGGGAAGTATAGATATCTGTGGTGTTGGTCATTTGCTTGTCTTCTACATTTTCTGCAAAAGGGGACAGAGGGGGGGGGGTTGGCTGGCAGATTAAGTGGTGCTGTGTATGAACTATGTCTTACTGCATTGCTTCTGACCCAGGCAGTGGGCTGTAGACAGGGATGACCCTTCACAGGAGTTAGATGAGAGTAAAACAAGGGTGGAGGATGGAAGGGGAATGGGTAGGAGTGGGTGTGTGTGCCAATGACTTGGCTGACCCCCCTTATAGGGGAGAAGCCCTTGGTAGATAGAAAGTTGTTTGCTTTATACGAGTTTGGATTGATCATCTCCGTTATAGTGTCTGTTAGTGATTGTAGTTTCTTTTGTTTGAGTGGAGAAGGTTATGCTGTTGTGTTACGAGTCTAACTTTATTTTGAGAATTGTCTACGCTGACGATTGTGTTCGGTGAATGTAGGTAGTATGGAATTGTGGTATTCACTTAATTCCTTATATTAGTGCAAATTGTATATTATTCTTAAGTAAGAATTAAATACTTTCAATGTTTATGATGGTATTAATGATTATTTGCTGTATGTTTAGTAATACCACATACATATACAATTTAGTACTTACAGCTTTGCAATGTTTACACCATGGTGCATAGAACTCAACCAGAGACAGTGGCTTCTCCTTGATATATTTTGTGAAATTTGTTGTGGTAAGAACATCAACAGCTGATGGAGGGGGACTGTAGTTCGGGTCCGCATGACGTTTCATATACTCAATAATACCTTGTGAAAAAATAAAGACAAAAAAATAAATAAATAAATAAATAAAATTCAGAGTCTACTTTCAAGGCTCTAATCTAGAGTTAGGGCATTTTGTTACTTGAAGCAAAGGTTGAGGGAATGGCAATTTGAACCATGCCACCAGCAAAGTTGAACCAAGGGCATATTTCATTGAAGTCCTCTGTAAGGGGCACCATCCTAGCCTCCTACTACAGGAAAGGGGGGGGGGAGGTTGTGATGTTAAACCAAATAATCAAATCCTTTTCCCACTTAAATGGGTGGTGGTGGCCAAATTGAACATAAACCCACCTTACACCCAGCAAAAAAGCATTCATTCCCTTGCCCAATTGGGCAATTTGTGGGATGAAAATTTATCCCTATCCCCAGCCACACATTTTGGTTCAAAGGCAATCCAACAAGACAGTGCCTCCACAGCAGGAACTTGTTTACATCACAGATAACAGTCCAAAATTTTTTCCCAGCGAGATCTACGAGAGGTCCCAAGGACAACTACCAATTACTGTAGGGTAGTGGGTTTCCAGTCAGTACTCAAGGCAACAATTATTACTATTAACCTTTGTACACAAAATCTTTTAGCTAACCTGCAGCATCTCTTTGCCCACTGAAATCTTCAACAGGCTGCCCTTTTTTAAAGAGTTTCAAGGTGGGGAAGCCTGAAATTAAGTACTCTTTGGATAACTCAGTTTCCTTAGTGGCATCCACCTTGCCCAGGGGAATGCCATCTTCTTTGAGCTTCTTGGCGGCAATGGCATACTCTGGAGCCAATTGTGTACAATGGCCACACCTGTAGATGTACAGAATCATTATCATCAGTTTTTTTTTAACAATGATATATTCCATTTAAGCTAAATATAAACTTCACTTATTAAAATTTGTAACCAAAATACCCAGGTTCACTGCATCACGTATAAATCTTCAATCTATTGACCCAAGTCTCTCTTCCAGGAGACCTATGGCTCAATCAACAATAGCCACTCAAAGAAGAAATATTGCATTGTTGTCCAAGATGAGTTATTGAGGGGCAGTATAGGATGAAGTGTTTAATGTCTTCTGTGTGGTAGATACACCTAGGTCAGTTTGATTCTGTGGCCAGGCCTATTCTATGTTGGAAATGTCTTAGAGCTGGATGGCATCCTGAATGCAGAGGTGATAGTGTGTTTTTTACTTTGCTTAGAGAGGCATTTTTCCTATGGGGCTGATTAATAAACAGCAAAATGGCAGCAAGAATAACATGAAAAGTCCCATTCAGAATGGGAGTGGTCAGATGTTTACACTTCAAGGTGGGAAGCAATTTAGAGAATGAGAGTTGGAACTTTCCTGTTATTGCCCCACCACTAATTTTTTTTTTCTGTTGTCTTTGATTTTGTTCATCTTAGGTTAGGTTAGGTTAGGTTAGGCAATAACCTAACCTAAGATAAACAAAATAAAAAAATTAGTGGTGGGGCAATAACAGGAAAGTTCCTGAGTTTTCCATCAATGAACTTACATAAAAACAATACATATTAACTATTTAAAAACTTATGTCTGAAGCTGACCATGGGGCATAGAACTCCACGAGGATGAGGTCCTTGGGACGTACTACAGCTTGGAAATTATCTCGTGTCAAGATAAGCACATCATCCTCTTCCATAACATCCACATTTCCAATTCCATGAATTTCTTCTATGGGTATCTCTGAAAGGGAAAATAAAAAGTAACAAGTGCTCCCATTCCAAAACAACATACAAAATAGTACCACCACATATCACAGGGGGTTCAACATTTGTCTTGTCATTTTTCCAAGTCATTTTTTTTTCTAGTCAGTACAGTCATATTTTTCATGTTAGTCAATTTTGATGTCTTTTTCTTCTAGTCAACCTAGCTTGTATTATGACAATCTTTTCCTAGTTACAATAAGTCATTTTTTGTGAGGACCACAGTGGAAATAAGTCTTTTGACTTTCTGTGCCATCCTCGGGTATACAATTGTATTTACTATATATAATACGAGTCTTACATGTATTGTTTTTTATTGTATGTATGATTGAATCTGAATAAAATCAAATCAAATCACTACTTTGTTTTGGTATGGTTTAAGTTGGTGGCTGGAAGGACTGGGTAAATTCAGGAATACAGTGCTGCTTAGTGGGATCTGGGTTGCTGTCACTGTGATGCTTGGGTCTGCTGGTAATGTTTATAACAGCAATTATTACCCTCAGCAGGCAGGGTGTACTATTGCTCTGGTGTTTCCATTGTATACCATTCTTGAGCTTGGTGGAGGGTCCTATTTGAGACGTTCACAAGTAATGTCAAGCAACAGAATACCTTTGATTTTGGCAAAGCTGCTCCTCATTCCTTACTGTTGTTGCTATTATTACCATTATTCATACTGTATTTGGGTAACCTTGCTGCAGTCACTGCCTGGCCAGGTTTGCACAAGGTCATGTGAGACACATTGGTCTCTTCTCCATGCATTATGACCAGGGTGGATCCTATTAAGGGTTGCTATGCCATGTTGGCTCCTACCAAACAATAGTGCTCTAGTGTCCCTCATCCTGCTACAGAGGAACCATTGTCCCTGCACCACCATCCATGTGGGTTGTGATTAAAGGCTTCCACATATCACCTTCTCTTGCCCCTATCATCATGCACTATACTGGGGGGGCTACTGATTTTAGATAGGTTAATTAAGTTATGTCTGATTAGTGATTAGTGAGAAAAAGGTTTGACAGTCACTAAATAAACTGCCAGTCACAACCTCGTTCTTTGCATCTACTCCTGGATGGAAGTTAAATTTAAGGGCACCACATAAAGGTGGCGAGACAGTTGTTTTTCCTTCAGCCCGCCTCCAAATCTGCTCAAAGATCTTGCCTCCCTCCTTTCATGCAAAAGATGGGGCAAAATAGGGTGCAAGACCTTGAAACAGGATTCATAATAGGTAAGGAGAACCTACCCCATTTTCCAATAAATGCTTTCATCTTTGAGAAAATCTTGGATGAGCACTAGAAACAGCATATTCTAATATATAATCATACAAGGTAATGTATAACAGCTGCATGACATTTTCCTACAAGAACAGACAGTAAACTACAATCCATAACAACCAATTTATACAGACCATACAAAAGGAATACAGGGGAAGAGTTGCAAACTAGAAAAGCCTCTTCTAGAAATTCACTATGGTATGGCTTTTCTTTTTGACTAATAATTGTTTTGGACATACAGGAATTCATGTTTTATCACAAAATGTAATCATGATTCATTCAAGGGGATACTATTGAGGTTTTCTGTATAAACAACCATTCTCCGTCTTCCACCACATAAACTTAGGCTAATACCTGTAAAGCCCACCTAACTGAAATCATAATTGGTGTCTTCCTTCATAGTACCGTTATTCGGCCCGGCCTCAAGAAACCGCAACCAATTTCTTTCAGTCTGAGTATTGAATTCAGCGACGCCCCTGTTATCCTCACACATATTTAGGTTGAATAGTAAAATTTATAGAAAATAATACTATATGCATTTGTCCATGACAATCAATATTAAGCTCGATATCCTTCTATTACCTGGGGATGGATATCAAAATACTCTACCTCCGTCAGGGTCGATTGTAACCTTCGGCTCTTTCAAATATTCCTCAGCAAGGCAATGTGCAGCTTGCAGTGCGATGAGAAGAAATGCAATCCGCAACATCGTTATGCACTATTGCAAGGACTTCCACTTTCCTTCTCTCCCTGATTCAGTACATTCAACCGCTCCTGTCAAACCCGCGCCGTGTGAAGTAAACAAACCGACACTGTCTGAAGCGAAGATCCAAAGGATTGGAAAATATATCGTACTTTAATTAAATAGACATAGCTACAATATAAGTAAAGTTGTTTAAGTAAAGTATCCATATAAATACAATTAGAATATGAGGTGGACTCAATATTTTACTGAGTATCAAGGTAACTAATTGTGTGCAGGTAATATCCAGGAATAATCACTATCCACCAATCAGACGTCGCCAAGTACATTACGTTGCCACGTTGTATCACACGGGCCGTGTTGTTTGAAGGTAATTAATTACTTCTTATGTTACATAGGTTCTCTGTTACGACGAAATTTAACTTTCTTAGTGAATCTTTACGTATACAGTTTGTATATAGATGATTTACTTTATTAAGACTGGCTCTAGAAATGTTTGTGAAAACTGGTTTGATGGCAGACAAACGAGATAAAAAATAGATTGAAAAGTGCGAGGACAAGATTAAAGGAGGCGTTGTCTCCTCTACAAAACTACAAAAGTTGGAGAATTGCCACATCAACTACCCCTAGTCGGTCATATTCCATATACAAAACAGATGTTCAACACATTTCCCACACGTGTCAATCTCTTGTATTCAGCACAACTCCCACAATATCACAATTCGTAAACAAAAGACTGGATGGTTTTAATATGTTCATGTAGCATAACTTCTACAGTTATCCTGCATACATACTTATACGAAAAGGTCCCTCCCCTTTAGGATAAGTGGCCAAACAAAGCATAACCGCCCTTCATCCATCAAACACCAATCCGACACCCATTTGTTTCATTTTTATCTTGGTAGGTATGACGAGCCACGCCACTCCCCCCTCCCGCGCCCCGTCCATTACCCGGTTCAGAAGCAGTGCAACAAGGCACAGCACATCAGCATCAGGGCTAGACAGCAGAAAGTGGTTCACCCCCACAGTTTCATTATATATCGACCCTCACCCCCTAGTCCCCTCACAACAAATACAGACAAGATGAAATCCCTTCATACTGCGTCATTTTACGTTACATTCATAACCACTATCCACTCACACCTATCCCTTGCCCTCTCTCTTCCATGCTCAACAGGCATTTCCCTTTTACCCTAGCCCTCCTTCACCTCCCACGCATCCATCCCATTATCGGTCTTCCCTTTAAGTTCACTCTATCCACCTCTGCCTTCCACGCTGTTTTCGTCAGTCTTTCCTTGTTCATTCTTTCCGTATGCCCAAACTATACCGGTATTCTTTTATCAACCCTGTCTGCCAGCTCCCTTTCCACCCCCGTTCTGTACCTCGCTTCATTCCTCATTCTATCAATTCTTGTAACCCCCACCATATTTAAACATTTTGTCTCGCATTTAAAAACCAAGTCCCTACCCAGTACAACAGGGTCGTAAGCACAATCACCTCTTCATATATATATATTCTCTCATGACTTTTTATCTCTCAAGACATTTACTTCCTTCACTCTACAGATTACCTCTACCCCCATATTCCCTGACACTGAATATTCTACACACTTCGACGACACAGTGGTTCCGTTTGCAACCGCTATTTCAGCAGTCCGAGTTCAATTCCCGCCCTGGGCTGAAATAATTTCATCATCGGAGCACTGAGTACTGGCTCTCCAACTCTTGTGGGCAAGAAGTTGTGTGTGTAAGGTCACAGCATTACCCATAGATTGTGCATATATGAGTTCTGAGCTCTCATCCGGGAGGGTAATAATTGTCTATCACGAGCCCAACACGTGATCCAAAACCATGGTGAATTACTTCCCATCGCCTTAGTTTTGATCACATTGTTTTCTCCTTTTACACATTCTTACTAGAATGTTTGTAAATTATAATTCATAACTAATAATCACCAGTGTGATCATATGGAATGTGTTAAAGGTTATGTTCAAATGGTTAAGCTTCCATATTTGGGATCATTTAGTTAACTTGGTTTCAGTTAACTACTATAGTGAATTTGGCTACTATTTCAGTTGCAATGGTTGAAACTTAAACTTTTTCATTAAAGTTAGACGAATGGAAAAGTATTAGGAAAATTACACTTACAACAATAAAATGAAGATGAAACTAAGAATATTGTAAACAATAAAAGCAAAAGAGAATATTGTGAACATTAAAAGGCTATACTGAGCAAAGCCTGATTATTGAACAAAATCTGGGATATGAATTTATGAATTGTGACGAGAACATCACAAATTGACAAGGCCCGAGTGAAAAGGACAGTTAACAAATACCCTTGCAAAAAGGCAGCAGCAAAACTTCTATAGTAATGGTGACGGCACACGAGTCTAGCATGCTACTTGCTTTTGCTACTTCGTTTGAGTAGAAACGACTTCGGTTACAGTATTCTAGACTTCCGTAAGAACATCTCAACAATGTGTCTAACATTCGTATTCTAGGTTTAACTTCTCTTAGTTCGTCATTCTCACTATATGATGCAAGAGTAATTTGACATTTGGACCAAAAGGTCCCCTGTCGGCATGCTCTTCCTTTGTAATATCTTCCTCTTTGTAAAGATCACAACCGAAGTCGTTTGTACTCAAACGAAGTAGCAAAAACAAGTAGCATGCTATCGAGAAATGCTTAGTGTGCAGACACCGAACAGTAAAACTTCAACGATCAAACAGAACATATCACAAGGAACACGCGATTGTGAGATTGCTGTTTTTTCAGCACCAGAAAGTTTGCAATCTGCACGAAATTGTACGAATATCGAGTTTCTACATACACTACCCACCGGTCATATTACCACATCTATCCTTCCTACCCAAGTACCAATATACTTATTCGTGAAAAAATAGCACGACTAGGCTGTATTATAGCACGAAATTTTATAAACTGATGTGCAAGCCTGATTATTCCGCATTTAATTTTTAATTACAAAACAAAGGAAGAAAAGGGAATGTTTCGTGTCAAGGTACAAGGTGGATATCTTAGTGAAAGTAGGTGAAGGAAATAAATAAGAATAAGTTACATTTAACTTTCTCATTTACATTCGTTGATTCGTTGATTTTTTCATAGAGTAATGTGGATGCATGGCGAACACAACGGCAAGAGAGAATTTATATATATATATATATATATATATATATATATATATATATATATATGTTAGGGTCCCCAGCTTTTCGTGCAGCAGACGTGGTCGATGCCCAACGATTTATGTCGCAACGCTCTTACTAACGCTATGATTGGTGATTTGAAAGCGGAGTTTGCTGTCGTATTCTACTTTCCATTGCATCGATGTCGATTGGATTATTACAGTCGTGCGGTGTTCTCCAAACCGCACACTTTGGGTAGAATTTCTAAAGTGATTCTGGAAATGCCGTTTTGGGTGTAAACGCGAATATTTCTGAGTTATCTGTCCTGGTCCCTAGCCAATCAAGGAGCAAGACCCATTTCCATATTCAGTGTCTCACGCGACGCCACACCACCTCTCGACATCGTTTTCCATTGCACTTCTTGGCAACTTCCAGAGTTTAACACTTGAAGGTTTTTGAGGGTCCTCAAAGGTGCCAACCACTTCGAATTGTTTAGATTGTTACCGTATACTCCTAGCATATGCATCATCCTTTAGCTTCTTCAGGTGAAATTCAGGTGGATTATATCTCAGTACTCTCAAGGACTTGATACGCAGTCTGAGTGTTGGGACCACAAGTCTGCAATCGGTCTAAAGGTACCCTGCAGTTCTGTAGGATCATCCAATACTATACCAAGTCTGTTGGTGTGGTTCTCGCCTGTGGAACCAGGAGGCAACCATTCTCAAAACTTTGAACTTTGCCAAAAAAAAAAAAAAAAAAAGCAGAACTCTTTGTTCCTGGTTCTAGAACCATGGGGGACCAATATTTATTTCATAGCCACTGAGGTGGGTAATGGATTACAAAGAATCTTATATGACTTCTCCGAGGCGGAAATATACTGCTTAGATGATTTGAGATCATCACTGATAATTACGCCGAGATCCTTTTCACTATCCACTTTTGTTAACGGCTTTCCAAATAACTTGTAATCGTACATATTTTTTTATTTTTACCTATGTACATATCCTAAAATTTACATGTGTTAAATATCATCAGCCACTTTTTTAGACCATTGATGTAATCTATATAAATCTTCTTGAATATTTAATTAGTTTAAGTGATCATTTGCCATTCAGCACAGCTTTGTATCATCAGCAAATTTGGCGACAATAGATAGTCCGTGGTCTGTATGATTAATATATACTATGAATAGAAGTTGCCAAAAGAACGGAACCCTGAGGAGCTCCACTCGTAAAAAAATCCATCTAGAAGTTTTTCAATTTAGAATAACTCTTTGTTTACGATCGTTTAACTAATTACTAGTCCAGCTTAATAGGCTATCTCTTATTCCGTGTGAAGCTAATTTAGCAAGTAGTCTTTCGTGCGGGATGGTATCAAAAGTTTTTACAAAGTCCAGACATATTAAATCTATATTGTTTCTTTTGTCATAAATTAAGATGACCGTGTTGTAGAATTCAAGTATAGATTCAAGATTTACATGAAATATCTCGAGTTTATACGCCTCGGAAGGAGCATACACTGCAATAGGAGGCTGGATGACCGCATAGTAGATAACTGTCCAGGATGCAACACTTCACCCCATACTATACAACACATTATGGAAGACTGTATTGTACGCAACCACGCACGTCAACAACACAATATACAGTTATCAAGGGGTTTGTGGGGAAACCCCTTTCAAGCCGTAGCGTTCCTCAGGGAGACAGGACTGCTTGGCCATACAGTTTAGGGAACGACAAGAACAACAACAATCTCATCAGCATCAACGCTCATCAACCGGAGTAACCTCTTACGGGGTGTTGTAGTCTGCTAGATATGCCTACAGGTACTCCCGTTAGGTGACTTACTTTTTGGTGAAGTTCCGAGGTCAGTCCCCACAGTCATAGTGATCTACCGCTGCTGCCAGACCTGCTGTCCCTCCTCGCAAGGGCCAGTTGGTCTGTTATTGTGTTTGATGAGAACCTACTGATGGCAGTGTAGCATGCTGGCACTGGGGGCTCGTCTGGCACCTTCCGTAGAAACCTGTCCAGCACATGCTTGAAGCTGTCCACCGAGCATTTGGTTCTCTCTCTCTCACTTCTTTTGGGAGGGCGTTGAATATTTTTGGACCCTCGTGACCTAGGCTGGATGCCAGTAAGGTCTTATGCCTATCTGGGGCTCTTGGTGGGAGAGTTTGTCTCTCACACTTTCGCCCGTGCCTTACGCTGTGATACGGCTTGATTGTTGAGGGCGTGGAATCAGGGACAAGGCCCTCTAGGATTTTCCATGTATAGATGGCCCTATTCCTCTCTCTCCTCCTTTGTTGGGAGTAGAGACCCAGTGCTTCCAGGCGATCCCAACAGTTGAGATCCTTCATCCCTCTGATGTGCTTGGTGTAGTTCCTTTGGACAGCTTCAAGCTTCTGTGTGTCTCCTCGTTTATGTGGTGACCAGAGTTGGCTACAGTAGTCCAGGATCGGTTGAATAGGCGCCTTCCAAAAGGTAAACATTACTTGTACCTCTCTTGAGGAGAAAGTCCTTAGTACCCAGCTGGCCAACCCCCTTGCTCTTTTCACGGTCTGCGTGATGTGGTGCTGGAAAGTGGCATCGTCACCTAGATGAATGCCCAGACATTTTACATGGGCTTTGGGTGTGATTTTCATTCCCCTTTCCGTGTGCAGTTCGGTGTTGTCTTTAATGCCTTGGTTTGTGCAGTATCTTAAGACCTCGAACTTCTCTTCATTGAACTGCATATTGCAGTCATTAGCCCAAGCATAAACTGTGTCAATGTCGTTTTGTAGATGGTGTACATCTTTACTTCCCAGCACAGCATGGCTGATGTGGGTATCATCGGCAAAGGACAGGAGGGTTGAGTCCACTTTCCTATTTATGTCGTTCATATGAATTAGGAATAGGAGGGGGCCGAGGACAGAGCCTTGTGGTACTCCGCTTACTACCTTGGTTTCACTGGACTTCAAGCCATCGACTGCGACTGTTTGGATACGGTCTGTCAGGAAGTTGTGAAGCCATACTCCTAGCTTCCCTGAGATTCCTAGGTCCCTTGCCTTGTGGAGGACACCGTGGTCTACCTTGTCGAAGACTTTTGCGAAGTCTAGAAATACTACGTCTACATTCTTCCCTTCTGACAGGTTCCGTAGTAGCCAGTCGTAGTGCGCCAGTAGGTTTGAGAGGCAGGATCGAACTTTTCTGAAACTATGCTGGTTCTCTTTTATGGGGTTGTTCTCTTCAAGGTGTGTGAACAGTTTGTCCCTTACGCATCTCTCCATTACTTTGACGATGTGGGACGTGAGGCCAACAGGTCGATAGTTCTTTGGCAAGGTCCGGTCTCCTCCTTTATATATTGGTGAGCCCATCGCTGCAGCCCGACCAATAATAGGTGTAACCCTCCCTACTGATCTCACTGCTACTAGTCTCCTCGCAGCAGAGAGGATCGTAATGGTTATTCTAAACTTCCTGAGCTCCGTCGATGAGAGGGTTAATCGATCGTTCTGGGAGAGGGAAAGAAGGTACAAGAGGGCCCACACGAAGAGGCAGGTTGCAAGCTCACCTCCACTATACAGTAAAAGTGGCGACACACTAAGCTGGCATGCTCTTTGATTTTGCTACTTCGTTTGAATAGAAACAACTTCTGTTGCAATATTCTAGACTTCCGTTAGAACATCTCAACATCCGTATGCTTCTCTTCGTTCATCATTTAGCTTCTCGCTATATGACGCAAGAGTAATTTGACACTTGGAAAAAAAAACGAAGTCTTTACTACTAAAAACGAAGCAGCAAAAACAAGTAGCATGCTAGCGAGAAATGCCTAGTGTGCCACCACCATAAGCATCATGTATGGATGCCACATATATACTTTACTTTAAGATTCATCCTCCCATGCCACAATCTACCACCGAGCCCATCTAGAGAAGACTAGGCATCTTATCATCTTATTTCTCATTTGGACCTTCGCGGCACTTTCATATTTCATCGTTTTCTTTGATATTACTGTTTCAATTAACTTTCAGATAAAGTTCGTCTTGTTTAAGTCTCATCTTATTATAGTGATCTGAGTTATTGCCCAAAGTCTCACAACCCGCGATTTCACAATTCATGCGTGTGTAAACTAAAAGGTCTCACTTTATTTTTTCTATTTAAGTAGAAATATAATAATATTACATTTCAAAGGTAAACGCTAAAGGTTAGATAAATGTTTATCAATTGGATAGAATAACATAATATTCCTATTTATATAAAGTTTTCTGTCAGTGTTAGAATTTAAAGGCACTTAATACTTTAGCTACTCATCAATCGTGACGTTTCTATGGTATTTACGACAAGAAGAAAACGCGCAAGTGAACGACAAAGTATGAACGAAGTGAATATGCCGCCCATGCACTGGCTCCCTCTGTAAACAAATACCATACCCCGGTAATAAAGTCGCGTTAAAATCTAGGACTCTAGGTATGACAGTGGAAGGCTGACACAAAATATTATTGGTGACAATAGTGAATGTAGTTATTTCGCATTAACCAATACTAAATATGCAAACTACTAACTTCAGGGACTTGTTATTCTTACTGTAACTATTGCTATACTTCTTTTCTTTCAAGTCTGCAATCTTTTTAAAGGAGTATTTGGCAGGCATCTGTGTTGGTTAGAAAAATATATGGGGTGAGTGTTTTTTTTTTAATAAGAAAAAAGTTCGAAAGGAAGAAATTAAACTGCTGTTTCCATGTCTATTGCTCGACAGAGCAACCAGTAGCTTGTCACCATGAATAGAAAATTGTAACTATTATCTCCACTTCAAACGTAAGGCAATTTATTCATACCCATGAAGGAGAATTCTCAATGTGTTGTGGCCATAATGCAGCTTGCTATATTCACTTTTTGATACAGTGGAAAAACACTTATTTTTAGTTATTTTGGAATATTCAGAACTAATTTTTCCATCAACAGCTGTACAACATAGCCTCTGGGCTGGTATTGATAGTATGAAATATGCAGTATGATTTATTTCTTTAAATATTTTTTCTTTTTCTTTAGCCAAATAGCCAAAAACCACCATAGTAATAGTTGTATTGTTATTTATGGTTCTTGCAGAATTACATTGGTCAAACCTTTATTTTTTTCTACCCACCTATACTGAAAAAGGAAAGGAAAAAATGTAACTACAACTGGGAGGTTTTTTGTTGTTGTCGTTCCCTAGACTGTCTGTCCGAGCAGTCCCATCTCCCCAAGGAAGGCCACAGCCGAGACTGGGTTTTCCCACAAATCCTTTATAGAGTGTATGTTGTGTTGTTTGCGTGCATGATTGTGTATAATGCAGTCTTCCATTATGTGTTGTATGGTATGGGGTGAAGTGTTACATCCTGGGCAGCTGTTCACAACACGGTCGTCCAGCCTCCTCTGGTAGCTTAGAAGTGCTGGGTGGTGACCGCATCGCAGTCTGGCCAAGTGGACTCTGTCCTTACGTGGGAGAGAGGATTCAGAAGGGTGGATATCAGGGGGTCTGGCATGCAGCAGTGTGTTGTCTTTCAGTGTGTTAATGGAGCGGTGAGTGATATGATTATGAATATGTTTCCGGAGGCTGGTATTTGGTGGTTGTGGAGGAAGAGAAGAGAGTATCTTTGTGTAATAAAGGTCTTTGGGTGTAGTTTTAATGTTTCTTGGTGTGTGTGGGTGTTCTGCTATGTAGTGTAACGGGTGTGATGTGTTTGTGGTGGCTGCAGCAAGTGTTTGTGTGCCTCTCATGTCGAGGTGTTCCTTGACTTTGAGGACTTTTGTTTCATGGTGTAAATGGTCTGTAGGTGATGTATTTGTGCAGCCTGTAATTGTTTTTAGGGCTTTGTTTTGTATGATTTGAAGGGTGTTGTGGTGTGTCTCACTGAGATTAGGAGCCCATGCAGGACTCGCATAATTCATCACTGAGCGTATACATTGTTTGTATATTGTTATATTAGTTTCTTTGTTTTGTCCAAATGTTGTTCCAGTGATTGACTTAAGTGCGTTAAGTCTAGGTGTGCATTTGTTTTTTATGTTTGTGAGGTGTTGTTTGAAAGACATGGATGTATCGTATGTTACACCAAGAATTTTCGGTGTGTTTGTGTGTGGTATTAGAGTGTTGTTGATGTAGAGATGAGGTATGTATTTGTGTTCTTTTGTCCAGTTGGTGAGAAGTGTTGCTGTAGATTTGGTTGGAGCTATTTTGAGTCTGTTTGTGATGAACCATGTGTTGAGTGTGTCAAGGTAAGGCTGGATTATTTCTGCAGCTTTGTCTGTGTTACGATGTGTGCATGTGATTGTTATGTCGTCTGCGTAAGAAGAGATTTGTATTTCTGAGGTGTCTGGCGTGGGTAAGTCATGCATGTATAGATTAAATAATGTGGGGGATAGAACTGAGCCCTGCGGTACTCCGTTCTTAATGTTTCTGATGTGCGATGATTGGCCATTATATGACACATGAGCATTCCTGCCTGCCAGATAATTGGCCAGCCATCTTTTGGTGTTATTGTGCATGTCTGTGTTATATATTTTATTTGTTAGGTTGTGGCGGGGGATAGCATCAAAAGCTTTACTAATGTCCAATGTTATAAGAAGTGTTCTGTGGTGGGGCCTATCTGAATTGATGCCATCAAAAATTCTTTGTGTGAGGTTTGTCAGAAGAGTGTTTGTGGAGTGTAGTGGCCTAAAACCGTGTTGTGAGTCAGCAAGGGGAATATATGGTGTGACAAGTTTAAGTATTAGGCGTTCAATGACTTTAGAGGGGGTGCAGAGAAGTGTGATTGGGCGGTGCGATGATGGGATTGTTGGGTCTTTGTTCGGTTTTGGGATGGTGATTATTTTACCATGCTTCCAGATGTCGGGTATAGTGTTGTGTGAATAGCTGTAGTTTGCAATGTTTGTGAGTGCGTGTATACCTTGTGGTCCAATGTGTTTTAGGTGGATGTTGCTTATGTTATCAGGGCCACAGGCAGATGAGTGCTTGAGACTATGCATTATGAGTTTTGTCTGACTGTCTATGAAGGGTGTATAGTCTGAGTCTGTGGGAAAGTCTTTCTTACGTCGAATGGTGCGTCGGTCGTCAGGGTGAGATGTAAGATGGCTCGTCTGTGCAAAATGACGTATGAGTGCGTTTGCTTGTTGTCTGTTTGAGGGTAGATTATCTGTTGTTGTGATTATTGCTGCGTGAGAGCGTGTAGTGTTAGTGTTGGATAGTGTGATGCTGTTGAGTGTTTTGTACAATTTGCTGGTGTTTGTTTTGTGATCAAGTGTATTGATAAAGTTTTGCCAATTTTGTGTTTTTTGTTCATGTATTTTATTGGCAATCACAGTGTTTAGTGTTTGTATTTGGTCTGCTATGTTTTGAGGGATAGGTGTGGGGGTATCGTGTTTAAGTGTGTCACGTTGTCTGATGAGGCCTTGGATTTCTGGTGTGAAGTTGGGGTTGTGTGATTTTCTGTTGCCTCTAGGGATGTATCTCTTGTCTGCGTTTTGTATGATTGTATTAAAAGCGTGCACAGCATTGTTTATGTTTGTGATTGGTGTACTGTTAAGTGTTTCAAAATGTTGTTCTGTCTCTTCATTAAAGGCTTCCCAGTTAGCTCTCTTGTAATTGGTGTAAGTGTGTCTGTGGCCAGCTGGGGTGCATCTTGTTTTGGTGGTGATGATGATTGGAAGGTGGTCAGAACCAAGGGCTCCGACCACTCTCCATGATGTTGTTGGGGTTAGGCAGGGGGAGCAAAAGGTGATATCAGGAGAGGAGGGAGTGTAGAGGGCTTGGTATGGGATATGTGTATGATTATGCGTGTTGTTCATGATAGTCAATGAGTCGAGTTGAGTCTGTATATCAAGCCCTCTGTCTGTGTCGGGGTTGTCGACAAACCAGGCAGACGACTTGGCGTTGAAGTCACCACCCATGATCAGGTTGGGGATTGAGGTTAGTTGGCTGAGCTGAGGTCTGAAGGTGTTTGGAACTGTGGGGGATGATTGGGGGGGAATGTACATGTTAACTATTGTTAGTGTTGAATTGTTGCCTGTGCGGATACGAATGGATTGGGTTTCTGTTGTGTTATCTGTGGTAGGGAGGAGAATTTTAGTTGTGGCACTTGTGTCCACAAAACAGATGGAATGGTGGATCAGGGTGACGAGTCCACCGCCATTGCCGTCAGTCCGGTCTTGTCTGATGGTGGTGTAATTATGAAATGATGGTGTTTTGTGTGAGTGTCTTAATTTTGTTTCTTGTAGAATTGCAATGTGTATGTTGTGTTGTTTAAGAAAGTGTTCAAGTTCATGTTTTTTAGTGTTAATACCGTCAATGTTGTGTTGTAATATGTTGATGTTGTGTGTTTTGTATGTGTTGTATGTTGCCGTTTGGGGTTGAGGTTGGGGTGGTAGTGGGGAAGGTGTAGGATCTGGGTCAGAGGGGGGGAAAGGAGAGATCGGGGACAAAGGAAGGGGAGTACTAATCGGGGGTAAGGGCAAGGGGAAATTGGGAGTGGGTAAGGGTGTTGGCTGTGGTTGGGGAGGTGGGATTGGGGTTACTGGAGGGCAGGTAGAACATGTCCAAGTGTTTGTGTATTGGTTTGTGTCAGCAAGTGTTGTACAAGTGAGGTGGGCCCAGTTTTTGCACATATTGCACTGAACTGAGCCCTTTGTCTGTTTGCTCGAAGTAATGGGTTTAGAGCATGTTGGGCATGTGTATTTTGTGGTGGGCCCAGGATTGCTCTCTACATCTCCGGCTAAAAGTAGAAGAAGAGGGGTGATCGCCGGAAAATGACCCCTCAGTGCAGAAAAAAACGTAACATTGTGTGTTGGAAAAAAAGGATTGTGGTACTCCCCCAGGTAGGCGTAGCTCCTCCTTGGGGATCGGTGCCATCTGCGTAGAGCTGATGGCCAGGGGTAAATGCTGCTGTTTGGCCCCCAACTCTTGGGGTTGGGGGGTGGTCCCACGACGTAGACGTTGCAGCTCCAGGACCACAACTGGGAGGTTATACTGGTTGCATAATGTACAGAGGTTATACTGGTTGCATAATGTACAGAGTGGTCCAAATGTCTTGTTAACCTTACCAATAGAGGTACAAATATTACAGTAATACAAAATACATGTCCTGGGTTCAGGCTGCTTGTAAGTGTATGGGCACGTGCATTCAGCCATGAGCATGGGGGCTGTGTGACATGACTTCACTGCAAGATTTGGCAAAGCAGTTCCTCCAAAGATGACAATACTGCGATGGGAACATTTTGTTCCAGTGTTCTTGTTTTGTTCTATTGTTCTTAAGTTACAGTAAATAAACTGAATCCAAGACATGTATTTTCTATTACTGTAATACTTGTATCCCTATTGGTAGGGGTAACAAGATATTCAGACCACCCTGTACTATAATCCTCAAATGATGAATGAAATGGAATAGTGGACAATGTTGTATACACTGTGCAGTCATTTTTCACTATACAGTGATATTAGTCCAGCTTGCTATATTCTGTAAATGATAATTGTAGGGCCTGTCACTTAGTCTTAGGTAATGTTAGCTTCCAATCATAACTGGACATTAGCTTTTTCCCTTTCTTGAGCATTTGATAGGTTAATTTCTTGTAGAACTATAGATGATGATATGGTTGCATGGCAGTTTTTGACAGGAAATTTACCAGAAACATTTATAGACTTGTGTAGACATCGTACCAGAAGAGGTAAACTGGGCCTGTGACTCAGATATTGATGCACATTGCGTGACTGGTTGTAACATCTGTGTCATTTAGCAGATATTGGCTTTCTGTAATTATACCAGTGCTCATGGTCCTTCTAGTAGTTGCTTTGGCATTTGTTTGTCTGTTCCCCTAGACCCAATTCAAAATTACCTTAGGTTAAACCTCAGTCACACATTCAAGATTCTCATCAAATGTCATGAATTTGAAAAGCAGAAAGACAACTTCGCACACAGTATTCTAGACTTCCCTAAGGACAATTTAACAATGTTTCTAATATTTAGATATGTTTAACTTCTCATAGTTTTTTCATTCAGCTTCTGTGTCTAATATTTGTATAGGTTTAACTTCTTTTAGTTCATCATTCAGCTTCTCAGTATATGACACAAATGTGATTTGACATTTGGAGAATAAAAAAAATGCAACCCAAGTCATTTCTTCTCAAACAAACTCACTTAAGTCACATAGGTGTGACAGGGGCTTTAGGTCAGGGAATCAGTTCTATAAACTCCATTCCAGTGGAACACACAAATAAGTGTGATTGATTCAATTCCCCAATCAGGAATATAATTCCAGTTGTTGATCTTGTGACTGTAAGTCCCCCCAAGAAGCAATACTGTCACCAGTGCTTTAACCTATCCATGAGTATCCTCCCTACACCTAAACCAGAGCATAACATCAAAGGTCTTGCCTATATGGATGACCTAACAGTCATAGCCCAGGACAACAACTAGAAAGCAAGAAGCCAAATATACCTTAAGAATCTGGAACTGGTTGAAACAGAGAGGGGAAGGTTGCCAATTAAGTGAAATGGCCTTGCTGTGTATGCATTGAGTCTTGCTACATTGCTTTTGACCCATGGCAGTGGGCAAGATACAGGGATGACCTGTCATACATTAGGAGCTAATATGAGAGGGGGTAAAGGGTGGTGGGTGGGAATTGAATGGGAGGGAGTATGTGCTTTTGACTTGGCTCCCTCCTTTATAAAGGTGAAAAAGCTCTTGTTATATAGATGGATTATTATTAGACTCAAATACTTGGGTTTTAGTTTGAAAAATACAAAATGAAAATCCTTAGTTCCCTTACTCTGTCTCATTTAGTCACCTTGCATAACACATGGAAAGAGTGATGTCATTATTCTCCACTACCACTATAGGGAGTGATTATGTCCATAGCACTGTATGGAGCTCAGACTTGAATTTGGTGGGGATAGAAAAGAAGAACCTAAATGTGTTTCAAATCAAAAAATATAGTGGAGGTAATGGGGACAGATACAGTGAGAAATGAGGGGTGAGGCAGAAAGCAGGAGTAGAAAGAGCTGACAGTTAGGGTTGATAAAAAGATTGGGATGTTTTGGGCATATTGAAAGAAGGAGTAAAGAAAGGTTACAAAAGCAATTATTATTATTAATTACTACAACCACTAGGAATGTTTAAAGCATATTTCCTCTTCATTACAGAGGGAATAATGTCCCTTGCCTCCAAGGTCACTTTGGGCCTTGCATGCATTGTTTCGGGAGGAATTGTGTACTATGTACACTACAAACAGAATCTAGACAGGTAAGGAAATATAATTGTATCACACTTTTCAATGAAGTCATGTAAATATTCTTATTAGAAATGTAATACTTGTAAATTCAATATAATGACACCAGACTTGCTCTATAGAAATCAAAGATGGTTTATGCAGTGGATGTATGCAATTTATGTTTTTTTTGTTTTTTTTCTTTCTTTCTTTCTTGTAAGGCATCTTTAAATCTTCCAATCAATCAATCAATCAATCTATTGCCCTTAGTCTCTCAGAAAACTTGTGGCCTTCAGGAAACCAGTAACAGCCTCTGGTTGGGATCATAATTATTCAGGGAAGATGTATAGTGTTATTGTCTAGGAATTGTTAGTGTGGAGTATTGTAGTATAAGGTGTTCTGTGTCCATTTTGAAATCTTCCATAAGTGCCACAAATTCTGTTGTATTTGTTTAACAGGATAGTATATCCTATAATTCAAAACCACATAAAAATATTATAACTGCACATCAATAAATCTGATTCCTTGATGTGTTTTTAGCTGCCTTAGTGTGCATATTTGTCTCCCAAAATGTTCAGGATTATCTGCATTTAGAAATAGATAAGAATAAGGAACTATTATTTCACCTATAGAAAATTATGGAAATGTGTACAGTACTTATGACACATTGGATTTTTTGAGGTTGTATGAAATATGCCATTATCTTGAAATAATTTTTTAACTAAACAGGGAAAATCTCCATGAAGGTGTGATCAAAGATGTTGAGCGACAGCAGAGGCGCAAGATGGAAAATCTCTATACATTACAAAAGCAAGCTGACTTGACCAAAATTTTACGAAAAGAACAGCAACAGCAGATTAGTGAGCAAGAAGACAAGACTATATAGCAATGCCAGTGGCTTTGTAATGTAATATATTTATTAAAGTGTATGTATAAAAATTCTCATTTCATTCCATGTTATTTCCTTTATATTAATAATGAGAAAGGCCATTAACCTCTTCAATACAAGTCAAATATTTGTGCACACATTAGCTGCCTAATGTACAATGATGCATCACATCACACACATAATAAAATATAAAGTTACAGCTGTTATACTCATTCTCTTTCACCCAGAATGTTTGTAACCACTGAAAAAGTGATCAAGCCTGTTCACAAAATAAGAGGGTCACTCAGCTACAACTACAAAATATTCAGGAAGCTGGTGTTGGCGTCCTCTTATACTCACTCACGCCTCATGACGCCTATGTAGGAGTCGTCATATTCAAGGGGTTGTTGTTGTTGTCGTTCCCTAGACTGTCTGTCCGAGCAGTCCCGTCTCCCCAAGGAAGGCCACAGCCGAAACTGGGTTTTCCCACAAATCCTTTATAGAGTGTATGTTGTGTTGTTTGCGTGCATGATTGTGTATAATGCAGTCTTCCATTATGTGTTGTATGGTATGGGGTGAAGTGTTACATCCTGGGCAGCTGTTCACAACACGGTCGTCCAGCCTCTTCTGGTAGCTTAGAAGTGCTGGGTGGTGACCGCATCGCAGTCTGGCCAAGTGGACTCTGTCCTTTCGTGGGAGAGAGGATTCAGAAGGGTGAATATCAGGGGGTCTGGCATGCAGCAGTGTGTTGTCTTTCAGTGTGTTAATGGAGCGGTGAGTGATATGATTATGAATATGTTTCCGGAGGCTGGTATTTGGTGGTTGTGGAGGAAGAGAAGAGAGTATCTGTGCGTAATAAAGGTCTTTGGGTGTAGTTTCAATGTTTCTTGGTGTGTGTGGGTGTTCTGCTATGTAGTGTAGCGGGTGTGATGTGTTTGTGGTGGCTGCAGCAAGTGTTTGTGTGCCTCTCATGTCGAGGTGGTCCTTGACTTTGAGGACTTTTGTTTCATGGTGTAAATGGTCTGTAGGTGATGTATTTGTGCAGCCTGTAATTGTTTTTAGGGCTTTGTTTTGTATGATTTGAAGGGTGTTGTGGTGTGTCTCACTGAGATTAGGAGCCCATGCAGGACTCGCATAATTCATCACTGAGCGTATGCATTGTTTGTATATTGTTATATTAGTTTCTTTGTTTTGTCCAAATGTTGTTCCTGTGATTGACTTAAGTGCGTTAAGTCTAGGTGTGCATTTGTGCATTCAAGGGGTTAAAAGGGTTCTTGGAGCTAAATTGTTACCCAATGCATATACTGAAGGCCCAGTTCCAATTACAATAATGCATGTAGCAAAGGTTACCTTCCTCAGGCACCCTGAACCTGTCATGAATTTTGTTTCAAAGTTCTGCAATTCTCTTCACCTCATTTTCCTCGTAAAAAGAGGATAACAAAATCTTGGGGCAAGACTCAGGAACTCATGTCTAGAAGAGGAATGCCAACTGCTGGCCCACCACCTCCAAAGGGTGTTTCTCAGGACTTGCTTCTATCTGGGAGTTGCCAAAAGTGAAATGACTGAGGCTGAGAGTACATTTAGTCTCTGTTAAACTCAAGAATAATCTAATGTGGTAAAATCAGAAGAAGTGCATGTCCTCATCACAGAAATAGTTTGTCATTGACCTTATCAGTGAACACCAGTACCAGAATCAACAGCTGCAACCTTGACTCTAAGCAGTATTGCAGTCCTAAATCTACCCAACCCTACCAGCCACCTTTTCCATATGTATATGGCAACAGTGGAGGAAGTGAGTTGGTATGAAAACCATCAGAAAGTGTATGTTTGGATGTGATTGTGGTATTCAAGGAGTCTGTCATGTTTTGTTAAATGAGGTGGGGAATGTATTGATAAGGTGGAACTTGAGAGGAGGACTCAGACTAGGAATAGTGATCTAAAGTAAATTGGTCAGAAAGAAATGTTGGGTTGGACAGGGGCTTTTGTGATAACATTGGTGAGTGGGTGGATTGATGGTATGACGTGATTTGGTGGAAGTTGATGTGTTGGTGTCACATCCAAGTTAGGGGTAATGTACCTGTTCAGCATGTTGGGACACAGATGGTGATGTACAGAAAGTATCAAATGTAGGGCTACAATTGGCATTACTTCATGTTCATGAAAGGTTTCAAACAAATTTCCACATATAATTTATGTCAGTCTATGACCCAAGAATTAATTTGTCCCATGTTCAACTAAGTTAATTTTTTTTTTTTTTTTTTTTTTTTTTTACATGGCTTTCACAAAGAAATGACACTAAAAAGGTTTCTACCTTATGCATGATTTTATGGGTAAATTGTCTGTGATAACCCTCCCTTGTAAGGGGGAGAAAGCCCTTGATATATGTGATAGTTGAATATATTTTGATCAGCTATCATTACTATCAGTATTCATCCATTTATTTTGCTTGCCATCAAGCAAATTTTTTATTTTTGGGATGGTTTAGGCACATGGAGGGAATGAGTGAAGAAAGACTAGTGGGAGAGGTGTGGAAGGCGGATGTGGGGGGAGTGAACGTGAGGGGACGTCCTGGGGTGAGGTGGGTGGATGGGGTGAAGGGGGCTTTGGGGAAGGGGAATGTCTTGAGGAAGGGCGGGAGAGGACAGAAGACAGGGGTGAATGGAGAATGGTTGTATATGGATGATATTGTGATTGCATGAGGTGGAATGGGCGGGTGGATGGGGGGTGAGGTAGTATGTGTGAGCAAAATTTGACGCAGCCCGACGGGATTTCTCCCCATCCTCTCATTTTATGCAATGGGTGGACGGAGAGGGGGGGTCACCGATTTGATGAGGCGACCTTGCTGTGGATGTGCTGTGTCTTGCGACACTGCTTCTGACCCAGGGCAGTGGACAGGGTGCAGGGATGGCCCGTCATTCGGGAGGTGCTAGGATGGGAGGGAGGGTGGAGGGGTGTGGAGTGTATTCAGGGATGGAATGGGTGGGAATGATTTTATGCCTTTTTCTTTTTGGCTACCCCCCTTGTAAGGGGGAAAAAGCCTTGGTATATGTATGTATGTATGTATCAAGTAAATTTATTAATTTCTTCAGTAAGGAAGCTGTTTAGTCAACATCACTCTAGATGATCATAGGATTCAAACAAAAGCCAGTGCATATCTAAAAAGATAATTTATTTTCATAATTTACAAAATAAATAGATAAATAAATATAAAAGTCTCAGCATGTAATTGTGTCGTCAATGGAGAAAAAATTGCTTAAAACATTTCCAGGAATTTTCAGGTGATAAAAATAGTGCAGGTAGTGATGTTTGTTAAGCTGAATAAAAACCCATCACATCACACAGAATAAAATAGGCAGAGCATGGCACTGTAGAGAAGTGGTTAATCAATAGTCTCAACCCTGTAGCTACAGTGATATCTCCTGAGCCAAATAAAAGTCTAGCATATGCCATCATACTGAAGGGGTAACAAGCTGGAAGAGGAAGGAGATCTTTCAGTGACCATCAGTAAATTTAATTAAATTGTATAAAAAATACCAAATAAGAATAAAGCTGAACTTTGGTAAAAGATATTACTACTACTGACAATGGAGGGAGTGGACACAACTCCTATATCCACAGATCAATGACCCAAACCCATTAGTCCTCCAATATTTTACATTCTTTTTTGGCTAATGTAAAATAAATCTATCCAGTTGTGGGCAGACCCTAGAAATGTAGGCTATTAATGAAGACATTTTCCCCAAGTCTGCCTTTCAGGAAATAAAAAAATATTAACCTGACTACAAACTGGCTACCTCTCTTATAAGGGGGGAAAAGCCCTTGGTATATAGAGAGACAATATGTAATGAGCATCACTGGACCAAAAGGATGCCTAACATGACAATATTAGAACATTAGTATTACAAGGAATAAGTTGTAAAACAATAGAAAAAAAATTGGAGTTATGACAAACTAAACATATTTAGGATACACATTTGAAAGCTGGGCAGATAACAAACGGGGTACAGGAATAATTACCCAGTTGCAAAGATGCGGCAATTCATGGCATTACATTATACAAGGAATCTATATAAAATAATTTTCAATATGGAAATTAATATTTCTGGGGTATGTGGGAATTTCTTATTATGGGGCAGATAGGGAGTGTGAAAAAGTTCTAGAATATGAATACAAAGGCAATTCTGAAGTATAAAGTTGCTCAAGAACAGTGATATGAGTTACCTTGAACTTCACTGGCTGGAGAATTGCAGCCACAAACCCTCCTATACATCTTTCTGGGAAGAAATGTTGAATTGCTGTTTATTCTATATTAGGGTGAGACTGTTTCTATGTCACTGGCTTCCAACAATACATGGATGGGGAACAGTTTCAGGCTGTCAGTTGTCATGGGGATTTTTCCTCCTTGTGTATCCATACCCACTTTGTTTTTGTTTCATCTCTGATATTTTCTTCATTGTCCATTGCTTTCTAACTGCTTTTATTTACCTTGCCCTGCATCTTATCTCGCTTCTTTTAACCTGTCACAATCGCCTTTCAATTTTTTCAACTATTTAAGCTTCTTCCTCTTTATGAGGGAGGTAGCCAGCAAAGGCATGCACCCACCGACACCCATACCACAACGATATATATATATATATATATTTACCATAAATATTTTCTTTTAAATTTGATTAGGTTGGTTGTGTTTAATGTGGTTAGGTGCAGGTTTTTTTCCATTGCATTACTTTAGGAAAAATTACATACAGTACAATAAAATTATGTTAATTCTGTCATATTATTAGTATTAATTACTGAGGGAAGTTTACTGAAGAAAAGGTATTCAGCTTGACTGAATTCATGCTTATGAAAGATACATATAAAATCTTGGCATCAACTGCAATTTTACCTAATACTCTTTTATCAAACAATATGCTGCAAAGGTGTGGAATGTGCTGCGTATGAAAAAAGAAGAAACATGAAAAATAAGTATTTTTTCATAAGGTCTACTTCAAGTGTTATCTGAAAGAAAATTATATAAAAAATCTAAAATATATAAAGGTAGAAGCATAATTGAGGAAACTATGAATTAAATAAAAATAACAATAAACACTGATAACTACCAGGAATCAATAGACTGAGGTCCTGGTATAGAATGATATTGAAGATTCAATGGAAACAACTTCAAAGTAAACTTATGTATAACATGGATAAACTGAAAGGGGATACACATGCAAAGACTAGAAAATGACAAAGTGGTAAAATCACTACAAAATGATTGAAATAGTTCAGTACATTGAGAAATTAGTCGGTCTTTAACAATACTATAAAACACTGCAGTACTGGGCAAGAGAATACAGACAATAGTGTTAGGCTGTACAGAATGACGGTGTGAGACAGGACTAGAACAGCTGTGAGCTACAAGTGTGTATATAAAAGTATTATCAGAGCCACAACCTTTGGGGGAGCAGGGAGGGTAACTCCCCCCCCCCCTAGAATTTTTAAATTTTCTAACTTCCACATTTTCTGGTACCTCCCTGCCCTCCCAAAGGGTATGGCCCTAAATATCAAATCCATTTTAGACAAACTTACAAAGAATACTGTCTAGTAATATGCACATATAAATTATATAAAAAGTATCACAATAAAACATCTATCATTTAAATAATAATGGGACACCAAAAACTTATAAAAGTGAATATATACACTTAATTCATTAAAATACCATTCATGCTAGAAAAAAAAAAAATATATTTCACAAAAATACCATTCATACTAAGAAAAGAAGGACACATTGTTTTCAAGACCCTTCCAAGTCTGCAGTTGGGTCTGGAATGTACATTACATATTGATATTGTGTTCCTCCCTTATTCTCTAAAGACACTTGAAAAGGCTCAAGTTCAACACCATCCATTTTCTCAACTCCACCAACCCTGTTTATCTTATCTACATTTTCTTCTATCTTTTCTACATCTACTACTCTCTCTATCTTTCCACCATCTAACACGTGTTCTATCTTGTCCATCTGAATAACCCCTCTTATTTTCTCCATATGCTGTTCAATCACCATCTGTGAATCTAACTCAGCAGTGGAAGTAGCCATGATGCTGTGACCATCAAGTTGTTCCCCTGACATGAGTGAATCCATCTGACAACTTGGACTTGATGCGACACGGTGACTGGCCAGTGGTTGTGGGTTGATGGACATCTCTCTGCTGTGGTTACCCAGATGCTGGGTCTCCAGTGCCCAGTCACTGTCATCTGGAACCTTTACTGCACTGATAATAGAGGGTATGTTTCCAAGTTGCTCACTATTTGTTTCTAACGATATGGAAGGCTCCTGGGAAGTTGTGGGCAGAGAACTGTTAACATCCTGGAAAGACTGGTGGACATTAATGACTTTAGTGGAGCAGATGACTTTGGAATTGTTTAACACGTCATTACAGTTGCTCACTTTTCCAACTTCAATTACTTTGGTAGCTTCTGTAGTTGTTTCTGAAATAACGGTTTTGTCATTTGCCATGAGTCTATCACCTATGGTAATTTTCAGGTGATGCTCCTCAGAATTTCTCTGGTCACCATATTCCTTGATAACATGAATATTTGGTTCTCTTTGCCCATGTCCTATGTGCACATGTGACCCATCTGGCATTAAGGATTCTGCTGAGCCACTTGGATGAACTTGTTCCTGTTTTTTTGGATCTGTTAAGTGTTTTGATGTTTTGTTTGAAGATATGAGATGATCATGTGTGTCATGCTGAAGCATGGAGACATGTGCCTCATGTTCCATCAAATGCTCCGGAGGATCATGCTGAATCATGGAAGAATGAGAGTCACTCATCAAGGTGGAATGTGCTTCATGCTGTAAGAGTGAATTATGAGATTCATGCTGCATTATAAGATCTTGTGATTCACTATCAGCTATAAGTTGCTGAGATTCACTGGTATCATCAAGCATGTGACTATGCTGTTCATGGGAGTCAGGCATGAGACCTGTATGAGTGGTCCTTGTCTTACAGTCTGAAATGAGATTTCCATGTGATGAAGAGTGACCCTGTAAGAGATGTTGATTGTGATGTTCATTCTGAGCTTCAACAATTAAATGAGGTTCATGGTGGTGAACTTCCAAGCCTGAACTAAGGTGATTCTCCTCACCGATGGCCATCATGGATGTTTTCAGGTCACCTAGGGTATCGCTTTGGCTCATTTCCATATCACTAAGTATCTGTACATTTATCAAGGGGACCCCTTGGCTCATCTCAACTCCATCATGGGATGTGTTGATTTCCAATGTCTCCACAGAACCAAACTGCATATGATCAACAGCAGTCAAGTCTTCTTCCTCATCTTGTCCTGAATCCATCATACACAGGCTCTTAACTTTTAGGTCTTCATCATCATCTTGCAGTTCAGTATTTGATTCTTGTAAAACATTATCAGGTAGCTTCTCAGGTGCCACACTAAACTTCTGAAGATTTGCATTGTCATAGGAATCAGAATTAATCAATATATCATTGATCACAATTGATGTGAGTTTATCTTTTGAATCTAACTGTGACTGATGAAGTAAACTTTGCTGAGGATCATGACAGGCATGACTTTCTGGCTTCATTTCCACCTGCAGCTGTCCTTCTTTTTGCCTTGGCTTACACTGAACAACACGATCATGTTTTTCTAACATATGCATCCTAAATGTATCTGTTGTTGTAAACCTTAATCCACATATTCCACAGAGGAAAATGGAGTGGATCCAAAGATGACGCATAAGCGAAGCTTTCTTTCTGAAGCTTGCAGAGCAGTTACAGCATTTATGTTTGGCTTCTTGGTGTTTTATATTCATATGGTGTCGGTACGAGGCATTAGTGGTAAATTTCTGGTTGCAGTCCTTACAGAGCCATGTCTGAGCATTTCGATGCACAGCGTTGATATGAATGTTCAATTTTGCCACTGTGAAGAAAAGATCACCACATGTTTCACAGACAACTTTCTTCTCACCATGGGCAAACAGCATGTGACTCCTGTAAGGAACGTGGTAATAGAACTCTTTCTTGCACTGATCACATTCGTACTTTTTACCAAGGCGGTGCACAACATTTTGGTGATAGCGGAGGCCAGCTTTAGTGCTGAAGCTCTTATCACAGTCTGGACAAGCAATACTTTTGCATTTTTCCTCTCCAATACCATGAAACTTCTGTAAGTGTATATCTAGCCGGGCCTTTGTGGTCAAATACCTGCCACACACTGAACAGTCCATGCCCTTGTGTGTCAAAGCCAGGTGTTGACTCAGGGACTGCTTACAAAAGAAAGCCATCTGACACATATCGCACTCATACAAACCCTTCCCTTTTGATCTTTTCCTATTCACTGTCTTCCCCGTTTCACGATGATTCTGCTTAGGCAGCTTGTCCACTACTGTTGCTCTGTGAGTCTTAAGATGAGCTAACCATTGAGTGTAATTGTTGAGCACAACATCACAACTAGGGCAATCATAGCTCTTTCTGCTTGATCCCTTTGTTGCCCTTGAACTTTTGCGTATACCTTCTAGTACTTCAGGTTTCTCTAATGCCTTACTCTTTGACTCTTCCTTCTGATGTTCGAAATTTGATGCATTCTGACTTTCAAGATTTATTGTATTATGACATTCAAGATTTGTTGTAACATTTTTGTCATTCCTTGTTTTGTTGCCAACACTACCCTGCTTTGTCACCACTTGATTTGCTGTGCTTTCAAACATAATTTTTATCTTGTTCTTTTTCTCTTTTATAAGCTCTTCTAGTTCTGAAACCTCCAATATCAATTTGAAACACCTCATGCATACCTGGTGGTGATAAACTTTCAATTGTTTCTTTGGCTTAGACACTATGTTAGCTAAAATAGAATACACCATTCCAAAATCATCTTCCAGTTTGTTATGGTTTGTAAATTCAGAATCTACATTTCCACACACCAAACAAGTCATTTGACCTACCATACACACTTTCATTTCACTGTTTTCTGTGTAGTGCATGACTCCATATTCCACACCACCAATTACATTATTAAGTGAATCTTCACACTTGTTTCCCATCCCTGGGCCATCATGAAAATCTGACGAGTCAAGAATGTCTTGTGTCTCCACTTGTTTATGCTGAAAATTTTTATTGTAAGTTTCAAGAGAGTCCTTGTTCTCATAGGATATGTCAACTACATCAGCTGTTGTATTTTCACTTATGTCCTTTTGGTTACAGTCATCAGTGCACTTAAATACAGAAGGAACACTTTCCCTATGGAGGCGCTTCTTCTGTCCTCGAAAGATCTCATGAGGGTAGAAGTGGTGTTCACATATTCCAACCTGATTTTGTCTTCCTCTTGTGCTAATCTGCAAAATCACATTAAAATGGATTTAGAAATATAAAATATTATTCCATAACTCAAGTATATGCTTCCCTTACTCTATACTTAACCCCCCACTCCTCAATACCCTGCTACATGCAATTCCAAATACTTAAAGTTATCAACTTCCTCTAGCCTCTCATCCACTAATTATGCTTCCAACCCACTACCACTATCACCCCTTGTATATCCCATCCTCTTACTTTTCCCCTCATTTCTTTTCAGCATTCTATTCCATTCACCATCCTAAACTCGAACATTAACTACTCCAATCTATCTTCTGACTTAGCAACAAGTGCAGTGTTGTCTGCAAACAGGTGTTTTACCTCCCAATTCCCTCCCCCCTCACCAAAACCGACCATCTGCTTAGAACCCTTGTAAGTACTCTACCAAGCTGCCTTGTGTATAATTGCACCAGACATGACTACAACATTTCTAAGTTGAAGGTCCTTTGGCAGGAACCCAAGAGGGTGGTATCCTCTGTAATTCCATTGTCAGTATCACTGACACCATGGACTACCTAACAAAAACCAACACCATATAGCATATAACAAAATTGAAAATGAAATATTATTCATGTACCAATATATATTCATTATGAAAAATATTGAAATAAACACGAAAATTTATGTACCTGAACTAACGAAAAACTTGGCTTTGATGCCTGAACAGCTGCAACCCAAGCTGCCCTCTGATGACATGATGTAGGAAAAGCAAACACAGTGGTTTTTGGTGTTTGAAAACTTCTACACAACAGACACTGCCTTGGCATCTTGCTTGCTTAATCTGCAAAACAAATAATTGGTAATAAGCTAGTTAAAAAGTTGACAACAAAAATATAATAAAAGCAAATTCTGAATATGAAATACAATGTAAAAATGCACAATACCCTTATAAATATATCTGAAAACAATTAGATATGTAGTAATGGAAGACATATCTACTATGTTCTTGGCCAATTCTTTTTAATGTTTAGGCAAGCATGACCTCATCTTCTGTTCTAACCTTCATATGAAATAGTTAATATCATACCGTAAACATTGATTTTAGCATTATTCATCTGCAACAAAAGGGAGGGAGGGGTGGTGAGTGGAGTAGAATGTGTGGGGATGAAAATAGAAGTGGGTAGGAGTGGAGTTATGACTTGATCTTGGCTACCTTCCTTGTAAGGGGGAAAAAAGCCCTTGGTATATCTGTATCCGCAACAATATGTGTTTGGAGTAAATTTAATAGAAAAAATGGATCTCTCAGAAGCAAAAAATAAATAAAATATAATCCATCTATTTGTCCTACATAAACAGTACCATATTTTCATCATCTGATGATGATAACAGTATCATATTCTAACATTCTTGCAAGATATTCAACAACTGTATATTACTACAAAGCCATGAAACTACACCAGGTGCATCAAAGGGATGCAAGATCTCAACTATTGGGATCGCCTGGGAGCACTAGGCCTATACTCTCAACAGAGGAGGAGAGAAAGATACAGGGCCATTTACACATGGATAATCCTTGAGGGACTTGTTCCGGACCCCACGCCCTCTACAATCAAGCCATACCACAGTATAAGGCATGGGCGTAAATGTGAGAGACAAACTCTCCCATCAAGAGCCCCGGTGAGGATTAAGACCCTACTGGCAACCAGCCTAGGCCATGAGGGTCCAAAAATCTTCAACGCCCTCCCAAAGGAGGTGAGAGAGAAAACTAAATACTCGGTGGACAGCTTCAAACATGCACTGGACAGGTTCCTGTGGAAGGTGCCAGACGAGCCTCCAGTGCCAGGCTACACTGCCATAAGTAGGTTCTCTCAAAACACACTACCAGACCAACTGACCCTCGCAAGGAAGGACAACAGGACTGGCAGCAGCGGTAGTCCACTACGGCTGTGAGGATCGACCTCAGAACTTCACTAAGTAAGTAAATATGTGATGCTGCATTTAAGTGAATTTTTGGCAAATCCTCTTTGGTGTTCAGGCAAGCATGAACTACTCAGCCTACACCATTCATGTCACATTATTCATATTCTATTGTAAACATTAGACATATAATTTATTTCCAATAAACAAAAAAACAAACATCTCAAAAACATAACAGAAAAAGTTGAAATCTCTGCAGGAAAATAGTATTGCAAAGTATTAGTAGTTTGGCATTCACATTTTATTTTATTTCAATATTTTTGTTACGACCACCACAAATTTCCCCATACTATCCTTTTGAGTTGTATTTCAATTTTCTTGTTTCAATAAGCTTTTGTTTTGATTCTTACATCTGGACAGAAACATCCATAGACCATAACCGATTGTCTATACTTTCATCACAACCTATGTAGACGCCATAATCCTTATATATTGTAGGCAGCATAACTGCAAAGGCACAGAATTATTACAATACCAAAATATACCTTGGCCACGACCAGCTACTTGTTCAAGCCACTGGAACCATCACCCTTGATAACTTCATTTTTATTTCTCTCGTACTTTGTTTACATTTTGCTGAAAGTTAAGCCAAAACACAGAAAAATAGCTAGGTGAACAAGTCAAAATATTTGCGCTTGATACTCTGATACGTACTGTAATTGTCATTTGAATTTTTGTTAAACACAAACGGTGAATTAATTTTCATCGAAGTCGTATGGGGTATAAAACATACATTGAAGGAAACTGTAGAGAGTAAAAATAATATAAATTCTAAAAGGACAAATTGATAGATATTTGAAAGGTGTGAACAATTGAGCTAGAAATTCTATTTTTCTCGTAGCATGAACCAATTCACAAATAGAATAAAAGTGTCCCTTTTCTATTCATTACAGGGTTAACAGAAAACAGATCGGATGATAGGAAAACTGCGTCTTTTATGTTATGATGAAAGCAAAGCCTATTTATCATGAAGGTTAGTGGCGTTGACCTTTACATTATAGTATGAAAGTGGTGTATGTTGAGTGCACTATGAATGCAATGAAGAAAAAGGAATGTGGAATGTCTTCTTTTCTCTTTGGGAACTCGAAGAGGACCGCTCACAGGCGGCATGATCAGGGCCGGTGCTAAGAAACGCGGGGCCAAATTAAGAAAAAAAATTATGTATGTTTATATTTTGTGTAGTATGCTCTTCTATAAAAATAAATGGTTGATATACGAAATTTTTGAAAGACAATATTATCTTTAATACAAAGTAAGGCAATTACAGACAAACTGCTTATACACAGGTCTTTTAGAAAAATACCTTTATGACTTTTTTTTGCAGTCTTTCAAAATAATTTCAAGGTCAATGGTTCTAGCAATGTAATTTTCTTTAGATGGCACTGCCAAATTGTTTAGTCTCTCTTGTGAAGTTGTTAAACATATGTATATTTTAATCAGTTTTAGTTTTGAAAAACTTCTTTCACCCGATGCGACTGTTACAGGCATTGTTCAGTAAATCCTCAAAGCAATGAAAACATTAGAAAATACTGTAAATCGATTGTTTACTACCAAGTATTCAAACAGAGCATGAGTTTCAGAACATAGAGTTCTTCAGCCATCAACGTCTTTATTTTTTCAGTAACTACCTCTCCATCAGTGCTCTGTTTTATTTTGGTGTCTGTTAATACTGCTTCAGGGTCTGCTGTGTGTTTCCTTATTTCCGCCTTCCTTATACTCTGAAACCTGTTTAGAAATCCAAATAATTTTACATGTTTTTTAAATTGTTCAAATCTGCACTCCATGGACTGAACTGAACTCTGTATTTTTCTTTTGGGTCATCTTAAGGCTTATATTTTGTATCAAATGAAAACATTGTCTTCTTTTATGTAGTTTCTTTTCTTTAAATTGTCTAAACTTCATTGGTAATTCAACAGATTCAGCCAATTCATTCGCATGAACATCTTTAAAACTTTCCTCTCTATAATTTCTTAGCCATGATAATAGTTTATTCAAATTATTCCAAGCCTTCATCAAAGTCCTTTGTTTTACCTTGTAGTTCCTTGCTTACATAGTTAACTTTAAAAAGTACTTCATACCAAAATATCAAAGAAACTAAGAATTTGTAGTCTTTTAGCTGCTTTACTAAAGATTCAGCTGTTTTTACCTTTGGCTCATCTGTTATCTCTGATATGTAATTCAACAGCTTCAGCCAATTCATTCGCAAGAACATCTTTAAAACTTTCCTCTCTATAATTTCTTAGCCATGATAATAGTTTATTCAAATTATTCCAAGCCTTCATCAAAGTCCTTTGTTTTACCTTGTAGTTCCTTGCTTACATAGTTAACTTTAAAAAGTACTTCATACCAAAATATCAAAGAAACTAAAAATTTGTAGTCTTTTAGCTGCTTTACTAAAGATTCAGCTGTTTTTACCTTTGGCTCATCTGTTATCTCTGATATGTCCACAAACTCATCATATTCTTCCCCAGCCTGATAACGAAGAGCTTTAACATTATCAATTCGACACTTTAATCTTGTATTGCTCAAGGGTTTAACTGATAACTATATCCCCGAGCACAGGGTACAAAAAGTTATATTGAATTTTCCTTCAACAGTCGTGCTTGTACTCTAGTTGTGTGACCTTCCATGTTGCTACGGTTGTCATAGCCTTGACCTCGAATGTCTTGCACTTCTAGATTTAATTCCTTCAACGTGTTTAGTAATAGTTATGAATGCAATAGGAACGCGGGGGCTGGGAAGATTGGAATCTTTATTGTGGCTTATGCGTACATGGAGCGCTATGTTCTCACAGTATGACAGACGGGTATAGACTAGTGGTGGGCAGCTACCGGTAAAGTTACCGGTTTTATCGGTAACAGCCTTGACGGTAGCTTACCGGCAATAATTCTGCTACCGTTAAGGTTCCGTTAACCGATAAGCTATACCAAACACTCGTGGAGCGGTAAGCACGTCTCGGCTTGGTGGTACTGAGTGACGGTAGTGGCAAGGTCTAAATATACAGGTCAGACAGTTAGTATTCTTCTGCGCAGCTTCTGACGTCATTTGGCTGAGTCCATTTTCTCTTTGTGATACACTGAAGAAAACTGTGAAACGCTAAGGAAGACAGGAACTATAATATTTTATATATTATATATCATATATATTATATATTCATATATATAGACAGGAACTATAATATTTTATATATATTTATATATGTATTTTATATAATATTTGTCAGAATATAACTAATTGCGTGGAGCAGTGCGAGCGAAGGTAACGTCATTTTTGAACGACGGACCAGCTTCAACTGACAGCTATAGGACCCGCTAACCCCACTTTGAGCAGCCAGGTGACGTTCACGGGCCCGCTGCGCCAACTCCCTCGAAATTCGGTCGGAAGTGGTTAGACCTTATATTCTTAGATCTTGGGTAGTGGTGGGCAGCTACCGGTAGTTACGGGTTTTATCGGTAACAACCTTGACGGTAGCTTACCAGCAAAAAATCTGCTACCGTTTAGGCTCCGTGAACCGATAAGCTATCCCATAATACTCGGAGAGCGGTAAGCAGGTTTCGGCTTGGTGGTACTGAGTGACAGTACTGACGGCCCTACGTAGGATGAAAATTAACAGGAACGTATTCAACGTGCTAGATCGTCCTGCTCCCTTCTCGGCCCACAGATGCACAGTACGAAATGTACGTATTCGAATATGAAAATTAACAGACGTGCTAGATCGTTTTGTTCGCATCTCGGCCCGCAGAGGTTCAGTGCAAAATGTATGTATTCGATTAGTCAGCCTATGTGATCTAGAAATGAAGAGGTGGTCAAACTACTCGAAAACTTTTCAGTCTGCCTGGTAAAGGATCCCCTGTTTAAAAAATGGTTAGCGGAAGTGAAAGAGGATGGAAATAAGGCACGTTGGTTTGTAGAACGGACATGAAAGCTCACAGAACGGGGAGATTGGAGAGACACTGTTTCCACACTTACCAGATCTTCATATTTAACTTTATATTTAATGTTTATTAATATATGCATATTTACATAAATGTACACAGTTGTTCATGAAAGACACCATCTGCATGTTACAATCTATTTGTACTGTACTTGTATTGGAGTTAATCACAAACAAGTTCACAAATACACTTATCAGACTCGCACGAGTGATGACTGACAAGGATATATATATAAGCTATGGGTTGGGGCAGGGAATACAGTATACCACAACAGACTCACGGAAAGCAGAGACAAGAATAAGCGGGTAGAGACGATCAAAGATTCTGGTGGATTAACACTGCCCATTGAAGTGGCCTCTACGACGCAAGGTAACGTCCTATTCAAAAATCATATTTTGTTAGTGATACGCATGTAATTATTATTCGCGTAGTCTTAAGTAACTAATATTTGCGAGCCTTACCCTAGATTGGTGGAGGTGGCGCGCGCTGGCGATTCCGGTGGGCATGTATCCAAATGGATACACAGAATAAAAAATTAAAATAAAATATATGC